>NC_141151.1:5298411-5918867 GCF_053477565.2 Lygodium microphyllum | reverse complement strand
TTGTCAATGGCACACCTGTGCTGGTATGTCGAAACATCTTGACATTCTTTCTTCTTTTTTTGCCTGCCGTCTAGTTTGGCAATCCAAGTAGGCAGCAAGATTTGTCAATGGCACAAATTCATTTTCAGGTAGAAACATCTTGACAAGACCTTTGCGGATGGAGCAACTAGGCCCTACTGGCAACAAGATATTGATCACAAAGCGAGCAGGCTGCTGTACTGCAGCCATGCAACAGCCTAGAGATCCATGTTCTGAGACCGGTTTCCTTTTGGACATGCTTGCCAAGTCACATGTGCCTGAACGGAAGAATCAGCCCACCAAACAAGCCAACGATTGTGCTCTGATGGATGAGTAGACGCATCACCAGCTACCACAATAGCCCTATGACCACCATATACTAGCAACAGCAAGGTATATTTTCATGGCTTCCTGCACTCTTACGTCTAAAGTTATGATCCAGTCCTAACGCAACCCATCCCTATAAAAGAGAATTACTAATGTTTATTCCTTTTGCATACAATGCCATTGCACGGTCGGTGTATTAATGATGACTGATTAGTAAGTTTCTTCCAACTCTGACAAAGCTTCGAGAAGGTATCGTTTGAATTGAAGTTCGTAAGGTATTTTGCCTATCAAAACAAGTGAAGATTTGCATCTATCAAACATGTATTGTTAAATATGTTAATAGTTAATTTTGATAGATATTATGTATAACATTTAGATTGTTTGACGCTGAGTCCAAATAAAGTAAATGTATTTCAAAAAACTTAGCTGTCGCATAAAATAATGGAGGATCCTGTCAAAATTTGAGGCCTTGGTTCGTGTCATTTTCTGAACGTCACAAAGCAAGCAAACTACATCACACTACCATGTAGGCTGTAGCAGCCTGAGGTTCCATAAATGCAAGGACCACCAGTACCAACAAGTACTAACAAAAGTGAACGGGAAGCTACAGGTCATTTTTTGAAATGTACTTCAAATGAGATGAACAATGAAATGCTGGACATGCAACCAGAAAAGACCATCAAAAGTTGATATGGCCTGCATTCATTGTGTAGATTTTAGTAAAATTTATCAGGCCAAGAGCTAAATCTTAACTCTCATGCGACCTATACCTTCGCCAAATCTGATGCTGTCATTGTTGTGCATATGACCTTCGTTGCATCTGTAGCCTCCAATATAATTTACTTAGCAAGGTGCTACATCCAATTTTAGTGCAACCTTTACTACATGATTGGTTAGCTGTTATTACCATACACGATTGTTTAGCTCTTTCTGCCATACACATGATAATCAGATATCAAGATTTACTTTTTCAACTCCTCGTGACTACTTAGTGTTCATTGCATTGATGCACCTAAGGAGTGTCATTTCAGAGCTTGCAAAGGAAAACAACCCTTGATTAAGATGTTGAGAACAACTTATAAACAAAGGGCTACAGCAGATATTTGAAGACCCCACCCCAACCATTTTATGGCCTTATTAATTCATGTGGATAGTGGAATGTATTGCCGTCATAGGAACTGCAAAAATTACAAGGCTTTTTACTAAGCTAGTGCAGGTCTTTGTTTCCATTATACCCATTTTCTTTGAATCAGATAAAATTTTGATATAAGATTTTATTATATGTATTTAAAATTTTGATATATGTATTGAAGATCTCCACCTTTTTGTAAAGAGAATTTTTGTTTCGAACAAGTGTGCAATGTTTATTGAGAATTTTTGTTGCACAAGCTTGTCCAAAGGATTTATTTCCATTTGTGTTGGACCTTACGACTCTTGGAACAAAGCCTCTATCTCTGCAACATACATATCTGCAATAGCATTCCGCCGCATCTTCATGGTTGGTGTCAATAAACCATTCTCTACCTGCAACCAAAATTTTGACAAATCAGATATTGCATCAATGTATTCGAGTATTCGAGTATTTGCTTCTGTTTTGAATTGTGTTGAAAAATCAGACCATTGAGGAAAACCTTTGTTCTTTATTTCATCAATCCAAAAAGGGCATAGGCTTTTCTACTGATGTGAAAATGTAGTATTACACCATCCTGAAATATGAGACTTTGCCTCCTTCCTAGAGAGCATATATGCATGCCTTTTCATCCTAAGTTTACAGAATAAAGCCACGATCTTCTTGACAGAACATCCCTCTCGACTACAAACTAACGCACAAGCAAGAGACAGTTTCAGGGTTACAGCTGTATGCTTCATGCAACTGTGACCAGCCTCTCTTTCCTTACCCCTGGATGTTGCAAACAAAGCTATAATACTCCTGTTATACATGCCCCCCCCACCCCAAAAAACAAAAAACAACAAACAGAAAAGACAATGCTAATGCTCTTTTTCTAGACAGTAGAAGACAAGACTAAGAACCTGGGAATGTCATAGTTCTCATTCATCATCATTAATCCACAATGAAACGAGGGACATACCGTGAATGGTTCATGAAGAAGAATGAAGGGACCAATTCGAGCAGGACAATCTGCAGTGCTGTTGAAGTAGAAGAAAAGACAAACAAACAAGAAAAATTACAAGCAGCAAAGTTTCTCAAAGTTAGCGAAATTTGTTGATGTATCCTGTAGCACAGATATATCTTGACTTCTGAGAGTAACTTCGATCGAGTAAACACACATGTAAAACCAATACAAACAGCATGATACATCAATGCAAAGCACCAAAATTGGAAGACAATTTTGTAAGAGACAAGAAAAAGGGATTTGAGATATGGCAACTTATCAAACCTTCATAAAAAACATAGTATCGGGCAAACAGTGCTACCAAGTGAGAAAGGCCATCCTAACAATAGCTGTGTTTGTAAAATAAGTGTGCACAAATGAAATGCATAAGTAGTACAAATAAAGAGCTTACAATTTGCTCAATTCTTTCCTTAGCAATTCTCGGACATTGGTCGAAGGTAACAGATGCAGGTCCTCTTTACTTGGGACAATCAAAGCGCCAAGGCGGCGTTTATCCTGAAATCTTTCAAGAGTTAACATTCCTACAACACCTAGCAATAAAGTTATGTCGATACATATCCTTAACACCTACAACACCTAGCAATAAAGTTATGTCGATACATATTATTGACAACTGTCATCTCTACCAAGCCTGTTTTTGGCGTTAAGGTAGCCCATTCCTTACTGAAACCCCCTTACATGTACCACTCATGTCATTGCTACAACATGATTACAATCCACGTTATTTCAGTTAACATCAGTATTAGTGAAATTCCAGATTGATGTAGTTTGTACTGTTTTTTGCGCACACAAACCATTAAAACTCTTTTATGCGTCAGTTTTTTAATGGTTCATTTGTTACGAACTCAACAGCATAATGACCAATTCTGAGGTGCCAAAATTGGACAATTTCAAACATACCCCTCAAATGAAGTTCTTCATTTTACTTTAAAAACATAATCATTCAGAAACAAACCTGGCCTACAATCATAATCTGCTGTATGTATCTACTTTGCAAAGCAGCTTCCTCGATTTGAATCGGATCTATATTCTCACCTGGAAAGACAGTTATATTAGAAAAGGAAATGCCTCTGGTAACTTTTAATATTGATAATGGAACTTCAACCATAGGTCGCCAATGAATTTTACATGCAAAGCAAGAAAAGCATGACGATGTTCAAGAGAATTTCTCCACCTTTGGATCTCCTATTCCCATGGTGGAGCTTCAGGGTCCAACATTCCTGGTCTTCCAAGACAGAGGTGGCCCTTGTTATCAAGGGCATGATCATGGCCATGGGTCCATGGCAAATGTGGTTCACTAATGAAACAACAGGGGTGGCCAATCAATATGCATTCATCATCTTATTGATATGCATCTTCAGCTCTTCATTATCGTTAGCAGAAAGGACATAGGGAAAATGAACGTCCTGAGAGAGTTGAGGATGAGGCTCAGAGGGGGGTTTACAAAGGATAAAGGCTAAGACTGAGGTTCATGTCATTCGTATTTGCCTGGTATCCAGCTCAACCCCTATGGAGAAGAATGTTTATAATGATATCAATGAGCTTCATTATACCGTACGTTTCATACCAGGGGCCCCCTTGTTGCATGCTCAGTGCTCACATCTTGAGGTATTAGATCATCTGTTGCTCGTTTTGGGAGGTTGGGAGTTCAAGTCCAAGAAGCATATCGTTATTGGATACAACACTACTTCCAAGGCCTGTCGGCCAAGAATCCAAGTTAAACTCTATTGCTATCAATTAAGATGTGAGCCTTAATGAGTTACCTTCACAGGAGGGGGCTCCGTCTCTTTCTACCCCTACAGCGACATCCCCTTCTTCGCCAAGCACCATGTCCGTCCCTTTGTTAAGTTAGGAACCTGAGTACAAGAAGTATATCTTTGCTGGGTACAGGACTGCTTCCAAGGCGTATCAGCTTTTGGGATCAAAGTCACGCTTTAAGCTACATTCAGTATCGAAGACAGCCCTAGCTCCTACCTGACAAGCATCCACTTCTTTGCAAAACAGGCATCCCATCACTAGCTGGGAAACCCCTCGGCCCCTGAAAAAGGGCGGGGGGGGGGGGGGGGGGGGGGGGGGGGGGTGGGGGGGGCGCAGGGAAACTGAGCACAATAGCTTTTATCCTGGTATCATATCTCCCTCAACCACATCTTTCCATTCCGGGAAATCCCAAACTGATTTGAGATAATTTTTGTGCCTATGTGCACGTCTGTATGTAGGAACATGGCTAGAAAGTATACACGTATTTGTCAGTCACCAAGGGGAACTCTCTATATCAGATGGATTTGTTTTCCCACTATTTTATAGTTTTAAATTTAGAAGACACCCCTTGCATTGAAGGCTTATGCAACTGATATAACAGCAGTTTCCTTTGAGCATTTGGCACGTATATACACATGATCCTATCCCTTCCAAATCATCCACCTAAACAGAACACTGATGCACAAGAAAATAGCAGACATGCAGGTGAAGAATATATACCAGTTGACAAAACAATAGTGTCTTTGGCACGGCCATCTAGTACTAAAGAGCCTCCACAGTAGCGTGCTGGACCTGATTTGGTATGAGGAACAATCCAACCAAGGTCACCGGTGTCAAACCAACCACTTGTGTCGATTGCTTTGGCGGTAGCTGCATCATTCTACCAGTAAGGAAGGTTAGATTCACACCATGAAAACAATGCACGTATACACATATAGCAGAGTTTTGTCTTTATTGTCTATTTACCTTGTAGTATCCCTTCATAACCTGGGGTCCAAAAGCTTTGATCAAACCTCTTTCCCCGTGCGGAAGCTCTTCGCCAGATTCAGGATTTACAGCTTTAATTTCTGTTTCATGTAGAGGCTTACCGACAGTGCCTAGAATCTATTTTTACAAAGAAGTCAGAACCAAACAGCCCTAGTCAATAAAGCCCACAACTTTCAAATGGATAAACCATCACCTCTTCCAGAATCTTGTTCACTTTTAAGCTTAGTCTAGCTGCACATTACTTTCATACAGAAGCAAAATACCATTTCTGCATACAAACAAGCACAGTAACATTCTTTTCAGCCTGAATCTACTTAGTCCTTGCTGTTGCTGATTTATAAGTATAGACTTACAAAATAGATACCTTCCCTTTCAAATGGATCCCTAACAGTCAACCTTGAGAACAGAGATATAGATAGGCAAAGCACAAGCAATCAAACAGAACACTTTTCAAGGTTCCAGTTAGAACAAGCCTACAAATGACTACGGCTCTTCAAGAGGGCTTTTGTCATTTAAAAGAGGCTGCAAGCAAAGCACATACAATTGTTTTAATAGATTCAGCTATTTTTGGAAATTGCATATTAGAGAAACATTTACTATTAGAAGAATGAACGCATATATTATTTACTGGTTCGATACATAACTTTTTGCCAACACCTATCACAGACCCAGGTTCCTGATGATTAATTGAGAATGAAGCTTACATTGTTTGATGGAACACGCACAGATATAACTGGTGAAGTTTCAGTCAAACCATAGCCATTCAAAACAGTTATCTCAACAGCCTGCATATCAAGGAGACACACCAGTCAAAAAGTAGGCCAGCTTCGTATTTGCACAAGAACTATGCAGAAAACAGCAATACCATTTATACATTTGCTCCTTCTCTAAAGATATGCCAAAATATGTGGAAAGCTAAGTTTTTTCACCTCAAAAAATTTATCCACATGAGGTGCTAAACTTCCTCCTCCACTAATCGCCGCCTGTTACATGATCATCAAGACTGTAAGCTATTTACACAAAATTAAACAGGACAATAGCTTGTACTAATCCCTTCACTTGATGAGTTAAGACCTTTTTAATGGCCAATGCTTCGTGTATTTTTCTGTACACCAATTTTCTCCCCAAGATATGAAGAGGGAAGAGTACTGCTGCTAGTATTCTGGCAAACAGCCACATGCAAGCAGATACAATTACAGTTGGCTTTACCTTTGCCCATTGTAAAGATCTTCCCTGTGATAAAAACAAACTCAAATCATTACAACTTCAAAAGGACACGAAGAGGGGTCATGCCACTTCAAGAGATCATACCAGTATGTGAAACAATTGCACACAAGACTAAGATGTAAAACCTGACCTCATAAATCCTTTTCCACTCCATATACACCATGCTGATGCGAATAAGTGTCAAAGCAATAAATTTTCTTGTACTAGAGCCAGCTAAAAGCTTCTTCTGAACTCCACTGCAGAAGTGAAATCACAAGTCCATCTCAATCTTTTCATCTAGCTAGCCTGTAGAATAACAATTAGGAATTCCCTATCAGGGAAAGAAATCAATGCATATGGTTGAGACCCCTTGCCAACTGTGGTGAACACATTAACCCACTTAAACCAATTATGAGGCTCAAAAAGCAGAACCTTTCTAATCCACTCAACCAGGCAAATCAAAAATCATCAACCCATAAAAAGCATAATTATTACACTACTCATGCTTTGTTAAAACAACAACTTGCTTATAGTGTCAACAAAGATGATGGAAAATGATCTACTCACTTGTAAAGAGTATCAAGCACGAGTGGCACAGAGATCAAATAATCGGGACAGAACTTCCTAAGATCCTCCTGCAATTGCATGTTGAACAATAACTAGAGAGTCTAGAATCTGGATATAATAGGAGAGTGTACACTACTTCGACACAGCCAAAAATTGAAATGTAGATGCAAGAACAAGAGACTACATTGCTGCAAATCATACGAACCTTCAGATTCTTAACATTGGTGTAAACTTGTTCTACCCCTTGAGCAAGGCAGAAATATTCAGATGAGCGCTCATACATGTGCCATGTTGGAAGCAAGCTTAGAAACCTATCGCCTGGTTTCAAATCAACTACTTCTGTCAGGTGCTGAACCTGCAAGATTAGAACAAGGTAAGAGCAATTAGTGAGTTGATAGTCTGCAGTTGAGATTTTTACAACCAATAGGAGTTTTAGCAATACCTGATAAAGTAGGTTCCTGTGGGTAAGTATAACACCTTTAGGATTTCCAGTTGTTCCACTAGTGTATACAAGTGTTGCTATGTCTTCTGGTTCAATATATCTGTGCCCAATAGAAACTACATTTGCAAACGACTGACACATCAGCAAAGAACAATCTTGAAATAGTGAAACTACTGAGTCACTCCATGCTATGCAGCTTAGGCCTGGAAAGGAAAAATGTCAATCAAGCCATCCATGCAGCACAAAGCTAATAAAAGAAATCAATTATTCCAAGATGGCTTGATGACTACAACTCATATGTGTCACATGTGGTACCTGGGGATGTTGATAACACAACTTTCAATACTTCATTTGGAGTGTATTGGTACTCATGAGATCTTTTGGCTTGACAAATGCACAAGCCACACTTAATCCACTAATGACAAGGATTTGTTAGACTAGTAGGTCTATTGGGATCCCCTTTTGTACCAGAAAGGGAAAAGCAAACTCTTGAAGCATTACAGCCCCTCACTTCTTGTGCTGTGTCACACTTTTTTAATGCAAAAGCAACCAGTCCACCATTCTGAGGAATGGCAAAACCTTTTCAGTTGGGCTGAATCCCAACTAAGAGCTGGACCTTTAGTCTAAGTTGGTCCCCGACTGGAATAACTATCTTTGTGCAGCCTAAGTTCCATTTAAACCCAAGAAGGTTTGCAATTCCTCTGGGTTAATAGGTGTTGACCATTGCAAGGCCTGAACTATCTCTAAATCCATGTACAATCATTTTCATCAAAAGCATGACCCTAGATAGGAAGCCTTTTCCCTAAAGAATCCACACTTTATATCGTAGAATAAAAGGAATGTTTTAACTCCCCTTGACTTCTGAAATACTAATTTTAAGTCTTCCAGATATTCTAACTTCTCTTTTGCTTTTGGAACAGTTGTAACTTCTATCTATGATGAAGAATTCGAGACATCCAACCATGATCTTTAAGAACCATGCTAATCCAACAACTGTGCTAGTAAACTAAGGACAGAATCATCAGTTGAGCAAAGTCATGAATGTCTACACACATAGAGCTTGACTTCTCAACATGACTCTGGTGAGTTCACTAACTACAGGGAATCTCCTGAGATTTTAACACCGACTATGTCACAGACAGCAACCAAAGAAAATGTCATCCCAAAAAACTAAAACAAAAAACCAATTATGCATGAGGAAGTTATGGCTTGAACAGAGAAAATAAAAAAGAACCCAAAAAAATAATCTACATTCCACCACTCTTTTTGAAGCACAATCAATGAAGGCTAGCTCAAAAATTGTGAGAGCTTTAGAGTTCACAAATGTAGACGAAGTGCTTATGATCAGGCTATCGAACAAGGATTTCACAATCGTCACCATGAAGACATTGGCACTATAATATAGTTGAGTGTTTGCATTGCCCACTCACCTTAGTTAACATAGCAAGGGAAGTCACCGATCAGCTTGTAGACCTGCAAAAAAACCTGATGGACTTTTTCAATAGCTTGTCCCTCCCATCTAACTTCCTCGAGTAGCTCAACACACCCATTGGGCTTTGCATACATCATGGTAGACTATATTTGCCAAAAGTACTAGAGATAATAACTTAGATGAGGATCAACCTAGAGACCTGCCATTAGAAAACCCTGACTAACTTCTTCAATAGCCAATGGCCTTACTTCCTCAATAGCCCACCACGCCTACCAAGGTTTGCATACACTACAGGGCTGACTATTATAGACATACTAGAGTCAATTACTTAGATGGGGATCTCTAGGGCAAAACATACTTGCTAAAACTTAGGTGTGGCTTATAATCTTATTCTTATGGAAGAACCAATAAATGTTATATTGATTGGACCATTAATCTTGATATTAAGCTACATCAGTCCCCAAAAATAGAGACCTCATAAAAATTGTGTTCACTTTGATCTTATGATTTATGTAGATTTGGCTAATTATGCTAGTTGAAAATTTCAGTCCATACGTATGAATAGTTAGTTTATCAAGATTTTTTAAGGTAGTCCTTGTGAATGAGATCCTAAACATTGGCCTATTAATGTTGTTTTTGTTGAGATGTTGAGCTCTACATGAGCCGGCATCCACTACATGCCTTGATAATGTGGTAAGACTTTACTCACTGCCATATTAGATGACTAATATGGAGGATATACCAATGATTCTACAATTGGACTACACTCATGTAATCCACTCTTGGTTATGGCACATTCATTATGCCACATCATCTATCCTTAAAGAGTTCATACTTAGTGACCATATATGCATATATTTTAATACTTTCACATTAGTCTTGTATCATGTTGTAGACTTAAGTCTTTTGCGTGGAAGGAAAAAAAAAAAGGAAGATTTCAGCCCTATTTCTCTATGTGCTGAAGTGTCCATCATGTGTGTGTGTGTGTGTGTGTGTTGTTAGTTGTTGCATCTCTCTCTACTCTTGCTTGTTCACATGGTATCAGAACCGTCTCACACCTATGCAGATCTTGATTTAAGGCTGGAGCGCAAAAGAAAACAAGCAAAGTAACAAGTAAGAAGCTCTTCGATTTGGCTTGGAACATAGTGGCAAGAAGCTCTTGAGGTTGACGAGGCTACAATCTCCAATTGCAAGAATACTTGGAGAGCATAAAGTGCAATATATATACTACAGATAAGCCCATTAGCGCTTCTCTGTTGTGATTTTTTCCATTTGGTCATTTTGGCCTCTCTTTTGCAAGTTAATCAACAACAATTTATGGGTATACTACAGTTTCATTGTGTTAGCCGTTTACAAGTGCAAAGGCTACATATTCTCAAACTAGAAGGTTCCAAGTGTTTGTTGGGTTGCAAACACAAAGGGCATCTGCATATAGATTGCAAATTGCAATTATTGTTGTGCAATCAATGGAAAAATGCATATTGGGCCAGTACTATTTCAAATAAGAAGTCTACCAATGATTTAATATTTTCCTTTGGAAGTGATGTTGTTACTTGAAGCAACAAGAGACACCCTAGGTTTCATTATCTAGTATTGAGATGGTGTACAAGGATACACTGTAAGGTAGCTTGGCTATACAAGCTACTTGGTGATTCGAAGTTGCAGGTGGACAAGAAGGTTATCATCTACAATGATAATCTTAGTAGCATTTGGTTGGCCAAGAATCTAGTATATCATGCATGGACCAAACAATTTCATTCAAGAACAGATTTTGACAAGTGATATTGACTTGGTTTATATTAGCACAAAGGATCGCAACAGATATTTTCACCAAGGCCTTGGAAATTGAGAAGCTCCGTTGCTTCAGGACTATGCTTGGAGTACATGAGCTCATGCTACGCTCAAGGGAAAGTGTTGAGATGTTGAGCTCCACATGAGCCAACATCCACTACATGCCTTGGTGATATGGCACAACTTCATTGGCTAGCATATGAGGTGACTAACATGGAGCATATGCTAGTGATTCTATAATTGCACTACACTCGCATAGTCCACTCTTGGTTATGGCACATTCATTGTGTCACCTCATCTATTCTTAGTGGGTGTGGGTTCACACTTAATAACCACATGTACACATGTTTTAGTACTTTCATATTAGTATTTCATCATGTTATAGCCTAAATCTTTGTTGTGGAAAAAGAAGAAAAATATTTTAATCTCCATGTACCCAAGTCTCCATCGTATATGTGTGTATGCTCTTGGTTGCTTCACCTCTCTCCCTGTCTTGTTTGTTTGCAATTTTAATTTGTTGAAAGTGGAGTACAAAATTAAGAGTGGTCCTATAAGGACCAACAAATTTGACAACTTGCATGTGGCTACGATGTTGACATCCCAAATTGAGCACACTATTTAACACAGCCACTGCATAGTGGGTGATTATCGCTCTTGTGATGGATGATGGATCAAAATCAAGGTCCATTGTCCAAAATATTGTAGTTATCCAATGCTTGAAAGCCATCACCTATATTGGAAGAAAAAGACACCTCATGATCCCCCAAGGATTGATACCAAGCAATGATAGAAAGCGAGCCCTTATATATGAATATATTGAATAAAAAATATTGACGACTAGGAATACATGGTGAGGAACTACCAAGTTGAACAAATCTAGCCAACCAAGAATATTTATTTCTTCTTTGATTTACTTTACCAAACCAGGTTGTGAATCTGTTTATTCGATTTTGAAGTATGTTTCTTTGAAACTGTCATAACTATCACATTTTGTTCTTAAACAAGTTGATTGACTCAACTATGTTGACACATTTTAATAGAGGAAATAAATAAAGAAGTTCTTTCCAGCAATATTGATGAGAGAAGCATCCTTAAGTTTTATTTTGAATCGCATGAAAAAAGGGCAAATTTTTCCAACCAGCAGGAGGGAGCAAGACAAGTAACCGTTCCCCAAGACCTAACCTACATTCATGTCAAGCTAGGCTAAAAATGTAAACTCCTACATGCAAGTTAAATTTGAGAAAATACTTACACCAACATGCACCATAGATTTTGGCTATAAACAGAACATATATTGACATATCATATTAATATGTGAATGCTGGTATTTTGTCGTGTGAGTTTGTGTTTCAACTCACTTTCAGTACTATTCCAAGGCAGCCCATCAAAGTGTTTGTCATGAGAATATCCTCCCTTTTCTCTCCTTAATCCTTTCGTGAATTGCATGTTTAAGGAGGATACAACCTACTACCCTTGGCTAATGTCAATACCAGTAAAAAAATGCTGTCCCACCACTCCATGCATCAAGCTAGAAATATAAATAGCAGCAATTGTCTATTACAAAGTCATCCACTTGACAATGTCACAAAGTAAGACCCTACTAATATTCAAACTAATGCACTTGTCTAATCTTCGCTATGTGATGGTTTAGATCACCTCCAAAAAGCCACAACATGTTTATCACTACTACACAGACTCCAGCATTAAATGTTAGGATCTGTTCTCAGCCTTTGTATTCACCTCTACAAGCAGTCATTCACCAATTTCAAAAATGTGTTGTGCAACAGCATGTACTTGCATCAGACATGCCATTTACAATGCAGTGTATCCATAGTTGCTTGCCTATTTTACAAAGAAGGGCAACACCTACCTTTGTGTTTTTTGTTTAAGCATACAACGAGGCTCAATCTGAATGTTGAAAAAAAGGAAAAAATCTTACATAGATCTCCGGTATTAGTCGAAAATCCATTGTATTCTCGACCTTTTGAAAGTATCTCATCGTATGTGAAGACCAAAAGACTGGATGTTGAAGAGTCTTTTGTCATTTCAGGCTTCTCACCCCAAAGAACTACTACAAATTTCAAATTGGAAAGCTTCTGTAATTGAGGTATCAGCTTGTCATAGAGATCACTATTGTCAACAACCACTGCAACACTGCAATCAAGCCATTGCAATTTCCTAATGAATTACACGTTGCTGAAAGCCTTCTATAGCTTGTAATAATGCACACTTCATTCACACACACAACTGAAGATAATGAGCTCCCCACCTTTCTGAATGTCCATATATAAATAGAAGTTCTTCTATAGATGATCTAGTACCTCGTACAACATCAATTGCCCCAGCAGTCATTATACCTGTAAGAAAGCTCGACATTCATAAGCTCTGATATGAGAGAGGATAAGTCATTATATCTATTTTCATGTTTTTGCATACAAATGTTTAAATAAAAGTGTGTAAGTGCTTGCATGTGTACATTTATTTTGGTATAGGCTTGGTCATCCCAGCCAATGACATAACTTTGTTATTTCTTCCCCTAAACAAGATTACAGCATGGTGAATTCATGAAAAGAAAATAGTTTCCCTTTTTACATGTTAACTCTTAGTCTCCAAACTAACCAGGTTTTGTGATCATTTATCTTTCTGTTTCCTGATGGATTTTCACCCCATTGTATCAGATTTTCACACAATAATATAGAAGATTACCACCAAAAAAAAAAAAAAAAACACCAGTTTATGTGTCTGCACAAGCAACACAGAGACATACATATGGACATATATACCGCACATTAAATATCTGTAGTTACATGCGTACAGATGCAAGGTACATACACACATACATAAAAGAGCATGTCTTGCACCGACAAAGAAAATCATGTTTTGCTTGGAAGAGTGGTCACCTTGGTCTGCAACTAGCCATCTACATGAATTTTCTGCAAATAGGGCAACCTTTTCACCCGGTGAAATTCCAGTCACTTGTAACCCTTCTGCAAAGTCTTTGATTGCTTGCCGTAACTGCACCAAAGAAAAATGAATGACAAAAGTATTTAAGTTTATTTATAAAATCCATAAACAAGGATGTAATTAACAGATTCCTAAATGAAAAGATGAACAAAACACAAGACAGCTTATGACATCAAATTATCTGATCAGGCCAAAACACTGTAGGTCCTTGCATTTTTCCCTAGATAAGACACACAAACCCCCAAACGCCCACAAGGAGGGGTGCCTACCCTCCCAAATATTAGAATTCAGCCAAAAGAGTGGACAAGAGCCACATTGGCATTGCTCCTATGCATAGATAGGATAGCTTGCAAGCTGAGTGAACAGAGTAGCTTGATCACTAAGAAGTGACTCGGGAAGAGCCATGTTGACATTGCTCCTATGCAAGGATGCGTAGATAGGATATCCCACAAGTTGAATGAACAATGGAGCTTGATCACACTAGAACCCTCCTAGGTCACCAAGGAGGACCAACAAAATACTCAAATGGGCAAGAGCCTAGACTTTCACGAACACCATGTGAATATAGGTGCCCAACCAAGTAATGTATGCAACTTCAAGACACACTTGAGGATGATGATAGCACATATGATCAAGAAAAGCCATCAATACCCCTTGAGATCATCAAAGCAAAGCTAGGCGTTGCACCTACAGTCACAGAGGCTCTCTTACTAAAGGCAATGACATTTCTTCAAAGACTAGGGGAGCACCTACAAGTGAGATACGTGCGAGAGGAAGAGATCGAAGCTCAGTTGAGAGTGGAGTAGACAGTGTAGAGTGTGAGAGCACGACACCCAATGCAATAATCTGAAGTGTAAGGTGCAAGTACAAAGTACAACCTTAAACCTTAGGGTTATAAGAGGGTGTTCAGACTCGAAGTGTGTGAAACATGATAAGTGCCTAACATAGGCACATAAAATAAAGGGAATAAATCTAGGGGAAAAAACCTCTCGTACGAAGAGTAAAAAGTGCCCCAATGTCCTACTGAAGATCACTGATACTCCTCTTTGAGCGTAGGCATGAGTCAAACCCGACAAACGCCCCTGGAGTGAAGAGTGGTCAAAATACAAGGGTCAATAGACAATCCTTTTCAGCTTATAAGCCCATTTTGTTCCAACGGCTTTCTTCCCAATAGGCAAAGGCACTAAATCCCATGTTTGATTCTTTATGATGGAATCAAACTCAGCTTGCATTGCTACCATCCAATGCATACTATGTTGTGCATCCTCAAAACATTCAAGCTCCTCATCATCAACTTTATGTACTACCATAACAAACTCCATGGTATGTGCACCATCATGCATACGAGCTTGCCTTCTAGTACGACCAGCAATAGGAGCATCCAAATGACTATCTTTCATAGTCTATAAATACCATCTAGGCATTTGTCTAGCCTCCTGACTATGTACAAGCTCTTGCTGAATTTCAGATTCGGCACCTTGCTGAATATTCAGATCAGTCATGGGCTGATTTTCTGCATTACCCGGTGGAGCAATTGGTTGAACATTAAGTTCCCTTGCCGAAGCTCCAAATGTATCACCGAAAGAAATGGGTAGCAGCCCTTCAAATATATCACTAGCAGCTTGATATGTGTCAAAACCAGCAACTGATTTTTCATCGAAAACCACATCCCTACTAACAAATACCTTTTTAGGAATAGAATCGTATAATCTATATCCTTTGCTCTCACTGCTATACCCCACAAAAATGCATTTGAAAACCTTGTTATCCAACTTCTTCCTGAGTACCTTGGGAATGTGTGCATATGCAAGACACCCAGAAGTACAAAAATGCCCAACAAAAGGTTTCCGGCTGTTCCAAGCCTCAAAAGACGTGAGATTCTTTAATGCCTTGGTGGGGCATCTATTCAAGACATGGAAAGCACACATAACTACTTTCATCCAAAAACTGTGTAGCTCTTTGCTTTCAACATACATCTGGCCATCTCCATGAGTGATCGATTCCTCCTCTCTGCAACTCCATTCTGCTGTGGAGTATAAGCAATAGTGTACTGATGAACAATGCCCTTCTACTTCAAAAACGAATTCAACGTAGAGGACATGTATTCCCCCCCTCGGTCCGAATGAAGAGCATTCACCCTGCAGCCAGATTGGTTTTCAACAAGTGCTAGAAAAGCCAAAAATGCATCACACACTTCTGACTTTTTCACTAAAGAATAGATCCAACAAAAACGAGTAAAGTCATCAATAAAAGTGATGAAATAGTAGCAGCCACCCAATGACTTTATCTACATAGGGCCACATACATCTGAGTGCACAATCTGTAACCTAGCAATGGCTCTAAAAGCAACATCATAGGGAAACGAAAAGTGATGCATTTTTCCCAAAATACGTCCCTCGCATAAGTGCTTAGGGGGTCTCTCCAAGAGAGGTAAACCATCAAGCATCTATATACACTGCAAAAGCATCAAGCTACCAAAGTTTACATGTCCCATGCGAGCATGCCATAACTCTGCCCATAATATAGCAGGTAAGAGTGGACACTAAATAGGCCAACTGATCAACTGAAAGAGCATCCAACTCATTTAACCCATGACATGTAGTGCCAGTCAAAACCAAAGTCATGTGTTCCTTATCTCTCACCATGCATCTGTCATCATTAAAGGTGACCTGCAAACCACACCATGCTAAAGAAGAAATAGATAACAAATTCTTCTTTATACCTAGCACAAACAAGGCATCTTGCAAGCGGAGAATAGAGCCATCAATGGTTGTCAACACAATCTCCCCAATACCTCTAATAAGGTATGATGCATTGTTGGCACACTGTACAAACTTGCCAACTGGGGCTACAATAACACAAGCAAATAAATATCTACGAGATGTGATGTACCTAGAAACACCACTGTCAAAAAACCATGTGTTTGCATCCTCAATAGAGCTAAATGCTCTATCAGTCCAAGAAAAGTCATAATTGCATGTGTAAAAACAATAGTCCTTGTTTGCATCAAAGGACGTGGACTCAGTTGCAATGGAAGGTACATCAAAAACAAACATCCCTGACTCTTGAGTCCTCCTTGGCTATGTGCTTTCTACACTCAATGATGTAGTGGCCTGGCTTCTTACAATAGTGACACTTGCCTTCTTAGCTTGCGTGTCCCCTTATTTCTTATTGCCTTGTGAAGTGCATAAAGTCCCAAAGCTCTGCGGAGCATTCTTTGCATGGCTGCCCTTGCCCTTCTACCATGCCATGAAAGCTTGCTCAAAGGTTATAACATCCATACCACTATTCTTTCGTGTTTGCTCTTCCTCTAAGAGCCCACTGACCAGCTGAAAGAAAGTAAGTGGTTGTGGGGCAATCCTCATAGTGAGATTCGAGGCTGTATGAAAGGCCAAGTACGAGGGTGGCAATGAATTCAAGGTAGTAGATATAATCTGTGCATCTGAGTAAATACTCATCGACATTCATAAGGTGCTCACGAAAGTCCTAAATTTTATTTAGGTGATCTTGCATAGAATCACCTCATCCATCTTCACTGTCTCAAGCTCTTTCTTCAAGAAAGAGATGCGCGTCTCATTCTTTCCAGCAAACATCTGCTCCAAGGTTAGCCAGGCTTCTCTGAAGAAGCGGCAAACCAAATGTGAGGGATAATAGACCATTGAATTGCCAACGCAATCAGCGACAAAAGCCTCTGCATCCCGTGTATCCCATGCCTTTTGTGTTGCTGATCTCTGGGGAAGTGGCTGAGCAGGAGCAAGCTGAACAGGCTAAGTTGCCTATTGTCCATGTCCTCTTGGAGAAGTAGCAAGAGCCACAACTCCGGGCCTAACTTTTTCACCGTTGACATAATCCCAAAGATTCTTTGCAATCAACACATGCTTCATCATGAAGGACCAAAGTGAACAGTTGTTACCATCCAATCTATCCTTCTTGGATACGTAAGTAAATACATCACCTCCTTGATTTGCCATGATAAACAATGCTGATTAGAGAGCAAAAGAGCAATGTCTCAAGCTGGACCAACCTGGAAATCTCCGAATTTTCAAAAACTACAATAAGTACCTTGCTGTAATTAGCAAATTGAAGCACACTCTGTCAAAACTGTCTAAAATACACACACTCCAAGGTGCAATAAATGCTCAGCAACACTATAGATACAAAAGCCCCAAAATTTCTTACATGTGTCAATGTCTCCTCAATACCCAAAACCCCAAATTTCCTAATCCTTGCCAAGAAATCTCTGTAGATACACACCTCGGAAAAATCTTGTTGCTGTAACTCAAATTTTTAAATTAAAAAATAGTAAATGTCTCTTTTACCTCAAATGTTAGCTGACTCATATCTGGGGTAGCCCTGCAACAACTAGAGGCTAATAAGTTGCAGTGGGCCGAGCTGGCATCAGCAAGGTGGTGTCAGCTAGTGGTCCACGCGCTACTCAAGCAGGACTAACAAGCGGCGTGGACTACAGCTGGCGGGCAGGCCGTAGGTCGCAAGCGGACACAAGTAGCAAGCGGGCACAATTCCAAGGCGACAAGGGCAAGCGGACGCAAGGGCAGGACAGCTGAGCAGGCCGAGACTGGGGCAGTTGCGCTAGTTGTAAGCGGACGAAACAAGGCGACGCAAGCTAACTGGGCGTATTGAGAGAGACACTTCAGCTTGACTCTGCTGGAGATGGTGAAGCTGCTGGCAACCGCAAAGGAGCTAGAGACGATGGCTCTCAAGTCAATTGAGATGTGGTTGAGCTCTAATACCAAATGTGAGAGCAGGAAGAGATCGAAGCTCAGCTGTCACCAAGTGGTGATACTTTTTGCAGTTGCTTTCCTTATTTACTTATATAAATATTTTATTTTCATTTTATTTAGTTTTTGTTGCTTTTTACCCCCAAAGTTCTCTTGGAATAAGTTAAGATCTTTATATGGCCAAAAGAGATAGCCATTGGGACAAATTGGACTAATGGTTTATCTGAGCCTTAAGACCGGTTCCACATTGAATGGGCACTGAAGAATAGAATGCAAGTGGTTTGGGACTATGTGCTTAGCCACTGGGGATGGTGCAAGACAATGAGTATGGCCAAGACAAAAGATGCACCTGTGAGAATGCTCACGGAATGAAAAGTCACCGTAACTCAGCCACCTTATACTTTTTTATGTGGTTGCAATGATAAAAGTTGCTCATAACAACTTGAGGAACCCAAGGGTCACCATCTCTAAAATTTAGGGAGTTACTATTTTTGAACCCTAGAATCTGTTCGCGTCATTATCTTCATTTTTGCATGAGGATTAATTCTCTAGTCTGTACCAAGGTCAAATTTTGCACTAATCATGGAGAATTTTAGACCGGAAGGTTTAAACGAGAAAATTGTTACATGTATGCCATGTGGCACAAATTCCTGAGAGAGAGAGAGAGAGAGAGAGAGAGAGCATTTTTTAAAAAAACGTAATAGACATGAGAGGCAGATCTAAGAGTGAAGTTTTGAGGAGCTGAGGGCAGATTGCTGCAAGTACATCAACTATGGAGAGTACTTCGTCGTCTCTGACTCATGTACGGAGGTAGAGCTTGCTCCCTCTAGTCAACTCTCTCTCTATTCTCAGAGGAAATGCTCTGCATGATGGGCTGATTCCATCGAAGGTACAATTCTGTGTTTTCTTTGCACTTCTGCTGAGGCAAGAGCCTCACTGTCCAGGTTCAAGAGTAGCTGTTGGCTTCTCCAATGCAGGAACTAAAGAAAGTGATGATCATGCCACATAGAAACAGGGTTTTTCAGCTCTGATTTAGTGATATTTGTGGGACTGTTTTACCGTTGGAATATACCAGGGTAAAAGGGATGTTGTTCTAGATATGTTGGACAATAAAAACAGTAAATACAGAGTTCCGCAGACTACAATTCTGCACATGAATCATTGAGTTATGGTCATAGAAAATGCTTTCCTAAAAGGGATGTTGTTCTGGATATGTTGGATAGTAAAAAACATTACATATAGAATTCTGTAGACAGCAAGTTTGCACATGAATTATTGAGTTATGGTTACAAAAAATGGTTTCCTAAAAGGGATGTTGTTCTGGTCATGCTACACTGTCCTTATGCAGCTGGAATTTAATCAGAAAATATGAAAACCAACTGTTCACAAGTTATGTATTTTGGAACATTTCATTTTTGTAACTTTCCATCTTTTAATTGATAAAGAAATACCGAGAGGGGCGCCAGTCTTCAAGGCCAATCTGATGTTGAGCGAGGAAGTGAGGTCTCTGTTTGTATGTGTGTGTGAAAAGACTAGGTGTTAATTGAAGGAACTACCGCTTTACGTGAGTCATAGACAAGTTTCATCAGCTAAGAGTGGAGTAGACTGTCAGAGTGCAGCGATGCGGAAGCGTGGGACCAAGACTGAGAGAGAGAGAATGAACGCAGAGAGAAGAGGGAGAGAGAAAGAGACAGTGGAAGATGAAGATCTGCTGTATAAAGTGTGCTGTATACAAAGATATGCAGATATGTACACGGGCGCAGTGCGTGGGACTGCGTGTCTCCACCTCGACGATGCAACCTACTGTTCACCTCGAAGTCTGCTGCAGTCTGCACGATCTCCAACCTGAAATCTGCGAACAGAACTGTAGGAAACACTGCAAAACATCGGCTATAAATAGCCACCCAGAATGCGCCCAGAATATGCAGGTCGGCTGCATTAAATGCAGCTGCATTAAATGCAGCCGGCTGACCAGTACAGGTCGAACTGCCACATTGATGGCAGTCCGACCAGTCTGCCATACAGTACGGCTAAGGATCTGATATCACTAACACCCCCTCTCAGAGCCTGGACAGGGCAAAAGCCTGAGGGATCTGGCATGTCTCCGAAGTAGAGCCTGAGGAAGCACCTTCGTAAACAAATCTGCAAGATTGTCCTCCGTCTTGCAGTACTCCACAGCTATGGTCTCATCCAGGAGCTTCTCCCAGATGAAGTGGTACTGGATCTCTATGTGCTTCGTCCGGGCATGGAAAACAGGATTCCGTGCCAAGGCAATGCAACTCTCATTGTCACATTGCAACAAAGTAGGACGAGTCTCGGGGCAACCAAGCTCCTCCAACAATCTCCGAAGCTACAGAGTCTTACATGTGGTGGAAGACGCGGCCCGATACTCCGCCTCAGTAGACGAAAGGGCTACCGTGGGCTGCTTCTTGCTACTCCATGAGATAACACCCGCACCCAAGGTAAAACAGTAGCCTGTAGTAGACTGCCTGTGGTCCACATCACCGGCCCAATCCGAATCGCTCCAACTTGCAAGTACAAGATCGGAACCACCTGTGCCTGTTGAATAATGAATCCCTAAGTCAGATGTCCCTCTCAAATACCGAAGTATCCTCTGGGCAGCCTGCCAATGCACCGTCTAAGGTTCACTCATGAACCCTGCCAAGAGACCAACAACAAAACAAAGATCAACACGAGTGTTGAGGAGCCAGATCAATGATCCAATCAACTGACGGTACCGGGAAGCATCCGCCAAGGGAGAATCGGAATGTGAAGTGGCCTTCCAATTCGGATCCATAGGAGTAGAAATGGTCTGACAATCCTCCATCGCAAAAGAAACCAAGAGCTCCTGTACATATCTCTGCTGAGAGATGAAAATCCCTCTCTGAGACTGATAAATCTCATGGCCCAAGAAGAAGTGGAGTAGGCCCAAGTCCGTCATTTCGAACGTCTGATGTAAAGCTGCCTTCGTCTCTTTGACCTTCTGTGCATGATCACCTGTGACAATCAAATCGTCAACATACAACACAAAAAGCACACAACCAGTCTCGGAAGTGTGTACATAAAGCTGCGGATCGGCCTTGGAACGCCGATATCCCAACTGTGACTGAAGGAACGAATCAATCTTCTTGTTCCATGCACGCGGAGCCTGCTTGAGGCCATACAAGGTCTCCTTTAACCTGTAGATTTTCCCATCTGAAGATCCAAAGCCAGGAGGCTGCTCTACATAGATCTCCTCCTTCAAATCACCATTGAGGAAGGCCGACTTCACACCCAACTGGTAGACAGGCCAGCCAAGGCAAGAACACCTCGAATAGTCGCCATACGAGCAGTGGGGGCAAAAGTGTCATGACAATCAATCCCTGGGCGCTGCGCAAAACCTTTAGCAACAAGGCGAGCCTTGTGCTTGTCCAAAGAACCATCGCTAAGTACTTGGTCTTGAAGACCCATTTGACGCCAATCACCTTCTTATGCGAGGAGCAAGGCACGAGATACCAAGTGCCATTCCTCTCAATAGCCTCCAACTCGGCTTCCATAGCTTTCTTCCATGGTGCGGACTATAAAGCCTCCTTCACAGAGGTGGGCTCTCGATCCTGCATAACACGGGTCATCAAACAATAGTTAGAGCAAACAAGCTCTGTAGAATGTGCCTGGTGCCTCCGTGACTGCCGCGGACCATCCTGCGGTCCCCACTCCTCAGGGACCCCCTCGATCCCTGAATCTCGGAGTGTGCCACGGGCCCAACGAGAAGAAGGCTGGACTTCTCCTCATCGCTCTCCATCAGCTAAAGACTCTGGGATATCCACCAGTGGTAACTCCTCGGGGGTGACAGGTGAAACAGTAGACTCTGTATCGGAAACAGAAGCGGAATCAAAAGGCGCTGGCTCCAAAGGAACTATCTCAGGAGCCCAACTCTCCCCTGGATCTCCAAGAACGGGATGCTCCTCACCCGCTACTATGGCCGGAACCTCCACGAACCGCACATCTCGACTGGTGTACATATCCCGCTTGACGGGATCATACAAACGATAGCCTTGGGACTGAGAGCTGTAGCCAACGAACACCTGTCTTCGGAAAGCCGCTTTAAATTTTATCACGATGAGTCTTGGAAATGTGAACATAGGCATCACACCCAAAAACCCTGAAATAAGAAACATCGGGCTTAGTCCCAAAGTAAGCCTCAAAAGGTGTCATCCCATCAACGGCCGAAGTGGGGGATCGGTTAAGGATGTGGACTGCAGTAACCACAGCCTCGGCCCACAGAAACTAAGTTGTCTGTCAGTGCTCCATCATGGTGCGCGCCATCTCGATCACACTTCGGTTCTTCCGTTCAAGAATGCCATTTTCTTGAGGAGTGTTGGTGTTAGCAAACTCCTGGTGAATGCCTTTATCTGCACAAAAACGAGCAAACTCATTAGAAAAAAATTCACCACCCTTGTCGGATCGCAAGGTCTTCAATCGCCGACCCGATCGGTTCTCCTCAAAGAGAAGCCAATCCTTGAAGTGGGAGAAAGCCTCCAACTTCAATGCCAAGAAATAGGCCCATGTCATCCTGTTGTAGTCATCTACGATCAACATGAAGTATGAGCTTCCTCTCAAGGACTCGTTCCTCATAGGGCCACAAAGATCCGTAGATACAAGCTCCATCGGGGAAATAGACCGCCGCGAAGCTTTGTTGGGAATCACATCCCTATGTTGCTTCCCACGAATGCAGGAGACGCATGGCTGCTGGCTCACCACTATGTCCGGCAACCCTCGGACAAGCTGTCCACGTGACGCCCTCCGAAGATAATCATAGTTGAGGTGATCAAACCGAGCATGCCATAGCTCTGACTGTGTCTAAGAGGTAAGAAGAAGAGTAGGGAGTGCGGTAGAAGACATCAATTTGTAGATGCCGTTCTCCTCATATCCTGATGAGAGAACCTTCCTTGACCCACGATCAAGGACTCACACCGAATCACTGTCAAACTCCACCAAAATTCCAAGTGAACAAATCTTATGAACCGAAAGTAGATGATACCCTAAACCTAGCACATGCAAGACCTCTGAGGTATAAGTACCACTACGTCAGCTGCATCTCACCCTGTCCTGCAATAGACACCGAAGAGCTATCTCCGATGAGAATCTGCCCAGGCAAAGGTCGCAACTAGGCAACACCAACGGATGAAGGAGTCATGTGCCGGGAGGCACCACTGTCAACGATCCACTCTCGAGCCTGGGGTGCTGTCATCGCAGCATCAGAAGCCTTCGGTGTAGAGTCCTCAATGACTGCTAGATGAAGAGAACGCAGCTGATGAGGGTGCAGCCACCGCTCCAGAATCCTTCGTGTCCTTCTTGTTGGTGTCCTTCTTGTCTTTGTCAAGGCAATCCTTCTTCCAATGGCCGGTCTTACCATAAATATGACATGTGGATTCTTTTTCCTTGTCATTCTTTGACTTGTTGTCCTCCTTCTTCTTCTTTTGGTCCTTCCCCTTCTTCTGAGAGGCTTGACCTGTCAAAGCTTCCAACTTGGAAGCATGATGTCCCTTTAGTTGTTCCTCTTGGTCCAAGACCATAGGAACCAGCTCTTCCCATCGAAGAGTAGACTCATGCCCCAAAGTAATAAGGGTGGAGTAAAAAGCACCGAATCGTGGCGGCAACTGGGACAAGAGTGTGATCGCCATGTCTTCGGAGGAGATCGGCTTCCCTGCATTCTGAACCTGCATCTAAAGCTGTCTAAGCTTATTGATGTGCTCCCGCAATGAAGAAGACTTGTTCACGGACAAAGTCCGCATCTGCACCTCCAAAGAAAAAGAAAAGCTCCAACCATATCTCCCGAGCCACCGTCAAGTGCTCGATGTGGGCTATCACGACTGTAGTACAAGGCAGAAAAAGAAAAGAACGAATCCGGGCATTCAGTTTGTCCCAGTGAGACTGTGCCTTGGCCAACTCCGCACAAGCATCGAAAGAGAGTTTGGACTCATCTCTCACCAAGGGCCGGTTGATCTCCTCCTGTACAAGCTCCGCCAAATCGTAAGACTCAAGGATGGCCAACATCATCACGCGCCAAATGCAGTAATTGTCGCCATCAAGCTTTTGATCTGCCGGAAGAGCCGGTAAGACAGGCACCTTCCGATCCATGATCGTCTGGAACTCCAAGTCAATCTCTGTAGACATCTTCACCTGTAATGCCTTCACAAACGCAAAAGCAGCCCCCTCTGGCTGTGAAAACGCAGCCTGCTAGGGCTCTTTCTTCTACGTCCCGAACCTTCTTCACCCGCCGGAAGCAATGAAAAAGCAAAACCTGCACTTGAAAGCTGATAACACAGCCTTCCTCCTCTTCAAACAGCAGCAAATCCACCAACTGGACTCCTTTCCCGCACGCCCATGCTCGCTTCAGCCTTATTCCGATGCGCAGCCCTCCCACTCGCCCTTGAACGCTGGAAACGCAGCCTTGTGTCACGATGGAATCTCCTCTTCAGGTAGGTTCTTCACTCAGTCAGCCCTTCTTCACTGCTCTGATACCATGTCAGAGTGCAGCGATGCGGAAGCGTGGGACCAAGACTGAGAGAGAGAGTAAACGCAAAGAGAAGAGGGAGAGAGAAAGAGACAGTGGAAGATGAAGATCTGCTGTATAAAGTGTGTTGTATACAAAGATATGCAGATATGTACACGGGCGCAGTGCGCGGGACTGCGTGTCTCCACCTCGACAATGCAACCTGCTGTTCACCTCGAAGTCTGCTGCAATCTGCACGATCTCCAGCCTGAAATCTGCGAACAGAACTATAGGAAACACTGCAGAACATCGGCTATAAATAGCCAGCCAGAATGCGCCCAGAATATGCAGGTTGGCTGCATTAAATGCAGCCGACTGACCAGTACAGGTCGGACTGCCACATGGCAGTCCGACTCGTCAGTCCGACCAATTTGCCGTACAGTACGGCCAAGGATCTGATATCGCTAACATAGACAGTGTAGAGTGTGAGAGCATGACACCCAATGCAATAATCCGAAGTGTAAGGTGCAAGTACAAAGTACAACCCTTAAACCTTAGGGTTGTAAGAGGGTGTTCACACCCGAAGTGTGTGAAACATGATAAGAGCCTAAAACTGTATAACATGGGCACATAAAATAAAGGGAATAAATCTGGGGAAAAAAACCTCTTGTACAGAGAGTACAAAGTGCCCCAGTGTCCTACTAAATATCACCGACACTCCTCTAAGGCGTAGGCGTGAGTTAAACCCAACAATACCCCCTCTTTAGCACGCATGTCTTACAAGTTAGCTACAAAATGAGATACACATTGTAGTATGCCCAGATGTATAATTGGCTAAGCCTACATGGAATGAGGATAGATCCATTCCCACCATTTGATTACAGCCTTGACTATCCAACACTTCTTACCATCCACAGCTAAACCAAGTGAGTAGGCTGGACATTGTGAGATTGGACACTAAGAGGACTTCAGTGAGCCCATGCAACACCTAGGGACAAAAGATGCACTCTATCAAACACACTTATTGCACCTCTCCCATGACAGATTCGTCACACATCTATCATATTTGGACACGCACCTCTCACATCGCCTTTGAGCACCATTCGTCAAATTCATACTTCATCACATCAGCTTAGACAAAGACAAGGCGATATGAAGATCTCATGCCCAAGGATTGAATCTACTAGTTATGTGGGGCAAACATAGAGTCAAAGGAGCATTATAGATGTTGGCACACTGTCTACTGTAAGGTCAGAGGAATATGCTCAAACCCTAACACCATAGGGAGACCCTCTGGAGAGACAGGGGAGCTATACATCCAAATCCACCTAGACAAAGAATAGTCACAAAGTTTCGTACACCAGTGACCAGTAAGGATCCTTACCTGCATCCATCTTCCCTGACCTAAGAAGTTCATTCTCATGAGGGATCACCCTAGAACAAGTCGTATCTCTATGTCAAGCAAGACGTCTTTAACCCCCAGCATGACGACCAACCATCATTGCCAACCAAAGGAGACATGCACTACTATATGCTTGGATATCCAAATGGGGGCTAGCAACATTGGTCATAGTGGTCATTATAGAGTTGTTATAAAGAGAGAGATGGTGGAAATTCTTCCATTAAAAATGGAATACCGTTTAAGCAAGACAAAGTGTAAATGCCCGATGATGAGGATATCTACAAAAAGATTTTATGAGTGTTATGATACACTAAGAGTGGGACACCTCAGCATACACTGAACTTTAGCCTTGGTTAGCCAATATTTTTTTTGGCCGCACATAAAGACTTTGGTTGAGTCTTACATGGATAAGTGCCTACAATGTCATCTTAATAAAGCTAAACAACACAAACAAGCAAGATGTTGCATGCTTTACAAATTCGGGATAAAATGTGTTGTATCTATATGGACTTTGTAGTAGGACTACCCCGTATGAATGCAATCTTGATCATGGTCGACTAATTGACAAAAATGACTCGGTTCATTTCAAAAAAGATGACCATTAGAAACCATGAGTTGGTCAATCTCTCTATTGAGAATTTATATAAACTTTACAGTTTGCTCAAAGAAACTATCAATGACTGAGATCTTAAGTTAACTCGCCATTTCTGATGCATAGTCTTCCAAAAGTTGAAGATCTGATTACCCATGTCGTCCTTGAAACATCCTAGGACCAATGGATAGACAAAGAGGACAAATCAAATCATGGAAATATGTTTTCTACATATGTCTCCCATAGACAATCTCATAGTGGTCATTAAAGTCTTGTTTACAAAAGAGAAAATGGTAAAAAAGTATAACTTTAAAAGTAGATTACTATTTAAGCCACGCAACATCTATGTACCCACCAATGATGAGAATATCCACTAAAAGATTTTATATAAGTGTCATGACAAACCGAGCATGGAACATCCCAGCATACATTGGACATTGGGATTAGGTGATATTTTTATTCGCCTAGCACACACCAACTATCACTCCTATCACGCCATACATGAAGACTTTGGTTGAGTCTTACATGCATGAGTGCCTACAATGTCAACTTAATAGAGTTGAACCGCATAAACAAGTGGGGATGTCGCATCCTTTCAATTTCCTAATGAAGAGTGTAGTATTTCCATGGTCTTTGTAGTCAAACTTCCCCCTATGAATCGAGGTCATGATGCAATCTCAACCGTGGTTGCCTAATTAACAAAAATGGGTTCATTCATTTCAATGAAGAGGACCATTAAAAGCCATAAGTTGGCCAATCTCTTTGTCAAGCATTTATATAAACATTATGGTTTGCTCAAAGAATAGTCAATGACCAAGATCCTAAGTTCACTTGCCCTTTCTAGCAAATCAAACTTCTAGAAATTGGAGACCTCATTGCCCATGTCATCCTCACATCTTGAGACCGATGGAGAATATGTTGCCTTGTAATGTCCCCATTACTTAGTTTATTTTAATGTACGTATACATTCCAAAGAAAATTGATTCATGTTGCACGTTTACTTTATTTTTATTTTTAAATACTAGCTCTAATTATGAAATTGACTCTCATTATGAAGATAATTAATGAGGTATTATATTCCAGTTCATGGAAGAAAGACTTGGAAGACCCTCCCAATACTAGCTTATTAAAACTATGTTTGTAGTATAGAACAACAAAAAAAGAACTAGCCTAGTGGATAGTCACTTGGCAGTTAACCACACTTGGGTGACAACACTGCTGGAATGGGTGACCTCCAGGGAAGATTTTCCTACAAGCTAGTGGGAGCTTCTCGTGCACAACCAACGGCACCAACAAAGCCTTCATAGCCCATTGCCAAGTATGCCAAGGTCTATGCCTTAGTCGCCGCCTTAGTCATGAGCCTTAGAGTGACGGCCGCCCAATGACGCGTGGATAGTCACTTGGCAGTTAACCGCACTTGGGTAACGATACTGCTCGAATGACTGACCTCCCCCTCTTCTACTCTAATCCGAGAAGAAAAGACACTGAAGAACTCTATCCTATTCTATCATACCTCTACTCTCGTCTCTATTCCATCTACTAGAGAGAGTGAAGTATTGCTCTCCACGAGACAAGAAGAATCATCCCCGAGGCTTACATCATTGAATTCCGCAATATCCATCATCATCATCGAGAGCCTTACACCCTTGCCAACCAATATTACTATTGTGTTCTTCTTCTTCTTCTACGAATCATATTTTCGTCATGGCCTCGAAGAAAAAGAATTCAAAGGCAGAAATCGCGAATGACCCTACTATCGTAGAAGCAACAGTTGGAGTTGCGAGCACGGGAGTCACTAACGAAGTCATGGGTGCGGATAACAACCCTCTACCAATCGCGATACCACAGGTTTTTCTAAAAAAGTTCTATCCAGATAAGATAAGTCTCTTGAGAAATACTGACTTAAGGCCAAGAAACTTGGTTACAATAACTGGGAAGTTAGAGACCCCAAAATCTAGATACCCCTAATTAAATTCCAAGGGGAAGATTTCATTATGTAAAACTCAAGTGTCGATTGCTACTAGAATTAAGCATCACTTGAAAGTTGCATGATTGATTGAAGTTGCAGACATCAATCTTGTTTGTGATCTTCTAGATTAGATCCGGATTGAATTAAGTATTGGAACAGATAAAAATTGAGCAGCCCTATACCTCCCCTAAGGATAGGTGCTGAATCCCCATACCAAGAGGGGATGTTTTTACCGCCGCAAAAGCATGGACCGGCTCCGATGGCGAGAGGTCTCCCAACAGAGATCATATTAAGTAGGAGGTGGATAGGGTGCAAGGGGAGCTTTGGCTAGTAAATCCCTTGTGCATTAGATGGCAGCAATGCAAGCTGAGTTTGATTCTATCATAAAGAATCAAACATGGAATTTAGTGACCTTGCATGTATGTGAAATTGTAATTTTTCTCCTGTATGGGCGGGAGAACACACATTAAGAAATATAATCAATGAAATTGTTTTATTCTAATTGTATGTCCGTAAGTAAATTACATAGACGAACAACTGTGCATAAAAGGATTTTAATTAATGAATCTGTTTTTATATGTTTCATATAATGTGGTAGGTAATTAGATAACTAAGAACTTCCATAGAGGGAAGTGGGTGGATGGATTCCCGACGAATCCAGTCCTAGAGTAGGGTGGTCTCGGTTAGCCGAGAGGTTTCCCAAAAAACAAACACTAGGAAGAAACTCTAGGAAGGGCTGATTCGCTAACTTACTTAGGGTTTGGTCTCAGAATCCGAACTGTAAATTATCTTAGGGGAAAGGTACGGCGACTGTGCCAAAGCACTACGAGGGATTTCATAAATCCTTAGTCTGCTAATTGGAAAAAAGCGTTATACTCCATGAACCAAGGATAATGGTAGTCGCTCCTTCCAGACAAGAAGCCTCTCGAAAAACACCTCCGGATGTGAGTTAGTTGTTGATAGGTGACTGTTATGTCAATTAGAAACCTTCAGGTCGATCCTCCGTGGATAACGGCAAGACACTTCCCTTGCAGGGTAGACCTAGGGTTAACTAGCCGACAAAATCCGATCATTCTGATTAGAGTACGGATAGCGACGACTAGAAGATAAACTTTGGACAACTACTAAAACGTTATCCATCAAGAAATCAAGGAGGCTACGTTACAAGTGGTATCAGAGCGAAAATAAATTAAAAAAACTTGGTAAATGTAGCTTGAAATGTGAGATGTTTTCCCCTTTCGCTTGCTGATATGTGTTTTTTTTAGATCATACCACAGAGAGACGAAGATTGGAAGCAATTCCTAGTCTTCGGAGCAATGTTTACATCGGCAATGCATTCTACGAATTATGGATGGAGAATGTAAGTAATGCAGATTCTGGATCGCATCTACAATCTTTCTCCATTATATCGAGAAAGACATTGGATGATAAGAGATGGAATTTGTTATATTGACGCAAACCGTCTTGCCTTCCTTTAAATCAATTTAAAAAGCATAAGATGGATGAAAAACTTTAAAGTCGTAAAGGTTTATTTATTCCATGAAGCCAGAGTGAATCCAACTTTATTCACTAGAGGCCGGGAGGTTAAACTAAATCGATATATTTACAAGGAAGAAACAAAGATCATCCCAACGGACCGAATCATAGTTGTTGGCCGCTCTAAATGCCACAATTACGTCAAAGATGAACTTATTGATCTTCCTTTAAAGTATCGATTTTTAGATATCCATTCTTCAAAGCCCGATTATTACCCAATAGATGTATCCAAATGCCATGCCTAAATTGTATTAGGAAAATCTTCTCTCCCAAATAACCAGCCATCCCAAAATAAACCATGTAATTATCCCCTACCGCAAAAGAAATTTTTTTGTCTATCCATTGAATATGAAATTAGCTATCATTCTAGCAATTAAGAATTACGAGTTAGTAGATATATCTAAAATCCATGGTTAGGTTCCTTAAGTTCATTCGGAAAACTCTATCATAATGTAACCTTCTTTGAAAATTTAATATAAAGCATTTCTATCCTTCTGAAATGATTTCTCTTTTTGAAAAGAACGAGCAAATTGTATGATAACATTTGTAGAGCTAACTAGAGAAAATCTTACAATACCACAGGAAGCTATTCCTACCCTTAATGCTGCTGAGATCCAATAAAAAAAGTTCCTGCTTAAGCAAATCAAACCACCTGAGTTTGATGGCCAAGGCAAAAACATCAAGGTTGAAGCAGAAATATGGATTTCGTACATGGAAGATTATTTCATTGCTGCTAGAATTACCCCAGCTAATCAAGCAATGATCGGCAAGTTAAAGCCAATAGGAGAAGCCCGAATTGGGTGGAAACAATGGTGTAAAGACCAAGGAGTCTCCAAAGTGTCTGTTAGTTGGGATGTATTAAAGGATGTAGTGCAAGGCCGATATCTTCAGCCAGCATACCGCACACAAAAGATGAATGAATTCTTTGGTCTAAAGCAACTTGGAATGACACTGGAAGCCTATTACTCAAAGTTTGTAGCACTTCTCAAGTATGCACCGTCTATGGACATTGCGAAACAAGTATCAAGTTTTGCCACGGATTGAATGATCTCCTAAACACACGGCTTGAAGCAATGCATCCATCCAACCTCCAAGATGCATTTATAAAAGCAAGACCGATTGTACAGGAACTCCAGTCCAAACTAAGAAACGATAAGCCTTGGAATAATAAATTCCAAAACAAAAATATAACTAGGGGCTATGCAAAAAGAGCCCAAGGTCAATTCCAATCTGCTAATAGCAAGAAGGCTAAGACGTCGGCTGTAGAGAACTTTACTGGTGGTAATAAGGATACTTTCAGGTGCTATTATTGTAACGAATCTGGCCACATTCAAAGGCAATGCCCAAAGCTCCGACAAAATGAACGCCAAAGCAAGTTCTGTAACAACCAGATCCGGGCAGCCACAGCTAGAGGAAGAGTTGCCGGCATAACCCTCAAGAAAGTAGAAGATGATAAAGATCCCACCTTGGAAACTGACATGAAGAAAGCGAGAATTCACGCCTCTCTCAACAAAAAGGGACCAAATCGACAATTCTCAGTGATTCAAACACCATCAACCTATAACAATAAATCCTTTAAAATTTTGATTGATTGTGGAAGCACACATTCATTCATATCACCAAAGTGTACTAGAAAACTAGGAATAGACACAATGCATGCACCTAGGCTGATAGTTAAGTTAGCTCATGGAAAAGAAGTTTCCTCAACACAACAAACAAGTAAGATGGAGTTTAATCTGGATGGCAATCAGACCAACATAAAATTCAAAGTGATGAGCCTGGGAACCTATGAGTACCTATTAGGAATGGACTGCTTAATTCCCAATGACGCTCATATTTATTGTGAAAAGGACTGAGTCACATTCTTGAATCTTGTAGGACAACAAGTGACCACACAAGGAGAAGCAAGAAAACTGAAGATTCAATTAGCGAAAGCTTCTCGAATTGCTAAAGGTTTAAGAAAAGGCCCACTTGTATACCTAATCAAATTAAATAAGACTGAACACGATAAAGAAGCCGAAGATGAACCGTCGTGGCTTAGCAAAAATGCTAACGTATTTCCTGAAGAATTAACTAAACTTCCACCACAAAGAGAAGTCGACCACGAAATCAAGCTAGTACCAGGAGCTGCACCAGTTGCAAAACAACCATATTGAATGTCCATTCTAGAAGCCATAGAACTAAAGGAACAACTCAAATGGCTCTTAGATCAGGGATACATTAGACCTAGTAACTCACCCTAGGGAGCTCCGATGTTATTTTAGAAAAAGAAAAAAAGGACTCTTCGTCTCTGCATTGATTATCAAGGGCTAAATCAAGTAACAATCAATAATAAGTATCCGATTCCAAGGATCGATGAACTACTTGATCAACTACAAGGAGCAAAGATTTTCTCCAAGACTGATCTTAGATCAAGGTATTACCAGATCAGAATCAAGCAAGAAGATATCCCAAAAACTGCTTTTAGCACAAGATACGGTCATTACGAGTTTATCATAATGTCATTTGGATTAACCAACGCCCCTGCTACCTTCAACAGATTAATGCAAGATATATTCAAACCTTATCTTAATGATTTCGTCCTTGTATTCTTTGATGACATCTTAACGTATTCCAAGGATGAAGGAAGTCACAAGTCACAATTGCGGACAAATCTTGAGACAATGCGGACTCACAAGCTGTATGTGAAAAAAAAAAAGTGTGCGTTCTTCAAGAAGCAAATCGAGTATTTAGGGTTTATAGTTTCAGCAGAGGGATTTTTAGTAGATCCGACCAAGGTTAAGGATGTACAAGGCTGGCTGCCTCCAATCACTGTAAGTGAAGTTCATAGCTTTTTGGGTTTAACAGGATGGTACCGGGTCTTTATCAAGAATTATGCATTGATTGTTGCACCCCTTATTGACCTACTTAAGAAGCAGGCTGCCATTAAATGGACCTAAGATAAATAGTCTAGCTTTGACAGGCTCAAGCTAAGTTTAGTCACAACCCCAATCCTCAAACTATCCGATCTTAATAATGAATTTGAAGTGGTGACTGATGCGAGCTCTCTTGCTTTGGGGTGTGTACTCATGTAGAAAGGACATCCGATAGCATATTTCTCCAAAAAATTAAAGACTCACGAGAGAAATTATGCTACTCGTGACTTGGAATTACTTGCAATTATCCACGTTGTTAAGTTATGGAGACATTATCTACTCCGGAAGAAATTCTCACTAGTAACCAACCATAAAAGTCTTAAAGGGATCTTCACTCAACCACATCTAAATATGAGGCAACGTCAATGAATCGAAGTCTTGCAAGAGTATGATTTTGAGATCAAATATAGACCGGGCAAAGAGAATGTAATTGCGGATGCTTTAAGCCACAAATCATTTATCTCAAAAGAACCTCTTAGAGCTCAAACACTAACTACAATGATATCAATGCCTAGCAATCCCATCATCGAGCTAGCCAAGGAGAAGGCGAATAATGATCCCAAATATCAACAAATGCTGAAGAAAATTCAGAATCAAGAACCAAATTCTAAGCTTAAGACAAAGTATCTTAACTTCTCTGTTGACGAAGGGCTTGTCTACTTTAAGAAAAGATTATATATTCCTTCAAGTCAAGATCTTAAGAAGAAGATACTATGGGAAGCTCATGATTCCCCATTTTCAAGTCATCCTGGCTATGCCAAAACTCTCAAAGCAGTTAGGAAAAGCTATCATTGGAAAAAGCTCAAAAGTATGTAATCGAATGCTTGAGTTGCCAACGAATAAAAGCCGAATGAGTTAAGCTACCAGGAAAGCTACAATCACTTGATATTCCTCAGATGAAATGGGAATTCATTAGAATGGATTTTGTAGTTGGATTACCCTCAATTCAAGGAGAATACAACTCGATCATGGTAATTGTGGACATGTTGACTAAGATTACCCACCTTATTCTAGTTAAAACCAACTACAAAGCCTCAAATATTCCCAGGTTATTTGTCAAAGAAATCTTTAGACTCCATGGACTATCAAAGAGAACTATCAGCAATCGTGATTCTCTATTCACTTCGCATTTTTGGAAGAGATTATTTGAAGCTCTCGGTACACAGCTTTGTTTTAGTAGAGCTTATCACCCTCAAATTGATGGGCAGACACAACGTGTAAATCAGGTCATTGAAGACATACTTAGGGCATATTATTCCAAAGAACCTAGATGGTGGATACAAATAGAAGGGTAATTCTGAAAACAAAGCACTCAATAAGTCTCATGGAAAAAATGTAGAGTGCCATCATTGTGGCAAGAAAGGGCATTTCAAGCAGAATTGCTTTCAATGGAAGAAAGAGAAGGGCAAAGGTAAAAGCATTGATGATAGCAAAGATGAGAAAAAGAAAAGCCAATATGCAAAGAAAAGTAGTGTGAAGATAGAGAAAGTCAATGTAGTCAGTCACGAGAGTAGCAATGGCAATCATGTACTATTTGCCTCTTCTTTTTAGTGCACAGTCATTGATTGCAAATTCTGATAATGACATGCACACTTGGATTCTTGATTCAGGTGCTTCATTCCATGTAACACTACACCGTGATTGGTTTTCTGACTACAATGGTGGTGGACATGGTATTCTCCACTTAGGAGACAACTATGCATGTAACATTGCACGAATTCGCAGTGTGTAGTTGGCATTTCAGCATGGTTTAATGTTCACCTTGCATAATGTGAGGCATGTACCCCAGCTCAAGAAGAGCTTAATAAGCACATTGCAGCTAGATGATGAAGGCTATCACACCACTTTTGGAGATAGTAAATGGAAGATATGTAAGGGATCTAGAATTGTTGCTAAAGGCTCTAAAAGTGACACTCTGTATCTATCACATGTATCTAGCATGCATGATCATATCACCATAACTGAGCAGCCAAGTGTGTCTTTGTAGCATAGCCAATTGGGGCACATGAGTCGAACTAGAATGAAAGTGCTTTCTCGTTTTTGGATTATTTTCCATATTTGAGGTATGTTGATTTTGATCATTGTGATCATTGCATATTTAGTAAGCATGCTCAAATGTCACATAAAAAGTCTCTTTCATTAAAATCTTCACCCTTTGAGTTAGTACATTTAGATGTATGTGAGACGCCAGGATTATCTCTAAGAGGAAAAAAATATTTTATTACATTTGTTGATGATGTCACATGCAAAATATGGGTTTATTCAATCTGTCATAAAGATGAGGCATTAGATAAGTTTGAAAATTCTTGGCAATTGCTGAAAATATGACCAGCAAGACATTAAAATGTCTTCGCTCTAACAATGGTGGGGAATGTGTGTCAAAAGGCTTTCAGGCCTTTTGTGATAGCAAAGGGATAAAGAGGGAGCTCATTGCCCCTTATAATCTTCCCCAAAACAATGTTGCAGAGCATATGAATAGGACTATTTAGGAGAAGGTTCGTACCATACTGTCTCATGCTGCATTACCTCATGGATTTTGGACACATATTGTTATGACATCCATACACTTGATAAATCTGTCATTGAACAGGTCTTTGGGAGGGAGAGTCCCTCAAGAAGTGTGGTTAGGCAAGCTACCTTCATATGCACACTTGAGAGTGTTTGACTACAAGGCTTTTATGCATATGCGCAAGGAATAATGCAACAAATTGGAGCGGCCAATCTTCTCTAAATGCATTTTCCTAGGATATGGTGACGAGGGCAAAATGGGATATAGATTATGGGATCCCAAGAAAAGAAAAATTGTACGTAGCAATGATGTTATCTTTCGAGAAGATTGCATGCATAAACAGCCGAAAAGTCTAAGGAAGTCAAAAGGATTGTGTTTGAAGAAGAGATACCTGTAGGACAACAAAGAATATCCGTTGTACAACAGCGAATCCTTGTTGTATGTGATCCTATTAATGCAGGGAATGCTGCTACAATTGATCAGCAAGAAGTTGCCCATTATATACTAGTGTAAACAAGAAAATGTGCCATTAGAACAGCCGGAACATGCAGGATAGCATGCTGAACTATTTGAACATCAAGTTGTTAATGCAGATTTGCACGGTCGTTGGGTATGTAAGTCAACCAAAAATACCAAACAACCAAATAGGTTTGTTCCTGGTACAAATTATGTCGTTATTATGTCATGTTGACTAATTGTGGTGAACCATTATTCTTCAGGAAAGCAATGGACAGAAAGGACAACAAGAAATGGCATAAAGCTATGCTATCAAAGACAGAATCTCACAAGAAGAATGGTGCTTGGGATTTGGTGCATTTGCCCAAGGGGTAGAAAGTCCTACCATACAAATGGGTTTACAATATGAATGTCACTTTTGGTTCCTCGCCAAAGTACAAAGCACAACTTGTTGAAAAGGAGTACAAGTAGGAACATGGATTTTGACCACATCTTTTCTCCTGTAGTCAAGATGACTACTTTGTGAACTATATTGGACTCAGTTGCATATGAGGATATGGAACTCATACAAATGGATGTTCAAAAGAAGTCGAGTGGATCACTTGCTTATATACCAAGAAGACAACACATGGCAGCCTTATTATGTTGCTTTTGTATGTGGATAACATGTTGATTGGTGGTAGGGATGTTCATGCTTCGAATCCATTGAAGTAAAACCTACACATCAATTTTGACATGAAGGATCTTGGTGAGGCAAATCACATTCTTGGCATGCGTATACTCATGTACAAATCGACAAGTCTTTTTTATCTGTTACAGCAAGAGTATGTATCCAAAATTTTGCAATGTTTCAATAAGGAGAGAGGAAAAGCAATTGACATGCCATTGCCTCCATATATGAAACTCGGTGCAGAGGACAACCCTACATCTAAGAATGAAAAGGCTGAAATGGCCAAGATTCCATATGCTTCAATTGTGGGTAGTAGCCTAATATATGCTATGGTTGCTATATGTCCTGACATAGCATTTGCGGTGGGAGTAGTTAGTAGATAGAAGTGTTGCATTGTCTACTATAGAAGCAGAGTATGTGACTGCCACTGAGGCATGCAAGGAGGCTTTATGGCTTTCATGTCTGGTGGGAGAGCTTGGCATTACCGAGACCCCCGTTCTCCATTGTGATAATCAAAGTGCTATCATGCTAGCACGGAACCCTGTCTTTCATGCAAAGACGAAGCACATATAATTGAAGTATCACTTTATCAAGGATGTATTTGATAACAAGAGCATTGAGCTTGTCAAAATACATATAGATGATAACCCTACACATCTTCTCACGAAGGGTCTTCCGGCAGAGCGGTTTGCTCATTGCCAACAAATGATGGGAGTTGGATAGTATATGTATTTCAGCTTTGTACATATTTAGTCTCAGCTAATTCTTTTCTTCAATCTTAAGACACGCTGCCTTTAAGTAGGAGGTTGTTGGGAATAAAGGGCCATTGTGCCTTTTATACATACTTGGGTGTGAACCCACCCTTAGCACTTGTACTTTACATATATCTATCTAAAAAACCTAAGAGAGGGACAACTCATTTTTTTTGTACCCACATCGTGCATCTCACACTCTCACTGCTCTCTATTGCTACTCACCTCTTTATCTCTCTCTCTCTCTCCATTGTTATTGCTGACCATCACATCTCCACTGCGCATCCATCGAATCATAAACTATTGTGCCCTACCCACAAATATACATGCATAGACTCACTCGTGAGCTAACTAATCTATTAACGGAATCATACTCCTTGAGAGCTCCAGGAGAACATGTGGGTTTACCTTAAAAGTCCCAAAGGACTCCAATTCAATAACCAACAGCAATTGTTATGAGGTACCTTCAAGGTATTGCAAACCTTTCAAGATTACCAAGAAGATAAGTAGTGTGCCTTACTAGTTGGATTTACTTCCGCACATTTGAGTCCACCCCATGTTTTGTTTGACTCATGTGAAAGACTGATTGGTACAAAGTGAATTGATTGTCTTGATCAAGGAATTTCTATGACCAAAAGGCATTGCTCAATACATTCTACTTGAACCCAAATTTGTTTCTTGACTATAGGACTAAACAATCGTATTGGACCATTTATCCAGAATATTTAGTCAAGTGGAAGAACCATCCAAAGGCATAGGGAACTTAGCCCTAGACATCCAAAGACACTTTAGAGTTAGGACAATTGAGTACTAAATATAGAACTCAAGGCCCTATTGTACATATCATTGTGTGATCATCACTCTTGGACTCTTGACCTATAGGCTGATGAGTCCATACATTGGGATGGAATGGCTAGTGATATGGGAAGTCAACCCTTAGGACATGGTCGTGACCCTAATTCCTAGGCTCGAGGGTGAGCTTGTTTAGCTCTATTGCTAGAAAGTGAGTCTAATGTCCATTCCTTTTATGTTTTTTGTCGTCGATATAGTTCATGGTGTGTCTCATGTGCAACTTGGATCCTTGGGGTACTTTTACCCACTGAGAGATACCTTGGTCCCCTTACGCTAAAGCAATTGTTGCAACATCCTATGAGGAAGACCCTAGGATAAGCGGAGACCACATCATCTTTAGTTTTCGATATTTGCTTCTTACTTCTGTATTATTTCTTTCAGCATTGTCTAGACATAGGTCGTTACATTTGATTCGCTTATTCAGGCACTTTATTAGTGTGGATTAGTGAGCTCTTTGTGGGGTAGCTAGGCGACATATTTATTGCATTGGGCCGCTATTTTTCACCTAGCCAACCTACATTTATTGCTGGCCTAAGCTACTCTTATTCGTGGCAACATTGTCCCCTATTTATTCCTCCTGCACTCTTTGTATCTCATATTTCGCTCTTGCATCCATGGAGAGAGTGGGAGGCACTATTGATCGTTGATCATCTCATGCTTTTCTTTATGGAATCCATTCCCCGTTCGTTCTGAGGAGGTGTGCTCATCTCTCACCAAGTCACTATTCATTGTATTAGGGTTTATGCATTGTCTTCTTCCATGCATTTGTGCATTCTCACATGGTCTCAAACAGCTAGAATCTTCTAAGAAACCCATAGAATATATCTCTCATTAGCATATTTCAAAGCTAAAACTAAGCATAAACCATGTGTTGAACTTTCAATGGCATTCATTAAACGCGATGCTATCCACAAAACCAGCTGAATACCACTGACAATTAATGATCACCCACTAAATCTTTGGTGATCATACATTGATGATGATGCATACTTATGTAAATATATAGTTTCAGAGCCGTAGTGAAAGCCATACCAATTTGCATACCAACCCACATTGACCAGTACACTGGATAGTGATCTCATGGCGGACATATTGTCAGCACAATACCTTGGATGCAAGCTAAATACATCCGAGATCCACTATACACAAGAGTTTTCCATCACTAGAGGAGTGGAAGTGCTACCTCCCCCTTGAGCATTAGACCCCTACTCTGCTGAACCTAACCAACCCAAATCCAAAGTCAGCTCTAAGCGGAAAGTCTCAAGGTAAAGTTGCAATAGAGGGGATGGTCCGCCAAGTCATCCTCTTCCATCCACTTAGCATCCATTGGTAAATAATTATAAAACTTCACTAAAAATCTTCTAGAAACTTTATTTCTCATATTTCTTTCTTTATGTGCAAAAATCTGCTCAAGTACCAATATCTCATCTAGCTCCTCAACCTCTAGCTGAATTTTAGTTGATATATCCTCTTGCGCATTACCATGACAAGGCCTCAACAAGCTCACATGAAAGGCATTGTGTATCCGCCAGCGTAGAGGCAATGTCGACCTATAAGCAACATCACTAATCCTCCCCAACACCTGGAAGGGCTCATAATATCTCATACTCAACTTTGGATACAACCTCTCTAAATTTCATCTTTTTCAACCTTGCATTTTCAAAACATAGCAACACAACAACACATAATCACCCTCTCCACACAAACAAGCATGTTTATGGCAATTAGCTGACTTCTTTTGCTTCTTTTGAGACCTCTAAAGAGTACACTTAACCTTTGCATAGGCTATATCTATGTTTTTCATGTATCGATCAGCTTCAAAGATCTTGTTCTTTGTGTGTAAAATAAGTGGCACTTTCTTACTATCCTCCACAAGCTCAAATGGGGCTTTGCTAGTGAAACTATGCATTGTATTACTGTATGCTAAATGGCCATCTGCTTGTGGATAGAATGACGAAGAAAATTTCAGCGTGCTATCCATGAACATCCTCTTCCAAAACAAACTGATTGAAGGGTCCCAATCAATGATGATCGACTTTGATATGCCATCATACTTAAACACATGCTATAAAAGTAAGCGTGCCATATGATCAACCTTTATCTTCTTCCTCACCGGAACCTGCAAATAAAGGTCCATATCCCATCATTCCCCGTAGATATCCTAGAAATTTCAAAGAGTGATAAAGTCCATAGCAATGCTCTGCCAAGGCCTATTTGGAATAGGCAAGGACTACCACAAACCTAGCATCTTTTACCTATCATACTTCACTTTTTGAAATACCTTTATCTTCTTCCTCACCGGAACCTACAAATAACGGTCTATATCCCATCATTCCTTGTAGGTATCGTAGAAAGTTCAAAGAGTGATGAAGTCCATAGCAATGCTCTGCCAAGGCCTATTTGGAATAGGCAAGGACTACCACAAACCTAGTATCTTTTACCTATTATACTTCACTTTCTGAAATATGATGCATGTCCTAACAAACTACTCAACACCATGTCTCAAATAAGGTCAACAAAAGAAATGCTCCACTGCCTTAACTGTAGCATCAATGCTTCTATGCCCTGCACAAGAAGATGCATGGTTCTCAATGATCACCTTTGGTCTCAACTACTTTGTGACACACAATTGCTCATGCATCATCAAAAAACCATCTCTAAGCACAAAGTGCTCATGGCTTTGGCCATTGCAAAGCTAATCATATACATTCACAAAATCTGAATCAATGGTATTGATATTTTTCCAACTCAATGTGATATACCAGTGACAGCTGAAATTTGGGACCTATGTGACAATGCATCAAGCACCACATTCTTTTTCCTATCTATGGACACAATCTCAAAGTAAAACATAGATAAGAAGTTGGCTCATCTCATGTGCTTCTCGAACAACTTAGTGTGAGCCAAAAAGTAACATAATATCTAATGGTCTATTTGCGTTATGAAATCAACTCCTAAGAGAGAGTGTTTCCATGTCGAAAAGTGCATGAATTATATCAAGTAACTCTTTTTCATAAACCTACAAATTCCTCTCTACATCATGGAGAACACAACTCCATACATCCCAACTCAGCCATCCTGCATTGAAACAGCCCCTATGCCATTCCCACATGCATCACACTAAACAACAAATCACTTCATTAGATCACGCAACACAAGCACAAGATATGAAGTCATCTCTTCTTTTTTAACTTCTCAAATGCTGAAATTTCCACTTCTATTCACTTAAAAGGCACACCCTTCTTCTAGAAAGCATGCATTGGAGTTGCAATTTCAGCAAAATTACACACATACTTTCTATGATAGAAATATAGACCCAAAAAATTGCAAATCTCATTCACATTTTTTAAAGGTGGTCATAAGCCTATTACCTCAAACTTTGCAAGATCCATATAAATACCATCACCCATACAATGTGCCCAAAAAGTGAATCTCATGTAAGAAAAACTTACTCTCCTTGTCATTTATAACTAGCTTGTGCTTACGCAACTCATTGAACACAATGTCCAGATGTTGTCTATGCTTTGCCTCGTTCTTTGAGTAGACAATCATGTCATCAAAGAAAGTACCCACAAATCCCCTATGTGGCTTAAAGATGAGATACATCATCCTATGAAATTTGGCAAGAGAATTTGTAAGTCCAAAAAGCATAACAAAAAACTCATACAACCCAAAATATATCCTAAAAGCTATCTTATGAACATCCTATGGTCTAAATTGAATCTGATAGTACCAACTTTTTAAGTCAATACAACTGAATATGGCTAAGCCTTGCAATCTATCCATAGCATCATCGATCTGAGGAATCAAAAATTGATTCTTTATCATGATTTTATTCAAAGCATGATAGTCAATGCATATACACCATAATCCATCCTTTTTTTGAACCAAAAGCATTGGATAACAAAAGGGAGAGGCCTTGTGCTGAATCAGCCCTATCTTATATCCCACTAAAGGCCTCAAACTTTGCTCCTTTTCCACCCTCATCGTAGTCCTTTGTTACTCTTTTAGGAGTAAAGTTATCATGCAATAGCTGCTGTAAAAATGACACATTTGATGTATTTACATCATGACCAACACAAAATAATGTGGGCCAAATAGGAAATGAATACTCCATGAAGAATTCACACTCTTTTAGTTCAAGAGCATCTTATGTTATACAAAACTTGAAGGACTTTTTGCAATCTTGCAAATACTCTTTATAGTCTTACTACAAATCAAGATATCATCAAGATGTACAATCACACAGTTCTCTAGAAAAGACTACACCAACCACACCAATAATACACCTACCTAGAGAATGTTGCAAGAGCCACGCCACTAGCAACCAAAAAGGAAACACCACAAATCGAGATCATCCTTATAAAGCAACTTCATATGATCAAACAAATCCAACTTTGCTAATGTATGTGTATGATGATTCCAAAACAAGAATGGACACCATGAGAATTTTTCATGCCTTCTAGTATAAAAGAAACTTGTGCTACCACAAATGGTCATAATCACTCTCTCTAGACTAACAAAAAGCCAGCATATCGTCAAGGCAAACAAAACAATTGCAATAAACGCACCATAAGTCTAGAAAACTACGATGATGCATTGGGTGGCTTCCTTTTGGGCACATCAATTCATCAAGTGGTACTTGTCTACTTTGGTCCTTCTCTTGGGCCAAAAGGCTTGCTTCACGAGCTATGCATCATTGGTCAACACACATTGGATATGTTACATCTCAATAAACAAGTCTTCCATCCACTTTATGGTTGCATGGTCATCCCCTAAGCAACTACAAAATGACTTGGCGCCATTACTACATGGACTCTTGTAACTAAAGGGTAGTAGTTGTGGCAAAAGGGGATGAGAACACCTTTGTGGCAATATGCCTACGTGATTGTATGTGACTCATGAAACACTCGATTTTTAATGTGCTTTTGTGTGGATGAGTTTGCTCACTATTCTTGGACTTGCCCTTGTCTTTGTCCTTAGGATAACCAATCCCATGGAGGCTCCAAGGGAAGCAAGTCTCCAGGCCAAACCTAGAATGATATCATCACTAAAGAAAGAAAGAAAGCATAAGTAGATGTACCTTGTCAAAGTGAGTTGTTAGAGAACCAAGTGCTTGCAAGATGTGCCTTGAAGCATGATCCCAACAAAGACTCCATTTGACATTATGGATATGAAGAGTCCTAAATTTTTTCACTCCTTCATTTGCCACACAAAGGCAAAGGCATATCCACCTCTATGACCCAAGTGCAAGCAAGCTTCTTATTCTACTTGCCATTCTATATCGAATGGTAAGTACCATCGATCATCATCATCCTCTCCTTGTCTTTCTTAGAGGTTACTAACACCCACAGTCATGGTACTGTGCAAAGGTCATTCTTGGTGGACAGGGCAGCATGTGTGCTAAAGTGTAGTATGGATTGATTGACTATAACCATTCCTCCATTTTATAACATAATTTTTACAATAAATAGATAGTAAAAAATTTTCCACCTCTAAATTCTCTTAATTCTTTTGAGTTATGCATTTTGGAAGACTACTAACTTATGCTCATTGTCCAAGTGAAGAAGTAAAGAGCGAAAGATCATCACACCAAGGTGTTGTTCTCATGCAGAATTTTGTGTTTTGTCGTTGCACCAAGCACTTATGCAACGCCCACCCAAACTTCATTGCAAACCAAGAATCATATATCTCCACATGGTTGAGAGTGCAAAATCAGCCTCTACATAGAATTTGGAAGAAATCTGTTGTGAAAAATTGGAGCAGAAAAGCTCAAATTAGAGCATAGCACCTTATTGACAGGATATAATGGAGATGGGACCCACAGACACCAAAATAGTGTCACAAGATAAATCCATTTTGGGGATGTGACCCAAATTGGGGAGACACCCCCTGCTGTCCATCCTTTCAGCTTGCAATTCAACTATTCAGCCACACATGTTCAGGGCCAAGAATCCTACTTCTCACCCTTCACAACACTATCGTATTGATAAGGACTTTTGGGTTCAAGTCATGCTGAATCCACACAGAACATGGATAGAAAGACTTCTGTTTGCCACGTTACTACTTGTGATTATGCGGCTCTATCCTTTTTCAAAAGACTCATGTACTACTATAGAGTGTATTTCTTGGTCAAGTCACACCCATTGCATAGAATCATCACTTATGACAAGTGTGGGGCATGCCATGTGCTCATCACTCCCTAGCTAGACCACATACCAACGATACCTAGCTTCACTCTCCACTTGTTGCTACCTTGTCACTAGATGCTAAATAGGACTAGTCAAACTTTCTAATCACTCCTAGTTCAACGTTGTTCAGGTCAAACTTTGCAAAAGCAAGTTTTACTTCAGTCCACTTTTAAGACCGCATTGTTTTAATAGTGATTGTCTTATATCAGTTCTGAGGGAATTCAAAGTTTTGTGCTAGCGCTAGCAAATGGCTTCCATGTAGAAGTTTAATCTATCACTAGCAGGTGGCTTCCATATAAAAGTCTAATATATCGGCTTCTCAATTTCTTAAATTGGTCCTTGACTCATAAATATACTACCGGCTGATTTGCAATGCCTAACAGAAGTCATAAATGCAGAAAACAATTACCAAAACTGTCTAAAGGCCGAGTTACAAGCATAGACTCGTTTACGTAAGCTTGTTGAATTGTTTGAAGGGTTGAGAATGAGTGAGAAAGACGTACTTGTTCATATGACATTCTTGTGACAGGCTGATGATGTGGATCAAAAAGTGCAATTCTGTCTCCATACTTCTCAGCAGCTGTTCTCCAAATGTCTGGTAAGCACCTCCAGGTCGCTGATTTAGGTGCTCCATCGCTTTGAATTCTTTCCCCCTCAGGTCCCGTCAGTACAGATTTTCCCACACTTTGTATGTTCTCCAATGGCTACAACGTGAAAATGTGAGACTGAATTTCTTTTTCTTCCTTTTTCTTTTTGTGTATGTTTACAATGATCAAATAGCTTGATATCCGAACTTCCTACGCATAATAGGCTTCCACCTTAGACGCCTAAAGATGGCAGGACTCCTTGAATTCCAAAATTAAAATGACAAAGCTGCACATTTACCAGGGTAGAAAAAGAGTGAGAACCTGGATGCTGCAGCGGAGCACGCGACCATATCCATTAGACTGGACGGGAGGATGCAGGAGCAGTCTGTTCATTTGAAGTTTGTTTGCGAGACCTAGGTTCTCGTCCACAGGCCCGTGGTAGAAGCTGTGGAAGGGGACCGCCAGGGACATGTCGAGCTTTGAGAAAGACTTCGTCAATCGGGCCAAAAGACAGCAAGTGGCTTGGAGAAAGGCAACGAAGAAAGGGAGACAAGAGGCCCGCCGATGCTTGCTTGAAGCTTCCTGTGTGTTTCGAAGAAGATGGGAGGGGAAGGTCTCTGCTTCTTCTTTTGCTTTATGGCTCCACTACTGTACACAAATATATTACAGTATTGACAGATGTCTCAATGTTTTGCGGCTATTTGAGGTAAGATGTCAGCCGCAAACAGCGCCTCCTGGGCTGCTACCATTCTGATTTAATGGATTCCTGCTTTAATGGATTCTCTCCCTCTGGCGAATGAATTGGCAAGCTCGCGAGTAGAATGAGAGAGATCGGCGTAATGGCTGGCTATCGTTGAAGCATCTCTTTTCAAATACAAATTGCTGACCCGGATTATGACACGCGTAAAAAATAGAAAGATTGCCAACTGCGCCAAACCGCCAAGTCAAGGCCCTTGCCGCCCATGCAAAGGCTGAGTCACGCGAGGCCATTCGTGCATCGGGCACAGACGCGGGGGTTTCGGGAAATATTTGTTGGCAAGATCCTTCTCACTTCGAGAAGTTATTGAGCAGAATTTTAGATATTTGAATTGGTTTTATCTTCACATTCTTGAAAAACTGTAACTAAAATTATGTATATACATATAGGCATTTTTTTCCTTCTTACATTATTTTGAATGCATGTAAATGTTAACTCTAGATATTATATTGTCCTAAAAATTGGGTAGATGAGCTTGGGACAATCACATAAAAACGAGAGTATATACCAACTTGAAAGCCAAGTCACACGTCATGCTTTTGAACGCTGGACTTAATTATTTACATGACTATGGCTATCTCTCACGTAACCATCGCACACTGTTGAAAAAGACAAAGCAAACTCACCAATTTATCTCTTCCTTTTAGTCTATTTGCAAAGGTTTGTCTATAGCTATACAAATCGGGTGATGTGCCTCAAGCAAGCTCCAACTCCATAGCCTCGATCAATGCACGTGCTTCGCATAAAAGAAGAAAAAGAACAACAAGGAGAAAAAAAAAAGAAGAAGAAAAAGAGAAGGAGGGGGAGGAGGAGGAAGGAAGGAATACCTTCACCCGTGATGGTCCCTCAAACACACACACACACACACTCTCTCTCTCTCTCTCTCTCTCTCTCTCTCTCTCTCTCTCTCTCAAGCAAGATGGAAGCAAGGAGCAAAAAAAAACCTCCACAAGATTGCATATCACAAGAATGGGCTTATCCTTTCATTTCTTAGTCCTCATACATGGCCTTGATTTTTTGGTACCTTTCCATATCTTTAGCCTAAACCGTTATTCTCTTGTCGTATACACAATATTTTAGTTCAACAAAGATATTTCAACTTTGTCAAGCCAATTTTGTACACTCATGTCTCACTCAATTCATATTACAATGTGCAAGGGAGTGAGCCTCGAGAGTGAGTGTCTCTTTTACAAATAATTTTCTACCACACATAACAAATGCTAGAGAAACACTCTTTTTTTCACTTTTCTTTTTTTTCTAAAAGCATGCATTTCTTCTTGTGCATCTCGCTTTTGTCTTTGCCTTCCTAAAAATAGTTAACATTATCCCCTCCTAAACATGTACTAGTCCCATGGCACTCGACAATTTGGTGTGTGGCCAGTATTGGTGAATCACGAAGAGGGTTAATGATAGAGATGCTATAATTCTAAATCATTGTTGGTATTGAGGAATTAGCAAAGGAGAAGAGAGTAGAATAACAAGGGCCACTAATGTTATTGGGTTGGTTTAACAAGTCTACAAGTCATAACCCTATAGTAGAAAAGGATGTGCACCCCTTAAGGGTGTGTGACTTTCTTAGTTTAAACTCAAAGATGGGTCAAGCAAGCTTAGAGATGTTGTCCTACACTTGAGGACCCAGTTGGCACATGGGGAGGTATTGTGCAAAGCTTAGCATGATAGGTTTGCTAATAGCCTCAAAATGTGTTGCCCTTGATGTGCTCTAAGTCTATGAAGTGGGTGTTAACAATATATTGTGAATGCTAAAGTAAAGGCAACTATGCAAGGTCAAAGTGCAAGTACCAATAATTATTTTTGGTAGATTATTTATTTGTGGAGGGTCAACATATTATTCTAGAACACTTCTATTATTGTTGTACATCATGGGCATCACATTATTATGGTTGTATTATTTTGTGAGAGTCTCATGTGCATTTCATATCATCTCCCACATTTGTAGTTGTCATAAGGGGGCAATTTTTGTATGCATTGTGAATATGGATTTATAATTAGAATAGCATAGGTTAGGTCTAATTATGCTAACATAGAAGCATGCTTCAAGGATTGACTGGCCTAGAGTTCACAAAGTGGATAAGATGTCTAAAAAAGGGCTACAAATCCTAAAACACAAAAGGGATGCAAATCGTAAGATGTAAATGGGACACCACCCAAGAGAAGGAGCCTAAGTCTAACTCCAATTTTGGTCTATATAAGAGTGGGAGGTCTTAGTTGTATTTACTCTTTTGGTGCATCCATGTTGCAGAAGCTCAGTTAGTATAACTATTGAGCAACCATTTGCTTCTTCTATTTTATCATATTGTCTCCATTATTGAGAGTGAGGAAGAGAGAGCGAGTCAAATAAATATCACATATTGGTTTTCTAGTATCGGTCTTCGAGCCACTACGTTCACAAGTCAAGCCAAACCCAAGTAGATTAATGCCATACTTGGCTCATAGTGAGTGAGAAACAAGGGGGAGTGATACCTGTCGACCCCTCTATTCGTAATGTATAGTCTTAACTCCAATCCCCTGAAACGACATTGATCAAGATCTAAGATGACACTCTATGCATTTAGCATTTTCCTAATTCTAGTGCCTTGAAGGAAAAATCTTGGCTCATGGAGACCACCCATTCATAGGATGACCCATTAGGGATCTCGCCCTCCCACTTCCCTCTTTATATTAACTTTTACTATCTAATTACCTACATCACTGATGTTTTAACACATAAATATAACTTCTTTATCAACCTTTTAAGTTGCTGGGTTCATTCATGTAATTTATATCATAACACTCAAATAATAAAAAAATCATTTATGAAGGAGTTTCAAATAGTTCCTCTATTTATCTTCTTGTTATAGTTTCTTCTCCTAGCCATATAGGATTATTAAAATTTTCATGCTGCCCATACGGAAATAGCAACCCAAAAGTTCAATCCCACTAAGATTCCATCCTTAGCTAGTATCAAGGCTTTCTAGAAATACTATATTGGGTCATATAGGGATTAGGTAGTTCTTTCTAGGTGCATAAGGAATTTGCTGGTGAGGGCCCTCTCGGCACCCTTACCACCTCTTATCCAACTTCCTCCCTATGGAGCGACCTCTCGCTATCAAGGCCACAATCAAAGCTCTCTGAAGCAATAAAATCAACCTCCTTGGTGTAGGGTTTCGCAACTAGCCCTCGAGGGAGATCTAGTGCAATCCTTCCTTTTAACCTTTTTAGAATACACAACTAAGGCAACTAGTGAATCATCATCAGCTTAAAAAACATTTCTTTTCCATAACATCAATCCAAATAGTCACTATGGATGTTCCATATGGATCAACCAACCTATCTTGGCTAGGAAGACCATCTCTTCCAAAACAATAAGCTTTTGTTAAAAAAGACAAATTCAACAATCCAAACAATGTCCTTTGAATACTTTACAAAAAAGAGATGTAGTCCACAACAACTTATTCTTCCTTGGAGAACAATCACAAATACAGGTTGATCATACATTAAAGTAATATATCTCTAGTCTTTTCTTTACATCGCAAGCTTTTCGTCCTAAATGATTCAACACTTTATCATGGGCAATCCATGCATAACTCTCTTCATTCCAACCCTACGAATAATCTTTACTTAATTGAGTGATTGTTCTATCATTTCTATGCAATAATAACTAGCTTAGATAAAAGAAAGTCAAACTAAATTATGACCAAGAAGTTATTGTATTTGAAGTTGGATGCTTTGTACCTAAAGCACTACTCTTGTTTAGCTCAATACTCTCATCTTCTAAAGCTTACAACGGGTCTCCAGCACTTTAAATATAGAATTAAGATATTCTCTGTATCATTATCACTATATATATATATATATATATATATATATATATATATATATATATATCTCTCTCTCTCTCTCTAAAATTACACGACGCAACGAATAGAATCTGAGAAAGAGATAGAGAGTACACAACATATAAGAGGAGAATTAACAAAAAAAAAAGCTCCAAATAACTGATACAAAGATGGCTCTGTCCACCCGTGCGCTTCCACTGTGAAGCTTAGATGGTGATCTAGACAAAAGATAGGTGAAGAGCTTAAAGCTAGCTAGAACAACTCTGACTAGGTGAAAGATAGATGATGGATGGCTATGAAGGGGTTTAGCTTTTATAGCCCGCGAAGGTGGTTAGGTCGGCCTGACACTGACCTACCATATGAGCCTCCACTAGTCGACTAGGGAATATTCTAGGGGCTCTTGATAACTCCCTTACTCCACAACTCGATGCAATGTGCCTCAAATTGCTACCAGCTTTACTACTTCATTAACCCAAAGATTAGACCCACAACGGTCACCTTTTTGCCATTCGGTCACATAGACCTCATTTGACATACAAGTCAAGCCCCAACCAATATCTGGGCTCACATATGGCTTCTCCTCATAATGGGGACCTTACAACTTTGAGCACCATAGATCATTGGTGGCACCTTATGAGGGTGAGGCATTGAGCATATCTAACACCTCCCCCCCTCAAAGTCACCCATAGGTGAACTATCTCCTCGGCCCAATGTCAAGTCTTTGAAGATGAACTTGAAGCAAATCCTTCATAAGTGCTTTGGTAAAGATATCCGCTCCATTCTCCTTTGTTGGATAGTAAACCAGTTCCACTATCCCATCCTCGATCAAATCACGCACATAGTGATATTGGATCTCTATATGTTTGGTGAGCACATGAAACATTGGATTTTTGGCAATGGCGATGCACCTCTGATTGTCACATCTCAGCACAGTTGGTTCTTCATCCTACACTTCCATATGCCATAGGGTCCTTCTCAACCATATTGTTTCACATGCAACAAAGCAAGCTGCCTTGGACTTGGCTTTGGTAGAAGAAAATGCCACTATTGGTTGCTTCTTACTAATCCAAGAGAATTTTCCTAAACCTAAAGAGAAACAATAATCAGAAACTGACTTCCTAGAATCACTGTCTCCTGTCCAATCTGAGTCAGTGTTCCCCACAAGAGAAGTTTTAGAATTGTATGTAATACAGTAGTCAAGAGTTTCATTCAAGTATTTGAGCACCCGCATCCCAACTTTCCAATGGCTCTCATGAGGTTTGTTTGAGAACATGCTCAAAACACCAACAGCAAAACTGATATCTGGACTGGTGTTACATAAGTAGATCACTGCCAACCAACCTCCCAAATTCTGCTAGTGCTAATGTATCCTCAACGGATAACTTTGCATTCACCTCCATAGGTGTAGCTATCTCCTTGCACTCGGTCATGCCAAATGCCTTCAAGATCTCCCATACATGCTTCTTCTAAGAGATGAAGAACTTTCCTGGCTCTTGCCAAACTTCAATCCCTAAACAACAGTGCAACAAGCCCAAGTCTGTCATTTCAAACTCAGAACTCAAAGCCTTTTGAGTTTGATTGATCATATAATCATAGTCACCTGTAATAAGAAGGTCATCCACATATAGGACTATCACTACAAACTTTTCACCATCCCTGTAAACATACAAGTTAGCATATGAGGCATATCTTTTGAAGTTTAAGCTTAAAAAGAACTTATATATCCGATGGTACCATTCTCTTGGGGCTTGTTTCAACCCATACAATACCTTCTTCAACTTACACACTTTGTTCTCAGAATGGGGGGCTTCAAACCATGGTGGCTGAGCCAAGTACACCTCCTCCTTGAGGTCACCATTTAAGAACGCTGACTTGACATCCAATTAGTAAACTGGCCATTGCTTGTGGGTGGCCATTGCAAGTATTGTGCTAATAGTGGTCATTCTGGCAGTTGGGGCAAATGACTCTTGAAAATCAAACCCTTGAACCTGTGAAAATCCATGGGCAACCAATATGGCTTTGTATTTTTCTAAGGTACCATCATCCTTGTACTTTACCTTCCAGATCCACTTGGTGCCAATAACCTTCCGCTTTGTTGGCCGATCCACTAGCTCCCAAGTGTCATTCTTCATTATGTTGTCATACTCGGCTTGCATAGCTACCTTCCATGCTAGATCTGCAAGTGCTTCTTCTAAGTTAGTTGGCTCCTTTACTTCTCTCATAATCTCAACCATCAAGGTTCGGAGACCTCCTTGGTCCGTCTGCCTTCTTCTCAACAGATGTAGGCATAGGACTATTGTGGTCATAGAGCTGCTTCACCCAACACAGCAATAGCTTTTTCGGTGGGGTGATATCAAGTTGGTGAGCTTTTTCCTCATCATCTGAAGACGATGTTTCCTCCTCCTTTAAGAATAGGGACAACTCTCGGGACATGTTCATAGTGGATTACTTCTTTGCTTGATGATAAAGTGGAAGAATTTTCCTTCTCCTCCTCCACTATATGCGGTTGCTCCTTGAACACTGCACACGGCTCACGATGATCTTCTTTGCCTCTTGGTCATATAATTTGTAAGCCTTCTGCTCATCACTATAACCCAAGAAGATACATTTTCTACTTTTTGGTGTTAACTTGTTTTTCTTCTCATCTGGAACATGTGCATAACATTCACATCCAAAAATTCTAAAATGTAAGAAAAATGGTTTCTTACCAATGTAAGCCTCGTGATGTGTTTTTTCCTTGAGAGCCTTTGTGTAGCTCTGATTTAGAATGTAGACTGTAGTATTAACAGCTTTAGGCCAAAAATGGTTAGGCAATCCCTTGCCCTTTAGCATGCATCTTGCCATCTCCACAATGGTGTGATTCTTGCATTCCACAACACCATTTTGTTGCTGAGGTGTGTGAGGTGTCATCAATTGATGCTTGATCCCTTTACGCTTGCAAAATTCTTCAAAATCCATTGAGTTGAACTCACCACCACTATTTGTTCTAAATTTCTTCACACTTTTTTCCTATTTCATTCTCAACAAGTTTTAGCCATTCTTTAAACTTACCAAAAGCTTGAGCCTTATCGCGAAGGAAGCACACCCACATCTTTCTACTGTAGTTGTTGACAATCAACATAAAATAAGAAGATCCCCCCAAGGCTTATGTAGGCATCTTACCGCACAAGTCAGCATACACCAACTCTAGATAAGCTTGTGATCTATTCTTGCTTTCCTATGGAAATGCCTTTCTCAGTTGCTTGCCCATCATACAAGCTTCACGTGGTTCCTTCAATTCAATCACTACAGGTGGGTGAGCAACTGCACCTTGCTTGTGCATCTCCTTCAACACTGCAAATCCAATGTGTCCAAACCTTTCATGCCAAAGCTTACTTGTGCCCACTCCAGCAATGGTTGTAAGAGCACTTAGCTCATACAGGTTGTCCATTCTTTCTCCTTTGCCAACAACAACTTTGCCAGCACTGTCGAGAATTTCTGCACCTGTCTTCTTGAACCTCGCTTCACGACGGTAGCAACTGATATGGTAGCAATTGATAACAGATTTCTCCTAATTTTGAGAACATACAACACATTTGAAAGCTTTTTGACTTCGCCATTTGCAACAACAAAAGAAATAGTGCATGTGCCCACAGCAAGGCATTTTGCATCATTTCCAACTGTCAAAATCATGGATTCTTGTAGAGGCTGCATAGAACTATATAGACCTTTCTTGTTGGCTCCTTGTTGGTCATGTGATAGGAGGCCCCACTATCCAACACCCATGAGTCAGTGGTAGATTCTTCTTGCGCTGAGGAGCACACTTCCTCAATGGTCGCCATGAATAACTCCAACTCTACTTCAGCCGTATTGGCTATATCTTTCCCTTTACTTTTAAGGGTACCATTCTTTTTATCTACCTTCTTGACACGACAATTTGTGATTGCATGTCCTTTCTTCTTGCAGTAGAAGCACTCTCTTTGAAAGTTATTCTTACTGCCCTTCTTCTTTTTGTCACCATCATTTTTGGTGGAGGAATCACCTTTGCCTTTTGCATTGGCAAAGAATGCAACATCTCCATTGTTGCTTCCTTCTCGGGCTTTTAGCCTCAACTCCTCCTCCATCAATAATGCACAAAACTCCTCAAAAGTCAAAGCTTGAGGTTTCACCTGAGTATTAAGGGTAGTTACTAGTCTATCAAACTTTTGTGGACAAATCCGAAGACACCTCCAAGCTAGCTCCTCACTAGTCTTTTGTATCCCAGCGCCAGCCATGTGATTGCGCAGATTCTTAATTCGAGTGATGAATGCTTTAGCAGTCTCTCCTTCAACAAACTTCTCCGTTGCTAGTCGATTCTTCAAGTTTTGAATCCTTGTTTGGTTTTGTGTTTCATATTGACTCCTTTATACATTCCAAGCCTCTAATGCTTTAGTTGTATGCTGAATCAAAGTCAGAACAATGTCATAACAGCTTGTAATTAAGGCACACAATGCATCTACATTCCTTCGTTTCCGAGCTCGTAGAAGATATGCATTTGGAGGAATCATCACAATAGAATTTGATGGGTCAGGGGTAGGCTGTGGTTCTGCGTTAGTCCCCAGCACAGTCTCCAAAAGCTCATAAGATTTAAGGATAGTTGTAATTTTGAACTTTCACAAGGTGTAGTTTATACCATATAACTTGCCTTCGTTGAAGGTTGGTTGGACGAATCCTCAGTATTTGAATAGCCAATATAGCAACACCACCTCCTGCACCGCTTCCTGATGCACTAGAACCGCTTTCAAAAGACAACCTCATTCCTCTTTGTTGTTGAAGCCTTTGCCTCTTGCACACTCTTCGATCCCTAGAGCCCCCTAGGATCTGATACCATGTAAAAATTACATGGCGTAGTGAACAAAATCTGAGAAAGAGATAGAGAGTACACAACATATAAGAGGAGAATTTAAAAAATTTATTTAGCTGCAAACAACTAATACAAAGATGGCTCTGTCCACCTATGCGTAGTTTATTTTACCGGATGTAGTTTCAAGTGTGGGGACAAATATACAACAGACCATGCCTCTAAATGCCCTTATAAGACAATCAAGGTTAGGATTCACATCATGTATACCATGGAATATTGAAAAAATGAGGGTGAGGACCTGAATGCTATGGTGCATGTTGAAATTGATGAGTATGAAGAGGATATTGAGCAAGAATACTTCTATGATCTATCTAATGGTTTTCCCTTTCGACCTAGGTGGATGTTTTACATTGTGACCCTAGTGGGATTGCTTCTACTATGCATTCATATGCCACTTCCATTTTCTCCATATATATAGATGCATGGACAAGCTCTAGAAGTCCTAGCACACTATGCATTCAAGAGAGAATCAATGGGAATAATGTTTTCATTTTAGTAGACAGTGACAATATCCACAATTTTATAAATAAACTAGCCATGGATAGGCTAAAATGCTTGTTCATGGAATGATAGCATCCCATTAATGTACAATTGTCTAATGGTGACGAGGAAATGAATAGTCAAGTATGCTCTAAGGTGCCCCTTTGTTTGGCTGAAAATTATGTGGCATCAATGGATTTGATTGTACTAGAAATAGGCCTCATTGATGTTGACTTGTTGGCTAAAACACTTGGACAAGATTGCTATGTACTTCTTAGCTCTACATGGAGTTTATCATAGAGGGTTAGCTCATGCACTTATGGGTGATCCTAACAATGCATACTTTTAGCTTATTACAACTAAGCAACTTAAGATGGAATTTAACAAATGCTCACAAATCTTTGTCATAGAGGGGTAGCTCATGCACTTACGGGATATTGTGACAATGCAGACTTTTAGCTTGTTACATCTAGGCAACTTAAGAGGGAATTTAAAAAATACTCACAAATCTTTGTCATAGAGGGGTAGCTCATGCACTTACAGGTGATTATGACAATGCAGACTTTTAGCTTATTACAACTAAGCAACTTAAGAGGGAATTTAAGAAACGCTCACAAATCCTCGTCTTGCACTTGAATAAAGAACTCACCTATTAATCCTCAAACTTGGCCAAGAATCTAGCATTGAAAACTTTGTTAGAAGTGTACAAGGATTTGTCTCAGATGTGTACAACCCTCCCTTCTAAGAGGCAAGTGGATCACCCCATTGATTTAAAACCCCATTCTAAGCTAGTAAATAAGAAATCTTATAAGCTTTCAAAATGTGAACGTGAAGAAGTTGTGAACTAGGTCAAAAAGTTGTTAGAGATGGGGTTTATTGAGTCTAGTTTTTCTCCTTATGCATCCTTGATCTTGTTAGTTAAGAAGAAAGATGGTTCCTTCAAAATGTGTATTGACTATAGAGACCTCAATAGGATCATGGTCAAGAATAGGCATCCCATTCTTAGGATTGATGACTTTCTTGATGAGTTGAAAGGTGCAAAGTATTTTACCAAGATAAATTTAAGGTTTTGGCTATCATCAAACTCACATGAGAGAGGGTGATGAGATAAAGACGATACTTAGGATTGATCATGGGCTTTACCATTTTTTTGTAATGCCATTTGGCCTGATGAATGCCCTAGCCACTTTCCATAGCCTCATGAATAAAATCTTACACCCTTTTTTTTCAAGTTTGTGCTTGTATTCTTTGATGGTATCCTTATTTACAATAAGTCACTAGAAGAGAACTTGTCACAAGTTAGAAAGGTATTTGAGATATTAAGAGAGCATAGATTGTCTACTAAGAAGAGCAAGTGCGTATTCATACAGATATCATTGGAGTTATTAGGCCACATTATGAGTGAATATAGGATATAGGCTAACTCCAAGGTGCAATATGTAAAGGATTGACCAAGACAATTAAACACTACTTCCCTACATGGGTTTCTTAGTCTCTCATCAGTTTATTGGAGATTCATCAAGAATTTTGTGACCATTGTAGTACCTTTGATAGATAGATTGAAGAAATGACCATTTTTTTGGGATGCCATAGCAATTTAAGGAATTTCTCACTTTAGAATCCATCTTCGTATGCCTTGACTTCTCAAAGGATTTAACCATCTATTGTGATACAAGTGGAAGGGGTATAGGTGTTGTTTTATTACAGGAGCATGGTGCAATTGCATTTGAGAGTCACAAGCTTGACAAAAAGGAAATGCAAATTAATGTCTATGACTAGGTTCATGCCATTAAGAAGTGGAACCACTATCTCTACGGTAAACAATGACCATAAAGTCCTCAAGTACTTCCTAACACAATCTATTTTGACTCCTAAGTAGCAAAATTGAAGGATTGGAACTCCAATAAACAAAGTTGAGAGATCCTAGAAGAGTCAAAAATTTGAGAGATTCAAATAGTAGAAATACACACAAGGCCGCACAAGACCTTGACTCAGCAAGAGTGAAAGAGTTTACCGTCTTGCTACTAAGAGTCTTATAATCAGTTGACGTACTTAATAGCAAACTAGATTGTGAAGTCTACGAGTCCTAAATCTTTAGGAGTCAACAAAGATCTACATTCCCATCCAACTATCCATTAACACAATGATTGAGCTAGCAACTCAAGAGAGTCAAGGCCACAACTAGCATATTGAATGACAATATACAATTTTCCAAAGTTGACCTAAGATGCATTGAGTGTGGCATCACTCGTATGTATCATGATTTTTCAATACACAAGGCGTCCAATAGCACCCTAACTAAGTTAACATCTAAAAGGTCAAAGTCACCAACATTGACTAGGAAGATGAAGAGCTAATACCTCTTGCATATCTTAGGATTAAGCTAATTGCCATCGTTGATGCTCTCATTGATGACGAAGGTTCCAATTACAAGATCCTGACTTATGATATGTGGACTAAGATTTGTCAACCTGAACTAGTCTGAATAAATGCAATCATCAAACCTTATGGAGGGTCACCTTATCCCATCCTAGGAGAATGTAATATTCTTTCGACTATCGAGATTGAGAGCCTATCCATCATGTTGTATGTGCTTCCAAACCGTGAAGATACAAGTAAGGAAGTTTTGCTCAGAAGACCTTTCAAGTATATAACCAAATGCATTGTGGACTATGAAGTACATCAAATACATCTCAGCTTACTAGAATTTGGGATTGTCACTACTTTTAGCAAAAGGAACCTTACATCTCCTCTTGGGAAAGGCACACAACTTGTCTTAGAGTTAAACCGAAAACCTAGTGAGGATGTTCAGAGAGTTCTGAAGGAACTGCTCTTGGCACATGAGGACAAAAGGGAACTAGTCAATAAGAATCCTCCTAGAATCCAAGGAAAGACCAAAGTAGCTAGAAAAACTATAACAACTTCTCAAGCTGTTAGAAAGAGCATGTCATCTAAAAGAAAGAGGAGACTTAGAGTATCCAATTGAAAGAAGCATCGATGAAGAGCTAGCATAAAGCTACAATGGATTCCCAAAGTGTTGCTACATTCTCAAGGGTTCTATGGAGGAAATTATTAGATTTGGTTGTTGAAACCACCTCTAAACCTTCACTGGCCACATCCCAAGTTGCATCAAAATCCAAGCGAAAGAGAGAGAGAGAGACCCAAATGTAGATCTAGGTCAAGGACCAAGATGCTTGAGGAGCCAAAAATAAATAAGTTAGTGATTGACGAAAATCTAGTCGTTGTGACAATAGCATCCACAAGTTCAAAGAGCAACCACTTGAGGTAGTTGTTGTGACACTAGCATCCGCAATTTCAAAAGGGCAACCACTTGAGGTAGTTGCTAATTCACATGAGGAACTAGTAGTCTCCTAGAAGTCATCAAGTCAAGAGTAAAAAAGAAAGTAGCCACTTCCTAGTGATGTTGCTCATGTTGAAACTACTACTCCAAATAAGGAGAAGATAGAGCCCTTGAGTGTTGACAAGCAACAACCCTTAGTTATTGTTGGTCCTTTGAAATAGCTAGTGTCTCCTAGAAATAAAGAATCTTTATCACCCAAGCTCAAATTGAAAATCCAACAGCGGCAACCTAGTGCAATTTCTCAATCCTAGAAAATGGATCCATAAGGGATGGCTAAGAAAATGTCAAAGGATCGATGACTTACATTTGAGAGTGTCGTCAAAAATAAACGTGGAAATTCTAAAACAAGTCTATTTTCCATCAATCCAAGGATCTTAGTATATAATCATCTTTGACTACCAATATTGACCAATTCGTTGCATCACAAGTTACTACTTCCAATTTTGAGGTGGAACCCATAGTCACAACCTTTGGTTGTGAGACTAAGATTATTATTTGATTTGAGAAACAAGCCTCTTGTGCTTTAGCCTAACAATCAAATACTAACTCTAGCCCAAATAACACAATGAATCCAATGATTCATAAGTCTTGTTTTTCTCGTCTAGAAGGTCAAGTCCATTTAAAGCCAGTTAAGAGATCTCTCATGGAGGCTTTAGAAAATATGGGGCAAGAATCCAAGCTTATGAGTTCCAAGAAACTAGATGAAACACTATTGAGCTATGAGAGTGCTTGGAATTGTTCATGGTATCAATATATTTAAACTTGCAAAAATAGATCCTTTGTGAGAGAAAATCCTTTCAGAGGAAGAGCTGCACATTGCAAGTTGATTGGAACAAAGCAACATGATGATTGATGTCATTAGATATATTTTCTACCTCACAAATGACCCACAACTTCTTGATGGCCATGCTTTGTTATAATATAATCCCAACTTCTATGAGTGGTTTATTCTAAGGTTGAGTGGAATAGAGCCTCATCTTTCCTCTACTTTTGCCATCATTTGGAATACATCTTCATTAGTTGACGTGTAGTAGAGTGATATACATAAATCTTTTACTAACTTCGACACATTGGCTAAGCACTATGCTTGAGACTTTAGATCTTGAGCCTTAAGCTACCTATATCCCTACTAACTCACACCACCAGTTAGTCCAAGTTGAGCCAACTACACCCTGAGATGCCCCAAAGAAGGTTGCCTAGACTCATCTCCAGATCATCCCTACTAACTCTAACTCTCCTTCTAGCCTCTAGCCTTTATAGTATGCCAACCTTAAGTATCATGGTTATCATTTGACAAAGAAATTCCATTCCTCTAAAATAGAATGGCTACTCCAATTTGATGCCATATTCACAACTTATGCTAAGTTGTTCACAATTATTGATTTAGGCCTTGTTGACGATGAGGCAATACAAGTTGCTTCCAAATGACATTCCACTTGGAAAGAGAACAAACACCTCTATCACAAAATCCTCTTGGTTTAAGATGAATATGCTAAGACCCTCCCTTATAAGCAATTGTAGTCATGTTGACTTATTCTCTCTTATGCTTCTATGCCAAAATCAAAGATCGGTTAGTACTTGATGAGTTTTAGAGAATTACAATTCCTCGATTTTATTATTGTAAAAGTGGTTTTCTCATTGAATTGAGCTTGCTTGTGATGGAAATCATCTTATGATAATGGTTGAGCAACAACGCATAGTCAATACACTTCAATTTGACCCAATTTACTATGAGACCACTTCCTTGCACTCTATGTCCTGGCTTAGAATGTGGACATGCCATCATAACTAAAATATCACCCATTGATTGATAACATTTTGATTGAAGAGGAATTACATATAGCGGGTTGCTTTGCAAGACCATCCTTAATTAGTGATATGATTACTTACATGTGTGGACTAGCTATCGTACTAAGTGACCTAGATGCTTTTGCTAAGTTGGAGTAAATCCAAATTTCTATGATTGATGGATCCCAAAAACTACAAAATACTAACCCTTCTATGTAACTAACCTTAGTTTCCTTCTGTAGATTTTTCTTTTGTTGCACTAATATGAGCCAAAGCCCTTCGAAATTGGAACAATACTACATCTTATGTGAGGGCAAGATCAAAGGTATGAGATTACAACTTTTGCTCAAGATATGATGGTGTAATGCCAAAAAGTTGTTTGTAATTCTTTCTATCTTTTGACTTTAAATCTATTATATGGTATTCCCAAGGCTTTACCAAGTGAATGTAGGAAGACAACAAGTGACAAAGAAAATCACTACACATTCAAGACTTGACAAGAATATCATGGAACATAGAGGACCTTTGCACATTCAAGATAACCTCATCAGCACATAAAAACATTCATTGACAATTCAAAGGTCTGGTAACCTTAGGTGAACAAAATCATTTGAGTGACTCTAACCAAAGACAAAGACATCCAAGAACCATCGACTACAATGTCTAGTTTCTTTATCAATAGCATACCTAAATTGCAATATCTAATATGGTAAAACTATTTCTTGAGGAGAAGTTACAACTTGTTTCATCAATGAGCCCACAAGTCTTCATCAAGAAGGGCAGATTCTTCTTCAGTAATTGCCTCATCAACAATGAGGCAATGTGATGTCAATATCCAGGGTTAGTCTCTCATCTTCATTGCATGCACCTCAATGCACTAGGTCTCTTGTGAGTGGGTTTACTATTCTCAATCAATCTTTTAATCTCTTCTCCTTCCATTTTACTTTCGAAAGGTTGCTTGTCGAGTTGTTGTGAAAAAATAAGACAAAAACAAAGAAGAGTCAAGAAAGGAAAAGAAAAAGATATATGTACTCGCATGCACCACATTGCACCTACGGGTTCTCAAGTTGGATGCATCTAGTGGTTTTGGTTGGTCGGCTCTATCTCTAACCCCCTATCCCATGTCCCAACATCCCCCACATTTACTTAGGTCACATCAAGGTTAAGACATTCATAGGGAGTCTTGGCTTGCCTTGGTTAGACCTATCTCCCTAAGTCACTTGCACTTTTTTTTTGTTTCCACTTCATTCATCCTAGTGCCAAACAATCAACTTTGAAGCAAGAAGGACAATATACTTCAAGTAGATAGGGACCGATTCTATGAACTACCAATTGTATTTGATCTAGTGGAGAACCATGTGCTTAAAGAGCTCATTTGATTGGAATCCACTTTTTGTCCATCTTAGCACTGGTGTCTCTTCAACATCTTTCTCAACAAGTTCCTTTTTCCTTAGCTGCAATACTTTTAGCCATCTTCAATAGTTCAAGATTCCTTACTTCATAAGCCATCCACAATATAGAAGAATGCATGGAGCAGTCTTCTAACTATGTATTAGCCTATGTACGTATGCACATTCACACAATATTTGCACTATAATTTATTCATGGTTTTGGGTCCTCAAGTGTGGCACAACACTTTGGGCTTTGACCCATCTCCATAACTGTCAATATTCTTTCATGTGCAAGCATTGAAGACTAGCACTCCCCCCCCTTAGGAAATGATTGTATGTAAGGTTTTACTATGCAGGTACCAAAGTCATGGAGCATCATCCATCATCACCTCTACTTCAACATCAAATCTCTTGTATCTTTTTCCAACACTAGCTCATTCCCACTAACCATTCAAGTTCTCTCCATTTGAAGGATCAATGGTTAAGTGCATTTTTTGCAACACCATCTTTAACTAGCTGTGTCCCTCACAACATTGTTACCAATCACCATCTCCCACATCTTTTTGGACAATAGTATCAGTAGGAGCCTCATTTGCTTTAGTTCTAGTTTTTCATCAACGGGCATATGACTATTATCATCCATGATTTTTTATCCCCAACATTCATTTCTCTCCATTAGCACCACTACTATTTTAGGACTACCACTTCATCAATCGTCCCTAGCATTCCATGTCTATATTTGACACAAATGCAATGGGACTAGCACTCCCTTAGAGGGGGATATTGTTAATAGTATTTTGTGAAGGCTAGAGTTGAAGCAAAGGCAAAGCATAAGTATTGGATTTATTTGATGGTGGATGATTATTTTAAGCTTTAATATTATTTTGGGCACTTGTAGTATGTGTGTATTTCATGGACATTAGATTATCACGGTTCTATTATTGTGTGAGAGCCATGCTCACTCCTGTGCACATTGTATATGTCTCCCACATTGTATTTGTTACACTTTGTTGCACTGTAATTGTTGTGTGGGATATACATATGCATTTGTCATTGTATTAGTGTAGACTAGAAGCATACAATAAGGATTGGCCAACCTAGATCCCACAAAGTGGATAGGATGCCCAAAGAGGATGTAAAGCCTATTTTGCAGTGGTGGAAACCCTGAAATGCAAAAGGGGGGTAAACCCTAAGTCACAAGTGCACAAACCCTAGAATGCAAGTGGGATATAAACCCTAAAACGTAAACAAGACGCCATCTTAGAGAATTGATATTCTAACCCTAATTTATGTCTATATAAGGGTGGGAGGTCTGAGGTGTATTTATCATTTTGGTATATCCATGCTGCGAAAGTTCTGTTAGTGCAACCAATCTATCTTTGTATTATATCATTTTTCCTCCATTGTTGAGAGCGATTGGGAGAGAGAGTGTGAGAGGTGTGTTGAGTGAGAGGCCAAGGAAAGGTGAAGCCCTTCGTTGCCTTCTTTTTATTTTTCTTCTTCTCTACTAGCTTCTTGACTCATTGATGTGCTTAGTGGTGGATGCAAAGGAGAGACCGCATTGGATCATATTGTTTGAGTCTTGGAACCATCTTCAAGCCTTCAAGCTTTTGGACTATAATGTCAGAAGGTAAGTTGGTGAGTTTACTACACCTCAAAGCTAGTCTTGTGTTCTTACTTTCTTGGGTTGGAGAGAAGAATGTATGGTTAGTTAGAGCAGAGAGTTGAGAGACAAGGTGAGAGATGGTTGCCAAAGTGAGTTGTAACTTTTGAAATAATTGAAGTTCATCCAATTTCTCAACTATTTTGCATTTGGCCCAACAAAGATAGACTCAACAAAGTAGCCTAGTTCATTTCCACAAAGATTCAATATACAACATCTCAAGTAGCCAATTAGTTTATCGAGCATGTATTTAAATTGCACAGATCACCCTACAAGCCATAGTGCACTTGGTTAAGATGCCAAGCTTATGAGAAACTTTTTGCAGGCTGTTTTCACCTCTATGGGCATCAAATTGGCTCCATCTGCATCATATCACCCCTGGGATAATGGCCAGATAGAGAGGGTAAACAAATGATTTGAGAACTATCTAAGATACTTTTGTCATGATGTACATCATACTTAGGATTTGTGGCTCCATTAGGCTAAGTTTTCATATAACAACTCCACTCATTCTAGCATTTGAGTTTTCCCTTTTGAGGTATTATGTGGGTATGAGGTCCCTGTCTCACTACGGTCCTCTTCAATGACAAGATAAACCCTTAGAGTAAAGAGGAATTAAAATGCATACATGCCCTAGGAATTAAAATGCATACATGCCCTACTTCAATAATGTAAGGTGAATCTTAGAAAAGCCCAAGACCACATGAAGCACTATGCAAATGAAAAGAGAAGACACATAGAGTTCTAAGAGGGAGAGCTAGTTTGTTTGGAGGTACCAAAGTTGTGGTATTATACTCTCCAGGATGGCACCAAAAATTAGCTAGCCCATAGAGTCTATAGACCACATAAAGTCATAAAAAGGGTAGGTGACTTGCGTATCGCCTAGAACTCCCCTCCTCAACTAAGATTCACATTGTATTTCATGTTAGCCAATTGAAGCCATTCAATGGAACCTTAGTAGAGTATGTGGAAGAGTTACCTCCTGTAGATGAAGGAGACATCATTCAATATATCCCTAAGGCAATAATTGGGCAGTGTGACAAGCAATAGAGGTCCACATTTATCAAAGAGTACCTCATTAAATGGCTAGATCTACCCTTGAAAGAATTCTCTTAGTGACCAACATCCATCTTAGAGGAGTTTGTCCACTTTTAAAAGATGTTAAAGATTAACTAAACATGGGCAATACTCTATTTATTAAGACCATTATTTTCCATGCATTAATTATAACAAAGTGTACCTACCTAGCTTGAAATTACTCACCAAGAGCTTCATTTTGATATATGGCATGCCCCATTTGGAGCAACCTAGAGAAAGTTATTGCAAATTTTCTACAATAGGTCTATGGTGGACAACATGTTGTCCACAGTCTTCAAGAGCCCACTCGTGAAGAATTGGTGACCAAGCTTACAACTTACCAATGTCCCATTAATGTACTTATCCTTTACATGAATATACCTCCTAGTTTCATCTAGATTTGAGCTTTCCCATAAATTTTTCTATCATTGTAATGCTAAATAGAGTAGTACTTTGCAACCCTACTATTATGCAATGGTAATAAGTCCTTTTATTTTTGAGGGTAAAAGCCTTTGAGGTTAGGATGGAATATAAAGAATGGGATAGCACAAGAAATACATGAAATACTAGATCGCATTGACAAGTATAAGAGGTATAAAGGGACTCAGTTAGGGCATCCTGAAAATCAATGAGCTAAGTCTCTTCACATTCCTCACAACTTTCATGGCTTCCCTTCCTTCTTTCTCTCTCTTCTAGTCTTTCTCTCTCCTTTTGATAGTCTTTTCTCTCCTTCCTTCTCTCTATTCAATCTTCTTCCTTATAAAAAGAGCATCAACATGCCCTCTATCCACCCTCACACTTGCCCCTTTTGGTAGGAGCATGTGAGAGCGTGCAACATCTCTACAAGACTACTTCGTGGGTCATCTTGGGTCTGAAAGGCCTTCAGTGACTCAGTCTTAGGGTCTAAAGCTAAAGTATCTATCTTCCCATCCTCCTCTTTGGATTTGATAGCCTTCTTTGGATAGTCCTTAGAGAGATGGTCTCGCTTCCCACAAGAATATGAATGAGCATGCATCTTCTTAATCTTCAAAGATATTGCCAATGCTCTCTCAATATTATCACCATATATCAAAACCTTTCCTTGTCCCTGTATCAAAGACCCTCACTAAGCAAAAGAGACATGAGATCATCAAAGTAAAGATCAAGAGTAGAAACCTGAACCTTGAGAGCTTAGGCCACCATATTGTACTTTGGATGAAGCTTAGTAAGACCCAATGTAGATAATTAAGAGGAGGTAAAAGCTTCCCCCAATGTGAGCAACTAATCATTGATAATCTTGGACCTTACTAGAAATGCATTGATGGAATCTCTAGAATTAATCTTGATATTATATGATTGACCTTGAAGGGTGATAGTCCTCATGGAAGATTGACACTCATAGAGCTCTTGTCACTTATCCCAAACTTCGGTGGAGGTCTCCAATGTTTGAATGGTAGAAGAGACCATCGGGTGAAATGAATATACCAAACCCATAAAGGCCTTAAAATCCTTGCCTTTCCATTCAGAAAGCTCAAAAAATTTTCTCATCCTTCTTTGTCCACTTTGAGGGATCTGATGGACACTCTAGCTTGGATTCCAAACTAGCAACAACCTTCCAAAGATATTTCTATACAAATTAAGCCTTCATACATAGCTTCCAATGAGCATAATTAGGGATGTTGAGTTTTTCGTCATGATTAGTACAAGGGGACGACATGATGATATGAAAATGAGAGAGCATACTTGCGCAATTACCTTAGGAAGGAGATAGTAGCAACAAAGGTAGTGTGAATGCTTACAAATATCTTAATCTAAAACACAATCATGTGTAAATCACCATAAAAGATATGACATCAACAATAACACAATAAGATAGACATTAAAATGAAGACCATATGTCATGGAGCATAGGTAGGCAACTACCTTGACAAGACACAACTAGGTCAATAGCCAATTGCATGATGACATGCAGGTCACCAACAAAAGTGGGATGATGAAATAGGAAATGTAGAGACCAACTTCCAAGCATCAAAACTTGCCAACGTCAATAGTAGCACCCTATCGGCACAAAAATGTCCAATGAAGTGAATGCTAATGTAGGATTCACTGCAGTTAGAGCTAGCAACTAGAGGATGCATGTGCAATTAACAATCGATGTAGCACTAGTCAATATGGCAACACACGTGATCATCTTCTAGAACAACATCATCATTAGCTTCTCTCCCATGAATAGCATTGGCTAATCTTTCTTATGACAATGTTCTCTCCCTCATGATAGCATCCTAAAAGCAACATTCTTTTCTTAGCTTACTTGACATGCGCAAAACACAAACACTATATTATTGTCATTCCATCAATATGCAAGACCACCACATGCTGCCTTTTGTTTCAAAATGGTCACATAACATCAGTAGCTTATCACATGCACATTGAATGCAAGACACATTCTTTGGTCTAGCAAAATGCAAGCAAGCACACATGTTAGTGTGATAGGCCATGATCATGTCTAGTATATGAAGATGGAAAGTGCAAACTTGCAACTCCTCACAAATAAAAGATTGAGTTAATCATAAGAAAAATAACAACGATGAGAATATCTCAATCAACGAACCATAAGCATCTGATACCATGTTAAAATAGCAAAACATGTAGCATAATAATGAAAGAGATAATGCACAAAATGTAACTAGGAATAGGAATCCACTATGACAAATGTACAATGGTTGAGTGCTAGCTCACACTCCATGAGCTCTCTCTCTCCACACTAAGAATCTGTAAGTATATGAATGGATAATGGACTGTGGCTACACTCTCTACTTTTAAAATAAGGGAGTTGTTCTACCACCATTAATTAGGTTGTCCAATTACCAAATAATAAATAAAGAGAGTGCCCATAAATTAGGCTATGAATGTTTGCAAACCTGTGATATGACCACTTCTAACATTTTCTGGGATTTGCACCACCTTGTCACTGCACCACTATATAAGGATGTGCCCTAAAGGGCAATGCTAATGAACACAAAAATCAATAGTTAGGGAAACAAAAAAACATAGAAATAAAAAAGGAAAAACTCAAAATGCAAAACATATAACTCAAAATTCAAAATCCACCTCTTCTTACTTGGACATGTTGGGTGGTATCATTATTAAGACTTGTTAATGCACCTCACTTATCATGCATGGTGATGATATATGCAATGAAGGAAGGAAAGTGTGCTAAACTTAAAAATTCAAACAATGCAAAGCTCAAAATGCAAGACTTGACCATTGAAAGAAGGAAAGTGTGCTAAACTTGAAAATTCAAACAATATAAAGCTCAAAATGCAAAACATGACCCCTTTTTGCTTGTCAACATGCATGACATTATTGATATTGGAGATTCCCATTGGATGTGCATCTTGTTGCTTCATTGTTTGTAGGTGCATTAAGAGAAAGAGTTTGATGGAATAACACAATGTCATTGGATGGAGATAGAGGTTATGGGTATATTTGTGATGATATGCATGATAACTTAGACTTATTGATGCATGACCAAGTTGAGATATTTTATTTTGAAGATACACATAAGCACATATCTTTTATAGAGAGATTGCAAGTTGCAATGATATTCTATGTCAAAGAATTAAAAAAAAAGTGGTCAAGGTGATTTGCAATAGTGTGTGCTACCATAAAATGCTTAATGGGAGTGAAAACTATTGTGTTTGCTGAAGCATATCCTTCTATTTTTCTTGTCTAAGTTTTAAGGAACATGGCAACACAACCTACACATGTCCTTCTCCTTGTTGCTTCTAGATACAATAGTGGTTTTTGTTTCTATTGTTGACTTATTGGCTTGCCAACTCACAACATATCTTATTTGTGGATTTTGAATTGGGTGCAAAGTTCAAGCATCAATGTTGATTGCCCAAGTGATAGTCTGGGTGATAGCTCTCTAGCATTCCTAGAGGCACCTCCCTAGTAGGTTGAATGCAGCAACCAAATGGCTCAACAAGGCATAGCCCCATGCTTACTTGGTTGCTCATCCCCAAAGTGTTTCTTCTTGACTTTCTAAGGAGGACATGGATCTCTCTGTTGGGGTGCTCAAAGAAGTTGTGCTAGTCTACCAATAAATAAATGCATGGGTACTATTAACATGTATGTCATTTTGTGTTTAGAAAATGTAGTTTACCACTCCTCTATGGTTGTCATCTCCTTGCCTATGCCACCTATGTTCCAGACCAATCATTTATGGCTACCAGCATTGTTTCCTACACAACTTGCTTGGTTGGATATCAACCTACATCTCATTCACAACAATGCATAGTTAGGGGTATGAAGTTAGCTTGAGCCACACCCAGTGAAGCCAAGCAAGTTGCATAGGTAGCAATGATAACCATAGATGATTGTTTTGAAACACAGGCAGCATAGGCAACAATGACAACCATAGATGAGTCTCAAATTACATTGTAAATGACATGCATGTCAATAGTACCCGTACATAATATTGGTAGACTAGCATGACCAGCACCCTATCAACAAAGAGATCCAAGTCCTCCCTTGAAAACTCAAGAAGGGGTTGATATGGATGAGAGCATGGGGTTGTGCCTTGTTGAGCTATTTGGTTGCTACATTCAACCTAATTAAGGGGGTGTTTGTAGTAATGCTAGAGAGCTACCACCTAGAGAATCACCCATGCAATCAACCTTGATGCTTGAAATTCACACCCAATTCAAAACCCCCCAATCCAAATAGTCTATGAGTTAGCAAACCAAGAATTCAACACAAACTAAGACCAATGTGAAATCTAGAAGTGACAAGGAGAGGGCACTTGTGTAGGTTGTGTTGCTATGTTCCTTGAAACTTAAATAATAAAAATAGAAGGATATGTAACAAAAAATGCAATAGTTTTCTGTCCCATCCATTTCTTCACATAATCTTTTTATGGTAGCATCACACTGTTGTAGATCACCATGACCAGTCATTTTTTAATTCTTATGACATAATATACGTGCTTATGTCTATCTTCAAAAATAAATATCTCAACCGGGCCATGCATCAATTTTTCTTAGCTATCATGCATATCATCACAAATACACCCACAATCTCCATCTCCATCCAAAACATTGTGTTGTTTCATTGAGCTCTTTTCCTTGATGCACATACAAACAATGAAGCAACAAGATGTACATCCAATGGGAATCTCCAATAGCAATAATGGCATGCATGTTGACAAGCAAAAAGGGGCCGAGTTTTGCATTTTGATCTTTGTGTTGTTTGAATTTTCAAGTTTAGCACACTTTCCTTCCTTCAATGCGTACACCATGATCACACAAGATAAGCAAGGTGCATTAACAAGCCTTAATGATACCACTCAACATGTCTAAGTAGGAAGAGGTGAGTTTTGCATTTTAAGTTTTGTGTTTTGCATTTCTCTAATTGTTGTGTTTCCCTAATCTTTTGAGCTTTGTCTTTTTTTTTTCACATCTAATTTTCCTTTTTTGATCTCTTCCATAATCTAATCCTTATTCTAGACTAGTCATGCATGTTTTTAAGCATGCAAGACACGAGAGCAGATGACCAATCCCTAGATCGATCCAATCCACTCTCCAGCTTCCTAGTCCATCACATGGTAACATTGTGAGAACCTCTTGGGTTGAGGACTTCTTAGACACCATAGGCTCCTCGTTGGATTGGAAATTGCTTGAAGTTGTTGTAGGTCTAGAATTATAGGTTCATGTGTATTTTCTTGATAAATAAGAAGAGGCATTTCACTCTCAAGCACTAGAATTTTAATCTCCACCATGTGTGGTTGGATCTCCACAATTTTCTTCATTCATGACCTAGATCAACATTTGGGTCTCTTTCTCCTTCGCTTTGATTTTTATTGGGACTCTTGGGCTATGGTCAATGGAGGTGGCTATGCGGAAAGTTTAAGCAACCAAATCCATCTATTTCCTATATAAAACCCTTAGCACATAACAATGCTTTGGGAACACATCATGGCTTGAAGTAAACTCTCCATTGATGCTTGCGATTGTATGCCCTAGGTCTCATCTTCCTTCTAGATGTAGTCATTTTCTTGATGGCAAGTGTATTGTTCATAGCAACCTTGGTATTCTCTCCTAATCTAGGAGGATTCAAATTGAGTTCTCTCTTGTCCTCATGTGCCTTGAGTAGTTCCTTTAGAAACTCTTTAGAACTCTCTAGTTGTCCTCACTAGGGTTTTGGTTTGACTTTGAGATAGGCTTCTTGACCTTCCTTGGAAAACTGACAAGGTTGCCTTTATTGAAAGTAGCAATTAACTTGATGTTTGGCAAGCTCAAGTGTATAGAATGTGTTACATAGTCCACTTTACATTTGTTTGCATGCTTGAAAGGTATTCCAAGGACTTCATTGCCCATAACTTCTTAATTTAGAACTACATAAAAAATGATGGGCATGCTTTTAGTTTCTATAGTCATAAGAATTTTGCATGTTCCTAGGAGGAAATATGGTGAGCCTTTTTAAGATCTAATAGCTATAGTTTTTGGGATGAGTTTGGATGGTCCAATCTTAATCCATACATCATAAGTCAATATATGATAATTTGAACCTTCGTTAATGAGAGCATCAATAACAACTATTGCTTGGTGGTAGTTAGCTTAACCCTAAGATACATAAGAGGTATTAGCTCTTCATCTTTTGGGTTAGTGTTTGTGCCTTGACCTTTTGGATATTAGGTTATGTAAACATAGTTAGAGACCTTGCATGTTAATAGTCATGATACATGTAAGTGATCCCGCAGTCAATGCATCTTAGGTCAGCATGTCTAAATATGTTGATCTCCATCCCATGTGCTATTCGTAGCCTTAGATCTTGTCTTGCTAGCTTTGGGATTTTGTGATTAGATAGGTTGATAGGAGTTGCCTCTATTCATTATTGAATCATAACATTTGAGGATCCTTGGACTTTGTCGTCAAGTTTGTTGTCTAGCACATCAATAGAGTGTCAACCTCTCAATAGCCATATGAAACTTTTAATTCTTCTTGTAAGGTTAAGTTCTTGTGATCTAGACTTGTGTGTATTTCTTCTCTTTCAAACCTCAAGACTTGTCAACTCTTATTTAATCTCTCAATATTATCTTTTCAAGCTCATTCAGATTTGTCTCTTAAAATTTTTAACATATTAGTATCCTTCTATTTGCTGTTGCACTAGGTGTAATTGTCCTTGGGTTTTCTTTAACAAGTATTCGTGCCTTGATTGGGGTCTAATGTTTTTAAAATGACTAAGCCAATCACTTGGTCAATGAGATCCCCGAGAGGTGTGGACTTTAGGATAGATCTTGGGACTAGGGGGATTTAGAATTTGAGGTTGTAGTGGTTGGTTTGGGGCTAGGGCTCCACTCCCTAGAAGGAGTAAGGACACCTTATTGTTTTGCCAGTGCATACAGTAAGATCAATCTTAAGCTCTAGCCTAGGCCTTGAAGCTCTAAGTTTTTCTATGGTTTAGGTCTTTATGATTTGACAAAGTGCTTATTGGGTTACATGATCTTGGTTTTTACAAGCTTCTTGTTGAGTTATCAAGCTATTAGGAAGTTTCTTCCAATACTTTGATTCGAAAACATACAAGTTCTCAAGGCACTTTGATACACTTCGGTTTCAAAATATACAAGAACGAGTTATGAAAAATCAAGTTTTCTTGCTTCCCAAAATCTAGGTGCATGTGCAAAAGCAAAGGTACAAAGGATCTTAACAATTGAGCGGTGTGGGAGTCAAGTGTGTGTGAGTGCAAATGAACTAAGTGCAATTGAACTAGGTGGAAAGAATCCATGTATGAAGGAACTATATGCAAAGGGTCTATGGGCAAATGGTCCATGTGTGAATGAGCTACATTCAAATGAACTTTGTGGAATGATCTGAGTGCAAATGAACTGTGTGAATGATCTAGGTGCAAAGGGTCAATCTGCGAAGGAGCTAAGTGCGAATGAATTATGTGCAAATGAGCTAAGTGTGAATTAACTTTGTGTGAAAGAACTTTGGGCGAATGATCTTAGTGCAAATGAACTAAATGTGAGTGAAATTGTGCTAAGGAACTATTGTAAAGGAGCTTGTGTGAAGAAACTTGTGCAAATGAACTGCCTTCGACAATGCAGCTCCAGCCTCTCCTATGGATAGATAGTGCATTATAGCAACATACTAGGATGGAATGGAGGCCTTATCAGTTTTGAATAGACCCTCGATATCACTGCCTTCAGCCTCAAAACTTCCTTTGGCTTCCCAAAATCCACCAATACTGCCCAACAACTTCAGTGGTTTACTCCTAATTTCATAGTCAAACTCCTGTAAAGTGATTAGCCACTTCGCTGGGTGGTCAGGAAACTAAAACTTATTCAAGCAATAGCCTCAGTCCTTCTAGCTTTGTATAAAATACTATCTTTTCATACAAGATGTAGTGCCTGAATTTCTTCGTTGCAAAGACCATCCTAAGGCACAGTTTCTCCATGTAGGTATAATTTATCTTGGACACCATTTGCGACTAGCAAATGCAATCCGATGGTACCACTTCTCCTTCCAAATATAGGCTAAATAGCAGCCGATAGTGTACATCATAGTTGCTCAAAATATATAAAATGTCTCATCCCTTTTAGGTGCTTTTAGGATTGGCATTTTTGCTAATTTTTGGTTCACATCCTCAAAAGATACTTGACATGGATCACTCCAAACAAATAGATAGTTAAAGGATAATAGATTCATCAAGGGCAATGCCCTTGCAGTCAGTGCATTAATAAATCATTGATAATATCCAACTAGCGAGATAGAAATCTATGCACTTCTTTAGGAGTACGTGGCACACTCATAGCATTGATAACCTTTATCTTTTTAGGATCAATCGCAATACCGACCAAGCTAACCACATGGCCCAACAACAATCCATAGAATACTCCAAAGATGCATTTCCTTGGGTTGAGAGCAATGTAGAACTACCTACACTACTCAAAACATTTTCTCATAATGATCAATTTTGTCTCCCTTGTGGTGGTTGCCCCCTAGGGTCATCAATAAAGACTTTTAGCTCCTCTAGGAAAATATAACTAAAAGTTTTATTAGCCGTACGTTGCCAAGACCTTGGTACATTGCATAATCCAAAAGCCATAACATGATACACAAAGGTACCAAATATAGTAATAAATGTCATTTTCAACTTGTCTTCCTCTATGATAGCCATTTGGTTATAACCAATAAAGCAATCCATAAACGAATAAATATCCCTACCCACTAATTGATCTAGAATTAGCGGATAGTAATCCTTGACTGTCTATTTAATGGGCTCTTGAAAATCTATGTGAAGCCAAATTATTTCTTTTTCTTGATAACTACTAGTGAGCACCACTCTGTGTGTTGCATAGGAAATATCAGGCCAACCTTACATAATTTTTGTAGCTGTTCAAATAGTTTGTCCCTTAGCCCAAAAGGCATATGCCTCACTTTTTTGTGAATAGGATGACTACCTTCTTTTAGGGGAATAGATCCTAATTTAATTAGATATGGATCATCCAATGTATTGAGATCTAGCTCAATCACATCCACATCTTTGATTCTATCTCGAGCTTCTATCTAAAAGGCATACTTTTTTGAGTCACAAGATTCAAAACAATGTAAAACGGGACTTGAGAGATTCCCAAATTCATTGAAATTGTGTTAAATTGCAAGAAGAGCTCAAGGGTACTTGAGAGAAATTGAGAAAGAAGTAAAGAAACAATTAATTGGAAGTCTATTGAGGAGTTTCTTGGTGAGTTCATTCAAGACTTCTATAAAGATAATCTTCAGAATTAGGTAGGCCCATCAAACCCTAATGAGGCTAGACCTTCAAATACCAATGTGTAAAGCCTAGTCGATATGATGCATTCTATTTAATAAAACATTTTGGTGATCTATGAGCTAGTTGCTCTATAAAACACACGTGCACGCACACGCGTGTGTGTTACTTTGAAGTTGTCTCAATTGCTGTATATCTATGTTTCCAAAGGAGTTACTCTAAATGCATTATAGAGCACACGTTAATTACTTAATTATTACATTACTAATCAAACCCAAAATTGTATACTTTGTGTATCAATCATATAGAGATAATTACTCCATCAAGTAATTCACATCTCAATTGCAATGATTAAATTCTCAATTGTGTACATTATGTCTCAACTATAAGCAACTCAATTTCTTAATAAGGGATTTTGCATCTCAATTGTGTCACACATGAGTTAATTACACAAGTATTTACTTGGTGCCTCTATCACATACTAGTTGATTACATAATTATTTATTCGTGCATCTCACATACGAGTCGATTCAATTGTTTATTTTGTATTTCAATCATGTATGAGCTAATTTCTCCATCATGTACTCTTTGTGTCTTAGTTGTGTAAGATTTTATTGCACAATCACGTACTTTATGGCTCAAATATATATAGTTTGACTACATTATCATGTAATTTTTTTTTCTCCATTCTAAACATATACTCATTTTCACTATCTTCTTTAGTTAAATTTAAAATGCTAAATACATATTAGATTGAATTTTCAACTTTTCATAATCAAAAGAAAAGTTCAACTTATAGTTTCTTATCCAATGACTACTCGACTCAATTTATTTAATAAAAATTATAGTATAGACTCGCTACACAAGACTAAACTTAAGTTATCCACCACTAATTTAGATAATATGTTACTAGCTACTATTAGCTACATGACTCCTCTGTGCAACCTAGTCACCCTAATCCTAACGTGAGTGCCATAAAATTTGAGTGATTATGCGAGTTGATGTAGATAAGCCTAAAATACAATGAGGTGTGTCACTCTAAAAGATGATGAGTCCTAAGGTATGTTACTTGAATTATGTGCCAAAAGAGTGAGTGGTTCTAATTTGTTCCTTAACGAAACTCTTAGGACTATGGATTTACACAAGGAAGCATAGTTCACAAGTGCAAGTTGAAGGCTTTTAGGGTGTCTCACATGAGGTGGGGAGGCTAAGGTGTAGCCCTAGTTTGCACATGAGAGAGGGTGTATGCCTTTATGACATGTTGCATATCATGTGATGGCATTTAGATTATGCAATGTGTCAAGTTCTTGGAAACGTACATCTTATAAGACTTTTGGTGATATTTCCCATGAGGAACTGAAAATATTCATCGACAATCTAGGGGCAGCCACCATAAGGGAAAGAATGCTGATTAATTTAAGGAAATGTTTTGAGCATTGCAAGCAGTTTTGAATTGCTCTTAACCCAAGAAAGTGCATCTTTGGAGTGCCCTATGGACTGCTGTTGGGTCATGAGGTTAGTTCAACTGGTATTGCGACCAATCCTGAAAAGATAAAGTTTGATATTGAGGGATTGTTTAAAATTGATATGGCCTCCATTCCATCTTGGTATGCTGCTATAACACACTATTTATCCACAGGAGAGACTAGAGCCGTTTTATCAAAATCAGAGAATAGGAAAATTAGACAACAGGCTTTGAAATTTGCCTTGATTGCAGGAACATTATATCGACAGGGGGTTGATGATGTTTATCGCTGATGTATTATGCCTGATGAGGTTCCATTTATCTTGGAAGAGTGCCATGACTCTGCTTGTGAGGGCACTTTGCTAGGCGGTTGAATGCACGAAAAACTTTAAGAGGTGGATATTAGTGGCCGTCCATTTTCCAGGATTCATTTGAGTATGTTAAGAGATGTGATATATGTCAAAGACATGACAATAGGGAGAATAGGAAGCACCCACTGGCTCCTATTATGGCTATACTACCTTCGAGAAGTGGGGCATCAATTTTGTGGGTCCTATTACCTTGTCGTCTTCTACACAGAAGAGATATATCATAATGGTTACTAACTATTTTACGAAGTGGTCATAAGCACAAGTGATGAAGAATAATGATGCAAAGGAGACTGCTAGCTTCTTGCTTGAGCATATTATCTACTGATTTGGTCCACCAAAGGAGATAGTGTCGGACTGTGGAACCCATTTTCTAAATAAGGTGATTAAGAGCACTGAAGCATGGCAGATTAAGCACAATAAGATGACTCCTTATAACCTGTAGGCGAATGGGCAGGTTGAAAGTACCAATAAACAGCTTGTGGGTATTCTGCCAAAGATAGTATCAGTGAAGAAATGAGACCAAGATAAGAAGTTATATGTGCCAGTGTGGGTGTATAACATGACATTTAAACGAGCCACATGCCACACCACATTCAAGTTAGTTTATGGGGAGGAGTGTGTATTACCCCTAGAGATTGTGTTATCGACCATAAGATTTGCAATTAACCATTCTTAGGGGGACAAAGATGCACTCTTTGAGCACTTTACGACTTTAGCACACCTAGATGAGCTCAAATTGCAGAGTCTATTACACCATGAAGTGGCTAAGCATTGGATGAAGCAATTGCATGACTTAAAAGTCAAGAAATATACCTTTAAGAAAGGGCAATTAGTTTTATACTATGATGCACGTAAGGAGCTGTTTCTAGGGAAGCTAGAGCCTAAGTGGGATGGTCCCTACAAAATAGTTAGAATAGGGAAAAATAAGTCCACAGTATTAGTAGTCGATCTACAAGGAGTGGAGTTTAAAAATAAGGTTAATCTTAATAAGATTAAACCTTATCATCTCTAAATGCATTAATGAGAATTATGCCTTGTAGGTCCATGCTTGGCTGATCTCGAACCTGCAAGAGAAAACTTTGGTTGATGGGGTGGCTAATTTTTTACTTGGAACACCCATACTTGGAGCAAAGATATCATCAGGGAAAGTTTATTTGGTGGAGTAAGGGATATAAAATCATTGAGCAAGAGGATGGATCATTTGTTGGGGAAATCAAAGTCTTCTATCATCATTGCTTACAAATTTTGACGAGTATCCCTATTATATTCAATGAAGAAGATGCAATGGAGCCTTCAGTACATCCTCTGAACATGCTAAATTTTGATTATCATAATATGAGTAGAGGTGATGATGGCTGGCTATGTGAACCCATCGTGGACGTATACATTATACTTTGATGGAGCATTTAGGGGTCCCAACAAAAAAGGGAGAATATGCGTGGTTATTAGGGATCTTTGACATAGAATCATGATGAAATTAGTTTTCTACCTTGGGGTAGGCTTTACTAATAATATGGTGGAGTACAAAGCTTTGATTATGGGATTGAACATTGCGAAGAAGAGATGTATTTGCCAGTTGTTGGTAAAAGGGGATTCCCAGTTGGTTTTGAACAAATTGAATGGGATGTACCCAATACGTAACCCTATTCTTCGTATGTACTATCGTGCTGCCATGAACCTGATCGACGACTTTGAGAGAGTGTCTCTTCAGTTGATTCCATGACATTGGAATCAATTTTTGATTCATTAGCCAACTATGCATATGAAGAAGACCCCTTTTTCAATTGTGGTCCTAGTTTGGATTTATTTATTGATGACGAGACAAGACCCGATCGATTATTGGGACTTTAATTAGAACATGCTCTATATGGCAGGCGATGGTTAGTATGGGTGATATAAAGAGTAGCCGAGACCCATTTGCCATTATTATCTTGGATCCATAGGTTGGTCAGATGATACTTTATGCGTATGCCTCTTGCTATCTATGCATTTAGTTTAGGTTTTGGAGCCCAAATTTCTCCTTAGGATGGAGCATCTCATTGTCTATCAATGTTAGTCCAAGGAGGGTTTTCTATGAGTTACATTGCTATATTCCTTTAGGCCAAGAGGGCCAAGTTTTAGATGAAGAATGTTATATCTCTTCAAGCCAAGAGGGCCAGTTTGTTTGTTGTGAAATGTTATATCTTGTTAGGCCAAGAGGGCCCTGTGATTGTTTAGTATGGGTGCTTTTAATCGGTTTCTGTTTTAGTGTTGTACCAAACAGGTTGTACATAGTGCTTGGAGAGAGCCTTTGTTGCGTGGGAGCTTCTGGTGTCCACAATCCAAGTAGTGTCGTCGCCTTTCCTAGCTTTTCCCCTTAAGCTCCTTATATATATATATATATATACATATATATATATATATATATATATATATGTATATATATATATATATATATATACATATATATATATATATATATATATATATATATATACATACATATATATGTATATATATATATATGTATATACATATATATATGTATATACATATATGTATATATATATATATATATATATATATATATGTATATATATATATATATATATATATGTATATATATTTGTGGGGATTTTATTTTATTTTATTGGGGATCGCCAAGTTGTGGCATGAAGTCCTAGGGTTTTGTTAGGTGTGTTTGGGGGGGAGGTTTGAGCAGTTGGCCACCTCCCATGAACCCATTATCTAGCATTAAAAGAGCCATTTTGAGGAGTCCTGAGTGACCCTATCTTGCTAGCCTCCTAAGCAAATTATTTCTAGGAGCTTCTATTAGTGGTGAGACAGCTAGGGAAGCCTGCCCAAAACTATAGGAGCAAGAAAGAAAGATCTTAAGAAAAACCAGTATATAGAGGTGTGTAGAAAGGGGTTCTAATAAAAAGGGAAGCTTGCCCAAAATTATATGATCAAGAAAGAAAGATCTTAAGAAAAACCAGTATACAAAGGTGTGTAGAAAGGGGTTCTAACCCCTAGCAAATAAAAGTTGAAATAAAAAGGGAAAAATTTCCTAGAGCAGTTGTCTATCGCCTTGCGAAGACCTGGTAGGTTCCTAGGGATGAAATCTAGGGCCGATGCCTTGCCCTTCATTGGGGTGACATCTTGCCACAAAAGAAAAGTAAAAGGAAGGCAAAAATAAAAGTGAGCATTAAAAAATGATTAAGTGTCGCTTTACAAGGGCTTGGTAGGTTCTTGGGTGGTGAGACAAGATCTGAGGCCCCGATGCCTCATTCTCTTTTTACAAGCCCAAATATCACATTCTGAAGGAAAAGAGAGCTAAATAGAAAGAAAGAAAGAAAAAAAAAAAGAGATTATGCTATATAGGAGTCCTTGCCTAGTGGGAGCTCCTGGTTTTGTTGTCCTTAGTTAGGTAGGTAGGTCAGATGACCACTTAGAATGATCTCTTTGCTAGTTCTTTTTAGCTAGGTTGTGTTGGAGCAGTTGGTTGACAATTGACTCTTGACTTCTTGATCAAATACTGCTTAGCTTCTCCCTCGTAGATTTCATGTTGTGAGTTTTGTTAGGGGGAAGGGCGAGAGCTATGATATGTGTTGTTGTTTCTTTCTTATCACAGCTTGATGCTTTTTGTGGTTATGTCCATGTAGATTAGTTTGTGGGATTCGACAGGCTGAGTTGCCCTATCCCATGGTCGCCAATGAGACCTGGATTTTGGGACCTGTAGCATTTGAGCCCATTCTTGGAGCGGAAAAGTGGTCGAGAGGCATCAAGGACCAAATTTTCATGCAAAATTGAATGGTGGCGAATAGTCGAGCTAGAGTTCTTCTAAGTGGATTTCGGATCGGAGGTTGTTCGACTCCCCATTTAATCCCTGCAAGGTTTAGCACTCTAAAGCAGCTATGTGATTCAGGAGCCGAAAAGTGCATGACGGGTCAAGATTTATAGATTTCGACGTCAATGAGCTAGTTGTTCAATTGGATCGCAATTCCGAGTCCATTTGCCCCTCCAAAGATGCCGAAAACTCTCGTGGAATAGAATGGACATTTAATAAATGATATGAAACTAAATGTAAATGAAAAAAAAACATGCAAATTCTTGCCCGACAGGAGGGGGGGCTTTTTTTGTTTTGCGCCCCATTTTTGGATGGATTTGTGCCTCTTCAATACACCCCGATCAAGAGAGAGAGAGAGATGGAAGCCTGATATACATGCCAAGAGCAAGATTTTGACTGTAAGCATGTGAAATATGATCAAGGAAAATGAAATTATGATTTCTTAGTCTTTCTCTCTTCTCTCTCATCTCTCCTCTTGTTGCATGTGCATATGCTTCTTTCTATGAGAGAAGGAGGTGGGGTTTGATGAAAGATGTTGATGGAGTGATGGTGCTAGAGCACAAAGGATCATAGATCGGGCTGTGGAAGAGTATCATTGGCCTCCCACCCTTGAAATATGAGTCTCAAAAAGCACGTTTTTATCAGTGAGCAATTGTTCTACTTGTTTTATGATAGATTTTGGTTGAAATTGTTTGGAAATGGTTTTCTTTGGTTGCTAATGCTATAATCTATCACAGATGTTGAAGAAAATAAGAAAATTCAGTCACATAATAATTTATACATAAACTCGCAAAACTTGCGATTACGTGATTTTAAGAAAAATGGATAATTTTGGGATTTTTGTGGTGCTTATGGGGTTCCTATGGAATAAAAAATGATATAAAATTAAGTCTCAATACACATGATTAGTCCAAACTAGAAAATTAGAAAATATCATATTTTATGTATAAATAAATAAAACAATAGACAAAATAAAAAAAATAAGTTTTTTGCATTCAAAAAATAAGAAAAAATAAGATTTATGTGTGTGGATGTGTGACATGGTTGGTGGATGAGGGATGGGAGCATTGTCATTGTGTTAAAGTGGAGTCCTTATTGCTTTTGTAAAGAAAAATACATAAAAAATGTTTCCTACATCTATCAACGCATGCATAACCTAAGCGGTAGAGAGAAGGAGGGGTTGAGGGTGACTAATTGCTGATAAGATTCTAAATTCTGATCTTTTGCTTATGCATGGCATATAGGATGTTTATGGTTTAAGTTTAAGAGGGTCTAGCAGGATGAGAATGCTCGGTGTTGATCCTCAGCAACACAGCATTAGGTGTAGATTAAAATCATTGAAAGAAATGTCTTTGCGACTCACAATGCTAATTTCTAAATGATAAAATGATTGAGCACTATGGTTCATACACAATTGCATTGCATGCAACTCATGGTATCATTACTGGGGATGCATTGCAATTGTATTCATGCATATGACCTACGTTGAGTATGTGAGATATCCTAAGCTGTAGGTTTAGACGATCGGTTTCCTTGGCGACTATTTAGTGAGGAAAATATCTATATCTCCTAGAACTTTTGAAAACAAGAGTGGAGTTTGTGATGTACGTGCTATTTTTGTTAGCGGTGCATCAAGCGGCCAATCCCTGAGGTGTAGGAGAGCCGCAGTGGGCCTGCGGCATTCAATCGAGGGGTGCCTCGTCTATCTATGCTTACTTAGTGTTTTACACCGATATGTGTAGGGACTCCCTTTGAGGAGTGTGGGGAAGGAAACCATTGGATTACAATCTAAAACAAATGTGAAATTTACGATAGAATTTAGGGCAATGTGCCCCTTAGATGCTCTTGGCCGCGAGGTTGAGAGGGTGTGTTCTTTGAGTGTAGGGAGGCCCGAGCTAGTGCCTACAGAGTCAATGTTGAGCCCATTTTGGGTCCCGACAGTGATTGGGGTCATAGTAGAGGGAGAGATTATACTGCAAGTGGTGCTATGCAGGGTTTCATCACATGAGTGAGTTTCATAAATGAATATCGCGTCACTTTGACTCAATGACTACTGGATTCAACTCAAACTGAAGGTAGGCAACCAGTGGGGTGAAATGTCCAAAATCTAGTAGTGAAGGAGTAGCAAAGATAGTAGGGAAATCTGGGTTGATGGGGAATGAACACTGAAAGCCATTGACATGATAATGGCATAGTCGGAACCCATTGACATGCTTTGGTAGTAGATTTCCTTGTAAGTCAGTTAGGTAGAAAGAATTAGTACCAAAATCTTGGAACACCTGGAAGGGACCACTCCATCAGAATTTTAGCTTGCCCATCTAAGTCTCGAAGACCAAGATGAGTTGGCCCTTCTAGAAGAGTTGTTTCTTGGAAAGTTGATTGACTTGATACTTTTTCCAAGATTGGACTTCAAATAAGATGTAAGCATTGCATATGCGATCTTCTTCTAGCTCTCCTAGGGCTTCCATCTAGAAGGGAAGAGATTTCTTTGGGATAAGTGCACCTTGTATTGTGATTTGTAGACTAGAGACTATATACTCCATAGATGTGATGGCTTCTAAGCCAAATGCCAATTTTTAAGGTGCCATTTCGATAGCTACCTTGAAGGAAGTGTGGTATGCCCATAGAGCTACTAGAAGTTTGGCATCCCAATCTTTTCGATTTTGATCTTCTAGTTTGGTTAAAATTTTACAAGTGCTTTGTTTGTAGATTTTGCTAAGCCATTGGCTTGTAGATAATATGGTGATTATTAAAGGCGGCGACAGTTCACATCCTTTAAAGCTAACAGTGCATTGATGAGCTGATAGGTGTTGAAGCATCAAAGACTATCTAGCATGGCACATGGGTAGACAAAATGTCCAACTGCAAGCAGTAGCTATATAAAGGAAAGGAGTGAATCACGATTGTTATTGTTCACATATCCCTAGAGTTCAAGTATCAAAGGGTTCTCTTGCTCCATGCCATATCCTACCCAAGTCCCTTCAATTAGTCTTGCTTCACTGGCATCCTCGATCCTCTCTAACAAGAGAGTGTATATTGTACTGTACACATTCATTGCATTTGACAGTAGAATTGCCTTGGTCTTATATCTTGTAGTTATTCTGTACCTTTTGTTCCCAAAGATCTGTGTTGTGATCATCTCAATCCCTGATCATTGTATTGATTCTTACTTTAGCAATATATATTTTGGGTTGATCCTTGAGTACATTTGGTGTTTGATCTCTATTTTGTGATTATTTCTCGCTCTACAATCTGAGCATTGAGTATCAAAAGTGATGTTAGTGTCCATTTGTATCAGTTCTAAGTACACTTGTCATCATTCTTGTGGCAATTTTACTTGGACACCGATTACACATGGTAACCACGATTACTATTCCTCCATGCACAAGGTAGAATGCATACATGTTTGCATGGTCTGTCTAAGACAATTCCAACTATAGGCCCCGTATGGCGGTCTTGCTCCTCTTGCTAGAGTCAAAGGATACCACCTTCTTCTGAGGCCATTCCGTTCCTCAGTGAGGCTGTATTCGAAGCATAGCAAGCTTCTCTAAAATTCCAAAAGCATTATTTACATTCCACACCTCTAATTGGGAGTGAACTTGGCCTTTTTGTCTTTTCACCCATTATACCTTTATACCTAACAAGTTATTTCCTAGCTTTGCTCAACCCGATAGGTGTCCAATCAATAGTCCCAACTCCACCTTCCCTTCTGTTTCCAATGGTAGATCAACCTAGCATTTCTCTCCCAAAGTTCTTTGGATCTTCCAATAATGAAGATCCGAATGCTTTTATCTGACAATTCGATATGGCATACACAGTCAACTACCATGTTCAAGAGGTCAATGAAGCCCACAAGGTCACCGTATTTGAATCCTTGATACAAAAAAAAGGCTGCAACCTAGCTAGCGTCAAAACATGGCTGGCCATCATAAAATGAAGTACTAAATGCTTTTTGTATCTGATTCCAACCAAATCAAATGGATGCACAAAGACTTGAAAGACTTTGCCACCTTAAGCAAGGTGACATATCAATTCAGGCTTATACTACCAAGTTCACAATACTAAATAGTTACATTTATCCAAATGCTCACCCAAAAGATAAAATGCTAAGTACCCTCTATGTTCAAGGTTTTAATAAACCTATCCAAAAAGCATTCACTTTCAAGTGATGATCTATTCGGTAATAGCATTGACCAGTGTTATAAGAAGGTTCTCAAATTAGAGCAATTCCTAGCAAAAGAAAAATCAAGAAAAGGAAAGAAATTCAATAAGTCCATTGCAAAACATCAAAATGATGATAGATGTGAATCAACTTCTGATTTTGACTTGGAAGCTGAATCCATCAGTACTACAAAATCTTATTGTGAAGAGGAGGAAGAAGAAAAGCAACATAAGAGTAAGAAAAAAGAAAAAGGAAAGAATGTAGCGGAAAACACCAAGAAGAATGAGTTAAAAAACCTTTGGTGCACACAATGCAACAATCTCAAGCATGTTGAAGTGAAATGCAGCCTAGTGCAACATTTGCAACATTGCCATGCATAACAACGAGTACTGCCAATACAATGGAAGGTACCAAATGGTATCTCTTGGAGGATAGCAAGGGATTGGAGCAAACACTTTTAACCAATTGACAAAACCTCTAGGCCAATCTAGTTCCTACCCCAATCATGGCATATATCAATATGGGGACTACCAACAACTCGGCAATGGCCATGGAAGAAATGGAAGAGATTGAGGAAATTTCCAGCCCTTTACTAAACATTGGTTCTTTTGTATGTAGGATGGACATTGGCAAGTTGAATATCCATATACCCAAGCCAATGATGCTCAAAAAGGACAATGATAAGGCTCGACACATATGCTCGAGCACTAACACAATGGAGATCGAGGAATTATCCAAACCAGAGGTACATGTGATTACTCGGTCTAACAACAAACCCTACAAGGATACCGTGTTGTGACCCATAGGTACTCTATGGGGCTAAGAATGAGAAAGTCCACCACCAAGTGGTAGGATGGGAGCCAACGACCCATCAAACATTCGGCCCTGAGCTTTAGTCTAGCGGCTAAATCCAGAAATTAGCCTAGCAAATCCAAGCAACCATAGTCTACTCAGCATATCCCATCCACTCAAGAAATATAATGGTCTGTGAAGAATCACTCCCACCTAAGCATTGAAAAACCCAAACCTCAACTTGATCATAAATTTGGAGTTTGTGAAAAGTGTAAGCCAAACTTGACACAAAGAACAGTCAATTCTGGTATATCATTAATGTTCTCCAAGTCAATGAATAGTACATGCAACCCTAGAGTCTGCAACTTCAAGCCTCAGAAGAGTTGGAAAAGAATAGTAGTCACATTGATAGTTTAGAAACTCACAGCTTGAACTGCATAGAAGGAAACACCAATGTTGACTAAATTACTATTGCTAATATAAGTGAAATCGTGAATCAAGAGCACATGTTTGAAGCATATATGTAAAAAATAATAAGTTCTAACATTGCTATTGGAAGCATGCTTATGTAGCAGAATGCAAATGGAAGTTTTAGACGACCAACATTCTATGCCCGAAGCAAAAGATTATCTAATGCTGAGAAAAATTGTTCAGTAATCAAAAGAGAGTGCCTTGGCATGATCTACTCCATCAAGAAGTTCTGGCATTATTTTCTCGGATATACCTTTGTTTTTCATGTAGATCATTCAACACTCTACCTAGTCAAGTAGCAAAACGTCACTAGGTGACTCGTCTGATGGAATCTAATGCTACAGGAATTCGGATACACAATTATACATTGTCTCGAAACCTGGCATGCCATTGTGGATTTTCTATCCCACCTTGATTCTAAAGAACCACCAACTGGTGTTGAAGATGAGTTCTGAGATGCCCAATTATTTGCCGCAGAAGTGAGTGCAATAGATCGGGAGCCACAAAATGCTCCGTGGATGTGGTATGAAAAAGTGATGACTCTCTTGAAAATTGGCATATCTCCGTCCCGCCTTTAGAAAATGACTGGCTCTTCGGAGCTGGCGGTTTGAAATTTTGATGGGACAGTTATACTATTACACTCTTTCTGGAGTGCTGCAAAGAATGGTCCTCCCTATGGAGAGCAACCTGTTGTCTTGGAGGAAGCCCATCAAGGAATTGCCAGCAGCCACTTCAATGCTAAAGTAATAACCCATAGATTCCAGCAAGTTGGTTTGTGGTGGTTGACCCTCCATGGTGATGTTTATAGGTGGGTCCAACACTATGATTCCTACTAAAGGTTGGGCTAGCTAGAGCCAAAAATTTCTTGTTGCTTTGGCCAAAACTTGAATCTTTATAGAAGTGGGGATTGGACTTCATCTGTCCCATCTCTCCAGCTACTACTTTTTACCAGAAACAAGTACATCCTGACAATAATCGATTATTGTACCAAATTGGTAGAAGCCTGGGCTCTACCAACAAACAATATATCCAAGTGAAGGGCTAAATGTTTATATTAGGATATTTTCATCAAGTATGGTATGTTGAGAAATATGCAATTACACCCATATGTGCCTCTTTGTATAGAAAATATTGGCAAGGAACATGCGGCTTAATCTAGGTAGAGTTGCATTTATCCCATAGGTACAATGGAGGAAAGTGGTACCATCCTACAACTATAAAAGAGTGTACTTGACAATGATTTGAATGCAATGCTATTGTACTTTTAGTCTTGTCTCTCTCTCTACTCAAGATTGTATTTATGAGTCCAAGCTAATCTATCTTGGAACCTAATTCACTTGAGTAACAGTCCGGTGTGTCTATTCTTAATCATCATGCTTCCTGTCCATGAGTTTCACCCTCCATAGCTAAACGTTGCTCAAGGAATCATGTTTCTCAACATGGTATCAGAGCCATGGTGAGCATGGTTTAGCTCAACTCACTACTCCTCCAGCTCCCCACAACCTCTAATAAGCTTAACTTTGGCTAATGACTTCATCTCTTCACTCCATCTTCACTCTATTCTTTTTGGCCTCCAGCTACATGTTTCAACTCACTATCTAGATTGTGCCTTGATTGATCATACATCTCCCACCGATAGCACGCTCTGAAATTTGTCCTATGACCTTAGGGATTTTGAAGGTAATGCTATGAGCTCTCTTTTGACAAGTTTTGAGATTAAATAGTCCACTGTGTGAGCTACCACAAGAAAAAAACCAGTCAAACTCATGAACCCTAAAGTGCAACCATATCCAATTTCACCCAAGCTCCTTTTTCACTCTATTTTCTCACTCCTATTATTTCAATCAATTCACTGCCACTTTGATCCATTGTACATTGAAGATTGCCACATCAAATTAGAAAAAGGAGGGGAATTTTCAATCATCAAAGCTCAACAAGAATAGTATCTTTTGATGCTCATTAGTGCTTCTTAGCACTTGTGTCTCTTGACACATCCAAGAAACTCATTTACTGGTCTGATATGAGATTTTTGGTGCTCATTTGCTATTGCTCTTGCCATCCAATATGGGGAAAGATTCACTATCATGCCGCTTCAAAGGAACGTGCTTCCATGCTTAGCAAAAAATGATCAAGTTGATCCTAATGAAGAAGGGCCTTTGGTTAATAACGAGTGGCCAAGAGAAGAAACCTAGAGATGCTGCTCTTGCCACTGTATGGAAAAAAAAAGTGACAAAGCCCAAGTAATCATCAAGCTTGATCTTAATGACATTTATATCCACCATGTAGACACATGTGATACATCTCATGCCACTTGAAAATAGTTGGACACACTATTTGGTGCCCAATCTAAATCTTTAAAATATGGATTATTGATTGAGTTTTTAAGGCTGGATATGAAGACTACTACATCCCTTGCAAGTCACTTTAATTATATGGAAAGTCTGCTAACTCAACTTGTAGGGATTAACTTAAAAAGGGAAGAAGACATATGCATTGGAGTATTGCTCAAGAGTCTTCCTCCATAATTTGGTAATGTCTCTACCACACTAATTAATATGTCAAATCCAAAGTTGGTAGAGATCAAAGCATCACTCCTTGAGGAAGAGAATAAGATCAAAGGTAAAGAGAAAGAAAGCACTTCAAAAGAAAAATGGGCACTGTATGTCAATAACAAGTACAAAGGAAAGAAAGACATTGTCCATGACTTATGCAAAAGAATAGGACACAATAAAAAATTTTCATGCCAGAAAAATATCACAAAAGGACTACCTTGCAACTATCAAAGAAGAATAAGACGAAGAAGAAGAAGAAGAAGATGAAGACACTCAAGGGCAAAAGGACAAGCCTCGTCAGTCCTTCTATTCCCACTACTCAAACCTGACTTTTTTAGAGCTTTGTATATACTTGCCTTAATGTTTTATCATAAGCCTTGTACTCCTCATGTAACCTATGCACCATAGCCTCTATACACTTAGTGAGGCCTTGTAATAGCCCTTGCATGTTTTGCCATGTTTGTGGTATGCCCATGGTATGCACACACTTAACAAGGTTCTACTCATAACAACCTCTATATACTTAGTGCTTTTCACGATTGTGATTGAGGAGGGGGAGAAATATGCAATCACACTCATATGTGTCTCTTTTTATGGAATAGCTTGGCAAGTAGCATGCAACTCAATCTAGGAAGAGTTTTCTTTATCCCATAGGCACAGTGGAGGAAGGTGGTACCAACTTACAACTATAAAAGAGTGTACTTGACAGTCATTTGAATGCAATGCTATTGTTCTTTGTACTTTCAGTCTTGTCTCTCTCTACTCAACATTGTGTTACGAGTCCAAGCTAATCTATCTTGGAACCTAATTCACGTGAGTAATAGTTAGTGTGTCTAGTCTTAGTCATCATGCTTCTTGTCCATGAGTTGCACCCTCCATAGCTAAACCTAATTCACTTGAATAACAGTTAGTGTGTCTAGTCTCAGCCATCATGCTTCATGTCCATGAGTTTCAAGCTCCATAGCTAAACCTTGCTCAAGGATTCGTGTTTCTCAACATGGCACACCGATCGAATTGGTCAGTGACAAAGGCACACACTTTGTAAATAAGGTAATCAAATAGCTCACATCATTCTTTCTCAATGTGCATAAAACGTCTTCTCCTTACTACCCACAAGCTAATGGCTTACCTAAGTCCACCAACCAGATCTTGTGTAAATCTTAACCAAATTGGTAGATGAGAATAGAAAAGATCGGGATAGTAAGGTCCCCACAACAGTATGGGATTTTTGGACATTCTTAAAAGTTGCCACTAGCATGACTTTATACAAACCCAATGGAATTTTTTAGTCATGAGTTTCCAACCCATAGTGAAATATGGAAGAATCACTTCCACTCTAGATCGAAGCCATTGCCCAACTAGGAGAGGACTGGATCTGTAGCACGTAAATTCTATCCAAGGTCAAAGCCCCTAGCACATAAATTTTATCCAAGGTCCAAGCCCTTGGCAGAAACACCAAGTTGACCGGCTCTCCAAGAAACCTTTGTTTTAGAAGGGCCAACTCGTCCTAATCTTCAAGGCCCGGATGGGGAAACTTCCTAGCAAGCTCAAATTTCGATGGAACAATCCTTTTTAAGTCTTTCATGATTGTGGTACTAATTCATTCTATGTGATCGTTTTATAGGGAAAGTTATCAATGGATTCTAACTTTGGCACTATCATAATGAAGGCCTTTAGTTCTTGTTCGCAATCACATTGAATTCCGTTATTTCCAATTCACCATCGAATTTCGGCATTCCTTCCCCGCCTACACATCAAATGGCTCCCAGAAGTTTTCAGCCTATAGATGGAAAAGAAATTGGGGAGAGGGTAAAAGAAGAAGAAGAGTTATGCATGTTGAAGTCACATTGTTTGGCCTTAGATTCCTTGTAAACCCGTGTACCACTTCCTTCCGACAGGGCAAGAGCGGTCGATTTACATCAAGGGTTGCCATACAGGGAAAGCATAAAGATGGCACCCAAGAGATGAGTTACAAGGAGCACAAGTGCTGAAGTTGCAAATGAAGCTAGGAACATATCCAATGCAAGCCGAGACATGAATACCAACCCTCCAGCAACTATAGCTCATATCTAGGTTGTACCAAGATCTAGATTCTTCTCACGCATCTTGAATTCTTAAATAGAGGTAGAATTGCATGTAGTCACTATTAAAGGGCTTAGGATGGGTTGATCTTCTACCCTAAATAGGTAGCCATGATTAATAAAGGTCAAGGTGAAATCACTTAAATCATTTAAAGGATCTAGAAGGAATTTGTTAAATCAACATTGCAAAGCCCTAACCCAAGGGGGAGAGCGAACTTTAGGGTAATCGATTTATGCTAAGCATGTTGCTTGGAACTGTTGAAATGGTTTTAACGAAGGTTGATCTGGTTAAAGATGGATTGTTGACCCAAGTTATGCTTGGTTGTTTGAAAAGGGTATCTCTAAGTGAATGTCGACTGGTTGTGTTGGTAAGAGGAGAGAATCTTACTAAGGATAGGTGGATCATAAGCAAGGTGATTGCTTGATGTGGTTTTGGATGCTAATCCAAATTGTTTGTGATTGATGATTGCATGGCCGGGTCTGAGATGACTGATTGCCATGGAAACAAAAGGGATGTTTTCCCTAGTAAATGTTATCAAGCTGCTTGCTTTAGCTGTGGTTGATTTCTTAAAAGGATAATTAAGGAAGGATGGCGCTAGCTACCCCCTGTGAATCGCCAAACCCTAACCAAGGGGATTATGAATCCGTGCCAGGAATGTGGACCGAACTAGCCGCGAGAGGTCTCTCCGTGGAAATTACTTGGCGTAGGAGGACACTTGGGTGCCAGAGGGGGGCTTTGGCTATAAATCCCAATGCCTTCGAACCCTACACGTGTTCTACGTGACTCGAGATGGGATCTCGAGGCCTTGATACTAGTTACAAGGTAGAGTCTTGGTAGGATAAACCTTCGGGTTTTTATTTTCGGGGTACGGAAGGATTTTTCTACGGAGGTAGAAAGGAACACTTAATTCTCCTGTATGGGCCGGAGACAAACATTAATCTGAAGATAAGTTAAGGAAGTGTTTGATCTTGTTTTATCTTGTTTTCATGTCAGTGCTCTAAATTACGTAAATGAACCTGTGATTAACGGGTTAATTAAGGACGATGCTTTTATGTGTCAAACATAATGTGGTAGGTAATTAGATAACTAAAAAAACCCCCAAGGAAAGCGTGGTGGATGCGACCAATGGGTCTATCCTACGGAAGGGTGGTATTGGTTAGCCAAGAGCTTTCCTTAAAGGAAATGTTAACGATAAATGTTAGGAAAAGTCAGACGATGACCTTAGACAATGTTGGTTAGAATCCTGAATCATACCGTTTTAGGGGACTGGAATGGGACTATGCCCTACGGGCAGAGAGGTCGAGCGATGCATCCCTCTCGTTTCCCATTCTCTTTGAACCAAGTGTGGTATGAGTTTGCTTTGGCCCAGTCGTGTCTGCGCAAAGGGGAGCAGTTGTTGCAGACCAATGCTAGAAGGCTGTTAGAAAGACCCGATTACAAGGAACCTGGACTTGAGGTCGATCCTAGTGGGAACGGCCGGATAAGTTCCGTTGCGGGGCAAACTCGAGAGACCCTAGTTGGCAACCTCGTGTCATTCCTTGAAAGTGCCGGGCAGCATCTTTTCGGGCGGCGTCTTTTAGATATATCTCTCGATGGACTGCTAAGACATGTGCTACTACTAATACTACTTACTGAGGCCACTAACATCACTCACCCATGGCTTGATTCCTCGCAGCTTACTAAACTTTGTTACCTTTCCATGGGACTCTGTCCTAGTTCACCTTGATACCTTGTCCATCCTGGAGCAACTCAACAAAAGCTCCACCATCTACATCTAGGGCTAGAGGTACACCCTCTCCATTAGATGAGTGCAAGGGAAACTTTACCTACTAGAGCAGGGTCAGGGCGACCCACCAACACTCTCCACCTTTGCAGTGGAAGACATCTTGGAGCAACCTCCTCACACCCCACAAATCAAAGTAGGAGACCCTCAAGTTCTTGGTCAAAGCCCTATACCTGTAGAAAAAGGTGTTTAGCATCTCAAAGAAGGTAGCCTCTCTTTTATTTTCACCTTCCTCTATTACCATTACATGGGCTCATGTCCTCAAGGAAATGTCAAGGTGAAATGTATTTCGCACCCATCGTCCACCATCAAATCCATGAAGATGATGTGTGGGTAGAACTTCACTCTCCTATTCCCTCCACTTTCTCTTGTCGACCCTTCTTGCCTACTTTGCTCATTAGTGGTGGACAACCCCCAATCTCATCCAACGATAGGGACTCATTAGTAGTTGCCAACCATGGAGAACATTGAAGACACAAAGAATGCTCCCGACATGCAAGGTATCCAGTAAGATCATCCCCACTAGGAAAGTGCAAAGTATGCTTCCCCCAAAAAATCCACAACAGGCACTAGCCTCTCCACCAAACTTGTCCTCCTCAAGTATAAGCCTCAAGTATAAGGTACAAAATGTTGAGATGGCAAGCTCAACACATGCGGACATTGATGATGAGAGCCTAGCTAGATGGGTCTGCACATCTACACTTAACATGTTGGTGGTCATTATGATCCTCACATGGCCATTGACTTATCACTTATTATATTTATTTTGTTGCACCTATCTATAGTTGGCATAGTTATAGTGCCAGTCAATTAGTATAGTTAGTTATGTATTGTTTGACTTAGCAAGCCAATTTACTTTATGTTTTATCTTATCTATACTTTGTGTACATTGTATTGTGTGTGGAAGAATAAGGAAAAAATGAATAAGAAAACATTTTGACCTCCATCTCTCTTCTTGTGTTCTTGAGTGAGCTTCCTCTTATATGTATGGTGTGTGTTTGGCACAACAGCTCAAGGAAGTCCCCCCTATCACATGATTCTTGACATAGTATCAGGGTGGTGCCATTGAGAGAGGTTGGTTTTGAAGGCAAAAGTGAAGGAAAAGAAGCAAGGATTTGAGCAAACAAGTAACTAGTAAGAAGCTCTTTTTTCACTCTTTCTCTTGGATAGTGTATGTGGAAGTATCAGAAGTAGGATAGAGTAAAAATCTCATATTGTTGTGAGATTTGGTGTGTGAGCAGAGCACTGTATATTATTTTTTAAGGCATTTGAGGCTGTTTTGGGCCCCATTTTAGAGCCACAAGGTTGCAAATAGCAATTTTAGGGTGTACTACGATCTTAGCTATAACGACCAAAAGTGGGTGCACATGTTATAGATTTTAAATCTATAATTTTTGAGGTGTTTGCTAGGAAGCAAACATAAGTTTTACGAACAAGTTACTGATTAGATGTTGAGCATCAGTGAAAAAGGTTGCTTAGTTTATTGCTGTGCGATTGTTGTGAAAGGTTGTAGAAGACTTGCTTGTTATTTTGTACCATTTTTGTGATAATGGTAGATAATAGCGGAAATCCCATCATTAAGAAGTTGGACAAGAATAACTACCCTTCATGGAAGTTCGGTGTGACAAACTTCCTCATTGGAAAGGGCCTTTATGAGTTCATTTGAGGTGAAGAAAAGGAGCCAGAGCTGAGTATATCTATGGACTACATATGAATTAAAGGTGTAGAAAGAATGGAATGGAAAAGACAAAAAGGTGATGTATTGGCTATCCACATCATTGATGATAGTATGCTAGAACATATCAGGAATGTAAAAACTTCACATGTAGTTTGGACAACTTTTGAGAGCATGTGTTTAGTAAATACAAAGGTACGAAAGATTAAACTCAAATGAGAGTTAAATACCTTGAAAAAAGGAAAAATGTCTATCAATGAGTATGTTTTGAAAGTGAGGAGCATTCCGGATGCTTTAGCAGTAGCAGATTGATGCATTACTCTCGATGATGATGATTTAGTTTTATCTACTTTGGGTGGCCTTAATAATGAGAATGATTTGAAATCATTTGTCACTTTTGTGTATGTATGGAGACCATTTTTAGATTTTGACGAGTTGGTCTCTCTCATGATTACCAAAGAGATCAATATACAGGGTGATTCATCTGAAAGGAATGGTGGACATGTCTAAGCATTTTACTCAAGTTCAGGAAGGGGATATGGTAGATCCTCTTCGAGAGGCAATGGTACGGAACATATTGGTGATAACCAACAAAACATGTTAAATCAACAGTTTAGTGAAATGCAAGTTTCATGAGGCCATGAAAACTTTAGAGATAGGGGGAGCTCTAGAGAAAGAGGTAGATGGCAGAATAGAGGTTCTGAAAATTCTGCTATTGTTTGCTATTATTGTAGCAAAGAGGTCATATTGCAGCCCATTATTATGCTAAGAAGGAAACTATACATTGTCTTTGCGACAAAACAAAGACAAAAAAGAGCATATGTTTGTTATGAAGCATATGATTAATGTTGTTACATGAAAGGAGACACATAATGATGTATGATATGTAAATTTAGATATATTTAATCATATGCCCAATCATGTTGAATGGTTTGGAGAGATGCAAGACCTATAAAATCTAGGTTATGTGCAAATGGGTGATGATTCATGCCACCCAATTTCACACATTGAAAATGTTCCCTTGTTCTTGTATGATGGCCAAACAAAGAGTCTGCCAGATGTATTATATGTACAATCAATCACAAAGAATTTAGTGTCTGTCGGCCAAATGGTAGAGCAAAGGATTGTAGGTTCAATTTAAATGCAAAAGGTTGGTTTGTAGAAGAATTTAATAATAAGTATAGGTTAGTGGCAAAAGGAAGTAGAGTTGACTACATATTCACTTTAGATGCTGGAATTCCTACAACGAATCCTACTATGTATGCTAAAGGAAAAGGAGTAGTTGGCTGACATTGAAATATGGCATAAACATATTGGATATGCAAATGTGCAAAGGTTGAAATTAATGTAGTCCAAAGGATTGGTTGTAGGGTTGCCTGCTTTTAGAGTTGTAGAATTTCATAAAGTGTGTGAAGCATGCCAATTTGGTAAGTAGAGAAGACAACCCTTTTTGCATGAAAGAGATGTTAGTAAAAGTATACTTGATGTTGTGCATACAGATGTTTAGAGGCCTACACAGAATGTAACTCTTATGGTGGAAGCAAATACTTTGTCATGTTTATTGATGGTTGTTCAAGGAAGCTATGTGTATATTTCATGAAAGAAAAGAGTGATGTATTTGAGCACTTCAATTTTTTCAAGGCAACTGTTGAAATAGAAACATGCTTGAAAGTTAAGTGCTTGAGATAAGATGGAGGGATAGAGTACCTCTCTAATGAGTTTAGTGGCTTCTTGAGATCTCATGGGATAAAGAGATAGTTTACTTGCAGATATACCCCACAACAAAATGGGACTACATAAAGAAAGAATAGGCATATTGCAGAAGTTGCACATGCATTATGCCAAAATATTTTTGGTCTAAAGATGTTCATATTGCTATTTATATTATGAACATAAGTCCCACAACATCTGTAGTTCATGGGATGACCCCCAAAGAATGCTTTACAAGCAAGAAGCCCGATGTATCACACTTGAACATGCTTGAATGTATTGCATATGTTCATGTGCTAGATGAGATGGCAAAAGAAGCTTGATCCAAAGTCTTAAGAATGTTATTTTATTGGATACTCTTTAGAGTAGAAAAGGTATCGTTATTGTAACCTTGTCCTCACAGGTGAGTTTAGAGTGAGGAGAATGTAATTTTCTATGAGATGAGCAGTTGCTATGCATTTACTAGCGATGTATTAGATGATGATAATGATCATGATAGCTATGTGCAAAAAGAAAAGAAAGAATCATGGAGCCTTGTGGACCAAAAAGTCACTTTCCTTTATCTTGTAACTTATTTATACTTTGCGTACATTGTATTGTGTGTGGAAGAAGAAGAAAGAAATCAGCAAGAAAATGTTTTGGCCTCCATCTCTCTTTATAAAGAAGCCAATTCCCATAGGAAACAATTAAATGGGAACTACAAGAAAATAAACTAAATTGCCAAGAAACCATAGCCAAGGTTGCTAGGCTAAAATCATATTACCATTAATGGTTAAGAATCAGTTGATAAGAGGCTACAACATGGTATGCACTCCAATGATATGGTGGCCAAGAGTATGCACCCTCTTAGATGGTGGGAGGTTGAGGCCTTAAATATTAAATGTTAGAAATGGAAAAAAGATCCTTGGCAAGTTACAACTTAGCCTTTTATACATAACCCTAGTAGGCTAAATATTGGCTAAGGTACTAAGGCATTTTTACTCTATTACAAGCCATCTCAACCTAGAAGAGCTTTGTCCTCAAAGGTGAATTTGGGACAAGATACAAGAATGAATACAAGAATAGCTTGAAATAGATGAAATCATACCGTAATAAAGCTCCATGTTGAAGAATACCAAAGAAGTCAATGAAGAAGGACCACGCAAGTGGAACAAACTACTATAGGTTATCTAAAGCAAAATGTAGTACAAATTTGGTCATATCTTGAAGTAAAAGTGTCCAATTTTCACATGTGAGCTATATAAATGCAGAGGACAATATGTAGTATCCATCCATGCCATAAAAATCAAATTTTAATGAAGATAAAATAATTAACTTTAGTACAAAAACGTATTACAACAAGTTGGTTACTGCCTAGTGAGTGAATTATCCTCTTGAAGAAGCTAAGGAAATTCTTCCAAATATGAAGCATGTTGCCAAGAAGACTCTTCATAGGCAAATCCTTCCACTTTATAAGATACTCTACAACAACTTGGTTCCTTAGAAGCTTCTCCCGCTTACCAAAAATATTTTCAGGTTCATAAACGATCAAACCATCTTCATCAAGGGGAGGTAGTTCTTCAAGAACTTGGATTTTAGGGCTAACATACTTCTTGAGTTGAGATACATGAAAGACATTGTGAATGCGTGTAGTTGAAGGTAAATCAAGTTGATAGGTAAGATCGCCAACTCGCTTAGTTATTTGGTATGGACCATAGTACCTATGAGCAAGTTTATTATGCCATCCTTTAAGAAAAACATAACAAAATTTTGGAACCTTGAAGAAAACCCATTCACCTTTGTCAAACTCCACATGTCTTCTTTTCTCACCTACATAGGATTTCATTGTCTCTTGAGCTCTTCTAATGTTATCCTTGCATTGCTTCATAAGAGCCTCCATCTTCTCCAACTCTTCACAAGCATTCGGATTCACATCATCATGAACCAATGCAAAAGGCACTTGTGCCTTACAGCCTTATAATGCTTCAAAATGAGACATCTCAATACTCATGTGATGAGTATTATTATAACAAAACTCAACAAGATGAAGCCAATGGTCCCATGAGTTTTGTGTATCATAGCAAAAATGACACAAGTAAACCTCTAGCCATTTGTTGACTTGTTTGGTTTGCCCGTCTGTTTGTGGATGATAAGCTGTACCAGGAGTCAAAATAGTCCCCATAGAAGAGAACAAACTCCTCCAAAAGTTGCCCATAAATGTAGTGTCATGATTAGAAATAATCTTCATTGGCATTCCATAAAGTTTAAAGACACATTCCATAAACTAATTAGTCACTTGCTTTGCTATAAATTGAGCCTTGGTTGGGATAAAATGGGCTGATTTAGTCAAACGGTCTACCACCACATAAATGCTATTCCACTTTTTTTTGTTGTAGGCAATCTTGTTATGAAATCCATGCTAATATTAGTCCCCTTTCCATGATGGATAGGTAGTGTGGAATTATTTGTTTCCCAATGGATCGCTAAAACATGCTTGGACAGCCAATAGGCAGGCACATTACAACAAATAATGTTAGATGGCCAGAGCTATGGGTGGATTTTGTTGTACTTTAAGGAAGGGTTGTGTGTTTAACGAGCTAAGATAGTCTTGTTGCAATGGGTCTTCTAGATCATCTTTTCTCCAAGGGGTGTAGCATAGTTAGGGAAACTGTTGGTAAGTAAAACAAAGGCAAGCAAAAGAATTGGCGAAACATAGTATGGTGAAGATACTAACTTGTAAGAATTCCTTTGCTTGTGCCCCCTACTTGGATCAACAAGATTGGTAAGGAGCCAAAGTATGGGTAGCCATATCAAGATAGTATAGGTGGTAATTATGGTATTGTGGAGTTAGTTGCATGCACTACTAATCATTGGGGATTAAATACTTTGGTTAGAGTGTCCATGTACTTAGATACAATGTGGAAAGGAGACCAAATGTCACACATCTAGCTTTCTAGGACTATCACCCTTTGATTACCCTCTTTGATGCTACCTCCAATTGAGTGCTTGTCCTTGTAAAGTAGCATCATTGAAAATTGAAGTTGTCATCTCCCCAAACAACTAGATTGTATCAACACAATCTTCAATTTGTTGCTCCATAGGACAAACTAATATAGGCAACATCACCCAAATGGCTGAGGTTGCAGGGAAAGATGGTGGGAGGCAAGAGAAGGCTGTTCCCATTATTTATAAAATTTCCTCAATTTCTTGATAGTGTCATAATAAGGGATGCATACCCACTGGCTCCATTATCAAACAACACCTCTTCCAATCAATTGTAGGCTCCACCATTGACCTAGGCCTTGACCTAGGCCCTAGCCAGTTCAATGGAGATGCAAACCCATTGGCTTTGCTATCAAAAAACACCTCTCCCAATTGATTGTGAGCTCCTCATTAACCTAGGCCATGGCTAGCAAATGCTACCTCTCCCAATAGGTCATAGACCAAGGCCTAGGCAATGTTAATTGTATTTTGAGAAGGCTCTAGAAAGTGCAAGTGTTAGTCTACTATTTTGGATTATGGACATCACCACATTATCATGGTTGTATTAATTTGTGAGAGCCTCCATGCACATTATGTTTATCTCCCTTAGTTGTATTTAGGCTAAGGTACAAGCATGATTCAAGGATTTATCGCAGCCTAGAGCCCACTAAGTGGGTAGAACGCCCAAGAGAGAGTGCAAACCCTAATTCACAGTTGTGGAAACCCTAAATGCAAAAGGAAAAAGGAAAGGAAACCCTAAACACAAAAGGGATGCAAATCCTAAATGCAAAAGGGGCACAAACCCTAAATGCAAAATGCAAACCCTATCCCTAACCCTAATTCGTGGTCTATATAAGGGTGGGAGATCTCAGTTGTATTTATCCTTTTGGCACATCCATGCTATGGAAGCTCTATCAATGTGACTACTCAAGCTTTCTATTCTATCTTTCCATTCTTTCATCTTGCTTCCATTGTGTTGAGAGTGACTAAGAGGGAGAGAGTGAGAGGTGTGTTGGGAGAGGGATTGAGGGAAGGTGAAGCTCTTCATCGTCTTCTTACTTTCTCATCATCTCTACTAGCACTTCAACTTGTTGGTGTGCTTGATGGTGGATACAAAGGAGCGATGGCATTGGATCATGTTGATCGTGGTCGCGGAACCATCTTTGAGCCTTCAAGTCATCAAACATAAGAAGGTAAGTTAGGTTAGTTCACTACAACACTCGAAGCTAGTCTTGTGTTCTTGCTTTCTTGGAATGGACAGAAGGATGCTTGGTTAGTTAGAGTGGAGTGTCAAGAGACAAGGTGAGACATTGTCACCGAAGTGAGTTGCAACTTTTGAAATAATAGAAGTCCATACAAAGTCTCGACTATTGGTGCATTTGGCTCAACATTTTGGTTCCATGTGGTGTCAACATTTCTAAATTGGCTAAACTTGATCCCTTGTGTGACAAAATTCTTTTAGAGGAAGATTTGATTAGGAAAACAAGACATGATAACTGATGTCAGTAGATATATCTTTTGTCTCACCCATGACCCACAACTCCTTGATGGACATGCTTCATTAGTATACAATCCTAATTTCTATGAATGGTTTATTCCAAGGCTGCATGATGATACAACACCAAATCGTACCTCTACTTCTAGTACTACAATGACTGAATCTTCATCCAATGATGTGAAGTAGAGTAATGTACATAAACATTCTCCTAACCCCCCAGACACAGTGGTTGGAAGAGGTATGCTTGCAACTCCAGATCCTAGGCCCAACACCACTGATGTCCCTACTAACTTACCCCACCAATTAGTTCCAATTGAGCTGGTTGAACCTCGAGATACTTCCAAAGAGGTTGCTAAGACACATCTTTAGATCAGCCCTACTAAACCTGACCCTCCTCCTGCCATTATGTCTTTACTAGTGTGTCGACCATTGAGTACCATGGCTGTTCATTTGGCAAAGAAATTCAATTTCTCTAAAAGAGAATGCCTACTCCAATTTGAGGCCATATACACTACTTATGCCAAGTTTTTGCAATAATTGATCTAGGCCTTGTTGATGATGAGGCACTTTAGGTTGCTTCTTCATGGAATTCCACTTGGAGGACAATGAATATCCTTTTGATAAAATCCTCTTGAATCAAGAGGAATATGTTAGGACTCTCCCTCAAGAGCACTTGCTATCATGCTGATTTATTCCTTATGCTTATGTGACCAAAATCCAAGACCAATCAGTACTTGATGAGCTTGAGCAAAATTGTCATTCCTCAAGTCCATTCTTGCAGAAGTGGTTTTTTCATCAACTTTTGTAATTTCTTGTGATGGCAGTCGTCTTATGACCATAGCTGAGCAACACTGTACAGTCAGTATACTTTAAGCTAACCCAACTTACTGTGAGACCACTTCATTGCACCCTATCATCCTAGCTCAGAATCTTTCCTTGCCATGAAAGTTGATATATCACCCATTGCTTGACAAGATTTTGATCGAAGAGGAACCACACATTGCTAGTCGCTTTGCAGGCCCTCTTTGCTTGATGATATGATTACCTACATTTGTGGACTGGTTACCAAACAACCTGACTTGGATGCTTTTGTTGAATTGGAGTACAACCCAGATTTCTAGCCCACAATAGTCAATGTAAATATTAAGGGTTTCATTTTTACTTTTCTAAAATAGGGTTAGGGATCCCCATGGTGAATTTCTAGGTACGGCAATCTTCAACTCTATTCCAAACTAGGCAAGGGGTATCCATGGCCGCTATGACTTCCCTGTAATCTATAACCCTCATTGTACTATGTATGAAGATGCCCTTGTCTTCATGTCAGAGAACTTGTATGATACCCTAATCCAATTCACTAACGAATTCTCTTCAGGCCCTGACCCTGCCTTTATTACTACTTGTAAATACCTTAGATTGCTTAGGATACTCCTTAGGCAAGACCCCACCCCGTAGGAGTGTAGCCTCCCAGTGCTACATTTTGATCCTAATGCCATAGATAGTTGCGCAATGGCTCGACTAATGATGCAAACTACTTTATTTCCTTCATTTTTCTTAGCTCTTCTAGAGGACATGAATGATAGCCGCTTCACCCGCTGCAATCATCCATTCCTCTCCACCCACCACCACCCTTCAGGTCCGCCTAAACCTCAAGGGGTATCTCCAAAGCTGCCAATTTCTTAACAAATCCATAAAGCACCCTTCTCCACCTCACTCAGATGATGAAGACTAACTTCTTTCACAACTATGTAGCTTGGGTTTAATTTATATTAACAAAAAAAGACACCGCAAGCTGCACATTGATCACAGTCACTGCACCTAGGGGTTCTCAAGCTAGGTGCGTTCGGTGGCCCCGGTCAGTTAGCTCCGTCCCTAACCCTCTATCCTTGCTTTGATTCCCCACTCCATGCTTAGGGAACATCAAGGGCAGGACACACATAGGGAGATAACACTCGCCTATGGTTAGACCTGTCACCCTAAGCCCCCTGCACCACACCTCCCTTATGCACAAACTGGGTCCTCAAGTGTGGGACACATCGAGGGCTTGGACTTGTGACAAAACATGGATCTAGAGCATAGCACTAATTGTGTAGGACAGAAGTCGATAACAAGACTCATAATGACATAGAAAAGAAGACAAACTATTGCTCAAGTGATTAGGTTTCAAGATGCAGGCTTGGACTCATAAACACAATCTTGAGCTGACCATGACAGAGACATAGAGTGAAGTGCAAAGTACAAAATAGCATTGCCTTTTAAAGTGAACCAAGTACATGTCTTTATAGCTTTTCAACTTCTCCACTCTCCTCATTACGCATATGGGATTCAAGAAATCTCTTCTTGGAGCATACATCATTTGTTATTTCTCAACATCCCCCCTCAAATGATGAGTCCCTACACTTGCTGGCTTTTCCCCCCCCACATGATAACATGGCCTGGGAGTCTAGCTCATAGGCAGCCTATTCAAGTTAAAGCTTGAGACTTTACATATTTGGCAATGGTTTTTACAAAGAAAATCCACTATGGGAAAAAATTCCTTAGAGCAATCTATCAGATTTGTTGATGGTAGTGGAAGCATCTTCTTCTTCTTCTTCATTAAAGAATTGATTTTCGTGGTCATCATTCTACATCTGTTGTGTTCTTTTCTTGTGGAAACATTCACTAGCAATATGACTAGTCTTACCATAATAATGACATGTCATCCAACTTTTGTTATCGGTGTTGAATCCTCGACCTCTTCCTTTGGGTCCAATAGCTCCTTTGGTGTATAAGAGATTTTCCCTTGAGCTGGTCTCTTTTACATCTTTGCTTTTTAAATTTGCTTTCTCCATCAAGCAGTGAGTGCTCAATGTCTTTGAGTGAGAGAATAGGAACATTACTTAGTGTTGAAACAAGGTTCTCATACGGTTCATGATTAACACAGGAAAGTAGCACTGCTATTGCCTCATCCTCATCAATGTTCTTTTTAAGAGTAGCTAGTTGAGTTTTAAGGCTCTTGAAATTATTGATGTTATCGTCATAGATGAACTATCTTTTACATCCAATTGATAAAACTGCATAAGTAATTTTACCTTTGAGTTCTTTGCTTGTGTACCAAAGATTTTGTCAAGTTCTTCCCATGCCTTCTTTGCATCCTTGCTGTCAGAGATGCGGTGTAATACATCATCTGATAGACCTCAGGCAATAATACCTAGAGCTTTGTTGTTCATCTTCTTCCATGCCTTTGTTTTAGGCTAGTCTTCTACAACATTTTCCTCTTTAGCATCTTCTGCATCATCTTCTTCAAAGAGATCCCAGAGGTCTTTCCTCATGAGATGATCATGCGTGAAAGCATTCACCATTAAACTTTGCTATCTACTCCAATTGAGTCATCTTAGAAGGAGGTCTTACCACGATAACACTTGGGCAGTGTCTATCCTTTTACACAAAAATTGAGACTTACAAATGGATTTGAACAATAGGGATTTAAATAATTACACGTGCTAATAATAGGCTTTTGAGGTAAAATCAGTGAATGACTTGTTCATGAATGAGCTAAATGCACAAGTGCAAGGGACACTGATTGAGTATCAAGAGATACTATTGATGTTGAGTCTCCTTATTGAGCTAGATGTTGTTCACTTGATTCTTTCAAATCTTTAAGGATCCTCAAAGACTTGTCCTCCTTGTTGATTAATGAGTGGCATTGAGTAGATAAGAATTGCAAGGGGTCCCTTGAGTCTTCCAATTAGCAAGGATAGGCAAATAAGGTGAGAAATGAAGCTTAGTCACTTTTCGGCTATGGTGGCTTGTGATTAGGGTTCTCAGCTCGACTAGTTTTTCATCTGTAGCAAATCATAAACATAGTCAAATGACAAAAGATTTGATGGAGAAATGGCCCATATAGTAAGCTTCGATTGCCCTATGCTAGCAAAGAGAATCACAGCCTATGCGCGCAGTAACAGTGGTAGGAGCAGAGGTTGGTGCAGTCTGGATAGATTCAGTGAATTTTCATAATGTTGGAGGTATAGTGCACCAATGTCAGCAACTGATGTGCTAGAGAGAAGCTGCAGGACCAAGGGAAGAAGTTTGCAAAAGAGATCTCAGTGAGATATTGCATGTATTGGGAGATCCAGGGGCTCCAAGGTGAGTGGGTGTAGGTTGACTATGGTGGCCAAGAAGAGATGTGTGAGAATGAAGTAGGAGATGAACTCATACACTTGTCTTGAGCTAGAGCTGAGATGTGAGAAGTTGGGGGAGTAGGGAGAAGAGCAAAAACAAAAGCTAAGCCATGCCTGACTGGCTCTAATACCATGTGACAAAACATGGATCTAGAGCATAGCACTAATTATGGAGGACGGAAGTCGATAACAAGACTCATAGTGACATAGACAAGAAGACAAACTATTGCTCAAGTGAATTAGATTCCAAGATGTAGGCTTGGACTCATAAACACAATCTTGAGTTGACCATGACAAAGACATAGAATGAAGTACAAAGTACAAAATAGCATTGCCTTTTAAAGTGAACCAAGTACATGTCTTTATAGCTTTTCAACTTCTCCACTCTCCTCACTCTGCATATGGGATTCAAGACATCTCTTCTTGGGGCATACATCATTGGTTATTTCTCAACAAGACCCATCTCCCAGTCCTACAAGCATTGGAACCACACACTCCATGTAAGCAAGTCACACCCCCAAGTAGTGCACCTCCTTTTCTTTCCAAGTACAAATAGAGGCCCTGACCACCGGTTCACAGACCCCATCATCCATGCAATGCACTCCCCATCTTATGCAACATGACACCATGCAAGCATGGCAAATCAAGGGGTGCCCTAGTCAAAAAGTGAATGAAGAAGCTCATTTGGAATAGCGCAAGAGAAGGAAACCGCAGAGGGCCAGACGACATATCCATCCAACACAATATTCAATTTTAGAGACGGATTAGCCTATCAACCTCTCTCCAGGTAGGGATTTGTCCAACTTTATTTTCAATTCTAAAGGCATAAATCCCTCCAACAAACATTCCACCGGGGTTCGTATAAGGGCCTTTCATGTCCATAAATCCCTCCAAGACTAGGGCTCATTCCAAATTCAAGGGCCTTTCAGTTCCATAAATCCCTCCAAAAGGTCCATAAATCCCTCCAATACTAGGGATCACATCCAATGCAAGGGCCTTTCAGTTCCATAAATCCATTCAATACCAGGGATCACATCCAACACAAGGGCCTTTCATTTTCATAAATCCCTCCAATAGGTCCGTAAATCCCTCCAACACCAGGGATCATATCCAATGCAAGGGCCTTTCAATACCATAAATCCCTCCAACATGTTCATAAACCCCTCCAATAGCAAGGATCATATCCAACGAAAGGACCTTTCAGTTCCATAAATCCCTCCAACTGGTCCACAAATCCCTCCAATATTCGGGCTCATTCCTAACTCAAGGACCTTCTAGTTCCATAAAACCCTCCAACACACCTCCCAACACAGCTTGTATACAAACTCAAAAAGCCACTTGGCTACCCCAGCAACACCGTCCGACTCACCATCCAGCAAATGCCATGGGACTGGCACTCAACTAGGAGGGGGTAATGTTAACCCTCAGACGAACAAGGTGGAAAGTGAAAAATCAAGAAAATCTAAAGCAAAATTCAAGGACAAGGAAAAAGTGGAACAAAAGACGAATGTGTGTCAAGAAAAAATCGGGAAACACAAGAAGTGTGAAAAAGTCCTAAATCAAGGAGGGAGGCGCACAAGAAAAAGTGCAAGTTAATACTTTTGTAAAAGAGCACAAGGTGCACCATGATTTATTTTAAGAGCACCGGGCTCTCACCTGTGGGATTTGTAAAGGTAGATGGGTGATAGGAAGGAAGTTAGGAAGATAGGAGGATAATGGAAAAAAGGGCCTAGGCCACAGTCGGCATGTAAAAAGGAGATAAGGGGATGACCCGCCCAAAAGGGATTTAGGATTTTATATATCAAGTTCAAAAAGTGAACGAGAGCTCATTCCTTGGTGTGTGGCAAAGTGGACTCTTCTTCTTCTTCTCTTCTTCTCTTCTCTTGCTTGCTTGTGAGTGCTTGAGGGAGGGAGTGTGAGTGAGTGAGTGAGGGAGTGAGTGTGTGAGAGTGAGGGATCTTGGAGGTGAAGCTCTCCACCATCTCCTCCCTTCTTCTTCTTCTTCTTTTCTCTTCTCTCCTCTCACGCGTGGCTATGGAGGATGGAGCTTGGAGGAAGAGGCTTGAGGATGCTTGAGCTTGCATCACGAATCATGGAGCTATTGGAGTGCTTGAGGGAGGAAGCAACTCAATCGGGCATCAAGGTAAGCTCACTACATTCATAGAGAGAGATAGCATGTCAGCTATGTGAGAGGTATCCATTAGTGCTCACTTGAAACACTTGAACAATAAGCAGCGGTCCATGGGTCTTGGCGATTGAGCTTGCCTCTACATTTTGGTTCCATTGTTGGGACCAACAGATTCAAGCTTGAGCGCTTGCATGCCTCAAGTCGAGCATGAAAATAAGGGTTTCATATGTGAACCGGAGCTTGAGTTAGATAGGAGGTTTTGGCTTTTAATCCATGCTACAAGTAAATATTTTTTGGTTTTTGATGATTGGTTGAGTAGGAGAATTCAATTCAGTACCTTGCTTTTGATTTTTGTCGCATTTAGAGTAGGGTAGGAAGGAGATATCAAAGTGGGAAGCTTACAGTTTACTAATGTAAAATAGTCCTACACAAGGCAATAACAAGGCAAATGGAAAAAAGATAGGGCTCAAATGTCTCAAAGTCACGGGTGGAGTGATTGGGAGGACTGAGGTGCTAACCAGCTAGGGTTTAAGGTCCTGGATGACCAGGGAAAACCTCATTTACACACTTGGTTTTGAGAGAGAGAGAGAGAGAGCTTGCAGAGCACATGACTACCTCAAATCGATCGAAGCATGTTGGAGCTTTTGGTGAGATTCACATATAGAATGCTTTTGGCCTACACTCCTCCTTGATTCCTAGAAGTCCTGCTAGCTGCTAGCAACATGTAAGGGAAGTTTTTTGGCAAAAACATGATCGACACAAGCTTTGACCGGTAGAATCAGACGCTTACCACAATGTCCGATTCCTAGAATCAAACCCAGTGATGACTAGCAGTCTGATTCCCAGAATCGATCGGACTCGGACAAGCCCATTTCATCCAATAGGACATACCCGTCCAATTTTGAAAATTGAACCAACTCCAAATCATACCAACTCCAAATCGAACACACTACCCCATTCGATCGAACACTCAACCCGTACGATTGCCACAATCAGATTAACTCCAAATCAAACACACTACCCCGCCGTCCGATCACCTGCTTAATTACCACAATTCAACTGACCACTTTTATTTGATTCCAAGAATCGGACGAGAAGGAATCAAATACACTATCCCATCCGATCGGATGCTCGACCTGTCCAATCGCCAAAATCGATTGTAAGAAGCTGGGAATAGTTAGAATGCTAATAATATGCCATGTCACATAGACACTGGTATATAAGGAGAGAAGTTGTAATTTTTCACATCTTTTGACAAATCAATACATTTTACAATCTTTCTCTCCCTTCTTGTTCTAAGCTTCCATGGCTTCTTCATCTTTCCTGTCTTTCTCTCTCCAACTCTAGTCTTTCTCTCTCCTCGTCACTCTATTTCTCTCTCTCCCTGTAGTCTTTCTCTCTCCTCTGCAGTCTTTCTCTCTCCTCTTTCTCTCTCCCTAGTTCTCTCTCTGACAAGTGGTATCAGAGCTTCAGTCTTTGATCCATTATTTTCTTCCATTTTCACTCCTATTTTCTTATTTCAAAACCAATTTCAGACAAAAATGGTACAAGACAGTGACTAGTGGAGTGCTGCAGGACAACTACAGTTAGCAAATGACTACATCTGGAGATATCCAAGGTCAGATATGGTGGGTAAAGGCTTAAATGGTTGGATGTCACCAAATTTTATGCAAAATTGAAGGTAACTAGGGTAAAGGATGGTTAACCGGGCTTAGTTAGAGGCTAAACTACAGTTACTTTTCAAAAGGGAGCTTCTCTTCTCTCTCCTTCAAGCTTTTGGCTGAAGCTTTCATGGTGGATGTCAAGAACCTCTTCAAATATCTCTCTCTATGCTGAACATCTCACTGCCAAAGCATGGGGCAAAGGTTCTCTGTTGCCTAAGCTACAGGAGGAGCACCATACTTGATGCTTACTGTTGAAGATCAGCCCAGGAGCAGCTCGAAAAATGCGCCGAAAAATGCGCTGAATTCCCTGCTCTCTGACCCCTACTCAGCCTGCTCCACATTCTCAGTCATTGATCTCAGCTCTTAAAGGACTTATCAAGCACTTGATTGGCAACAATCTTCAGCCTCTGAAGCATCCTGATCAGTCATTCTCTTGCTTAAACCCTAATACACAGTAGGGCAGCCATAGCCACAGACATGGAAGCTCAAATTTCTCAAAATTTTGGACTTCCCCGACCTTCAAGGCTTCTCTAAAGCTGAATACAAGCTGGATAGACTTCAAGATTGAAGACATTGAAGAGATTTCAGCCCGTCCATGTGAAGAAGCTCAAATGGAAGGATTATTTTGGGGCTTTTCATCAAGGAGCTTGAATCTTTGAGGTTCAAGTGTTCAAGCAAGGCTGGAGTATTGATTCTTCAAGGATTTCATCATATTGAAGCATGTATGGACTGATTTCATGGAGATTTTAAGCTTTATGTTGGATTTATGGTGGATTATGAAGAACTCTTGCATCAATGGGCCCTTGTTCCGGTTTACCGCTTTTTCGTTATTAATTTTTGACACTTTTCTCGCCCAATTGGATGTATTTCCATGTGAATGCATCCTTATTGCTTCGGAACAGTGATATGACATACCAATCCTGTCCTATGCCTTCCCTTGGTCATTTTTCCTTTTACCCGCCTGTTATTTTGACGTACGGTTTGCTCGTAATTAATTTTTGTATGGTTTCGTGTCTTTTTCACCTATTTTTTGACATTTTTCCATGTAAATCTACCCTATTCTCCTCCGAATTCAAGTTTCACTAAATAGCCTTGTCTGGCCACCCTTTCTGCACAATTCTCGTTTTTTCTCCGCCCTGGTTCGATCTCTTGATTTTTTGTTATTAATTTTTATTTGTGTTATCGAGCTCTATTTTATTGTTTTTTCCATGTGAATGCCTCCTAACCCCATCCGAACTGAAATTTGATGTGACAGCCCTGAAGATTCTATGTGTCTTGACATTTGTTCTTTTTTCCACCCTCCCTTTTGGTGTACGGATCATTTGCTATTAATCTCTGAATCCCATTTCAAATATGCTTTTTGGGTTTTTTCCATGTGAACAAGGTTTCTCTTGCTCGGTACTATGTTTTGATGTGATAGGCTTGTCGGACACAATTTTCTACATATTTTTCCTTCTTCCCTCACTTCGTTTCGGCTAATGGATCTTTTGATATGAATTCTCGTATGCGTTTTCGGGGTCGATTTTTACCTTTTTCGCTTGCAAACCCCTCCTTGTTCCCTCGGAATTGCATGTTGATGCGCGGGCCCTGAATCCCCTTCCCGCGGATATTTTTCATTTTTATTGCCCTTTGTTTCGGTGACCCGATCTTTTTCTATTAATTTCTAACAAAATGCACCCGTTGGCGGCATTTGGGGTAACTGCATTTTGTGGAAAGTTTACACAATTCTATTCTTCTCGACATGATCCTCTTACAAGACAATTTTGAATGCCCTTACTTCTTTCACCATAATTCAAATGGGTGGAATGCAAGCATAGGTGCAAATACTCCATTTGATCCTAATATGGTTGAGCGTATGAGTTTGTAGAAGTTGAGTGATGAGGGATATAAAACTCTTTCCATATCTTATAGTTTGAACTCCAATCATGTAAACAATGCATGCCTTCAAGATTATTATTCACACGACTTCCAAACACGATTGGACGCTTAAATACAATAGAAATAGATCTCAATTGTAACGTGATTGCTTGTGGTGGTGATAGCCGTATGAAGTCACAACTTACCAATTTGGCCGGCTTGTGGGTTGGTAGGACCATGTACCCCATTCCCATCCATGTACATCATGCACATACAAGCATAGGAATTCATAGGAGTTCAACAATAGCCTCGATCATCCTGCTTATAATTGATTACTTGGAACTTGGACCAATGTACTTTTTTCAACAACAATGCGTTCTAGTTCAATGAGGTTATGTGCTTCATGACACATGCATGTCATCACGGCCTCTAATATTCATAACAATAAAAAATATATGTATATATATATTCAAAAATAATAATAATAATAAAAATAAAAGCAAACACAAACTTAAAAAAAACCCAACTTAAAAAAAAACACAAAACAAAACAAACCAAAACACAAAAAAAAAAACACAACAATACCAAAATCACAAAACTAAAGCAAAACCGAAAATAACAACCCACAAAAAACAACAACAAAAAAAACACAAAAAATAAACACAAAAAAAACCAAAAGAAAAAAAGAAAAAAAACAATTGAGGTCTTTTGAAAGCTTATTGAGTAGTTTTTGATAGTTTGGAATTGTTTTAGTATGAGTTATGAGGATCTACTGTGTCTCTGCTGACCTTCTATGACCCTCTGTAGACCTTTTGTAGAGCCTTTGTCTCTGTTCTGTCTCTGCTCTGTTCTTGTTCTGTTCCATTTTGTAAGTGTTCTGTAGAATGTATGTGTGACTTTGGAAAATTTTTCTAACCTTTGAAAAGGATGAATTTAAGTTCAAAAGAGCTAAGACAAATGGAAGAAGCAACTGCTAAAGACTGAAGAGAAGATTGAAGTGACAGTGATAGTAGTGAGCCATGAAGAGACACTGTAGTGGCTCTAGTGCCCTTTCATACCTCCCATACCTCTTGGGAGGTGCATTTACGATCTAAGAAGGATTATTAAGTGCCATTCTTGAGTATTGTAGTGAGGAGATGATATACTAGAGAGAGAGAGAGAGAGAGAGAGAGAGAGAGAGAGAGAGAGAGAGAGAGAGAGAGAGAGAGAGAGAGAGAGAGAGAGCCAATTCTTGAGTATTGTAGTGAGGAGATGATGTACTATTGAGAGAGAGAGAGAGAGAGAGAGAGAGAGAGAGAGAGAGAGAGAGAGAGAGAGAGAGAGAGAGAGAGAGAGCCAATTCTATCAAAACAATGTATTTACTATGAGAGATTGAGAGAGAAAACTATGGAGACATTGAAGATGAATACTATGTAATTGATTTCCATTCAAAAGTGGTGTATTCCTTTGTATTCCTTGTTCTATTGATGGATTCTATGAAGATGTTGAAGATTATGGTTGATTCTATCAAATCCATGGGAGATATCTACTATGATGCTGTGTGAAGAATTGCTATTTTCCTTGCTTTGGTTCTCTAAAGGATGAAATAAAAGCTTGTTGATGTTACAAGATAGATTTTCTTGTAGTAGAAACCCATTTTCCTTGGTGTCTCTCTTGGGGCTCCAAGTGGCTAGGTGTGAAATGATATTACCATTAATGACTGAGAATCAAGTGATGATGAGAGGTTGCAATATGGTATGCATCTCAAGCTATGGTGGCCAAGAGTATGCACCCTCTTAGTTGGTGGGAGGTAGAAACCTCAAATATGAAATGTTGCAAAATGGCAAAAAGATCTTTGGCTAGTTACAACTTAGCCTTGTATACTTAACCCTAATTTGACTAAGATATGTATGCATTTTTTCTCTATTATACAACACCATTAGGGACTCAACATTGCCTGACATGATTAACATGATTGACACCTTATTGGCTCAGGAAATAGCCGACATGTCTGGCCCTAGCACCAATCGCAAAAATGATGAGCTTGATGTGGGAGATTTCCTAGTCCATATCCAACAAATGATCAATCGATATGACTTGCAAACCAAGGTGGAGAATCACGGTAGGCTAGCTGAGGACATCATAGTTGACCTTGAGGAAGAGCAAAAGATAAGGCCTTACACTCTTCCTCAAGGTCAACTACGATGTCCTCAGCTAGCCTACTGTGATGCTCCACCTTTCATCATGCCTTACACTAGTCAACTTAGATGACATCTCCTCTATCTTGAAGGGAGACTCACAAGCCATGAACTTTTACATACCACTAATGAAGTATATCCCTGCACTGAGGATGAGTAGGATTGGATATATGTGCTAGCCACCATCGACCTACCTTTCTCAAACGATGAAAAGGATTATAAGCAAGCTGCAAGGATAGTTGATGAGTCCCATAGAGCCACCACATCTTAGTTGTCGAAGGGAAATACCCTACCATTAGTGCCACTTTGTATGATGACTAATAGCCCTAGCAGACAACCAACACCTACTACTTTCCACATCCCATCTAACAGACCTAAACTCTAGGGGATCCTTAAGTATTTGACAAGGGAGCTAGCTGGTCACCCATCTTAAGCCACTCCAAGACCTCATGGGTGAACTAAAATGGAGATGGACTAAAGTGCATGAACTAAACCTGATGTACAATTGGGCATTAGTCACGAATGAGAATAGAGGTTGAGGTGATAGAGTATGACACATACGGTCGAGTGATCTAACAAATAAGAGGGGACTCCAAGCCATGGAAAGTCAATGTCTTTAGAATCAAGAAGGGAGTCTTCAAAATAGAATGCGATCACACTTGGTTGGGTCACTTAGGCGGAATAGACTATGAGCAAGCAAGATTGGTCCCTGCACCTCTCCTTAGAATAGAATTAGCCTTAGAGCTACGACTACCAGGGGAAACTCTTTCCTCTAGCAAGGGTTGCGAGTTTAACTGGGATTTAGAAGTGAGCTCTAAGAGCGACCCAAAGATACCCTGACCACCTAAGACGAGACACACCAAAGGAGACTTGCCAGTCCATCTACGATGTAGATGATTGAAGGAGGAAAATAGAGAATAACCAAAGGGGTTGGAAGTTGAATAGTAAAAGAAACCCCAAGATCTACCAAAGTGCTTCACTAAATTCAAAAAAGGAGATAGGGTAGTGATCTTTTTGGGAGCGAAGAGACAAGGACATGCAAGTGAATCAATTGAAGGGCCTGCCAAGGTCAAGGAGGTCAACTTAGCAAGGGAAGGGCAAAAGCCTCGACCCGTGTTTATAGTAGTTGACGACTTGACTAAGCAAGAGGAGGATGATCTCGTTGCTCTCTTATGAGAGTACATAGATGTATTTGCTTGGTCTTTAGACGAGAACTCAAGGGAGTCAATCTAAGAGTCATAACGCATAACATCCCAATGACTCCTGGTGCAACCCCAGTGAAATAATGACCTTACCCGAAGAATCTCAAGCATTCTCACGCTGTGAAGGAAGATACTGATAAAATATTAAAGACCAGATTCATTTACGAGATTGAGCACACAGGATGGGTGTCACCCATTGTGATTGTCCTGAAAAAGAATGGTAAAATTGGAGTGTGCATGAACTACAAGAAAGTCAATGCAATGACTAAGAGAGACAATTACCATTGCCCTACATAGAGCACATGCTAGAGAGAGTAGCAAGAGAAGAAGCCTATAGTTTCTTATATGGCTTCTTAGGCGATAACCAAGTTCGGGTACATCCTGACAATAGATATAAGATAACATTCACCACGAAATGGGGCGTATTTGCTTATATAGTCATGCAATTTGTGTTGACGAATGAACTTGCCACCTTTCAAGATCTAATGTGCACCATTTTCAAGGACATGCTCAAGTAAGAGGTAGAAGTATCCGTTGACAATCTATTCATATACTCAAGTTGGAAGGAACTCCTAGACAAGCTTCGCACAGTCTTTGAATGGTGTAGATTGTACAGTCTCTCTTTGAACTCCTTAAATTGCCAATTTTGGGAGAAACATGGATGTATCTTAGGGAATGTGGTGTCTATAAGGGAGTTCAGTGCTTCTTGGAACACATAGAGTACTATCAGCGCTTTGTCTTGAACTATGCATTGATTATTAGACCACTGTACAAGTTACTGATTATATTCGAGTGGACTAATGAGTGTCAACACACTTATGAGGAATTGAAAAAGCTCTTATCATAGAACCAATCTTACAAGCCCGAGATAGGAGCATAACATTCCATGTGCATATTGATGCGTTGAAGTTTGCCATGGGAGATGTTCTATGCCATCTTGGCAAACATAACCTTGATTAACTGAGATGAAATACTCCATGACATAGAGAGAAGGCCTAGCCACGATGTTCGCTATGAAGAAATTTCGGCATTATCTTTTGGCTACATCCTTCACCTTCTTTGTTGACCATCAAGCCTCACTTTATCCTGTGAACAAACCTTGTGCTACAGGGTGCATAGCTTGACGATTGCTTTTGCTTTTAGAGGTTGACTTCTCTATGGTTGTACGCAAGGGTAAGCAACGCTACATGGCAAACCACATGCTTGCATACCCACAATAGAAGCCGTTGGGGACATGTCATTGTAGATGACTTACCTGTTGCACACCTTTTTAGCATGTCTAGTGAAAAGGACTTATTCAGAGCCGGTTTAATGCTTGATTGGGCAGATGACATAGTCCAAATCCTAGAGCACGGATTGCCTAAAAGAGCTATTGAGAAGGCTAGGCTAAGGCACCTCATCCTTAAGATTCAACCCTATCAATTGATCATTGGTGGCTAGCTCTATAGGACATGATATGTGAGCACAAAATGCATGATGTGGTGACTGAAGCGCATGGTGGAATTGTTGGAGGACACTTCAACAAAGATACTACAGCCCACAAGGTACTACAATCTCAACTTTGGTGGCCCACCCTATTCGACAATGCTACTAAGTTTGTCAAGCATTGTGACAAGTGCCAAAGGACCAAGGTACCTATTCATAAAGATAAGATGGAGTTAACCCCAATCATAGCATGCCAACCCTTCAAAAAACGGGGCATTGACTTTATTGGGCCAGGAAGTTGGCCATTATTATTAGAAGTTAATTAGCCATATCAAAAAGCAATTCAACCATATCAAAAAATTAATCGGCCCACTCATAAAACATAAATTTGGCCCATATTTGAAAAAATCGGCCCCAAGAATAGTTAGTCCACTTGATGATAATCTAGCCCACATAAAAACCAATCGGTCATAATCATTGGTCTATTTTGATGATTAGTCTCTCTAAATTAGCACACAATCATGAGCATTTGAGGTCATGAGATTTTAAGTATGTCGAGAAAGTGCGCATGAAAGCACTCGAGGCGATGCATTTAAGCACTTGAAATGCTTTATTAGGCAAGGGGTGAGGAGGTTGGTGGTCAGGTCGATGGATCGAATGGCTGGATTTATGCATATATATTTAGCTTACACCAACTATCATGAATGTGAATGGAAGCGAGTGCCCACACCCTTGCCAAGCTATGGGTTATCCTACTTGGCAAAAAATATTACAACTTGCACGGGTGCTACACTCGGCTTTTAAAATAATATTACAAGTAATTGTATGGTCGTGGGCTTTGACAAAACATTGTATGTCTTGCACCCTTCGCTCAAATTGAACTTCCCTTTACTTTTTTTTACCTTTGTGTATCTTTGTCAATTTTCATTGTTGTGTTGTTGCTACCTTCCATCCTATGGTTACCTTCCATTTGTCCTCATGCCTTCTATCCTATGTTAACACCCCTTTGAGTGGTGCTGCAAATAACTAAATCTTCAACCAATACCTTAGCATTTTTACCCTCAGCCAACTCATTTACAACATTAGCACTTTCCAAACAAGCACTTGTATTTTTCCCATAATCTCAAGGGTTCCATCTATAAGAAATCATTTATATAACGTGCATTCAAAGGATATTAAGAAATACCCTTTCTTTATGTATTATAAGGCCTTAAAATGACCCCCTTTTACTTTACTAAGCTTGCATATTTTTTTCAAATTGTAATTTAAAAATCCATTTTGTGTAATTTTGTAAATTTTACTAAATATAATATCCTTTCTTTCGAACTCACACAGTATCTTACATGTCCTATAAGCTAGATTCCATGGGCCCATAATTAGCCTTTATGCCCCACAAATACGGGTTCTTCTTCCATATCTACACCATAGCATTTGTTGAATCACCAAAAAATTATTGTTTTCTCTTTATAATATCAATAATTTTATCATGAAAGTCACATTTTCGACATCAACCACCTCCCCAAGAGTAAATTCCACTCTTTTATTAAGAATATGCTCTTTGACAAGCACTTTCTTTATATATGTTGTAGTCTTAATGTCATATTGCAACTTTTACCCCTTTTCTTCCCATCCTATTTCATTTCTTAAGATATATCCTCCATTACATGCTCAGAGCTGAAGCTTTAGGTTGCTTAGGATCGCTACATGTTACTCTTTTTGAATTCCCTATAGTATCTTCATCCCTCTTTCTCTTATCCTTCACAGTTATATCAATGTTTTGCAACTTGGCCAAATAAGCATACATTGAGAAGGAATCAACCCACGGGTCCCATCCTATCATGTCACTAATGCTTGTAGTTGCATAAGTTAATTCACCCTTCAATACTTTGCCCTTCTTAGGTGCAAGCATGGTATGAGACCATATCAACTTTTTGACTAGCCATAACATTTCTAGGGACTTTCTCTATTTGCAACCCAAACTGGGAGCATGCACTATTGTATATGCATTTTTGGTAGCCATATCATCAAATAATTTTTACATTCCTCCTTCTCCAAAGTTTAGAGCAAGAGAAAGACCCGTTTCTTTCACTGAATTTTCCCATCTTTCCAAAATATTAAATCCATCTCTAATGCATCATGATACATGTCAAAATCATGCCTCTTATGATGGCTGAGGGCTACCACAACATATATAGCAACAAATAAAGCCTTCCCAAGTAGGGTTAGGAGTTGCAACCCACCCTTTTCATCAAACCTTGCAACCTTTAGCTATAGGTCACACATCCCCTTCGCTAACCATCCATAATATCCTTTTTCATTGTAGGTACAACAAGTATAGCCATATGCACATATGGCTTAGTTGCATATTATGTTGCCTTAATAGAGGTAGTACACATAGTTTCAACATGCAATTTGGCCCTTCTTCTTTGTTTCTTCACAAGTGCATGAACAACCTCTTCTACATGATGTCACCATGTCTTAAGATCCATTTCTATTATTTGATATTTCAAAAGATATTCTAAGCTCTCCTATAAGTTAGGATCTACTACATGTAAAAAATTCTTAATCTTTTGTGCTTCTAGAGCTTTCTGTTATGCTACATCTGATTGATCATTTCTACTTTCAAATTCACATAGCAATTCAGTGGTAATAGGTCCTTTGTTGAACACCTTTGGAACATTCTTGATGAGTAAGAAAATTAACATCCTCAATGTAAAACTCTTCTCTTAAATCATTTTTAAATTCATCCCAATCAGACTCCTTTAGATAGAATTAAGTAATGCATGCTCTTAATTCATGCATGGTGAGCTGAACAAAGTATTAGATGCATGCGAGCTATATAACCTAAAAAAACTCAACTTTTGCTGCATATAGATGCAAGTATGTCGAAATATTACAACCATTAAATAGTTTCAATTAATTTTCCATAGCCTGCAAAGCCTTAAGCATTGCAAGTTCTAACTTTGCAGAAGCTTGCATCCATTGTTGCTATTGCAGCTTTGTTGCTCTACTGTGATTGCAAATACATATTAAAGTTTGAATTAACTACTTCATATCATCACTTTCTTATGCAAAAAAATACAAACTTGATGATGCATCATCCATATCACATCCTTCCAATGGACTTTATGTTGGGTTTACCAAATGTAGGGGGTCATTAAAGCAAAGGCCTTAACCATAGGGGTTTAGAAGAGAAGGATGTATAGAGTACAATTTGAAGAGAATAAGATAAGATAAGATTCAATCAATTTGAGAATAAATAAACTTTGATTGAAGCCATCACAAAGCCATTTGACTCATATGTTGCACAACAAAGTAAGTTTGATACATGCACTCAACATACAAGCACAATATCCTGTGTTGGGATGATTGCTTAAAATCTATGAGACAAGAACTTAAGATAACCCTGTAATAGAACAATTCTCCACTATACATAGGTGTGGGAGCTTTCACTTGACCTCCAATACCCACGAACCACTTATTACTCAAGTGTTTTGAGTTGAATTCTAATGGATACCTCTCACATAGCCGTACACACCCTCTACCCTACAAGTGTAGTGGGCTTACCTCCATGCCCAATGATCGAGTATCCTTCTCTCTCAAACCTTCCAATAGCTCCACAATTCGAGATGTGAACTCAAACAACCTCAATCCTCCACCTTCAAGCTCCATACTCCATAGTCATACGAGACAAGAGATGAGAAGAAGAAGGGAAGAAGAAGAGAGGAGAAGATGGAGAGCTTCTCCACCACGGTCCCTCACCCTCACTCCCTCACCCTCTCACACTCCCTCACTCACTCTCTCAAAGCACAACAAAGAACAACAAGAAGAGAAGAAGAGAAGAAGAAGAGGAGAGCCACTTTTTTCCACACACTAAGAATGAGCTTCTCCATTCAGTTTGTGGCTTTTATACATGCGCTAATCCCTTCTAGGCACTCATCCCCTTTTTTACATGACCGACCATCTTGCCTAGGTCCTTTGTTTCTATTCCCTTCTATTTCCACTGTCCCTTTACCTATGCCTATCTACACATAACAAATTTCACAAGAGGGAGCCTAGCACTCTTTTACAAAAATTTAGGGACACTTTTGCATTTTAAAATGCACCTTTCCCTTTTGTATTTGCCTTGAACTTTTAAGGTTGCCCTTGTGCTTTTGGCATTTTCTCCTCTTATTCCTTCCATTGGGCCACCTTTTTTCGTATTTTTGAATTTTCTTAAATTTTATTTTGCTTTCTTTTTCTCTATCTTACATGAAACAAAAGGGGCTAGTAGGTTAGATACGAAGCCGCAACCGATGCCACTGAACACACCTAGCTTTAGGACCCCTAAGTGCAGTGATTGTGGCACTCATCAAAAGAGACATGTATTGCTTGTTTTCTCTTTTGATTTTATTTTCATTTTCTCTAATCTTTTTCTCAATTTTTTAAAAAGGCACACAAAGAACTAATCCTCATGTTCACGGTCATGGGAGAAAGAGGTTGGGGGACTTGAGGGGCTTACTAAGAAAGTTCTTACACTGCATGTAGCCCTTTAGATTTATGCATATGTTTAGAGGGTTTGTGGACAAGAATAGATGATAACATCTAGTGAATTGGCTATCATTCATATCCTCTAGTAGATCCATGCAAAAAGATGGCAGAAGTGTGGCTCATATCATGAGTCTAGCCATTACGCAACTGTCAATGCTAGCATTTAAGTCAAAAAAGAGGAGAGAAATGTGATATTCTGAGCGGTAGGATCATGTCTGAGCAACACCCTAAGTGTTGCAAAAAGACATCCATGAATCCGTGTTTGCACCCCAAATTCTTCTCCTCCACTTGGGTTGTGCTTCATACCCCTTCGCAGTCTTGGCCACTTCCATGATCTTATCTTCCCAATAATTTGGTGATTCTGCCCTCCACAGTGTTGGGTTCTTTTCTCTTTCTTTGTTCCATCAATCCCCAAGTATTTTTCCCATGTTTATCACCTCTTCCCACTCTAGGGGATAGCACTCAGCTCATTGTTGCTAGGAATCAGAAGGTAAAGTCAAAGGGTTGGCATTTATTTTCCCTTTGTTCCCACAATGCGAGTTCCATGTTCCAATTTGCAGGAAAGCACTCTTCTCTCTATGGGATAGGGACTTCTAGAATTGCTAGGGGTTGCGCTCCCTAGCCTTCTTCATGCCTGCTCCAACATCTTCTTCCTCTTCCTTCTAACTTTGGCTTTCCCTTCTGGAGTTGGATCTTCTTGTGGAACTTCCTATTGTGCTTTTGATCATGGAGGACTTAGTTGTGGAACTTTTTCTTCTTCTTGTTGGCCCACCTCAAAATCTAGCCCTCCTTCAATAGGTGCACATTTTTCTCTTCTACTCTCATGCACTCTAATGGTCTTTGTTCCTCCTTATACCCTAGCAATTCTACTTCTTGAGCTATCAACCTTTCCCTTAGCAAGTGCTCTCTTTACTCTTGCTAGCTTAGACTAGTTTCTACTTCTTGCATTTGGGCACACAAGCCATGCCTTATAGCTCTGCGGGCAATCTCTAACTTCTTCTTCAAAACTTTTGTGGCCTCCTCTTTTGGTTGTGTGATATCTAGAATGGTCTTGAGGAAATCACGTTGCTAGCCCACCATTCTTGTCTCCACGGCATCTGCCCTACTCTCTGCTAGCACTCTCTTACTTTCCACATGGGCTAGACAGCTTGCTAAGTTCTTCACTCATTCCTCACTCTTAGCTACCCATTCTTCAGCTCTTTACTTCATTTTTTCTAGACTTTTGTTTTGTCTTTGGGCTAAAGCCACCATTCTTGGCTCCTACTCTTTCCACATTTGGGTTGCTTTTTCTTTCTCCTCTTCCAATCACTTCATCTCTTCTTTCAACCTTTCTTGCTCTTCTAGCTCTGACAGCATCTTATTCTCCATTTACTCCATTTCTTTACAGTGCTTTTCCCCTTCATGAGCTTTTGTGGTGTCTTCTGTTGCAAGTCTATGTGTTACCTTCTCTCTATCCTTTCCAATTGTCCTCTTAATTCCTCATGTTGCATGATAAGGAGCTTGCACTCTCTTTGTAACCCTATCAGCTCTTATCTTTCTTCCTCAAACCTTTCTTGTTGGTTGTCTTTCTCTTCCTTAGCCTTGAGTTCTTCCTTCAGCTCATGTATCTCCTTTTGATACCCTGCTACTTGGCATGCCCTCTCCAACTGGAATGCTACCAATGCTTCCTTTTCAGCCTCCTCTAGCTAAGCCACAACTACCTTCTTTTCTTCCTTTGCTTTTTCTAGCTACACAAGGAGATCCTTGACATACTCATCATACCCCATCGATGGAAGCATTGCCATAGGTATCGATGTTGTTGATGCGTCTACCTTTTGCTTCTTAGGATCTTGCCTTGATTTGTCATCCACACTACTGATCTCTTCAGTCCTTCCGTTGGAGCTCTTCCACTTGATTTTGGGGCTATTTCTTGCACTATACCCACCAGATACTACACCAGGCTATTAGATTACTTTTATTCACCATGTTTGTCGTGCCTTGGGTGGTTGTTGTAGTTGTAGTTGGGGCCATGAGAATTGGTGGGATGGATGTAGCAAGCCCTTGTCTTTTCCTTGCTCAATCTCTATTGCCTTGGCACTGGTGCTTGGACCTTCATCTATTAGCGAGATCATGGTGGCTAACTCCTCCTCCCTAGTGTGTTGTTCTATTTGTCAAGATTGTGGGAGAGAAGGAAGGAGTCTCACTTGTAGCTTTCTTGCTTGTACAATGGGGGAATACACACAAAGATGGAGGTTGAAAATAGTTTTCCTCTTCTTAGTTATGTAAGCCAAAAAGAACTCTAGTACAAAGAAATAGAAGAACCCTATATATGGGTCTCAAACCAAACTCAACTAACTAAGGTGGCATACTAATTGAGCCACGAACTAGAGTAGATAAGGATAGCTGTCATCTAGCTATTATTCATGGGTAGTGTACCAACTGCATCTGCAACTGACAAGTCGGTGACATAAATGCACAACGGTCACCCTGGCATATCACGAGTGGAGCTCGATATCTCAACACTCCCCCCTCGATCTCAATCCCAATTCCTGAACACCAAGCAGGTCTCTGAACTTGCGCAGCTTCTCTGCGCCCAATGCCTTCATAAATATGTCAGCTACCTGATCCTCTGTGCTGACATAAACTAGATCAATAAGACCTAGTAAAACCCTCTCCCGCACATAGTGATAATGCATCTCAATGTGCTTTGTTCTAGCATGATAGACTGGGTTATTTGCTAAGTGTATACTGCTCATGTTGTCACAATAAATGACAACTGGCCCATCTGTAGGCTGATGCATATCATAAAGTAGCTTATGCAACCAAGCTACCTCACATGCAGCCATTGCTGCGCCCCTATACTTAGCCTCTGTGCTTGACAAGGAAACTCTAGGATGTTTCTTACTGCTCCAAGTGACTGTAGCACTCCCAAAAGAGAACACATATCCACTGGTAGATCGTCTATCAGAAATACTACCAGCCCAATCAGCATCAGTGTATCCATGCAACTGTATCTGAACCCCAGTCTCATAAAGTAGTCCATACTGCAATGTGGACTTCACATACCTGAGTATGCGTCTAGCCGCATCCAAATGCGGTTTCCTTGGAGCCTGCATAAACTGACTTACCAATCCAACAGCATAGCTCAAATCTGGCCTGGTAATAGTCATATAAATCAAACTTCCTACTATGCGTCTGTACATAGTAGGGTCTTCCAGAAGCTCACCTGCATCTGTGCTCAGCTTCACATTCTGCTCCAAAGGAACTGAAATAGCTTACAGCCTGTCATCCCATATTTGGACATCATGTCCAATCCATACTGCCTCTGCAAGAGCCGTATCCCACTTGGTGATCTAATCACCTCAATGCCCAAGAAATAACGCAGCTCTCCCAAATCCTTCATCTCAAACTTCTGCTTCAATAGCATTTTCACATGAAGGATATCTTCATCACTGTCACCTGTCATAATCAAATCATCAATATAAATGACAAGTAGCATAATACCTTTCTCTGTTGTTCTCACATAAAGTGAGAAATCTGCCTTGGAAATCTAAAAGCCAATAGTGACAAGATACTGTCCTATCTTGTCAGACCATGCTCTAGGTGCTTGCTTCAAGCCATACAATGCTTTCTTCAACCTGCAAACAAACTCAGGATGAATAGCATGCACATAACCTGGTGGCTGCTCCATATATACCTCTTCTTGGAAATCACCATGCAAGAAGGCATTCTTTACATCCATTTGATGTAAAGACCATTCCTTTGATGCAGCCATAGCAATGACTGCTCTTACGGTTGCCATCCTTGCAACCGGACTGAATGTTTCTTCATAATCAATGCCATATGTTTGTGCATACCCCTTGACGAGTAGTTTTTCCTTGTATCTGTTCACAGAACCATCTGCATTGTGCTTCACCTTATAAACCCACTTACAGCCAATTGCATTCTTACCTTTAGGCAAAGGTACCAATTCCCATGTAGCATTTGCTTCCAAGGCATCCATTTCTTCATCCATGGCTTTCTCCCATTTTTCTTTTTCCATGGCTTGCTCAAAAGAAGTGGGTTCTGGTTCTTGTATCACTTTGACCATATATGCATAGTGAATGGCTGTAAATCCATCATATTTCAGCCTATCCACAGGATACCTAGCTCTAGTAGACCTGCGTAAAGTAGGTTCACTCCCAGGTGCTCTCAAAACATCCCTAGTCTTCCTTACTCCAGGTGTAACAATAGAAGGAATACCCAACTCATCATCAATGCTCTATTCTGAGCCACTGGACTCACCATCCACATAGGAATGACCTGCATTCACATCAAACATGGACTGATCTACCTTCTCTTTTCCTTTTCGTGATACCTGCATACCACTATCTGCATTGCTTTGAGAAGTTCTCCTGATCTCAATCTGTCTGTCCATGGCGAAGAATGTGAACCACTGCTAGAGGACGCTCCAGGTCCACTAATATCTTGTGACTGCTGCTGTGAATTCTGTGCAGCATTACCGTTTTGTACATCTACATTATCAATCACATTTACTGGTTTATACCAGCTACTCATCTCATAGAAAACAACATCTCTGCTCACTGTAAACTTACGAGTAGAAGGGTTATAGTATCTATACCCTTTCTGCTGCAAAGAGTAACCAATAAAGATGCACTTCTCAACTTTTGGATCCAACTTGGATCTCAACTCATCTGGCACATGAACATAGGCAATGCAACCAAAAATCTTCAAATGAGAAATATCTGGTTTCCTACCAGTATACCTCTCCTCTAGAGTCATCCCATGTATTGCTGCAGTGGGAGTCCTGTTCATTATGTAGACTGCTGTAGCAATTGCTTCAGCCCAATAAAAATCTGGCAAGTCTTTTTCGTTGAGCATGGTACGAGATACCACTCCAATATGCCTGTTTTCCCTTTCTGCAATTCCATTTTGTTGTGGGATATGACTGCATGAATATTGTTGCTTTATGCCATGCTCCTGCAGGAACCTTGCAAACTCATTTGAGAGGTACTCTCCCCCTCCATCTGACCTTAGGCATTTTATTTGTAGGCCTGTTTCTTTTTCAACCATAGCTTTAAGAGTTTTAAAATGCCCAAAAACTTCACTTTTCTTTTTCATAAAATACACCCAAAATTTTCTACTATAGTCATCAATAAAAGTGACAAAATAATGACAGTGAGAGCGGAATTTAGGTGACAGGAAGTGCTTAAAAATAGCTAAAAATTATGAATATCAAGGGAAAAATATTCACTGTCAAAGGCGGCGGCTCGATCTAGGACGATTTTAAGCGTCAAAGTGCTTTAAAGGCGCCCGAGAGACACTTGTTGATTTTTCATAATTTTTCAGACAGTCGTGCGGGTTGACGCGAGCTACTAGCCAATGCGGGATGCTAAGCCGGATGCCCAGGATTTTTAAGAGCTCGATTCCGAGTCCGGACGGGGAAATGGCCAAGAAACCGGTCAAGATACGAAAAGGTGGACAAAAAACTTGGACAAAGTTGAGTATGCCTTTTGGAGGCTTGGGCCCCCTTAAAAATTTTATGCCACAAGAGATGAAAAAAACGTGATCAAGAAGGAGGCAACGTGTGCAGACATGGCGGCTGAAAATTGTGCCAACAATCCTCATGGGGGAGATGACAGCCTGCAAATAACCTATACAACTGATCATTGGCCCGATCTTCTCCTTCCTTGTTGATTATTTCGCCGCCCTTCGCCCGTCAAATGATGCTCTCTTTGAAGATCTCTGATTTCAGTCTTTCTCTCTCCTCCCTCTCTCTCTCCTCCCTCTCTCTCTTCTAAAGGCAAGTTCATGTGGGAAGAAGAAGGAAGAAAAAAGAATGATGGAGGCTTGTTCGGCATGGATCGGATTGCTCCACGGGCTGGAAATGGTGATTGGTGATTGTGCTGGACATGAAGTGCTGCTGATTTCCAAATTTGCAGCCATGGACATGAAACCCGAAACACGCAAATAAGCGGTAATTTAAAATTTTCAAAGGAAATTTGAGATTCTATAGCTTTTGATTAATGAAATGTTGTTCATGTGGGCTAAAAATTGTTCATGTTGTTGTTTTCCATGAGTTCTTGCTGGTCATAATCAGAGAATCAGAAAAACATGCATCCTGTGGTTCAAAATAATACATTAAAACACGAAAAACATGAAAAATCAAGGGAAAATGATGGTTTTTTGGCATAAAAATGGGGAAGTAAATAGGAACATCAACTAAACTTTCATTTTTCTGCAAGAAGGAACTAAGGGCCACAGCCCCTAATCTGTTCTTAATTTTTAGTAATTAAATAATGCAAGAAAATACAAGAAAAGGGTGGAAAAATCCTAAAAAATAGGGAAAAAATACATTTTGGGTTTCGAAAAATAAGGATAAATAAGAACAATGTTTGTGAATGTTTGTGGGGACTGAAGCACGAGGATTTGCCTCAGTTCAACCCCACCTTCTTGTTCTAGTGTGTCTTTTTCCGCTTTCTACACATAAAATGATGTCAAAATACCCTATAAACCTATTCAACGATGCACTATTTAAACGGGGAAGGGTGGAGGAGTTGAAATATGTCTAAATGCCGTGTGAGATGATGGGAAAGTTGCTGATTTCTATGCATAGCATTTAGGACGGATGATAATTAAAATTAAGAGCTTAGTAGCACGAGGATCACCTCGGTGCTAGGCCCATGCAACGAAGCACGAACGGTAGTTGAAAACCATTAAAAGAATGTTTTTGCACTTGTGCACGATACTGTTTTGCTAAATTTTTGAGCACTAGGCATCCACCAAATGCATGGAGCATGAAATCAGTGATCAGCTCCTGGACATGCATTGCAATTGGTTTATTAGGACATGACCTACGTTGAGAGGCAGTGAGGTAGCCATGCTGTAGGCTAGTCGTGGGGGTCAAGGGGAAAGTACGTGAGGAAGCAATGGTACATTCCTGGACATGTTTATTTGGTACCTTGAGCGACTTTTGTGTGATGTGTTTATTTGTTGAGTGACGCACTGAGGGGCCAATCCCCAAGGTGTAGGAGAGTTGCAGAGGGTTGACGGCATTCAGCCGTAGGAGGAACCCCATGTGTATGTGATTCGAGCCTTTTGGCTATGTGAAAGGGACTCCCTCTGAGGAGTAATATTGGGTTAGGATCAGTTGGACTACAACGTATTACAAACGCAATGTTTAGGAAGGCAGAGATTTTGATAGACGCTCCTGGCCGCGAGGCCGAGGGGTTGTCTTGTGCGTAGTGACGAGACCCGGCTAGTGCATGAGCCAGTGCCGGCCCGTTTTTAGGTCCATCAGTGGTGCGTCTGCCGGGAGCCGCTTAGAAGTGGCAGTTCTCGAATCCTGGTTGTTTAGGGACCAACTAGCAGTTTATGCCAAAGGATACTGAGATTGATTCGTTATTTATTGATAAGCATCGTCTAGCAGAAATCCAAAAGCAAGAAAGAGACGAAAGAGCTAGGCGACGTGCTGAAATTTTTAGGAGATATTCCCCTAAGCGTAGCGGTGCTGAACCCTTACGAGGGAGTGGATCTGGTGGTCTTGGGGCCACAAGCAGTAAGTTAGGAGAAGGTGGAAGCTCTAGTGCTCCCCTTCCTTCTATAAGCCAGTCCACGTCAAGTACGGGAGGTGTAACCCCACCGTCCCCTATTCCTAGTGCAAATCCAATCCGTGTCATGGCGCAGCCTATTGCAATTCCAGCAGGAACGACGGATTTGCCGGCTCTAGGTTACCCGCTACCCATTTTTAATGGGTTAGTTGAGGAAGATGCGGAACTCCACATTAGGGAGTTTCAAAAGCTGATGTTCAACTGCCGCATTCAAGAAGAAGGACATTTAATGATGTTCTTCAATATGACTCTCAAAGGAAGAGCCACTATATGGTATCATGGTTTAGAAGCCGGAACCATATTGAACATTGATGCATTTTATGGAGCTTTTCGAAGGGAGTTTGCCCCTGAAAGGGGTGGGCAATATTGGTTGCGTGTACTCAACGTGACTCGCCAAGAACCACACGAGGATATTCGTGCTTATGCGAAGAAGATAAAAGAGGTTTTCCGTAAGTTGGACACCTCTGTTCCTATCCCCGCAGCTGCCCAATTGCAATATTTCCTACATGGGTTGGACTTTAATATCCAATTGCAGTTGAGTAGTGTTCCCTTGGGGGATATAGATACTGCCATTACACGAGCACAAGAGGTGGAATCCCGACTACAAGCAGCCTATGCTTCTCGAGGCAATTCGAATATGGGTTTAGTATTGGGAAACAATATGGCAATAGCCAATGGCAGTAGTGGCCAAGGGATAGCGATGGATAATCCTAATGGGAGAGGGAACATGATGCAGAATGTCCCTTTATTACCAGCTCCCCCTAGCATGTCGATGCCTACGGGCAGTCAAATGGCTCCAAATGGTGGAGGCCAGGCGGTCAATTCTAATACCATGCCTGTGGCTCAACAACTAGTGCCTAATCGAATTGTTAGGCTGATGGAACGACATGGTAATGACCAAGGCTATGAGTCGAGTTCTTCCAATGTTCTTGGGGAGGTTAAGGACATGATGAAGCATTATACCGACATGATTACGGAGCAGTATCGACAAATAGCCGTTGATGTCAACTTCCTTAAAAAACAACAAAATTTGATAAGAAGTAGATACCCAGAGGAGGGTGCACCTTCGAGGTTTAGTTGCAAATGGTGTGGTGGGCAGCACTATCCAAGAAATTGCCCAAATGTTAAGTGCGAAATTTGTGGAAAATCTGGCCATTTAGCAGCTACTTGCTGGAGTAAGATCAGTTCCCTCCAACGCGGTAGTCGGCAACCAGGGCCTGTTAATCATCGTGCCCAAGGAAATGATTCCCAGCGAGAGGATGGGCCTAAACAAATACTTCAACGACCAAAGACTATAGTGGAGGAGCTACCAAGTGGTAGTGGGGTTAGTTTGATTGAGGCTGTACGCGTTAACGATGCTGAAACCTCTAATCTGCGAGCTGTCCTTACAAGAGGTCGAAAGGGTAGAGAAGCCGACAAGGATAAGCCTGTCGATGGAAACCCTAAACAAGGCGACAAAGGAATGCAAGTCTTGGATCCTGCCATGGAAGGGGGACCTTTGAAGCCCGTAGAAAGTAAAGCCTATAAGGAACCACCAAAGAAGAAGGTGAAAGTTAAGAAAGAGGCAATAAAGCTGGTTCAGCGACCTAAAGAGCGGATGGTTTGGCGTGAAAAGCGAGCTCTATCGAACTATCATGAATTCGATTTGGCGAGCTCTCTTTGCGAAGTCAAGCCGGATGTGAATCTCTTGCAGCTTATTAAGCTTTCCCCAGGAGTACGCAAGGAATTTAGAAAGATCCTACGTACCGGGTATATCGTAGAACCTTTGGGTATTGCGGGAGTTGGTGATGACTGGTTCGAGCATGCTGAGAAGCATTGCCCAAGGGTTGCAGCCTATATCGATGGGATATTAGTAGATTATGCCATTGTCGACACGGGATCATCTGTTAACATTATGAATTCTGAACTGATGGAAAGGTTGGGTCTTGTGATCCAGAAAGATACCTCCACAATTCTCAGAATGGCAGATGATAGTTTGAGACAGCCGGAAGGCTGCATTACTAAGGTCCATGTCACTGTTGCAAATGTAGAATGCCTGTTGGACTTTAGGGTGATTCGTTTTGCAGGCTGTCCAAGTTACCAAGTATTACTCGGACGACCTTGGATCTTGCAAGCGGATTGCCAAGTAGATATACCTGCCGGTCGACTGATATTCGGCAGAGGTGCCCAGCGTGTGGTGGTTGATGCTTATCCTGAGTCCCCGCAGAGTGAGAGAGCTCCTCTATCTTCTACAGAATTGGAGACATTAGAAGATTTATCTGCCAGTGAGACATCATCGAGTGATGAGTCCAAAGAGGGATCCACCACGGAGGACATCTATCAGATCACTTTGAATGAGCCGATAGAGGGCCAAGATCGTATAAGAGATGCAGATGTTATCGAGCTAGACCTTGGTACGCCTGATGATTCACGGCCAATCAAATTAGGTTCTATGCTCAGCTCAGCAGAAAGGGAGGACTATGTGGCCTTGATCCAGGAATTCCGTGATATCTTTGCCTGGAGTTATGATGAGTTGAGAGGCATCCCTCCTAGTCTTGCTGTTCATACAATTCCGTTGAAGGAGGGCAGTCGTCCTGTACGGCAGAAAGTAAGGCGTATGCCTTTTGAACTGAGGGACGGGCTGTTTGAAGAGCTACAGAAGCTTCAAAAAGCGGGTTTGATTTTTCCTGTGCAACACACGGAATGGTGTTCACCGGTTGTGATAAGAAAGAAGAAGAATAATCAAATCCGATTATGTGTAGACTTTAGGGAGCTGAATAAGTAGACGGTTAAGGACTACTACCCGTTGCCATTTATTGACCAGATTTTGGATCAATTAGCGGGTAGGGAGATATATTCGTTCATGGATTGCTTTGCAGGATATAACCAGATGGAAATTGTAGAAGAGGACAAGTTGAAAACAACTTTCATCACTGTATTTGGTACTTTTGCGTACCATGTGATGGCCTTTGGTTTATGCAATGCACCTGGTTCGTGGCAACGAACAGCAGATAAGACATTCGGTGACATATCCCCTGAAGAGTTGAAGGTGTTTATTGATGACTTAGGGGCTGCCACCGTGAGAGAAAGGCAGTTGATCATTTTAAGAAAATGCTTTGAGCGCTGTAGACAATTCTGCATCGCCTTAAACCCACGGAAGTGTGTTTTTGGAGTACCTTATGGGCTATTGTTGGGTCATGTGGTCAGTTCGGTAGGAATTGCGACAGACCCCGAGAAGGTCAAAGTTATAGTTGCCATGGGTCCACCACGCACTCCGAAAGAGGTTCATAGCTTTCTGTCTTTGGTTGGTTACTACCGTAGATTCATCAACGCCTTAGCAAAAAGAACGTTGCCGCTTACAAATTTATTGTCCTTTAGTTGTTCGTTTGTATGGGGTGACCCTTGTAAGGTAGCATTCGAGGATGTGAAATAGGAGCTAGCAAGAGCGCCCGTTTTAAAAGCACCTAAAATAGGTGAGGTGTTTTATATATTTTCAGCAGCCACGATGTATAGTATGAGCTGCTGTTTAGCCCAAATTTGGGAAGAGAAGTGGTACCACCCGATTGCTTTTGCTAGTCGGAAGCTGGGGGTATCCGAAATCAACTATACTTACATGGAGAAATTGTGTCTAGCAATGGTCTTTGGGACCAAGAAATTCAGGCATTATATTCTCTATGAGAAAGTCGTGCTTTATATGAAGGCGGAGGGACTTCGATTATTGATGAATAAGCTACAGCCGCCTGATCGTCTAGCAAAGTGGTTGATCACTTTGCAGGAATTTGATTATGAAATCAAGATTAAGCCACCAAGGTTGCAAGGCATCGTGGAATGTCTTGTGGACTTTGGGGAGCCGAAAGAATCTGTGGCTGAAGGTAGTGACATGGAGTTGTTGTTTAAAATAGATACAACATCTATTCCCTCCTGGTATGCTGCAATAACGCATTATTTATCAACGGGAGAGGCGGGATCCGAATTATCTAAAGCTGAGAGAAGGAAAATTAAGTAGCAAGCGTTAAAGTTTGCCTTGATCGCAGGTACATTATATCGGCAAGGGGTTGATGACATCTATCGCCGATGTGTGATGCCTGACGAGGTGCCATTCATTTTGGAAGAGTGCCATGATTCTGCTTGCGGTGGCCATTTTGCTGGATGGCTCACAGCACAAAAGGCTTTAAGAGCAGGTTATTGGTGGCCTGCCATTTTCCAGGATGCGTTTGCGTATGTTAAGAGATGCGATATTTGCCAACGACATGATAGTCGAGAGAATAGGAAACGACCACTCACCCCTATTATGGCGATACTTCCATTTGAGAAGTGGGGAATAGACTTTGTGGGTCCTATTACTCCGTCGTTGACTACGCAAAAGAGGTACATCATTGTAGCAACCAACTACTTCACGAAGTGGTCAGAAGCACGTGCAACAAGGAAGGATGATGCTAAAGAAACTGCTAGTTTCCTTTTAGAGCAGATAATATGCCGGTTTGGTCCGCTGAAAGAATTAGTGTCGGACCGCGGAACCCATTTCCTGAATAAGGTGATTAAAGGTTTGACAGAGATGTGGCAAATTAAGCATAACAAGACAACCCCATATAATCCGCAAGCCAATGGGCAAGTTGAAAGCACCAACAAGCAGCTTGTGGGCATCTTGTCCAAAATTGTGTCGGAAAAGAAACGAGATTGGGATAAAAAGTTATACGTGGCAGTGTGGGCCTACAATACGACTTTCAAACGAGCCACTGGCCATACCCCGTTCAAGTTAGTATATGGGGAGGAGTGTGTCTTGCCTTTAGAAATTGAGCTGCCGACTATTCGGTTTGCCATCAATCATTCTTTGAGTGATGAAGACGCACTTTTTGAGCGCTTGACGACACTGGCACATTTAGATGAGCTTAAGATGCAGAGCTTATTGCACCAAGAAGTGGCGAAGCGCCGAATGAAGCAGCTACACGGCCTCAAAGCCAAGAAATACACCTTCAAGAAAGGACAGCTTGTTCTGTATTATGACGCACGACGTGAATTATTTCCAGGCAAGTTAGAGCCCAAATGGGATGGGCCCTATAGGATCGTTAGAATAGGAAAGAATAAATCCACAGTCTTGTTAGCTGACCTTGAGGGGATAGAATTTAAAAATAAGATTAATCTTAATAAGATTAAACCTTATTACTTCTGATTGCACTAATGCTATGATTGCCTTGCAGGTCTAGGCGAGATCGATCAAACATCTGCAAGGAAATCGTGATAGAGGTTGATGGGTCGTCTGATCCCTTATTTAGAACACCCATATTTAGAACAGAGGTATCATCAGGGAAAAGCTCATTTGGTGGAGCAAAGGATACAAGGTGATTGAGCAAGAAAGCGGGACATTTATTTGGGAGATCAAGGTCTTCTGCCATCACTGCCTACAAATTTTGACGAGCATCCCTGTTGAATTCAATGATGATGGAGGGATGGAGCCTACAGTCCACCCGTTGAATATGCTGAATTTCGATTATCATAATTACGAGTAGAGTTCCGGATGGCGGGATATGTAAACCCTTTATGGACGTACACCTTGTACTTTGATGGGGCGTCCAGGGGTCCATGCAAAAAAGGAAGTGTAGGAGTTGTCATCCGAGACCCCCGATGACGCATTGTCATGAAGTTAGCTGCTTATCTTGGGGCGAATTTTACCAATAATATGGCAGAATACAAAGCCCTGATTATGGGTTTGAATATTGCAAAGAAGGGTGGTATCCGCCAGTTGTTGGTGAAAGGGGACTCTCAGTTGGTTTTAAATCAACTCAATGGGACATACATGGTACGAAACCCCATCCTTTGCATGTACCATCATACTGCCATAGCCCTGCTAGACGAATTCGATAGAGTGTCTTTTCAGCTGATTCCACGGAATTGGAATCAGTTTGCCGATTCTTTGGCTAATTTTGCGTATGAAGAAGACCTCTTCTTTAATTGTGGCCCTTGTCCCGATATATCTATTGATAGTGAGACAGGACCCGGTCGTTTGTGGGGTATGCTTTCTGAACATGCCCTCTTTGGCAGACGATGGTTGATTTGGGTGATGCAGAGGGTAAGCGAGACTCATCTGCCTTTATTATCTTGGACCCACAGATTGATTCGACGACATGTGATGTGAACACCTCTTGCGATCTACGCAGGAGGGATAGGTCATAATTTAATGCACCTAGTTTAGGGCTACGAGCCTTTGTTCCCCTGGGAATAGTATGCTTTGATGTCTATCATGGTTGTTTCCAGGAGGATGTTATGCGTAGTATTGTTTGATTTCATTAGGCCAAGAGGGCCGATTCAGTTTTGTAGTGAAGTGTTTCATTTCATTAGGCCAAGAGGGCCATTTCCTTGCCTAGTGCGGGTGCGTTTAATAGGGTTTTTGTTTTAAGTGTTGTGCTGGACAGGTTTAGTGGAATTTGGTGGAGCATGGAGGAGCCTTTGCTGCGATGGAAGCTTCTTGTGGCCAATCCAGGTGATATCTCTCCTTTACGAGTACCTTTCTTTCCTGTTATATGTGTATTTGTACTTATCGAGGGGATACATTTTTGTTGGGGACCGGCAACCAAGGCATGAAGTCCCAGGTTTAGGTTAAGTATGTTTGAGGGAGGTCGGAGTAGTCATTGCTTCCTGTAAAGACATCGTTCGACATCAGAAGACCTGTTTTAGAAGGACGCCCTAGTGGCCTTGTTCTGCAAGCCTGCTAGGCAGCCGTTATAGGAGTTCTTGTTAGTAGTGAGGCAGTTAGAGAAGCCTGCTAGAAGATAATAAAGATGATGCCCAGAAACTCTGTACATCCTAAAAGATGAATATAAATACGAAGGTGTGTAAAAAGGGGTTCTAACCCCTATCCCAAGAAAAAGAAAAGAAAAGAAAATATATAAGTAGTTGATCATTGCCTTGCGGAGGCCTGGTAGGTTCTTCGGGACGAATCAGACCCGGGGCCGATACCTTGTCTTCCTGGGGGTGGCTTCTTGCAAAAAATAATGACAAAACAATGATGGTTGGAGCAAAAATAAAAGTGAGCGTTAAAAAAGGATTAAGTGTTGCCTTGTAAGGGCTTGGCAGGTTCTTGGGTGCCGAGACAGGTCCTGAGATCGATGCCCTGTTCTCCTTGGGTCACTACGCTCAGCTCCCTCCTTTTTACATGCCCAAGTATATTGATCAAATAAAAACCCTGAAAGAAGACATGTACTGAAAGAAAATACTCTTTGATCAGGCTATAGAAGTCCTCGCCTTGTAGGAGCTCCTAGTTGTGTTGTCTTTAGTTGGTAAGTAGTGCAGACTACCACTTAGGGCAACCTCTTTGATAGGTTTTTTTTAGTTTGGCTGTGTTGGAGCAACTGGTTCGTGACTCACTTCAGATCTTCTATTAGATAATGCTAGGCCTACTCCTTGTGGATGTCATGCCTTGGTTCTGTCTAGGGGTAGGGGGAGCATTGTGCTGAGTTTTATTATCTAATTGTTTTGTATCAGTTTGATGCTTCTTTGGTTGTTTATGTGCAGATATGTTCGTGGATTCGACGGGCTGAGTTGCCCTATCCCGTGGTCGCCAATGAGAGCGGAATTTAGGTGACAGAAGTGCTTAAAAATAGCTAAAAATTATGAATATCAAGGGAAAAATATTCACTGTCAAAGGCGGCGGCTCGATCTAGGACGATTTTAAGCGTCAAAGTGCTTTAAAGGCGACCGAGCGACACTTGTTGATTTTTCATAATTTTTCAGATAGTCGTGCGGGTTGACACGAGCTACTGGCCAATGCGGGATGCTAAGCCGGATGCCCAGAATTTTTCAGAGCTCGATTCCGAGTCCGGACGGGGAAATGGCCAAGAAACCGGTCAAGATACGAAAAGGTGGACAAAAGACTTGGACAAGGTTGAGTGTGCCTTTTGGAGGCTTGGGCCCCCTTAAAAATTTTATGCCACAAGAGGTGAAAAAAACGTGATCAAGAAGGAGGCGACGTGTGCAGACATGGCGGCCGAAAATTGCGCCAACAATCCTCATGGGGGAGATGACAGCCTGCAAATAACCTATACAACTGATCATTGGCCCGATCTTCTCCTTCCCTGCTGATCATTTCGCCGCCCTTCGCCCGTCAAATGATGCTCTCTTTGAAGATCTCTGATTTAAGTCTTTCTCTCTCCTCCCTCTCTCTCTTCTAAAGGCAAGTTCATGTGGGAAGAAGAAGGAAGAAGAAAGAATGATGGAGGCTTGTCCGGCATGGATCGGATTGCTCCACGGGCTGGAAATGGTGATTGGTGATTGTGCTGGACATGAAGTGCTGCTGATTTCCAAATTTGCAGCCATGGACATGAAACCCGAAACACGCAAATAAGCGGTAATTTACAATTTTCAAAGGAAATTTGAGATTCTATAGCTTTTGATTGATGAAATGTTGTTCATGTGGGCTAAAAATTGTTCATGTTGCAGTTTTCCATGAGTTCTTGCTGGTCATAATCAGAGAATCAGAAAAATATGCATCCTGTGGTTCAAAATAATACATTAAAACACGAAAAACATGAAAAATCAAGGGAAAATGATGGTTTTTTGGCATAAAAATGGGGAAGTAAATAGGAACATCAACTAAACTTTCATTTTTCTGCAAGAAGGAACTAAGGGCCACAGCCCCTAATCTGTTCTTAATTTTTAGTAATTAAATAATGCAAGAAAATACAAGAAAAGGGTGGAAAAACCCTAAAAAATAGGGAAAAAATACATTTTGGGTTTCGAAAAATAAGGATAAATAAGAACAATGTTTGTGAATGTTTGTGGGGACTGAAGCATGAGGATTTGCCTCAGTTCAACCCCACCTTCTTGTTCTAGTGTGTCTTTTTCCGCTTTCTACACATAAAATGATGTCAAAATACCCTATAAACCTATTCAACGATGCACTATTTAAACGGGGAAGGGTAGAGGAGTTGAAATATGTCTAAATGCCGTGTGAGATGATGGGAAAGTTGCTGATTTCTATGCATAGCATTTAGGACGGATGATAATTAAAATTAAGAGCTTAGTAGCACGAGGATCACCTCGGTGCTAGACCCATGCAACGAAGCACGAACGGTAGTTGGAAACCATTAAAAGAATGTTTTTGCACTTGTGCACGATACTGTTTTGCTAAATGTTTGAGCACTAGGCATCCACCAAATGCATGGAGCATGAAATCAGTGATCAGCTCCTGGACATGCATTGCAATTGGTTTATTAGGACATGACCTACGTTGAGAGGCAATGAGGTACCCATGCTGTAGGCTAGTCGTGGGGGTCAAGGGGAAAGTACGTGAGGAAGCAATGGTACATTCCTGGACACGTTTATTTGGTACCTTGAGTGACTTTTGTGCGATGTGTTTATTTGTTGAGTGACGCACTGAGGGGCCAATCCCCAAAGTGTAGGAGAGTTGCAGAGGGTTGACGGCATTCAGCCGTAGGAGGAACCCCATGTGTATGTGATTTGAGCCTTTTGGCTATGTGAAAGGGACTCCCTCTGAGGAGTAATATTGGGTTAGGATCAGTTGGACTACAACGTATTACAAACGCAATGTTTAGGAAGGCAGAGATTTTGATAGACGCTCCTGGCCGCGAGGCCGAGGGGTTGTCTTGTGCGTAGTGACGAGGCCCGGCTAGTGCATGAGCCAGTGCCGGCCCGTTTTTAGGTCCATCAGACAGCCTCCAAGAGATGTAGCTTTAGTAGTCCACACATCAGAGTGGATTAATTCCAATGGCTTCTTACTCTCTTGAACATGTCTAGGAAATGGTTTCCTTGCCTGTTTTCCAAATTGACAGGCTTCACATACCTTATGCATTTCTACAACCTTGAATTTAGGCGATCCTGCAACAATATTTTGGGCCTGCATTGATTTAAGTCACTGTACATTAACATGACCAATGCGTTTATGCCATATATCAATATCTGCAACTACACCGGTCCCATGTGCAAACATTGCTACACTCAATTCAAGCATGTCTGCATTCAACGTAAACATTCTACCCTTCTTCTTTCCTTTTGCTATCAAGCGACCTTTATTTTTCATATCCTCAACAAAGCATCCATGAGGATTAAATCTGATCTGCAAGCCCTGCTCAACCATTTGACCAACAGAAATCAGATTCTTGGTGATATTCTGGACATGAAATACATCGGACATGTATTTCTTTTTCCCATCCTGCATAGACAAATGAATTTTTTCAATCTGCACAATAGGATGTGCAGTATCATCACCAGTCTCCACAAATCCTGGTTTTTTCATTTTCCTTGCATCCTCCATCCATTCTGCATGACCTGTCATGTGGTTTGATGCACCTGAGTCAACATACCATACATCGTTGCTTTCTTCTGCACTTGTCACAGAATTGTTCATGTGCTGTACCATAAACAAATGCTCATTTCTGTCATCACCCTGTCTACTAGAAGATGCATAATTCCCTTGTTGCAATTTTCCATTCATGATGTCATTCTGCTTTTTATAGCAGTCTTTAGCCATATGACCCATTTTACCACAGTAGTAGCATTCAACATTATTGTTTGCATTTTGGCCTCTTTGCCATCTACCACGACCTCTTTTGGCTCCCCCTGCCTCTAGAGTTACCACATCCTCCTCCATAGGACTGGTTTTCTTGAGTTTGCTGCATATTCTGATTTCTACCATGGCCTCCAGATCGGCCTCCTCTACCTCTGCCTCTACCTCTTCCAGCATTTGAGTATAAGATAGCTTCTTTTGAAGTTCCTCTTGAAGAAGATGCACCACCATTTCTCTGCTCCTCAGAAATTAGAAGAGCAATCAACTCCTCAAAATCAGGAAATCTTTCACGGACGGAAATGGATGTTCGGAACTGTGCATAATCCTTTCCTAGACCATTCAAGGTCACAGAAACTAAATCATCATCTTCCACTGGCAACCCAATGGAAGCAAGTGCATCTGCAATCTTCTTCATCTTCATGTGGTAGTCATTAATGCTCATATTTTTTCTTTGCACATTGTGCAACTCTTGCTTGAGCTACATTTTCCTAGCTTGTGTATTTGTGCTATATATTTTTGACAAAGTATCCCATGCCTCCTTTGGCATACTTGCATCTTGAATATGCAAAATCATAGAGTCTGAAATGCTGATAGATAGCCAGTACATAACTTTCTTGGCTCTCTCATGCCATGCTTTAAATGCATGCATTTGCTGTTGATTGGGAACATCAGGAAGAACTGGTTCTTCTTCATTTCCTGCAACGAATTCCCAATATCCTTTTCCCATAAGAAAATTTGTCATTCTAAACTTCCATGCTTGGAAGTTGTTCTTGTCAAGCTTTTCAGTGACAATCTGTGAAAGAGAATCAGATGCCATTACAGAACACTGCAAAAAATTCTGTCACTGCAACGAACACAGCTTCAGCCTCACAAGGGCAAATCTACAAAACTGATGAAAGTGGTATTTGACCACATAGTCACTTCCTAGTGACGATTTTGTATCAACAGGCAACATGGATGATTCTGTAACTCCCAATGTCTTTGCGCATAGGCATACGATGCAATTTCTATAGTAACTTTTCACCGACTTGTAGAACACTGGTCGCACAACATAAAACTGGGCCTTTTCCTGAGTGTGTGCAAAAAAATTCCGCCTCCAAAACAGGCTCCGAAATGGCCTCAAATAAAAAAAACAGAGCAACCAAGGGCTAAAACCTACTCTTGCAGCATATACTGCCCTCTTGCTACACCGCGAAGGACGTCTCAATCTGAGACAATGCACTCTTGGACTTTCCGGCTGTGCTACCTGTAGAGACTTGCTCCCAAAACATAAAAATGAAAGCAACAATGATCCTCTTACCAGAACAATGCAAACTTGGTTTGCTTTCTTGAGCTCCTTACCACGAACAAGGCTCTGATACCATGTCAAGATTGTGGGAGAGAAGGAAGGAGTCTCACTTGTAGCTTTCTTGCTTGCACAATGGGGGAATACACACAAAGATGGAGGTTGAAAATAGTTTTCCTCTTCTTAGTTGTGTAAGCCAAAAAGAACTCTAGTACAAAGAAATAGAAGAACCCTATATATGGGTCTCAAACCAAACTCAACTAACTAAGGTGGCATACTAACTAAGCCACGAACTAGAGTAGATAAGGATAGTTGTCGTCTAGCTATTATTTATGGGTGGTGTACCAACCGCATCTGCAAACTGACAAGTCGGTGACATAAATGCACGGTCACCCTAGCATATCACAAGTGGAGCTCGATATCTCAACACTATTGACATACAAATAGCTTTAGTACCATCTTCTTCCTCTTCCTTGCGTAGTCTTTCTACTTTTATCCAATTTCCTTACCCTCTCTTCTTCAGACTTTTTTGACTCTTCTTGCACCTTTTACAACTCAATCTTTTCTTTTTTAGTCATCGTCTCCTTGGTTTCCTCTCACTTCTTCAAAGGAATCTCAATTTGTAGCTTCTTTGGCCCTCCTTGGCTAGATGGCATTCCTTGTTCTCCACCCTCGCTCATTGTTTTTTCACTTGACTGATCTTATTCATGGATTGGTGATCTCTCAAGGGTCTCCCCCACTTCCTCTTCACCTTCCACCTCCCCCACCCACCTCTTGGATAAAATTGGTTAGCACCCTGCCAAACCTTACAGTCAATGCTTTGGATGTAGGCATTCTACGATTGTATTTGGAGGTGGCAACAATGACTCATCCCTTGCCAATTTTTGGGTGGACTCTCGCACCTTGGCTGAAGATTCAATGGTTCTCCAAACATAAGCATTCAAATTGACTTCATCTAGGGATCCTACTATGATGCTTTCAAGCATGGGAACTTGGATTCTTGTCATAAGTGTATTGTACCTATGACTAGATAAGAGTGCATGCACAGTTTTCTCTTGCAAATGGTGGACGGTAGTGTTGGGAATGTCCACTAAATTGATTCCATCATTAGTGTGCACCCTTGCCTTTGTCATGTTCAACATGCTATAGACATCCCTCTTTTTAGCTTTTTCTTTGGACATTTGCCAACACTAATGCTTTCTCAACTAGTTTCGGCATTCATGCAACTTCGACCTTCCTGGGAGAGCCTCCTTGCCTGTCAGTCAGTGTGCTGCTACCCTTGCTTGCATCAAAGGTTCTCAAGAACTCCATGCATTTTTTGTGGTTGATTTCTTGGCTAGCTTTTTCCATGTATTTGTGAAGGTTGTACTGGTCAATCATCCTCTTCACTGCCTCTTCAGTATCTATTAGTTCCCTTAGGTTGCTGATGCTATGGTACTTGAGTTGGTTGAAGACTCTTGTCTCAACAGCCAACTAATACCTTTTATTCTCTTCTTCTGCGAATGGAAGTTGTGCTACCATTTTGGGTTCTTACTAAGATGCAACAACTTCTATTAGTTCACTTGTGAGGCCATTTTCCAACATGAAGGTAAAAAGACTGCAACTTTATGCAATGAAACAAAATAACTTCAAAGATAGAACTGAATTTTTTGCTTCAAATGGTTTGTAAATTCCAAGCAAGCATTTCTTGAATATTCTTCTTAAGTGCAAAGTCTCTCTATCTATCTTTTTACTTTTGGATTTTGATTTTAAATTTTTCTTCCTATTTTCTTTCCCTTTTTATGCTTTTATTATTCGTGTTCATATGAGGTTTTCTTTTCCACCTTGCCCCTCTCCCTCTCCCTCTCTCTCTCCCTCTCCCTCTCCCTCTCCCTCTCCCTCTCGCTCTCTCTCTCTCTCTCTCTCTCTCTCTCTCTCTCTCTCTCTCTCTCTCTCTCTCTCTCTCTCTCTCTCTCTCTCTCTCTCTCTCTCTCTCATTATGTGAATCCTTCCTAGGATTGGAGGATGAAGGGTTAAGGGCATTAAGCGTGTGGGTGTGATGCTTTTACTTTTTCATGAGCCAAGCGTAAGACTGTGGGTTGTACTCTAAGATACTGAAGTACATAATATAAATCAAGATATCAGTAAGAAAGTCACTAGAGTTGATTTGGCTAGCAACATGTAGTTCTTCCTCACTCATGATGCGATCCAAGTAAGGATGGGCCATAATATGATCTTCCAAGGGTTGAGTATGGGTGATGGCCAATACTCTAAATGAGGTAGGAGCCATATAAGTTGGAACATACTCCGTGGTTTTGATGTTACGTCTTTTCTAGGAATTGGTCATGATTTGGTAGCCCTCTTGTTGCCATTGAAGATAGAGAGCATACCATTTTCATAGAAAAAAAGAGTCAGAGTTGGCTAGTGTTTTCAACTCTTCTAGTTCCTGACTAGTTGTAGAGACTTTTCCCTTACTATAGGATGTGATCAAGCATTGTTTGCCAGCTTGCTCTCGAGAAATTTCATTGGCCATCAACTCCTCATCTACCATAGGGACTTTAACGAACATGAATTTTAGGTACATGGTAGCATGTGTACTTCCATTGCTAAAGACTCGTCTAGGAGACCTAAGTCCAATTAGTCATAGCTTTTAGCAAGCATGGTGAAGGTGGCATCCAAGCATCTAATGTATCTAATCAAGCCATCCCCTATGTTCTCAGCTGGATCAGTGGCCAAGGTAAGAATGGATCTTTGTTCGTAAGAGGGTCTAATGCCTGTAGAGGTTGGGATTTAACTGATTGCTAGATAACTCAGCAATTGGTGTATGCTACTTCAGCTGATCCCTAGGGCATGTGTTAGCCACTTGTGTGATAGATGTGGTTTTTGTGGTGCAGATGTTGTGTTGCTTATCCCTTGTGAAGCCATTGGGACACTAGTAGCATTAGGTTGAGTTAGTTTAGGGGTAGTACATTGTGATATTAGTCAAGAGACCCATTGTGTTTCTATGGATTTTATGGCTTTTGGCTCAAGCAGCTTGTCAGTTCTAGGTGGCTCACAAGGTCTCGAAGATGGACTAGTAGTAGATGGTTGAGGGGCACGTATGCCACTCATGGGCTTAGGTAACCAAATCCAGTGGTTGCCTTCATAATAGCCTTGGGTGGCACACAATAGGAATGATGGACCCATGAGGGTTTGCTTTTGGGTGGGGTCATGGTCATTTAGGTACCCAATGGAGCTGTGGATGTGTGGGCTTGCTTGTGTTTTCTTTGGGTTGTGGTTGATTGGTCCTAGTAGGGGCGTGACAAGTCATGACCCCCCTCCTTAGACTTTGCACTAAGTACTTCTATTAGTGGCACTGTTGCGGGCATAGATGGGGCCATGCTACCCTTGTTGAAAGCCATCACTATTCACAAATTGCCAACGGCAATGGGAATGTGCTGTAAGTCATAGCCACCATTGCAATGCATTTTCTTTTTGAATGTGCGTCCTAGCAGCAATTCCTTACCAGCGGTCTTAGGGTTAAACAATACATAGAAAATCATAGGTAAGCTTTAAGTCTCGATAGAGACTACTACTTTACACTTTCCTAGCAGTGAGTAGGACTGTCCCCCAAATGGGTTGAGTTTCGTGTTAATGGGCTACAATTGGGGCTGACCAATGAGAGTCCAATGCTCATGGGTAAGGATGTTGAAGTCAACTCCCTCATCAATAAGCGCATCAAAGGTATGTGTTTTTTGAGCAATGACTATGATTCATGAGTAAGCAGGTTCCACAACTTCCTCATCCATATCCTTGATTTTTGTGATGGTGGCTAGTCTCACATTCACAAGTGGTTGCAGCATTGGTGGCTCATGCAATGGATGGGTTGGAGGGTAGTACTTCTCGAGGCAACTGCCATTAAAGAATCCCATGCCCTCTCCCTCTAAGGTCTCGATCTCTACACCGCTAGTTTGACTAATGTTGCGGACATTGAAAGGCCCCAATCCTTTGAATTTCATCTTCTCCTTATGACCCTTCACTGAGTATAGCAACACTAGGTCGCATTGCTCAAAGTCACATTGTTTGACATGCTTGTCAAACCAACTCTTGCGTCGAGCCTCCTCATAGATTAGTACATGAGTAGCTAAAAGTCATGTCTCAGAGAGATGTTCTAGCTCTACTAGGCCTTCCATCCATGCCTCCTTTCCATCCCATCTCTCTTACATTGCTACTCTCATGCTAGAAACAAAAAACTCTATTAGCAGGATCACTTCAGTCCCGTAGGTTAGCTTGAAGGGTCTTTGCCTAGCTGCCATCTTATAGGCTACCCTATAGGCCCACATCGTTGCCATGAGCTTATTGTCCTAGTCCCTATGCAAGGCAAAGACTACTTTAGTTAGCACATTCACTAGGACCTTGTTCGTGGATTCCCCCTGACCATTAGCTTCAAGGTAGTACGGTGATGATTTCTTATGGATGACCAAGAAGGTGGAAAGCAAGTGGGTCATTACTTCATTAATAAAGTGAGTGCCTTGGTCACTAACTAGTTCAATGGGGCAGCCAAATCATGAGATCACCTGCTCCCAAAGGAACTTAGACATAGTCCTAGCATTGTTCTTCCTAGTGGCTCGTCAAACAGGCCAATTCTTTAGCAAAGTAGGTGATATTTGACTCAATTACATGGTTTACAAGCCAAATTAGATTAACCAAATTTGGTTGTGATGATAAGTGGTGTCATTCATTGATTGCACTCAAGTGGACTTGGTCAATTGCACTTAGACTCAGATCACAATAATATCAATCTAAAATGACCACTCTCGATTGCATGAAAATTGCATATGCTCTACTCAACTATGCCATCATAAAATAGCCTCTCAATCATTAACATGAATCATGTCACTTGAAGGCCCACTTGAAGTTGGAAACAATTGTTTGCACTCCATCATTGATTAAATACAAGGGACTATCGACCTAGATCATGCCATGTAGGTAGCCGCCTAAGATGTTGTCACACTCGATGAAAGAAACCATATTCTTGTCTCAATGATGAGTAGTCAAGGCTCTCTCTCTCTCTCTTCCACCTTGACCTACTTAGTACCTAGGAAGGACTAAGAGCAACAAAGAGAAGACTAGAATAGCTAACCATGTGACCTAACACACTTCGTAGACTTTGAAGAAGAGGGCAAGGGGAGCTACATTGCAATGAGAGTATTCCATTCACTAAGGTCAAATTTAGAAGTTCACAATGAAGGAGTCGTCAAAAAGCTAGCTAAACTAAGAGATTTTAGATAGGATTGAGCTAACTTGCACACATGGCACATATCAAGCTCTCAGTCAACCTCAAGTGCCTTGATATGGAATGTATTGCTCCTACCTTATAGGATGTATCACTCTCAGGTACAAAGTGAAGAAGTTGTGCTTGGAAATTGAGACTACAAGCTATCAATATAGTAGGTATGGGAACTTCATAACTTATCAAGCTCAAGAGGACAAGAAAACTAGAACAAACATGGGCGAACTTAGTTACATTACTAGTCCATTGCAATTTCTTAAGGCTGGTGCTTTGGAACCCCACAATGGACATCTTAGCTACTTAGTGAATAAACCAAAAGGGTCTAATTTATTGCTCTAGGCTTGATAAAAAGGCCATCGTAGCTTGGTAGAGGACCAACACAAAGAATGCCTTAGGGGTGGGTATGACTTGTTTTGTGAGAGCTTGAGAGAGAGAGAGAGCGAGAGAGAGAGCGAGAGAGAGAGAGAGAAAGAGAGAGGAGTTACCCCGAGAGGCTGCACAATTCCCTCTATCTTGATCCTCGACTTAATCATCTTCTCTTACACTCTTCCATCTCGAATATATTCTACCTTCTTAATCTCTTGAGTCTATTTGCGGACAATGGCCTCCGAGCAAAGAATTTCGCGTGCGGATGGCAATCCTACAACTGGCAACGAAGCTTTGGGCGAAGGCATCACTGTTAATCCAACTACGGTTCCAGTTGTAAGTAATGTATTTTCTAAATTGTTAGATGCTTGCTTTGATTCTTGCATGAGATACATTAGGCCCATGCTATGACATACAAGAATAGGTCCTGGGAAGGGATAAACCTCTTCTCATATATTCAAAAGATGGAGTTTGCAAAGTGCATGTATCAAGGGAAGTTAATTGCACTAGTTATGTATGGCTTATTGGTTGATAGGGCAATCAATCAGGGGTTATGAGTAGCATAATCGTAAAAAGAATAATATTAAGAATTGTGCGTGCACCCCAAATCTATCCTCAAAACTAGTACTATGGAGGCCAAGGAAGAAGTAACAATCTCTAGGATAGTCCCTTGAGAAACATTGTCTAGACCATAAAGGGTACTCAATGGGGTGTTGCCACCAAGGACATCCGCCAGGGAGCCATAACTCTCTAAGATCACATGCACAACTGGGATGCTTTGTCACTTCATATGAGTGGCCTAGCTAAAACAAGAGCAATAGTCTCAATCTCACCCCAAGATAAAGTCTACTATGGCTTGATGTGCAATCATTTAGGATATTTCTTTTGGAATACTCGAAGGATCATTGTATCTTCACCTACATATCCTAGCATTCTTGTCCTTGCACCAATTTGAAGGCCTTGCACAAAAAAATCTCATCATACTAGCACCATAAGAGCACCTTGTCGAACTAAAAACCTTGTACATGGAAAGGTTATGTACACTTGAATTCAAGCCCACAAGAAGCTAGCAATGGGAACACCTAAAGAGTTACTCTAAGGGATGCCTCATTGCTTTTGGTGCTCATGAAATTGGAACAACTTGCATTCCTAGGAGCATCATGACATCATTCAAGTGTGAAAAGAGATGTTGGGATAAAGGCATTGGCATGAACTTGAGTTGTTTCCATAAGACCATCACATCAACTTTTTATAATCACCAAAATATCATTTCAATGCTGTCCAACTATTTGAGTCAACAATCACAAGACCTTGGTTTCAAGGAGCTTAAAGTCAAAACAAGAATTCTCTATGTAAGAAACTTGGTTGTTTCTTCATAACACCTCAAACTCTTAGACTATGACCTTTGTGAAAACTATTGCGAAATTGAATGCACCCAAGCCCCGCATGGATTGATGGAAAGATCCAGCCCAAGACCACGAGTCATTGAGAACACACATGCAAGAGTAACTAAAATATACCAAACTTCCAATAGTTCGTATACACCTTAGGTTAGTAGGTCTACTAAGGGTTGAATAGGCATCACTAGAGGATTCCAAGACATCCTAATGAGCACACCATAGTTAGTGATGAGTATAGTCACAAGGATGAATGAGCTAGGGAGTGCGAGCCATGCTAGAAGCCAATACAACAACCAACAATGTAACTCAAATAAAAAGAGGAGGGATTGTAACTTAGGAAAGATGTTGCACACAAGGACATAGAGAAGTATACAAGAATCGTGCACAATGAGACCTATCAACTTAACCTAATGATCTAAAAAGGATATAATTTGTTTAGATAGGAGTGGCAAGAAAATATTATACCCTCATATACTTTTTTGTTAGGATTTTGAGTCCCACAAGCAAGAAGAAAATCTTATGGGCCATCTATAAGTCATAAAATGTAAGATGGGATAACCCATTGGCACAAAACTCAAGGATATTGAGAAGATATTGTCATATACCACAAGGGTCTACAATGTTGAGATGGCAAGCTCAACACGTGCAGACATCGATGATGGACTGCCTGGCTAGATGGGTCCGCACATCTACACTTAGCATGTTGGTGGTCATTATGATACTCACATGGCCACTGACTTATCACTTATTATATTTAGTTTGTTACACCTAAATACAGCTGGCAAAGACATAGCGCCAGTCGATTAGTGTAGTCGGCTATGCACTGTTTGACTTAGTAGGCCATTTTCCTTTATGATGTATCTTATCTATACTTTGTGTACATTATATAGTGTGTGGAAGAAGAAGAAGAAACCAACAAGAGAACGTTTTGGCCTCCATATCTCTTCTTGTGTTCTTGAGTGAGCTTCCTCTTGTGTATACAGTGTGTGTTTGGCACAACACCTCAAGCAAGTCCCCCCACCATGCAATTCTTGACATGGTATTAGAGCTACACCACTAACAGAGGCTGGTTTTGAAGGCTAAAGTGAAGGAGAAGAAGCATGGTTTGAGTAAGCAAGCAACGGGTAAGAAGCTCTCCCATTCCTCCACTCTCTCTCTTGGATAGTGCCTGTGGAGGCATTGAAAGCAGGGTCGAGTCAACATCTCAGATTGCTGTGAGATTTGACATGCAAGCAGAACATTGTATATTAGGGAGAAAAACCCTTTTGGGCTAGCCGGTAGTTATTTTGGGCGTCTGAGGCCGTTTCAAGCCCCGTTTTAGAGCTGCAAGGTTGCAGACAACAGTTTCAGGGTACACTGTGATTTCGGCTGTTTTGATCGAAAGTGGGTGCACAGGTTACAAATTTTGAATTTTTAATTTTTGAGATGCTTGCAAGAAGCAAACATAAGGTTTATCTGCAAACATGTTGTAGATTACATGTACTATTGAGCAATCAATGAAAAAGGTTGCTTGGTGTATTGTTGTGTACGTGTTGTGAAAGATTGCAGAAGATTAGCTTGCTGTGTTGTATCCTTATTTGTGATAATGGTAGAGAATAGTGGAAATCCCATTATTGAGAAGCTCGATAAGAACAACTACCCTTCATGGAAGTTTCGTGTGATGAACTTCCTCATTGGAAAGGGCCTTTATGAGTTTGTTTTAGGTGAAGAAAAGGAGCCAGAGATGGGTATCCCTCTGACTGCAGATGAGTTAAAAGCATGGAAAGAATGGAATGTGAAAAATAAAAAGGTGATGTACTGGCTATCTGCAGTCATTGATAATACTATGCTGGGACATATCAGGAATGCAAAAACTTCACATGCAGCTTGGACAATTTTTGAGAGCATGTTTTCAGTAAATACAAAGGCACGAAAGATTCAACTCAAGCAAGAGTTGAATGCCTTGAAGAAAGGGAAAATGTCTATCAATGAGTATGTGTTGAAGGTGAGGAGCATTACAGATGCTTTAGCACTGATTGATGCAATGCCAGATGATAATGATTTGGTTTCATCCACTCTGAGTGGCCTTAACAATGAGAAGGCATGGAAATCATTTGTTACTTCAGTATATGCACGAAAGCCATTTCCAGATTTTGATGAGCTGATCTCTCTCATGATTACTGAAGAGATCAATATGTAGGGTGATTCGTCTGAAAGAAATGGTGAACAGGTCCAAGCATTTTACTCGAGTTCAAGAAGGGGACGTGGTAGATCCTCTTCAAGAGGCCGTGGTATGGGACGTGCTGGCGATAACCAGCAAAACATGTTCAATCAATAGTTTGGTGAAATGCAAGTTTTTGGAGATAGAGGAAACTTTAGAGGTAGGGGGAGCTCTAGAGGAAGAGGTGGATGGCAGAATAGAGATTCTGAAAATTTTGCTATTGTTTGCCATTATTGTGGCAAAACAGGCCATATTGTAGCCCATTGCTATACAAAGAAGGATGATATTCGCAGTGGTAAATTGCAGCAAGGAAACTATGCATTGTCTTCACGACAGAATAAAGATAAAAATGAGTGTTTGTTTGCTATGCACCGTATGATGAATGCAGTTACAAGAAAGGGGGCACATGATGATGTATGGTATGTCGATTCAGGTGCATCTAATCATATGACCAGTCATGTTGAATGGTTTGGAGAGATGCATGACTTACAAAACCCAGGTTATGTGCAGATGGGTGCTGATTCATGCCACCCAATTTCACACATTGGAAAGGTTCCCTTGTCCTTGTATGATGGCCAGACAAAGAGTCTGACAGATGTATTACATGTGCCATCAATTACAAAGAATCTAGTATCTGTTGGTCAAATGGTAAAGCAATGGTTGCAGGTCCAATTCAATGCAAAAGGTTACAGGGGATTGGTTACGGGGTTGCCTTCTTTTAGAGTTGCAAAATTGCATAAAGTCTATGAAGCATGCCAGTTTGGTAAGCAGGCGAGACAACCCTTCTCGCATGATAGAGAGGTGAGCATAAATATGCTTGATGTAGTATATACAGATGTTTGGCAGCCTACATAGAATGTATCTCTTGGTGGTAGCAAATACTTTGTCACATTTATTGATGATTGTTCAAGGAAGCTATGGGTATACTTCATGAAGGAAAATAGTGATGTGTTTGAGCACTTCAAATATTTTAAGGCAGCTGTTGAAACAGAATCAGGCTTAAAAGTGAAGTGCTTGAGATCAGATGGAGGGGGAGAGTACCTCTCTAATGAGTTCAGTGGCTTCTTGAGGACTCATGGGATAAAGAGGCAATTTACTTGCAGGTATTCCCCACAGCAAAATGGTGTTGCAAAAAGAAAAAACATGCATATTGCAGAAGTTGCACGGGCATTAATGGCTGAAAAGAATATGCCCAAACATTTTTGGTCTGAGGCTGTCCATACTGCTGTCTACATTATGAACAGAACTCCCACAGCTGCAGTTTATGGGATGACTCCTAAAGAGTGCTTTACTGGCAAGAAGCCCGATGTATCGCACTTGAAGGTATTTGGATGTGTTGCATATGTTCATGTGCCAGATGAGCTACGGAAGAAGCTTGATCCAAAGACTAAAAAATGTATTTTTATTGGGTACTCTTTAGAGTAGAAAGGGTACATTGTTATAACCCTGTCACAGGTGAGTTTAGAGTAAGCAAGGATGCTATCTTTGATGAAGATGGGCAGCTGGTATGCACCTAATAGTGATTTATTAGATGATGATAATGATCATGATAGCTATGTGCAAAAAGAAAAACAAGAATCACAGAGTCTTAGTGGACCAGAAACATCATCTAGTACTATACCTGCAGTGAGCTCTTGGTCTGGGAGACTAAGGAGTAGTCCCACATCTTCAGGTGAATCTACAAGTATTGCAGGGAAGGGAAAAGGAAAGAAGAAAGTGTTGGATAGTAATGATGCATCTACCAATCATTTGGGATTTGATGGAGATTCTAGTGGTTCGGAGAGTTTGGATGATGAGCTTGGCATTCCTTTAGTCAGGGCACCAGGTGTACAGAGAGCTCATAGTAATGTAAAGGCTCCGTTGAGTGATCCAGTGGTACGCAGATCTAGCAGGGTCAGATACCTTGTTAAAAGATTTGGTTTTGAAGGTTATGCAGCTCACAATTATGCTTATATGGTGAAACTAGTTGAGGATGTTGAACCCACTTGTTTTGAGGATACTGTTGGTCATGCTCATTGGGATGCAGCAATGGATGAGGAGATGGCTGCATTAGAAGCCAATAAGACTTGGGATTTGGTACCCTTATCTAAGGGTAAGAAAGCTATTGGCTGTAAGTGGGTTTACAAAGTTAAGCATAATGCAGACGGTTCAATTAGCAGGTATAAGGCTAGGCTAGTTGCAAAAGGCTATGCTCAAACATATGGCATAGATTATGATGAGACATTCAATCCAGTTGCTAGGATGGCAACTGTTAGGTGTGTGATTACCTTGGCAGTAGCCAAAGGTTGGAGTTTGCAGCAAAAGGATGTTAAGAATGCCTTCTTGCATGGTGAATTGCAAGAAGAAGTGTATATGGAGCAGCTAGCAGGTTATGAGGATTTAGAGCATTCCACATATGTGTGCAGGTTAAAGAAGGTGCTCTATGGGCTGAAGCAAGCACCTAGAGCATGGTATGAAAAGATTGGAGAGTATCTTGTCAATATTGGATTTTGTATTTCTAATATTGATCACTCACTTTATGTGAGAAAGGGAGATGCAGGGTTGGTCATCATAGTCATCTATGTGGATGACTTCATTATTACAGGTGACAATGACAATGGGATTGTTGAAGTTAAGAACTTCTTGAAGAAGAAGTTTGAGATGAAAGATTTGGGTAAGCTGAGATACTTTCTTGGTATTGAGGTGATCAGATGTGATGATGGTATATGGCTATCCCAAAGGCAGTATGGCTTGGATATGTTATCCAAGTATGGTATGACAACATGCAAGCCTCTTTCAGTACCATTGGAGCAAAATGTGAAGCTAAGTTCTGATCTCGTTCTGATGTTGGGGATGAGATAGAAGACCCTACTATGTTCAGGAGGATAGTAGGGAGTTTGATTTACATGACTATTACAAGGCCAAACTTGAGCTATGGTGTTGGCCTTGTCAGTCAGTTTATGCAGATGCCTAGAAAGCCTAATTTGGATGCAGTTCGACGTATATTGAGGTACGTAAAGTCCACTTTACATTATGGACTTTTTTATGAGGCAGGTAAGGATGTACAGGTCTTTGGATACACAGATGCAGATTGGGCTAGTAGCATGTTAGACAGAAGATCTACAAGTGGATTCATGTTTTCCCTTGGTAGTGCAGTACTTACATGGAGCAGCAAAAAGCAACCTACAGTTGCTTTATCGAGTACAGAGGCTGAGTACAGAGGTGCTACTATGGTAGCATGTGAGGTGGTATGGTTGCAAAGGTTATTAGGTGATTTGGATGTGCAAGGAGATGGTCTAGTTGTCATTCATTGTGACAACATGAGCAGCATACAGCTAGCTAGGAATCTAGTGTTCCATGCTAGGACAAAACACACTGAGGTGCACTACCACTTTGTGAGAGAGAAGGTACTTGCAAGAGAGATTGACTTGGTATATGTCAGCACACATGATCAGATAGTTGGCATTTTCACAAAGGCATTCTTCGAAAGTTTCGAAGCTTACTTGGAGTTGCAGAGATAGAGTTGAGCTTGAGGGGGAGTGTTGAGATGGCAAGCTCAACAAATGCAGACATTGATGATGGACCGCCTGGCTAGATGGGTCCGCACGTCTACACTTAGCACGTTGGTGGTCATTATGATACTCACATGGTCACTGACTTATCACTTATTATATTTAGTTTGTTACACCTACCTACAGCTTGCAAATACATAGCGCCAATTGATTAGTGTAGTCGGTTATGCACTGTTTGACTTAGTAGGCCATTTTCCTTTATGTTGTATCTTATCTATACTTTGTGTACATTGTATAGTGTATGGAAGAAGAAGAAGAAACCAGCAAGAAAACCTTTTGTCCTCCATCTCTCTTCTTGTGTTCTTGAGTGAGCTTCCTCTTGTGTATACAGTGTGTGTTTGGCGGAGCACCTCAAGCAAGTCCCCCCACCACGCGATTCTTGACATACAAAACACTGGCAAAAACTTGAGTGAGCAAAGAATTAATGATTGCACTTGACAAAATATTGATGGTGCTCACACAAGCCCAACTAGAGACGTGTCTAAATGTCACATGCACTCGAGGCATTGGAGTTGCAATCAAGGCGTGAAAGGGAAAGTTTGTTGTGCATGCAGTCACCCCTAGTGGGGAACAAGGGGAAGAAATAATTGCACATTCATGAAAGAATCCATCTAACAGGGGGCAACAACTGGTATCTAGAAACTACCAGCAATAAGAGACCTTGTGGGGATACTTATATCCCTTAAAAAGCTCTGAGGAGGATGAATTGTTGTTCCTAGAATGGTGTAGAAGGCACACGCAAGGGGTAAAAGTGGAAATGAGAAAAGGATCAATCATTTTGATCTTGTGTTTTAGGACAAGGGACTAAATAACCCAAGTGACATACCAATTTCTACGCCTTGTAGAGGCTATGAATGAGTACATGATACCTTCGTCTGAATGTGACGCCATGTGAAGCATCAATGAACTAAGGGTAATTAAGCTCTTAGGGCATGGTGAGGACTTTTGAGTGAAGGAGCTTACTAGAGTCACTTTCTAAACACAAAGGCTCTCCTACAACTCAAATTGCTAGGAAGAATTTGGACACATCATATGAATTTAGTAACTTATTGGAAAACCACACTCATAGCTAGACATGTTGAAACAACAGTGTTGGAGTCCAACAATCACTAGCCTACCAATGATTAATCCAAAAACTCTAGGCTAGAATGGCACATCCAATACTATACACACCCATGCTTCAAATTTTTAGCTAGCCACAATTGACCTAGGGAGGTTGCATTGCATAAAGTCTACCTAACTATGACCAAAGAACCAAAAGATCAAGGAATGATAATAATAGGCATTACATCGAGGACAATATTATTTAGTCATAACACAATATTGATAAAAAAAATACAAAGCCTCGTTGAGCATGAGTACACTTGGGAATCTCAAACCATAACTCAACAGATTGATTATATATCTTGTAAGAGAAATCATTCCAACAAGCACACAATAAAAAAACTGACAAAAGAACATAAAAACCACACTTGCAGAACAATGATAAGGAAATAAGGAACCACATTGCAATAGACATAGGTAAAGGAGAGACTAACATACCACCAAACATTAGCAAAGGGAGATAAACCAAACTAAGAATTTGTAAAAAAAAAAAAACTAAGGAGTAACCACACCTAAGCAATAGATCTCAGTAAATAAGGAGTCACAAGGATCAAACAAGGAAAGACCATGCCCAAATAAAGGGTCATGATAGCTATGACAAGCCCTAATATCTGATTGATAATTTCACAACTTTTTCAACAAAATTGTATACATCTAACACACTATTACCATATTTTTACATTAATGTAATGTAGATGTGATTTTAGTTGTTGCTTTTGGAGGATGTGTCTTTGCAATTTGGCAAGGAAAGAAGGTGGGTTGGACGTTGGGATGATGAGTATAATGTTGCAAGATTTAAAGTTGGGGAAAGGAAGGGATAGAGGCAAAATCTTAGGCCAAATGAAAATTGTGGCATTTGTTCTTGGGGATTCTCTCTAGAGAGGATGTTGCACTTACTAGTTGGGTAATTTTAGATTTGTTGGCCATAGTGGATCCCTAAGTTTCATACCTATATGAAGGATATTAAGATTCCCTTAGATGATGAGTTGGATCTAGATTATTCTCTTATGGTTCCAAGGCAGCTACATAGGTTGCAATAGATTCTCTTCGACGAATTGTCTTTGTCCATGGTCCCTTTACAATATCTATAGAAATGAGACATAGAGGCAATAGTGTGGTAGTTGGAAGGGGGTTTAATGCCAACTAGTTTGAGACCTTAACGGGAAAAAAAATTTCTACAAACATTGGGAAAAATACATACAACATGATGTATCATTCTTGACCTTTTTTGGGGGAGAGAGGGGGCGTAGTAAAGTTTTAAGGTTCAAGATTTTTAAAGAAAAGGAAATGAAAAGAAAAGAAAGAAGAAGAGAAAAAACGTAATTTTTGATGGGAGGGCCGTTAGCATGTTGGTTGGCGTGGAGAATGGAGGGGGTGCCAAGAAGAGAAGATGGAGAGAGGGCACAATTTGCAACAGAGGGGGGAGAGAGAGAGAGAGGATTCTTAATCATCACCATCATCTTCTTGTTCATTGACACCCCTCTTCCTTGCCACCATCATTGCCATGCCTTTTCCACCACCATACTCCACTCGTCCTACCTCTCCACACTCACCATTTTTGACATCATCATTCTAAAACATAATTTTCTAATTCTCCATCATCATCTTTCTTCTTTGATTGTGTGCACAAATGGAGATGCTCCCAAATCTCCATTTTTGGCCATTGTCATTGATAGGAAGAGGAAGAATCCAATAGTTTTTAGTTTAAATTAATCTCATGGTTTAAAAGATTAATCAAGAGAGTCAAAAAGGATCAATTCATATGCGAATGAGCTTTAACAAAGAATGAGATTAGTGATAGGAGAGAAAAGCAAAGTGATTGTTGGACAAAGAAGAGGCTAGGTAGATCGGCATTCCTTGCTGTGGACTTGGAGTCGCGGCCTACAAAGGCACATCTATGAACCTGTCAAATTTCCAAGTAAGTGTGGCTTTGTTTATCAATTGAGCATACAGATGTTTTCCAATTTACAAGGTCTAGTATTTTTTATTTATGCATTGAAACCTGATTATGCATCCTCTATATTCTACATGAATTCTAGACCTTTCTTGAATTTTTTAAAAAATAGAAAAATGTGAAAAATGCATCAAACTAAGTATAAAAAGACATTTGGAAACTCATAAAAATTTATAGAATGCATATTAGTTGAATCTGATATATTATGGGGGTTTAGAATATTGAATGAAATCTCTATAATTTGTTGTCTCCTAACTATGTGATAGCCTATGTAAGCATATGCACTCACATAATAGTTGTACCATAACCTATGCATGAATCGGGTCCTCAAGTGTCACCAAGAAAAATGGAAGGTAACTATAGGATGGAAGGCAACATAGCAAGATAGCGAAGCAAATTGGCAAAGTTACACAAAGGTGAAAAAAGTTAAGAGACATTCAAAATGAGCGAAGGGCGCAAGGCATATAAATTTCAATCAAAGCTTGCTATCATACAATTACTTGTAATAGTATTTTGAAAGCCATGCATAGCACCGTGCAAGTTGTAATATTTTTCGTTCGGTAGAAGGACACGTAGCTCAACAAGGTTACATGCATTCACTTCCATTCACCTTCATGACAGTTAGTTTAATCTAAATATGTATGCACAAATGGGAGAAGACTAGCCAAGAGCTAAATAGGTAGGATGGGTGCCCAATTAAGTGGAAGCAAAAACTCCAAACCCCATGTATACAATCTAGAAAGTGAACGAATAAGTTCATTGTTGTGGTGTGCAAACTTGAGAGCATACTTCTTATTCTTACTCTTATTCTATCTAGTTGTGCTCCATCTTAAGAGTGAGGGAGATTGAGAGTGTGAGAGCGAGGAAGAGAGTGAGGAACTTGAGAGGTGAAGATCCTTCCTTACACACACTCTTCTTTTCTTCCCCTTCTTGGGTGAGAGGCGGATTGGAGGAGAGATCAAGCAATCATTCTTCTTCTTTACATTTCCTTTCATGGTTTGGATGCTTGAGGATCTGATCGAGAGCCATGGAGTAGAGGATGTAGATCGAGTACTATCACACAGATTGTGGAGCCATCATCAAACTTTTACTTTATGGCATTGAGAAAAGGTAAGACGATGAGTTCACTACACTCTCATTGATTTATTTGTTCTTACTTTTGTGTGGTTTGGGAGAAGGATGGATGGATTGATTGATGAGAGTGGTGGATGTGTAGGCTATGTGAGAGGCAGTTGTTGCCAAATCCGATGAATCACTTAAAATAATAAGTGTTTCATCATGTCCAATGGTCAACCCTATGAAGCTCCGGACAAGAGAAATCAAGAAAATGCAACATGTTGATGATGAGGCTTGAGTATTTGCCCCTAGAAATCATTACTCTTTATACCATTGGGCTCATACAACAACATAAATTGTGATTAAGGTTCGGGAGCTTGAGACTCCGTGCATTGCATTGCTTAACTATGGATATGAGATTGCCAAGTTGATGTTGATCATGCTTGGAGAATATGGGCAAAAAACAACACATCTGTGAGATCTTTATGCAATATGTCCAAATGTTAAGATAACCATTGGTGATGTACAAGAGGAGCATCATTTTTTTGTTTAGGATAGTTTTTCTAATTTAGTGATGTTGGGACAACCATATATCACATATGTTCATATTGAGACAAAGGTATTGGATGATGGATCTATAGTTAGAAGTAAAGATGGAAAGAAGAAAGCCCAATTTCTCACTATATGTATCAATCACTCGAGAAATAAAGACACATCAAAGGATGACTGTTGCCTCCAAATGCAAATGAATTTAAGGATCTGAGTTTTCAATAGGCACTACTATAATATGAGGTTGCAATAGTACTATTGAGAGGAAGCTCTCATCTCTTAGTGCGAGAAGAGATGTATTTTCTACTAATTTTACTCAGTTTATAGCAAATAGTTCCATATGTTTTAGGAGGATGGATTCTATGTGTAGGGCTGAAAGAGTATACATATGTAAAGCTGAAAAATAGCTTAGAAACTATTATTTATTGGCTATAGATAGGGGCATTTTAGGCCTATATGAAGGGCTAGTTTTTATTGACACTATGGCTAAAATTTTAGTAGTGGTAAATTCTCAAAATGTGGCTAAAAACAATGTATTACAGGTTTGCTCTTTGGACATATTCCAAGTCATATAAGAGTTTGCTTAGTAGGAAGGTTTATGGCTAAAAGAATGGGATAATGCGACTATGGAAAAAAAATACAAGACCATAGACAAAAAGGTCAACAAGCCCATTGCTATGCCACTACTACGTGTGAAAGTAATAGAATGTATGAATTAGTATCCAGACAATCAAGTTTGAGGGATCCAAAAGGTGCTAGGTATAAATTTATTGCCAAAACACTAAAAGATAATTTTTCTTGCCTACAGATAGGGAATTTTTTGAGTGGATATTATCCAAACCTCATCCAAACATTGGAAGGCTTTTACATTTTAGTCAACTAAAATAAGTTGTGTGGATCTGAATGCCGTGGCTATATACCATTTTATATGTTCCATGAAATTTGAGGCTGATTTTTGTGCAACTAGCTTATTTTCCTAAACTAATAGAGTTACTAAATGAGAATATAAGGATGAAGATTTTGGGGCCATCATCAACGCCCTACTCAAATACATGGTTTACTATTCCTAAGAAGAATGGAGCATTGCGATTTATCTAAGACATGCAACTAGCTAACAAAGTCACAATTAGAAATGGTGTAGGCCTTGTGATTGATGAGTTTCTTGAGGCATTTAGGAAATTCTTTGGGGGACTTATGGTATGACTAGTTCTAGTTGGTAGTTGGGGGACTTATACTCATGATGAATGTGATAAAACAGGGCTTAAGGGATCATATACCACTATTAACTATGCCTTTCTTAGATAATTGAGAGCGGAGTTTTGAGCTCGAGATGTGCCTAAAATTTGCCAAAAATCCAAAATTTAGGGGAAAAATACTTAACATTGAAGGCGGCGGCTGCAGCTAGGACGATTTTAAGCACTAAGTGAAAGACGGCTTTTAAAAGACGCCCGAGCGACACTTGTGGATTTTTGATAATTTTTTCGATTGCCGTGCGGGATTTTAGGAGCTGCCACTCAGTGCAGGATGTCAAGACGAATGCGCAGGATTTTTCAGAGCTTGAAATGGAGTTCGGACGAGGAAGAGGCTACAAATTGGCCAAGATACGAAAGGGTGGATACAACTTGGACCAAAGGGGGGGTGCCCTTTGGGAATTTTACCCCCCCCCCCCCCCCCTCAAATTTCATGCAAAAAATCGTGGAGAGCATGGCGTGAAGAAACGTGAATAGGCGGCCGATTTTTGCACCATCATCCCCCCCAATCGATTTCTAGGCTGTGAGCAACCTATCCAACCAATATTGGGCCTCAACTTCTCCCTCTTGGCTGATCATATCGCCGGTCTTCGCGCAAGGAATGGCTGTCTAGATGAAGAGATCAGATTCTAGTCTTTCTCTCTCCTCCCTCTCTCTCTTCTCTATGGGTTGTTCATGTGTACCATCTTGATGAAGGAATCCGGGGAGTTAGAATGAATGAAATGGTGATGGAGATTGATGGAGATGCTGAAGATTGAAGTGCAGCATTGGATTGAGAGCAATGGAGCCTTTGTCTGCTGGTTATGAAGTCATTCAAGGCGTCTCGGGTTACGTAAAACACGGTATGACCATTTTTATGAAGAAAATGAAGGATTTTTGATAGTTTATGATGATAATTATGTTCTTATTGGATGAAAATTTATTTGTGTGTTGTTTGCATTATGAGTAATTACTGTGTATAAAAAAATCTTGGTTTTGCAATGATTTACATGCTTTATTTAATTCCCATAAACCTGAAATGCGGTTTTTAAGTGGCAAAATTGTAGTTTTTCCATTTCGGGTGGGTGAAATCTGTTCCCATGGGGGGAATATGGAAGATAAATTGAATATTAGTATGTTGAAGTGATTGGAACAAGAAAAACCAAAAAAATAGTATATTTTATTGCTAAATAAATTAAGAAAATGGGAAAAATAAGAGAAAAAATAAAAATACGTCTTGGAAAAATAAGAAAAAATATAATGATTGCTCGTGGATGTGTAGTAGTGGTAAAGCATGAGGTTTAGCCTCAATTTGCCCTATCTCCTTGTCAAAGTTTGTGATTTATTGCTTTTTATACATCAAAACATGACAAAATGAACCTCTACACCTATGCGACGAAAGCAATACCTAAACATAGGGGTTCGGATGTTTGAATGGTGTGATTTGCATGCTGATTATTGCTGATTTTCTGATGCATACCATGACATAGAGTCATTGTACTTTTATTAAGAGGTTAGTAGCATGAGTGTGGTCTCGGTGCTATCCTTACATTGCCGCAACGGGTTAGTAAATGCATGGAAAAGCCTGGTTGTGCACAACACGTGTCTGGTTTGAAAATTATGTTTGAGCACTTTAGGATCATTCACTTTGCATGTGCATGTAAAGCATGGTATCGGAATAAAAGGACTGGATGCATAGCACCTGTTTTCACTCACAATGACCCACGCTTGAGTGTGGAAAGGCATTCTAAGCCGTAGGATAGATGTTCATTTCTTGGGGGATTATTTGGTAAGGAAACATGGTATCTCCTGGAGTATTTTTGAAATGAAAGAGTGGAGTTCGTTCATTTGTTTTATATGTTGAGCAGCGCATCAAGGGGCCAATCCTTGCGATGTAGGAGAGCTGCTATGAGGCCGTGGTGATTCTACCGAGAGGTTGCCTCCCATGTATATGATTATCATGGCATTTATTGCCAGTGTGTAAGGGTTCTCCCTCTGAGAAGTTTATAGAAAGGGAAACGTTGGACCACAAAACTACAAAACTATAAACGCATAGATTAGGCTTTAGGACAGTTCGTCCTTTAGTAGCAGATTGACGCTCCTGGCCCACGAGGCCGTGAGGGTGTGTTTGTCCGTTATGAGCATGAGGCTAGTGCCATAGCCAGTGCCGGCCCATTTGAGGTCCCATTAGTAGTGCATCTGCCGGGAGCTGCCAATAAGTGGTGGTTCTTGAATCTAGGGTTTTTAGGGACAAAAAAAGTTGGTTTATGTCCTCTGACAAGGATCGTTAAGCGGAAATACAGAAAGCAGAACGTGCTGAGAGGGCTAGACGGTGGTTGGAGATTGTAAGTTACTATTCTCCTCAAAGGAGTAGCCCGATATGCGTAAGAGGCAGCGGTCTTAGTAACCCAACTACTGCACATAGTCTTTTAGGTGCAGGAGGAAGCACAAGTTCTTCCTCTCTTCCACCAAGTCAATCCACTTCAAGTGGGGGTGTGATTCCATCAGTTCAAACTCCTATTGTCAATCCGATTGTCGTCATGGCACAACCCATTGCAATTATTGCAGGGATGCCGGATCTACCAGCTTTAGGAGTTCCTTTGCCCATTTTTAATGGGTTAGCCAAAGAAGATGTAGAGTTTCACATTTGTGAATTCTAAAGATTAATGTTTAATTACCACATCCAAGATTAGGGACATCTTATGATGTTCTTTAACATGACGTTAAAAGGAAGGGCTACAATATGGTATCATAGCATAGAGACTGGAACCATCACCATAATCGACCAATTTTATGCAACTTTCCGAGGAGAATATGCCCCTGAAAGAGGTGGCCAATACTGGTTGCGTGTTTTGAATGTAATGTGCCAAGACCCCCATGAGAATGTGAAAGCCTATGCCAAGAAGCTTAAGGAAGTGTTTCGTAAGTTACAAACTTACATTCCCATTCCGCCGGCTGCCCAATTGCAATACTTCTTGCATGGATTGGATTTCAATATTTAGGTACAATTGAGTAGTGTGGCTTTAGTTGATATAGACACCGCCACCATGCGGGCAGAAGGAGTAGAGTCTCGATTACAAACGGCCTACTCCTCTCGAATAAATCTTAATTTGGGCCTAGTACCTGGAGGCAATCTACCATTGATGAATGGAAGTCAAGGAATGCCTATGAATAACCCTAATGGGAGAGGAAGCATGGTTCAAAATGTACCTTTGCTGCCAGCTCCTCCCAGTGTGACTATGCCTATGGCTAGTCAGTTGGCTCCACCAAGTGTTGGAGGCCAAGTTTCGAACCCTAATGTTATTCTTGTGAGTCAACAACCAATGCCCAATCAAATTGTTAGGCCAATGGAATGACGGGTAGACGATCAAGGCTATGAGTCGAGTGCCTCGAATGTCCTTGGCGAAGTTAAGGATATGATGAAGCACTACACTGACATGATTTCTGAAAAATATCGGCAAATAGCTATTGATATCAATTTCTTGAAGAAGCAGCAGAATCTGATAGGGAGTCAATGCCCTGAAGAGGGTGGTCCCTCAAGATTCAGATGTAAGTGGTGTGGTGGACAACATTTCCCTAGAAACTGTCCAAATGTGAAATGTGATATTTGTGGAAAGTCGGGCCACTTAGCCGCTACCTGTTGGAGTAAGATTAGTTTCCTCCAACAATGGAGTAAACAGCTAGGTCCAGTTAATCATAGAGCGCAAGGTAGTAACCTCCAGCAAAATGATGGACCAAGACAAATACTGCAAAGGGGAAAGACCACTATAGAGGAGTTGCCACAAGGCAATGGAGTTAGCCTTATTGAGGCTGTACCCATCAATGGTGCTGAAACCTCTAACCTACGAGCTGTGACAAGAGGCCAAAAGGCTAAAGAGGGTGACAGAGATAATGCAAAACCGGTCGAGGGAAACCCTAAGCAAGGGGATAAGGGGACACAAGTCCTGAATCTTGGCGTGGAAGGGGGACCTCTAAGGCCTGTTGACAAGAAAGTCGATCTTAAGAAGGATGAGGAAGTGCCAAGAAAGAAGGCAAGAGCTAAAAAAGAAGCACCAAAGCCAGTCCCGAGACCAAAAGAGAGAATGGTTTTGCGAGAAAAGAGAGCTTTGGCTACCTATCATGATTTTGATTTAGCAAGTTCTCTTTACGAAGTCAGACAGAATGTAAACCTCTTACAATTGATTAAATTATCTCTAGGAGTACGCAAGGAATTCAAGAAGATCCTACATATTGGGTATATTGTAGAACCTTTGGGCATAGCACAAGTAGGGGAAGATTGGTTTGATCATGCTGAAAAGAATTGCCCTAGGGTTCCAATATACGTGGATGGAATATTAGTGGAGCATGCTATCGTAGACACTGGCTCCTCTGTCAATATCATGAGTTCAAAGTTGATAGAGAGGTTGGGTCTAGGCATCCAAAAAGATAGCTCCACCCTTCTTAGAATGGCTAATGATAGTCTAAGGCAACCAGAAGGTTGCGTTACTAAGGTCCATGTTACAGTTGCAAGTGTAGAATGCTTCTTGCACTTTAGGGTGATAAGATTTGCAGGACGTCCTAGCTATCGAGTCTTGCTAGGTAGGCCTTGGATCTTACGAATAGACTGTCAAGTCGATATACCCGTCGGTCGAGTGGTTCTAGGTAGAGGTGCTAATCGAGTAATAGTCGATGCTTACCCTGAGTCTTCTCAGAGTGAGAGAGCTCCTCTATCCTCTACTGAATTAGAAACATCAGATGATCCATCTGGCAGTGAGACATCATCCAGTGATGAATCTAGAGAGGGATCCACTACAGAGAATATTTATCAGATAACTCAAAATGAGCAGATAGAGCCGCAAGATAGGATAAGAGACGCGGATGTGATTGAGTTGGACCTTGGCACGCCAAATGATTTGTGGCCAATTAAATTAGGTTCCATGCTCAGTTCAACAGAAAGGGAGGACTATGTGTCCTTGATTCAAGAATTTCGTGACATCTTTGCTTAGAGTTATGACAAGCTGAGAGACATTCCTCCCAGCCTAGATATTCATACTATTCTTGTAAAAGAAGATAGTTGTCCTATGCGTCAGAAGGTAAGGCGTATGCCTTTTGAATTGAGGGACGGGCTGTTTGAGGAGTTACAAAAGTTATGGAAAGTTGGTTTAATCTTCCCTGTACAGCACACAGAATGGTGTTCACCAGTTGTTATCAGGAAGAAGAAAAACAAACAGATCTGACTATGGTACTTTTACGTACCATGTGATGGCCTTTGGTTTGTGCAATGCACTTGGATCATGGCAACGAACAACAGACAAGACCTTTGGTAACATCTCCCCAGATGAGTTGAAAGTATTTATCGATGCCCTGGGGACAGCCACTGTAAGAGAAAGGATGTTGATTATTTTAAGAAAGTGCTTTGAGCACGGCAGACAATTTTGTATCGCTCTTAACCCACGGAAGTGTGTCTTTGGAGTGCCTTATGGGCTATTGCTAGGCCATGTGGTCAGTTTAGTAGGAATCGCAAATAACCCTAAAAAGATCAAGGTTATAGTCACTATGAGTCCACCACGCACTCCGAAAGAGGTACATAGCTTTTTGTCATCGATAGGGTACTATCGGAGGTTTATAAATGCCTTGGCAGAAATGACGTTGCCATTAACGAACTTATTATCCTTTAGCTGTCTATTTGTATGGAGTGACCCTTGTAAGGTAGCTTTCAAGGATGTGAAACAGGAGCTGGTAAAGCACCAGTTTTAAAAGCACCTAAAAGAGGTGAGGTATTTTACATATTTTCAGCAGCCACCATGCATAGTATCAGCTGCTGTTTAGCCCAAATCTGGGAGGAAAAGTGGTATCATCCAATAGCTTTTGCTAGTCGAAAATTGGACATATCAGAAATTAACTATACCTATATGGAGAAGTTGTGCCTTGCGATGGTCTTTGCGACTAAAAAATTCAAGCACTACATCCTCTATGAGAAGGTAGTGTTTTATACGAAGGCGGAAGGGCTTAGATTGCTTATGAAGAAGCTACAACCGCCTGATCGTCTAGCAAAGTGGTTAATTACTTTGCAGGAGTTCGATTATGAGATTGAGAGTAAGCCACCGAGGTTGCAGGGGATTGTGGAATGCCTTGTGGATTTCGGGGAGCCGAATGAGACTTTGGCTGAAGGAAGTGATATTGAAGAAATGGTTAAAATTGATACCGCTTCTATCCCATCTTGGTATGCTGCTATCACACATTATCTATCAACGCGGGAGACTGGAGTTGGTTTATCAAAATCCGAAAAGAGAAAAATCAGACAACAGGCTTTGAAGTTTTCCTTGATCGTAGGAACATTATATCGGCAGGGTGTTGATGATATCTATTGCCGATGTGTGATGCTTGACGAGGTTCCTTTCATCTTGGAAGAGTGCCATGACTCTGCATGTGAAGGGCACTTCGCTAGACGGTTGACGACACACAAAGCTTTAAGAGTTGGATATTGGTGGCCGTCCATCTTGCAAGATTTCTTTGAATACGTTAAGAGATGTGATACTTGTCAAAGACATGACAACAGAGAGAATAAGAAACGTCCACTTAAGCCTATCATGGCTATCCTTCCATTTGAGAAGTGGGGTATTGATTTTGTGGGTCCTATCACCCCATCGTCTACTACCCAGAAGAGGTACATTATAGTAGCAATTGATTATTTTACAAAATGGTCAGAAGCGCGGGTGACGAGGTAGGACAATGCAAAAGAGACTGAAAGTTTTCTTTTAGAGTAGATTATCTGTCGTTTCGATCCACCGAAGGAACTAGTGTCGGACCGTGGAACCCACTTTTTGAATAAAGTGATCAAAAGCTTGACTGAAGCTTGGCAAATCAAGCATAATAAAACGACTCCCTATAATCCGCAAGCCAAGGGGCAAGTAGAAAGTACTAATAAGCAGCTTGTGGGTATCTTGTCTAAAATAGTATCTGAGAAGAAACGAGACTGGGACAGGAAGTTGTATGTAGCAGTATGGGCATACAATACAACGTTCAAGCGAGCTACCGGCCATACTCCATTTAAATTAGTGTATGGGGAAGAGTGTGTGTTACCCCTCGAAATCGAGTTGCCAACCATACGGTTTGCAATTACCCACTCTTTGGGAGATGAGGATGCACTCTTCGAACGTTTTACAACCATAGCCCACCTGGATGAGCTGAAATTGCAGAGCTTATTACACCAGGAGGTAGCTAAACATCGGATGAAGCAGTTGCATGACCTTAAAGCGAAGAAGTATACCTTTAAAAAAGGGCAATTAGTTTTGTACTATGATGTGCGTAGGGAGTTGTTTCCAGGGAAGCTGGAACCTAGATGGGATGGCCCCTATAAGATTGTTAGGCTAGGGAAAAATAGGTCTACGGCTCTACTAGTTGATTTGCAGAGAGTAGAGTTTAAAAATAAGGTTAATCTTAATAAGATTAAACCTTATTATTTCTAAGTATGCTAACATGTAGAAGTGCATTGCAGGTCCATTCTGGGGCTGATTTGAGACCTGCAAAAGAGCTTAAAGTTGGTTGATGGGGCGGTTAATTCCTTATTTGGAACACCCATATCTGGAGCAGAGATACCATCAGGGGAAACTTATCTGGTGGAGCAAAGGATACAAAGTGATTGAGCAAGAAGACGGAACCTTTGTGTGGGAGATCAAAGTCTTCTGTCATCATTGCTTACGATTGTTGACAAGTATCCCTATTGAGTTTAATGAAGAAGGTGGGATGGAGCCGTCAGTTCATCCTCTAAACATGCTAAATTTTGACTATCACAATTACAAGTAGAGGAGTTCATGATGGCAGGCTGTGTAAACCCATTGTGGACGTACACATTATATTTTCACGGAGCGTCCAAGGGCCTTAATAAAAAAGGGAGTGTTGGAGTAGTAATCCGAGATCCCCGACGTAGGGTTACGATGAAATTAGTTGCTTATCTCGGGGTAGGATTTACTAACAACATGGCAGAGTATAAAGTCTTGATTATGGGACTGCATATTGGCAAGCAAGGTGGTATTGGGCGGTTGTTAGTAAAAGGGGATTCCCAGTTGATCTTGAATCAGCTAGATGGGACATACACAGTGCAGAATCCCATCCTTTGTATGTATCATCGAACTACCATGACCCTACTTGAGGAGTTTGAGAGAGTGTCTCTTCAGCTAATTCCACGTTATTGGAATCAGTTTGCGGATTCACTGGCAAATCTTGCTTATGAAGAATACCTTTTCTTCAACTGTGGTCCTAGTTTGGATATTGTTATCAATAATGAGACAGGACCTGGTCGCTTGTGGGGAATGTTATCAGAGCATGCAATATATGGCAGGCGATGGTTGATATGGGTGATGCAAAGAGTAGTCGAGACCAATCTAGCATTGATATCCTGGACCCATAGGCTGATTATTAGACAACATGTTATGCGTACGTCTCTTGTTATGTATATAGGAGGGATGGGTCATAGCCTTATGCATTTAGCTTAGGGCTGTGAGTCCTATTTTTTCTCCTTGGAAAGGAGCATATTATTGTATATCTGTACTATTTCGGGGAGGGATATGTAGGTGCTATTCTGTTTGATCGCGTTAGGCCAAGAGGGCCAGTTTTTCAAGGTTTTAAATGTTTTGTTTCATTAGGCCAAGAGGGCTGATCCGTTTTTGTAGAGAAATGTTTTATTTCGTTAGGCCAAGAGGGCCAGTTGTCTGTTTAGTACAGGTGCAGTTAATGGTTTCTTGTTTTAGTCATGTGCTAGACAGGTTCGAAGAAGAGCTTGAAAGGAGCCTGTCGCGTGGAGATTTTTCGTGGCCCTATCCAAGTGATATCTCTCCTTTACGAGTAACGTGTTTTTATGGTATATGTATCTGTGTACTTGTAGGGGATTTTTTTTTCTTGATTGGGGACCGGCGTCCAAGGCATGAAGTCCCAGGTTTGGGTTAGGTCTGTCTGAGGGAGGTCTGAGTAGTCGTTGCCTCCTGTAAAGACATTGCCAGGCATCGAAAGCCCTATTTCAGAAGGCAATTCTAGTGACCATGTTGTGCTAGCCTACTAGGCAGTCGTTCCAGGAGTTCTTGTTAGTTGTGAGGCAGTTAGAGAAGCCTGCCGAAGAAAAATAATGATGATTGAGAAAAAAAAACCTTGAATATCTCAAAGAAAATAACTATATACAAAGGTGTGTAGAAAGGGATTCTAACCCCTATAAAAATAGAAAAAAAAAGAAAGGAAAAAATTTTAGAAGCAGTTAATCATTGCCTTGCGAAGGCCTGGTAGGTTCCTGGGGACGAGTCAGACCTGGGGCCAATGCCTTGTCTTCCTAAGGGTGGCATCTCGCTGGAAAAGAAGGAAGTAAGGAAGGTTAGAGCGAAAATAAAAGTGAGCATCAGAAAAGGATTGAGTGTCACCTCACGAGGGCTTGGTAGGTTCTTGGGTATCGAGACAGGACCTGAGGCCGATGCCCTGTTCTCCTTGGGTCACTACGCTCAGCTCCCTCCTTTTGACATGCCCAAGTATGGAAGAATAAAACCTAAAAGAAGAAATGTGCTAAAAGAAAATACTTCTTGATCAGGCTATAGGAGTCATCGCCTAGTAGGAGCTCCTGGTTGTGTTGTCCTTAGTTAGATAGGTAGTTCAGACCACCACTTAGGGCGACCTCTTTGATAGTTCTTTTTAGTTTGGTCGTGTTGTAGCAGTCGGTTAGTGACTAGCTTCAGATCTTTTATCAAATTATGCTAGGCCTACTCCTTGTGGATTTCATGCCTTGGTTTTGTCAGGGGATAGGGAGAGCATTGCGCTGTGTTTTAATATGTATCTATTTTGTATCAGCTTGATGCTTCCTTTGGTTGTTTTGTGCAGATCTGTTGTGGGATTCAATGGGCTGAGTCGCCCTATCCTATGGTCGCCAATGAGAGCAGAGTTCTGAGCCCGGGATGTGCCTAACATTTGCCAAAAAATCCAGAATTTAGGGAAAAAATATTTAACATCGAAGGCAGCGGCTGCAGCTAGGACGATTTTAAGCACCAAGTGAAAGACGGCTTTTAAAAGGCGCCCGAGCGACACTTGTGGATTTTTGATAATTTTTCTGACTGCCGTGGGGGATGTCATGAGCTACCAGTCAGTGCAGGATGTCAAGACGGATGCGCAAGATTTTTCAGAGCTTGAAATGGAGTCTGGACGAGGAAGATGCCACAAATTGGCCAAGATACGAAAGGGTGGATACAACTTGGACCAAAGGGGCGGTGCCCGCTGGGAATTTTAACCCCCCCCCCCCCCCCCCCCCTCAAATTTCATGCAAAAAATAGTGGAGAGCATGGCGTGAAGAAACATGAACAAGCGGCCGATTTTTGCGCCATCATCCCCCCCCAATCGATTTCCGAGCTGTGAGCAACCTATCCAACCGACATTGGGCCTCAACTTCTCCCTCTTGTCTAATCATATCGCCGATTTTTGCGCGAGGAATGGCTATCCGGATGAAGAGATCAGATTCTAGTATTTCTCTCTCCGCCCTCTCTCTCTTCTCTACTGGCTGTTCATGTGCATCATCTTGATGAAGGAATCCAGGGAGGGAGAATGAAGGAAATGGTGATGGAGATTGATGGAGATGCTGAAGATTGAAGTGCAACATTGGATTGAGAGCAATGGAGGCTCCATCTGCTGGTTATGCAGTCATTCAAGGCGTCTCGAGTTACATAAAACATAGTATGACCATTTTTATGAAGAAAATGAAGGATTTTTGATAGTTTATGATGATAATTATGTTCTTATTGGATGAAAATTTATTTGTGTACTGTTTGCATTATGAGTAATTACTATGTATCGGAAAATCTTAATTTTGCAATGATTTACATGCTTTATTTAATTCCCGTAAACCCGAAATGTGGTTTTTAAGTGGTAAAATGATAGTTTTTTTGTTTCGGGTGGGTGAAATCTGTTCCCATGGGGAGAATATGGAAGATAAATTGAATGTTAGTATGCTGAAGTGATTGGAACAAGAAAAACCAGAAAAATAGTATATTTTATTGCTAAATAAATCAAGAAAATGGAGAAAATAAGGGAAAAAATAGAATTACCTCTTGAAAAAATAAGGAAAAATATAAAGATTGTTTGTGGATATGTGGTAGTGGTAAAGCATGAGGTTTAGCCTTAATTTTCCCTATCTCCTTGTCAAAGTTTGTGATTTATCGCTTTTTATACATCAAAACATGACAAAATGAACCTCTACACCTATGCAACGAAAGCAATACCTAAACGTAGGGGGTTGGGATGTTTGAATGGTGTGATTTGTGTGCTGATTGTTGCTAATTTTCTGATGCATACGATGACATAGAGTCCGTGTACTTTTATTAAGAGGATAGTAGCACGAGTGTGGTCTCGGTGCTATCCTTACATCGCCGCAACGGGTTAGTAAATGCATGGAAAAGCTTGGTTGTGCACAACACGTGTCTGATTTGAAAATTATGTTTGAGCACTTTAGGATCATTCACTTTGCATGTGCATGTAAAGCATGGTATCTGAATAAAAGGACTGGATACGTAGCACCTGTTTTCAATGGCAATGACCCACGCTTGAGTGTGGAAAGGCATCCTAAACCGTAGGATAGACATTTGTTTCTTGGGGGATTATTTGGTAAGGAAACATGGTACCTCCTGGAGTACTTTCGAAATGAAAGAGTGGAGTTTGTTCATTTGTTTTATATGTTGAGCAGCTCATCAAGGGGCCAATCCCCTACGATGTAGGAGAGTTGCCGTGAGGCCGCGGTGATTCTACTGAGAGGTTGCCTCCCATGTATGTGATTATCGTGGCATTTATTGCTAGTGTGTAAGGGTTCTCCCTATGAGGAGTTTATAGAAAGGGAAACGTTGGACTACAAAACTATAAACGCATAGATTAGGCTTTAGGAAAGTTTGTCCTTTAGCAGCAGATTGATGCTTCTGGCCCACGAGGCCGTGAGGGTGTGTTTGTCTGTTATGAGCATGAGGTTCAACTAGTGCCATAGCCAATGCTGGCCCATTAGAGGTTCCATCAATAATGTATCGATAAAGGGTTATACAGAGGATGAGAATATTGAAGAGTTGAATGAGAATGGTAGTAGTAGAGAGTTTTTTGTGCTAGTCATATAGTTGACTATGAGAAGATTTTAGCTCACTTAGAGGAAGTGCATTTCACTTTTCAAGCCAAAAGTCTATGTATGGAGCTGAAGAGGTATTTATTGTGGGTCATATGTGTGTGCCCTATGGCAAGAAGCCTTCACCAATAAAGGTAGATGGGATTAAAATTGTTGAGAAATGTGCAATCACATCCACTATAGCCTCTTTGCAAAAAAACAACAAGGCAAAGAAACACATTGCAAATAAAGCCTTAGACTAGGTCATGCATGCATGGTTTATTAAAACCACACTTGGTGAATACCGTGGTCACTTTCCACCTTTTTCCACCTACCAATAACAGCTACTGTAAGCCTATAAAAGGCACTCATCCCCACACTCATTATCATTTAGTTACTTGCATTATGCTTGGATAATATAAGTTGTTCTTCTTTGTTATTACTTATGCCTCATTATGATTGTCTATTTTTCTCATCAGTGATCCACATTAGCATGCATCCTTAATATTTTAACATGGTATCAGGTGGGTTTCAAGCTAATGAGTCATTAGGCCACTGATTGGGTCATTCCAATTTGAATTTCTGGCTCCGTCCACTTTCCCATGAATCTTTCACCTACCTCCATAGCCACCCACCTTCATTGGAGGGCTTGAATCTCTCAAATTAGGCCATTTTAGCTCCTGCTTTCTTCTGGGAAACTCTTCCTTGACTCGGGACACTACTTCCTATCATCTCAAAGCATGACATTGTGCACTAACTACTCCAGCATTGTGCCTGTACTAGCCCATTGCCTAGAATGCACTTGTGACCTGTCATACTGTTGATGATGTGCCTATAGTCCACGATCTTGATGACTACCATGGGGCTTTGAAAGCCCATGAGATAGGCTTTCTATCCATGTAAAATTTTTGGGAAATGATCAAGTCTACAATACACACAGAACAGAAAATCGGGCCAGTATAGAAACCCTAATGAAGACTCCATAGCCAATCTTTCAAAAGCTTTATCTCTTCTTCATTTTCTCCTCTGCCACTCAAGCCATAGTGTTACCACTCAAATATAATTGGATTTGGCATACATTCTCACAACAAATCATTGAGGAGGGGAGATCTTGGTGATTTTTTTGGCAAGATTGAAGCATAGTCAAGCATAGTGTCTCTTGACATTGATCTAGTGACTTGTCACTGTGTCATCTGACATAATCAGCTTTGCCTCTGATCAAATCTGAGTTTAAAATCGAGGCGAGGAAGACTTGAACTTGCAAGACCTTGAAGACCTCAAATATATTTGAAGATTTCAAGTTCAAAGGGCATACTAGTCACATAGTATCTCTTGATACTAATCACCTAGTGCTTCTTGGCACTTGTGCTCAACTCTTCTATTGCTGAAATTTGAAATTTTTGGAGCTGATTTGCTATTGATCTTGCAATGTCAACATGGGCAAGGACTCACTGACAACTCGATTCAACGGTGTCGGATTCCATACATGGAAAACTAGGATCAAATTGATCCTGATGAAGAAAGGCTTGTGGTCAATCACAAGTGGTCAAGAGAAGAAAACAAGGGAAGGTGCACTTTTAGTCATATGGGGTAAAAATGATGATAAGGCTCAAGCTATTATCAAGCTCGAACTTGATGATAGCTACATTCATCATGTTGATGATTATGAAACCTCTCAAGCAACATGGGATCGATTAGAAACCCTATTTGGAGCTCACTTGAAATCCTCCAAAAATGGCTTATTGATTGAAATTTTTAAGCTTGACATGAAAACTAGTACCTCACTTGCAACTCATTTGAATTATATGGAAAGCTTGTTGACACAACTTGTAGGAATCAACTTGAAGATGGATGAAGACATTTGCATTGGAGTGCTTCTCAAGTGTCTTCCACTTGAGTTTGATAATGTGTCTACCACATTAATCAACATGCCAAAGACAAAGCTTGTGGATATCAAAGCCTCTCTCCTAGAAGAGGAAAAGAAGATCAAGAGCAAGGGAGAAACAAGCACCCCAAGAGGAGACCAACAACTCCTCTATGTGAAAGGGAAGAAGAGCATAGTTTGTGACTTTTGTAAGAAAATTGGGCATATTGAGGAGTTTTGCCATGCTAAGAAAAGGTTTCAAAGAGCATATCTTGCAAGAGTCAAAGAAGACGACGACAACAATGGAGAAGAAGAAGAAGAAGAAGACACCCAATAACAAAAGGATAGGATTCACCAATCCCTCTTTTGTAGCTCATTTTCTGATAGACTTTTTTAAGTTTTAAATGTGTACTTGCCTAATGTTCTTACCATAAGCTCATGTAACCTTTGCACACTACAGCCTCTACACACTGAGGTCTTGTGAAAGTCTCTAGCTTTGTATGGTTGGTTCTTTCCATGTCTACACTTAGCAAGGTTCTACTCATGAGAACCTCTGTATAGTCAATGTCTTTCTTGGTTGTGATTGAGGAGGGGTGTTGAGAAATGTGCAATCACATCCACTATAGCCTCTTTGTAAGGAACAACAAGGCAAAGAAACACATTGCAAATAAAGCCTTAGACTAGGTCATATATTCATGGTTTACTAAAACCACAGTTTGTGAATACCATGGTCACTTTCCACATTTTTCCACCTACCAATACCACCTATTGTAAGCCTATAAAAGGCACTCATCCCCACACTCATTTCACATTATCATTCAGTTGTACTTGCATTATGCTTGGATAATATCAATTGTTCTTCTTTGTCATTACTTATGCCTCATTATGATTGTCTATTTGCTTCATCAGTGATCCACCTTAGCATGCATCCTCAATATTTTAACAGAAATGTAGGATACATGTTGTTTCAAAGGTCAAAAGATTCTTAGGTGCATGTGTATTTTACCTTATATGGATATTCCATTATGTGCATGTGGCTAATTATTTCTATCCATTATTACAGAAGGGACAAAAATTCCAACAGGTAGAAAGCACACCAAAGCCATGAAGAAACTAAAGAAATTGTCGAAGTTGGCACTGATATTAAGGAAGGCTGATTATTCAAAGGGAAAGCCTATTATCATTATAGTGGACACTAGCATGATTGGTATTGGATAGGTATTTAGGCAAGATGATGATGAAGAAAATAGATATGCAATTAGATTTGGAGAAAAAGTGTTAAATGAAAGGTAGAGAAGGTAGCCACAAGTGAAGAGGGATATATGGGGTGTTGTGACAACCCTTAAATGTGACAAACGGTACTTTATAGGTGCACATGTGGTTGTTGAAACAAATTGTTTACCATTATTGGGGATGATTGCTTATTGTGCCACTCCGAATATTTCCATGGTAAGGTGTATTGCATATATAAAGTCACTAAATCCTAAATTACACCACACTGTAGGGAGAAATAATCAGATTGTAGACATGTTATCTAGGACATGCTTTCAAGACAAAGATGGGATTATGGATAAAGAAGAAGAGGGTGAATTTATTGCTAAAAATACATGGACTACTATTGGGCTGAATGGCACCTACTATAATTGCAGGTACATCACTCATTAATGTAATGACAACATTAAATACAACAAGTACAATAGATTATCTAACATGGACAACTATCGTAATAGTGAATAAAGCAATAAATAAAGTGTGTGCAGTGATGAATAAAGCTTGGACAACATAGAAAAAGCACTTTAGGTGTTATGTTTAAGCTTTAGAAGTGTTGTTGGAAGACTTATATACAAGGGAATGACTAAAAGTTGGGCAATATCTCAGCACAAAGTCCAAGGGAGATGAATGGTTTGAAGAGGAATATAAAATAATTAAAAGAAAGGCATATGGGCTTTTTATAAAAGATAGATATATTTGGAAACATACAAATAGGAAGAAAGAGATTCCACTATGAGTCATTAGTAATAGAGCTATGCAATAATAGCTAATGGAGGAGTTTCATGAGAGTTTGTGGGCTAGCCATAGAGGTGTTTGGGGCACATTTAAGAAGATTGAGGAAAGTATTGGTGGCAAGGAATGTATTAGGATGTTTTACACTTTGTGGAATTATGCAATACTTGTCAAATGTATTCCACAATGAACATAAAGATAGGATGTAGCCAATCTATTCTTTGTCTCTTCATCATAAGACTCGGGGATTCCACCTTATAGAACATGTAGAATACCACATAATTTCAAAATAAAGGGCATTCTATTTGGTAAATTTTATAGGATTATATTTACAAAAGAGGTTTTTAAATTACAATTTGCAAAAAATATGTAAGTTTAATAAAGTAAAATGGGTTATTTTAAGGCCTTATTGCATGTAAAAAAAGGGTATTTCTTAATATTTTTTGAATGCACATTATATAGATGATTTCTTACAGGGGGACCCCTCGGGATCACAAATGGGTGGTAGATTTGGTCACCATGTCTATAGGACTTTAGCAAATGAGATGCTTTGACTAATCATCAAGGCATTGTATAAGTCATGTAGAGGCAAAGTAAAAGAGTGGCCATGGTTATTACCATATGCATTATGGGATGATCAGATGACACATAGTTCAATGACTAGGTATATGCCTACTGAATTAATGTATGGATAGATCTACCATACAAAGTATACTGACAGTGAAGAGTTTGTCTAGATATTTAGTTTATTTCCACAAACAAACTGAGAAGTTCTGCATCACCATCCACTGACACAACTATGTTAGTGAAGGGAAGAAATGAGGTAGAAAGCAGAGGAAAAAAAAAAGTTATTGATGATATTTCTGGCATGATGAATCCTGGTATGATGACGTCTAGCTATGATTTGGTTGTCAGTATTAATAGTGAAATTGGTATTCCATTCATTTTTACACTTGGTGCTCGGCAGAGCAGGTATGTACTGCCTCATGAAAGAGGGGAATCAAGCAGTGCACTGCAGTTGAAACGCTCACAGAGGGTCAGATACCTAGTGGATAGACTCACATACAGTGGATATTCTACAAAACACTATGCATACATGACAAATATTATGGAGTATAAAGAACCTGCTACGTTTGCTGCTGAGGCAATAGTGCATAAGAATTGGTGCAAGGCCATGGATGAAGAAATGGCTGCATTGACTGAAAATCAAACTTGGGATCTTGTTTTATTACCTGATGGTAAGAAGACCATAGGTTGCAAATCGGTGTATGAAAACAAAGTCATACATATTGAGAAGTATGTTATAATAAGGCTATGCTTCTAGATGCAAAAGCGCAAGTAGAGGATAGTTCTTATGCTACATCACTCATGCCCTAGCTACCAATCCCTTAAGGAAGCCCCCTTTATAAGGGTATAGCAGGCAAAGATACCTCTTGCACAACAAAAGTAGCGCATTTTTACTAGAAGATAAAGAAGAAAGCGAGGGAGTATAAAGTAGCAAAAGAAGACAACTCTTTGATTGATTTTCGACCCATATGTATATAATGTCCTTAAATTTAGATATACAATGTTATAAAGAGTGAATGATCTCCAAAAAAATGCAATGACAATCACATTATGTACAAACTCTCATTGAGCTAATGAGAGTTTCTCTCATATAATCACACACTTGTCTATTGAATAGGAAGCTAAAGCCCACCCTCCCCAAAACACACACACACACACACACACACACACACGTGCACATTTTCACATAAATACACATACACCTCTTTTCATCCTTTCAATAATCCCCTTACCATCCCAATTTCTTCAATATCACATTGATCTCTATTGTGTCAGAATATGCACTATAGCATGTGCTTCCTTAAACTCGTAAGTATCTGCATTAGTTTGAGCCCCTTGATCAACAATCTGAACATGATCTTCTTCATCCTCTACATCATAATATTTGAAGAATAATAGTATTTGGACACTCTTTACTCTACATTTTCCTTTACAATCAAAGGATATTGGCTTAGCACATTTGTAGCATAAGCCGTGAGCATGTAGTTCCCTTATCATCTCACTAGTTAGGTGTCTAATTTGGATAGCTTTAGATAGCATTTTACCCACACGATCATCGCCACTATTTAGGTCAGCTATAGATCTAACATGTTGACACCCGTGGTGCTCACCTTGATTACATGGCTGAGAATAGAGTGGCTATTCGCTTATGCTGCCCGGAGAATATGGATTATCATCATGTTTTTGCTGAGTCTAAACTTCACATTTGGATTGAACGTGCACCTTTTGATGAAGCTCCAATGAGATGCTCATGTCATGTAAGGATGACCAAACTTGACCTCATGATTGCACCAAGTAGCATGTAATGTAAGCACTTTTCTTTTCAGGGGTAGCATTTTTTAGCAAAAGATTTTCAACCATCTCCACACAAGCTCGAAGATCCTCATTATGAATACAAAGGTGAAGTAGTATGAATGCATCATGCTCCTTGGTCTTAGTGGAGCCAGCCTCAAGTGGCCTTACGAATGAAGTTGTAGCTTTTGCAATCGACCATGTCGATTCCTCATCCAACAAAGCTTGCACCCACTGCTTGACCAATGGAGGTGTGTGAGCTACCATTGTCCACTCATTAGTAGTAACCTCTCAGTATAGTGAATCTCATGCTGAGATAGGGTATAATTCAACAAGCTGCAGGGGCCAATTTTAGGTACCCCCTATGCATCTCTCCATGGTACTCTTGGGCGAATCCATAAGTGCCCACCAGGAGTCTTTTATTTCCGTCTCAATTTTCTCATGGCCCTTCCTTTTTCCTCTATGGCTCATCATTTTTAATGCAGTAGTCCATAAGACCTCCCTGCACTAAAACTACAATAACGTTTAGCCCATAAATTGTGATTAAGGAGGTTTTTGATTCAAATCAAAGGGGATGATGCCCTATTCACAAATAGTTATAGAGCTCTCTCATAGAAATAATACAAGCGGTCCTCCATAGTGTGAACACAGTAACTAGAAAGATGACTGTACAGATATCTTGTAACTTAGGTAGGTGGACTAACTATCATTGGACTGATATGCCGTGCAAGTACCAACTACGTCAATTATATGAATGTGAAAATGGTCATCTAGGTAGGTGGTTGGAATGATATGCACAAGGGAAGATGGAGATGAGAGTTTATGGTGTTTGAGAATATCTTTAACTTGAGGGGTGTATCGATGGTTGAGAAGATTGACAATATGGTGTCGCCACTTCGGACAGCAGAGCATTCTCCCCAAGTGCACATCGGGGGCCGGGGACGAATTGGCACATGAGCAGTTATAGTTGGATGGTAGCAGGGGTGCCGAGCATGGTTCGTTGACCAGAGGCGCCGGTGCCCAGTTGTGCACATGCGAGTGCGAAGAAGGCGGTGAAGAAGTAAGGCTCGAGCGAATGGAGACACTTTGGGCCTCCTACCATAGATCGCAATTGCCAATGTGGACGTGCGCTAGGGCTCATGGAAGTACCCCACCGCGATATCTTCTTAATGGCGCGGATCATGTGATATGCACAAACGATAACGATTGATATTCACCAGAGAGCGACGTGTGTGGTTAAGGGAACTTGGCAGCGAAGCATAAATCCCCAAGGGAAATGTGAGACGCACGCATGGTACGCTTCCTCCTCACATCGTCGGCACAAACTCCCTTCTGATGGGAAGGAAGGAGCAGCGTATGTCGTCGTCTCCCTGCTACCTAGTAGGGCCGGCCTAGCGAGTCTTCTCCATCTGCAGGCGCCCGCCGCCCCGAGAGCGAGAAGAGAGAGAGCGACAGCGGCGGCGGGGGGGAAAGAGGGGACGGAGCGCGGGGGCGCCACGTGTGCTCTCACCATCCCACATCCCAGGAGCTGCATAGAATATGAAGTGTTATGAATAGGCGCGCGGCCAGATGTCTTTCTTTCGTCTTTTCGGAGACATCTGGTAAAATTGGAACGATACAGAGAAGATTAGCTTGGCCCCTGCAAAGGATGACACGCACAAATCGAGAAATGGTTCAAGGTTCTCGTCAAATTCGAATGCCTAGCTAGTGGTGGATATCATTCTCTGAAACGATTTGCTCTGCTCCAATATCACATCTTATGGTAGGTACACCCAGCCACTTCGTGCAATTCGGCGCTCCTTGCAGTTTTCCACTTCCCCAAGAGATAACAAGAGTTAGATTTGGTTGAGGGAGGGTACTCTTTTACTTGTGACTACGGGCTACCACTCAACCTCGGTTCCCAAAAACCTAAAACTAACTTGCTACCACTCACCTAAAACTATGACTGCTCACATTGATCTCCTCTCCTAAAGATTTTCCTTGTTTACAAGGTAGAGGTGATAAGCTTACTCATACAGTAATAAGCGCTAGTCAAATCTCGATTGCAATACAAGCCTAGACGTGGTCTACCACATTTGTAATAACTTTGAAACCTGTTTTGCCAAGTTATTTCACAACGTCCTACGCATTCAATGTAAACATCGGAAATGGTTATAACACTGCGGAAATGGGCATTCTGTATTGAAACACTTTGGACATAGATTAGATGGCCATACCTCTAGGCACATCAGAACATAAATTAGATGGTCGTAGCTGTAGCCATGCATTGGAACATATGTTACGTGGTCATAGCTCTAGGAATAAAAATGGATGTCAATCTAGAACACACTAGTCTAATGTCCACCGGGGGAACTCAAATTTCACCAAATATACCTACTGTAATACCCAGAATGATGTAATCCACTGTGTTGAACCTCAATTTTCGATCAAGTTGACCCATAGAACCAAGATGCATTCAATGTCATAAAAGCACTAAGCATTTGACCAGGTCACTGTTGTATAAACTTCTCAAAGTAAAATAGATTGCTCCTCTTCAAGATTTCGCCTCCATTGAAGCAAGCTTGAAGAACGATTTGCTTCTCTGAAACGATTTGCTCTGCTCCAATATCACATCTTATGGTAGGTACACCCAGCCACTTCGTGCAATTCGGCGCTCCTTGCAGTTTTCCACTTCCCCAAGAGATAACAAGAGTTAGATTTGGTTGAGGGAGGGTACTCTTTTACTTGTGACTACGGGCTACCACTCAACCTCGGTTCCCAAAAACCTAAAACTAACTTGCTACCACTCACCTAAAACTATGACTGCTCACATTGATCTCCTCTCCTAAAGATTTTCCTTGTTTACAAGGTAGAGGTGATAAGCTTACTCATACAGTAATAAGCGCTAGTCAAATCTCGATTGCAATACAAGCCTAGACGTGGTCTACCACATTTGTAATAACTTTGAAACCTGTTTTGCCAAGTTATTTCACAACGTCCTACGCATTCAATGTAAACATCGGAAATGGTTATAACACTGCGGAAATGGGCATTCTGTATTGAAACACTTTGGACATAGATTAGATGGCCATACCTCTAGGCACATCAGAACATAAATTAGATGGTCGTAGCTGTAGCCATGCATTGGAACATATGTTACGTGGTCATAGCTCTAGGAATAAAAATGGATGTCAATCTAGAACACACTAGTCTAATGTCCACCGGGGGAACTCAAATTTCACCAAATATACCTACTGTAATACCCAGAATGATGTAATCCACTGTGTTGAACCTCAATTTTCGATCAAGTTGACCCATAGAACCAAGATGCATTCAATGTCATAAAAGCACTAAGCATTTGACCAGGTCACTGTTGTATAAACTTCTCAAAGTAAAATAGATTGCTCCTCTTCAAGATTTCGCCTCCATTGAAGCAAGCTTGAAGAACGATTTGCTTCTCTGAAACGATTTGCTCTGCTCCAATATCACATCTTATGGTAGGTACACCCAGCCACTTCGTGCAATTCGGCGCTCCTTGCAGTTTTCCACTTCCCCAAGAGATAACAAGAGTTAGATTTGGTTGAGGGAGGGTACTCTTTTACTTGTGACTACGGGCTACCACTCAACCTCGGTTCCCAAAAACCTAAAACTAACTTGCTACCACTCACCTAAAACTATGACTGCTCACATTGATCTCCTCTCCTAAAGATTTTCCTTGTTTACAAGGTAGAGGTGATAAGCTTACTCATACAGTAATAAGCGCTAGTCAAATCTCGATTGCAATACAAGCCTAGACGTGGTCTACCACATTTGTAATAACTTTGAAACCTGTTTTGCCAAGTTATTTCACAACGTCCTACGCATTCAATGTAAACATCGGAAATGGTTATAACACTGCGGAAATGGGCATTCTGTATTGAAACACTTTGGACATAGATTAGATGGCCATACCTCTAGGCACATCAGAACATAAATTAGATGGTCGTAGCTGTAGCCATGCATTGGAACATATGTTACGTGGTCATAGCTCTAGGAATAAAAATGGATGTCAATCTAGAACACACTAGTCTAATGTCCACCGGGGGAACTCAAATTTCACCAAATATACCTACTGTAATACCCAGAATGATGTAATCCACTGTGTTGAACCTCAATTTTCGATCAAGTTGACCCATAGAACCAAGATGCATTCAATGTCATAAAAGCACTAAGCATTTGACCAGGTCACTGTTGTATAAACTTCTCAAAGTAAAATAGATTGCTCCTCTTCAAGATTTCGCCTCCATTGAAGCAAGCTTGAAGAACCCCTATTGTCTCAAAAGGGTTGATAAAGATGGTGGCCCCAATGTAGATTGAAATGGTGAGAAGCCCCAAATCTTTGAAAAGATGATTCAATATCGATCATTAAATCGCTATTGATGTTGAGTAACACTCCCAAAAGCATAAAAGAACCAAAAACCCTGTGAAATCTCTCAGATTTTGAAGAAGAATCAATGATGTATTGTTAAATGCTTCAGGAAGAATTAGTACAATGCTTTTATGGAAAATGTTAAACCATCAAGAATCCTTCAGTGATGAACAAGGAGACCTCTATTGATCACTCACAAGGTAATAGTCCTCATAGGAAGGAAGGAAAATGAGTAAATGTGAGAGTGCTAGTTGCTACCCCATTTAATCCAACTTGAAGCCTAAAGCTTATGGGCCCTTTACATGGTCATTGCCTTCAATGCATACAATGGAACCCTCAAATCATCTCAAATTTTTAACAAAATCTGAAGTAAGCTATTGATGTCATGTTGTTATAGCTTCAAGAATGAATCTACTTGCTCGAAGTGATGCATACATTCTTCAATGTAAGCCATGGAAGCTTGTTGTGGCTATACAAACACCTACTAGAATGATGATAGGACTGGGATTGAGGATGAAGATTGAGTTTAGAGTGAGCATTATTGTTGCCAAGAGAGAGTTTTCAAGGCTAATGGCAAGCAATATGAAGTGTATTGTAGCCTTGGATCCATAAGAAATGGAGTCATGGTGCTGGATAAGGAGGGAAACGGCATGAATAGATGGTGCAGTTTGTGTTAATGCCTTGTTGGCTACAACAGCTTAGAGCTCATGAAAAGGGTCATTACCATAGCTCTTCCCAATAGAAGCTATCAACAAGTCGTGATCTTATTCAAGTCATAAGGTGGATGCTCTTGATCGCTACCCCAATACAATGTAGATTTTGCTACTACTGTAGGCCATGTGGATGTTTCTTCCCCCTCCTCAATAGTTATTAGAATGCTCCATAGGTTTCTAGGAAGCAAGATCAAGTGGCCATTGAAGTGAAGGGCATCACAATAGAGAGGTTGGAGTGAAAATCTCTCATGGATATTTGAAGATGAGTCTGAGAAAAATGAGGAAGAAGAAGATGAAACCCTACCTCCAAAAAGTAGTAGGACTTTTAGTCTTCTCCAACCCCCTATAGCCCCATGTGGACCATATGCCTTCAAAATAACATTAAAAAATGGTCATGACGTGCTAAAATGGAAAGAGGATTTCCATTTTTTCCAAGATCCATTTCAAATGTCTGTCCCTAGAGTCGTATCACAACAACCTAGATTTGAACTATAGTTACTCTACACAAACTACTATAGCCATATCTAACCTTGAAAATGACAATGCGGATGGATTTAAACTACTACTCTAATACAAATGTAAAGAAGGGAAACCTAGCCTAATCTTAATTGGCCTAACTCTGACCAAGGAATTGAAAAGAAATTACTCTAATTATAAGAAAAGCATTGAAAGCCATAGCCTAAATTGAAATGTCATGTGAAAGAGAACAAGAAACTAGAAAAATGGAACTAACTCATCAAGTTTAATTCATCAAAATGATAAAAAACCTCCACAATAGTTCTTTCTCCTATTTATAATTATTTCCCATACTAGCTAGTGCATGTAGATAAAAGTCTTTTTTCTACATTACGAGTCTCTACCTACAGAATCCTAGCATCCAATAAAGGTTCAAGCTCGAGGAAGTTACTAAATGTATATCCCCTACATCACGTGTGTTCAAGGTCTATTTATAAATATCCTTACCTGTGAATCTTTTCTATATAAAACATAACCCTTTTCTATTCAATCCGTAAATAACCCCTTTATATTACATCTTTCTATTTGTAAAAAATGTATACAAATTATATTTTAAAAATACCTTATTTTGAACCTATGTGATGCACACATATATTCATGAGTAACTTACCCAAGGGTTCAAGTAGCCAATGGGGATGATAAATCAATACTCAAATATGCTCATAGGTTCAACTATGCCTTTCTAAAAATTATGAAGTATCGGTGGACTTGATTGCATTGCTAGAAATGGACCTTATTGATGTTGTTGTAGGATGTGATTAGCTAAATTAATTAGGCAAGATCACATTAGACTTCTCTCAATTGTACATGGAATTTGTGAGTGATGGACAACTAGTACATTGAGAGGGGGTTCAATATATATTAGAGCTTCAGCTTCTCACTACTATGCAACTCAAGAAAGAGTTCAAGAAGCGGTCTCAAATCTTTATACTACATCTCAATAAGAAAACCACACATCAACCTCAATATCTAGTCGCTGCTAAAGCATCTGCAATGCTCCTCACCTTTAACACATACTCATTGACAGACATTTTCCCTTTCTTCAAGGCATTCAACTCTTGCTTGAGTTGAATCTTTCGTGCCTTTGTATTTACTGAAAATATATTTTCAAAAATTGTCCAAGCTACATGTGAAGTTTCTGCATTCCTGATATGCCCCAACATCATATTATCAATGACTACAGATAACCAATACATCACCATTTTGTATTTCGCATTCAATGCTTTTAATTCATTTGCAGTTGGAGGGATACCTATCTCTGGCTCCTTTTCTTCACCTGAAACAAACTCATAAAGGCCCTTTCCAATGAGAAAGTTCGTCACACTGAACTTCCATGAAGGGTAGTTGTTCTTGTCGAGCTTCTCAATAATGGGATTTCCACTGTTCTCTGCCATTATCACAAACAAGGATCCAAAACAACAAGCTAGTCTTCTGCAATCTTTCACAACACATGCACAGCAATACACCAAGCAACCTTTTTCACTGATTGCTCAATAATATATGTAATCTGCAACCTATTTACAGATAGACCTTATGTTTCCTTCTTGCAAACACCTCAAAAATTACAGATTCGAAATCTGTAACCTATGCACCCACTTTCGATCAAAACGGTCGAAATCATAGTGTACCCTGAAACTGATGTCCGTAATCTTGCGGCTCTAAAATGGGGCCTGAAATGGCCTCAAATGCCCTAAACAACAGTGGAAAAGCACTGAAGGACCTATCTGTAGAATATACAGTGCTTTGCTCGCACACCAAATCTCACAGCAATCTGATATTTTTGCTTTGCCCTGGTTCCGGTGCCTCCACAAGCACTATCCAATAGAGAGAGTGGAAGAATGGGATAGCTTCTTACCCGTTGCTTGCTTGCTTGAGCCTTGCTTCTTCTCCTTCACTTCAGCCTTCAAAATCAGCCTCTCTCGTGGGTGCGGCTCTGATACCATGTCAAGAATCATGTGGTGGGGGGACTTGCTTGAGCTACTGCGCCAAACATACACTGTATACATAAGAGGAAGCTCACTCAAGAACACAAGAAGAGAGATGGAGGCCAAAACGTTTTCTTGCTGATTTTTTCTTCTTCTTCCACACACTATACAATATACACAAAGTATAGATAAGATACAACATAAAGGAAAGTGGCCTTCTAAGTCAAACAGTGCATAACCGACTACACTAATTGACTGGCGTTATATCTTTGCCAGCTGTAGGTAGGTGTAACAAACTAAATATAATAAGTGATAAGTTAGTGGTCATGTGAGTATCATAATGACCACCAATGTGCTAAGTGTAGATGTGCGGACTCATCTAGCCAGGCGGGTCCATCATCAATGTCCGCATGTATTGAGCTTGCCATCTCAACAGAGGAGGCTCAGGGAAAGTGTTCAACATTGAAGAATGATCATTGGTTGGTCCATTGGCTATCCAAATTAATTATCAAAAAATCCACAACATGCAAATAAGCAGTATGCCTCATTTTTACAAAGAAAATGTGCTTCTTTTTTATGTTTGATGGTCTAAATGAAATTCATATGGAACAAAAATTTATTTGGATCTTGTTTGCATCATGATTGAGGGCTGTGCATACCCCTCAACCAAAATACCATGGCCTTACTACAGCTCTCCTACATCTCGGGGATTGGCCCCAAGATGCACTACCTCAACATAAAAACAAGAGTACAAGCTCCACTCTTTGATTTATCTAACGATCTAGGAGTTGATATTTCCTCACTGAACTTATTCCAAAATCGCTCATCTAATCTACAGCAAGTATTTCCTCACACTCTCAGCGTTGGTCAATGTTTAGCATACAAGTGCTATGCATCCAGGATTTTATAACATGTGACATGCAAAATGCAAAAGTGGATGCTTATTGTGCACAACCATATATCATTAAAAATCAACAAAGTGGAGTGAAAAAAATCAGCCCTTTAATGATTTTCAATCTATTCGTTGTTGCTGCATTGCTAGAGACTAGCATCGAATTTCCTCATGCTACTAGCCTCTTTAGACTTAAATTATTATCGTCCTATATGATATGCTCAAAAAAAAGATCAAACATTACCTCATTTTCAGTACTTAAACACTTTCACACCCCCTCTTTTCCCCCTACCACTTATGTGTTGCATGGTTGCATAGGTGTAGGGTTTTGTTTTTTTTCATTCTCAATGTATAAAGCAATAAAAACACACTAAAACACAAAAAGCAAGGATGAGCTGAGGCTATACCTCATGCCTCAACCTTGCTAAACATTCACACATATTATCCATTTTTTTTTCATTTTTCTATCTCAAAAAATCCTACTTTTTTTCATTTTTTACTATTTTTCACTATTTATTTGCTCATAAAAATAGGTTATTTTCTTATCTATGATTATTGACTAATTATGATAGCTGAAAGATGTTTTCAATTAGAATTTTATTTTATGTGCATCTCTTTTTTCCACCCAAAACCAACAAAATCTTCACTTTTACTCTAAAAATGCACTTTTTGGGTTGGAATTTAATTATTGCGACTATTTATCATTACAGTGCCTCTTGTATATGTGATATGAGGTATTATACCTATATGTTATGGGATCTCTCTTTAAGAAGTGGAGGAAGGCAAACGTTGGACTATGTCCTATTACAAACGCAAAATCAATATTAGAGTTTAGTGTAGCGTGTGCCTTAGATGCTCCTGGCCGTGAGGCCATGTGGGGTGTCTTGTGTGTCTTAGAGGTCCAACTAGTGCTAGAGAGCCAGATTCGGGCCCATTTTAGGTCCCGACAGGTGGTGCATTTTCCAGGAGCCGCTTATAAGTGTGGCAGCTTTCGAATCTTGGTCTTATAAGGGATATGTTTCCTTTATTCTATAGTTGATAGCCGCCTTGAAGCGATGGATGCTAAGATAGACTGATTAAAGTTTTAGCCATGAGCATGACAATGAAACCGAGGAACCCCCCTAACCCTAAAGATACTTTATCCAATTTAAATGGTTTAGTGGGATCTTTGGCTAGAAATGTGGCCAATTATTTTACCCTTTGCCCTTAAAGTGACGCCATGATGGAGTTTGGGTCACTATCACGAAATACTCATGGAGTAATGGTGAGAAATAGTCCATGGGAGTTAGAGGAAGGATTAGAAAGTAAAAGTGAGATTAGGAAGGCACAGGTGTCTACGATCCTTAGTGGTGATAAGGTTTTAGAGGGAAAGACCGTGATGCCACTAGTCAAAGTAATATATGCCTATGAGCAGGAGATACCTCCGATGCTAGGGCCTAATGCAATTGGGTTCCAAAGTGCAATTTTGCAGATCCATAAAACATTGGATGATATCTACTTATGTGGGAAACCCTTATCAGAGAGGAAGGTTCTATTAGAACCTGCGTCCGATTTTAGGGAAATGGTGGCAAATAAGGATAGAATTACTAAAACACCATCAGTAGGCAATGGAGTAGACTCCCTATTGCATATCATAGGACTCTCTAGACCACTCTGTGAGTTGGCAGAAAGGGATAAAAAGGATGATATTAACCTTCCTACACCAATAAAGGTGGAAATGGAAGAGGTTAGGGACCCTAAAATGTTGGAGACAGGTCATGATTATGAAGATTTTAATGACCTAATGCTAATCCCAAAGGAGAGGACTAAATGCCCTCCTCCTTATAGGGATCTCCCAGTGTTTCATGGGCTGGTAAATGAGGACCCAATGTTGCACTTAAAAGAGTACGGCCTAACTTGCCTTACAAGCCGGTATGATGATATACATTGGATGCTTGTATTCTCAAGTACCTTGAAGGGAGAGGCTAGAAAATGGTATTGGAACCTTCCAAGAGGGTCAATTAAATCATTCGAGGAGCTGCACGATAAATTTTTAAATGAATATGAAAAGAAGGTGCCTATGACCCAGGTCTTATGGCAGCTTATGCAGATAATACAAGAGTCTTACCCTTCTACTAAAGAATACGCTAGAGCGTTTGAGGATATCCTAAGCCTTTGGCCAAGAAGAGCTACTATGTTACCTAAGGATGTGCTATGTGAGCTCTTTATGAGCGGCTTAGAGATTAATACACAAATCCGAGTGAGGATGCAAGATCCTAAGTCATTAAATGAGGCCAAGAGGCATGCAATTGACTATGAGTAGTATATTTGAAGATTTTGAGAAAACTTTTGGAGTTTCTCTTGCTCGTTGCAAGTGCATCCAAATATCCAACCAATTTTGCAAAGAGAATGTCATTTCGCTAATACCAAGACAAGCTTAGCGGGAAATCTTGGTAGCCAAAATCTACAAGTAGGAAATGGAAATTTGATGAGTAGTGATAAGATGCCTCTTGGGGATAAAAAGATTCCATGCTCAGCAAGTCCCATTAAGGCTTGCAACAGTTCCATGAGAGGTAATTGCAATGGCGGCATTGATAGGACCATCAAGCCTATGAGTATGGATAAGCATGCTATGCATGGCCCTAGTTGTGCTCCTCATAAGGCTCTTGAAAGACATTTCCAATTTATGGATGAATCATGCTTTCGAGTAGAGGTTATTCCTTTTAGTAAAAGCATGGTTCCTATGGCTAAGTAGTTGTTACAGAGTGGACAAAGGCAAGACATCTTGTATGAGGAAGATGCATGATGCCAAAGGTTCCCCTATGATCGAAAGTAGTTCTAAGGATGTGAGGATATTTGGCTGCAGCAATAAGTCCGCTTTGAGTCTATTAGACCAATGTAGCAAAATGAGGTAGTCTAAGAATATAAAAAGGAATATGAGATGGGTTAGGACACCCAAAATTTCTAAATGTGTGGTTGGTGTGCCAAATGAAAGGCCAGGAATTCCATGTGGATATGCCTTGACGATTTCCCAAGTGAATGAGATCAATGGCCATAATGACACATCTGACAATAGGGACCGCCCTGAGATGCATCTATGTGATGGGTCTAGGCTTGAAGCTTTGTCTAGTTTGGACTGTATCATTGACATATGTAATGGCCCAATTAGAGAAGAGTTGAATGATCATAAATCCATGATTCTCCCTGTAGGAGGAGTTACTAGAAAGTTGGGACAAGTGATCCGTTTGAGTGACGACCAAGAAGATGAGATATATCAACCTAATGATGTCATTCATTCAAGTCATAGTACCCAAGAAGAAATGGCCATTATTACTGAGGTATCACTAGAAAGGATTGGGCTAGTGGATCTACAAAGGGCATAGATCTAACTTGCATGAGTAGCATGAGGCTGGGTCTCATATTTTATGCTATCTTTGGTATCTTAGTTAGTTTGATAGAATGTGGTGTATATGCCAAGAACACCATGTATTGCATGGATTAGAATGACTTATCCATTTTAGGCCAAGAGGGTCATTTGTTTGTTTAGTGTGGGTGCAGTTAATATTTCTTGTTTTAGTGTTGTGCTAGATAGATTATGTGGAACCTGGGGGAGCCTTTGCTATGCCAAAGATTCTTGTGGCCCAATCCAGGTGATATCTTTTCTTTTATGAGTACTATTCTTTTATGTTATATGTGTTTGTGTACTTGTGAGGGATTTCGTTTTCTTATTGGGGATCGAAAATTAAGGCATGAAGTCCCAAGTTTAGGTTATGTATGTTTATGGGAGATTTGAGCAATTGTTACCTCTTGCAAAGGTATTATGAGGCACTAAAAGACCTGTTTTAGATGGCAATCCTAGTGACCCTATTCTGTTGACCTGCTAGGCGGTTATTCTAGGAGTCTCTGTTAGTTGTGAGGTAGTTAGAAAAGCATGTCAGACAAAATGATAATACAAAGAAGCAAAATCCTAAATAGCTGAAGAATAAAAATATACAGAGATGTGTAAAAAGGGATTCTAACCCTTATAAAAATAGAAAAGGAATGAAAGAAAAATCATTGAGCAGTTGTTCATCGCCTTGCGACGGGCTGGTAGGTTCTTGGGGACGAGACAAGACCTAGGGCCAATGTCTTGTCTTCCTAGGGGTGGCAACTAGCTGAAAAGCAAAGAAAACTAAGGAAGGTTGGAGTGAAAATAAAATTGAGTGTCAATAAAGGATTAAGTGTCACCTCCCGAGGGCTTGGTAGGTTCTTGGGTACCGAGATAGGACCTGAGGCCAATGTCCTGTTCTCCTTGGGTCACTATGCTCAACTCCCTCCTGTTTACATGCCCGTGTATGGAAAATAAAAGGCTAAATAGACAATGTGCTAAAAGACAATACTTCTAGATCACGCTATAGGAGTCCTCGCCTAGAAGGAGCTCGTGGTTGTGTTGTCCTCAGTTAGGAAGGTAGTATAGACAACCACTTAGGACAACCTCTTTGATAGTTCTTTTTAGCATAGCCGTGTTGGAGCAATTGGTTAGTGACTAACTTTGGGCTTTCTGTCAGATTATGCTAGGCCTACTCCTCATGGATTTCATGCCTTGGTTTTGATAGGAGGTAGAGTGAGAACCGTGATGTGTTTTGTTGAGTATTTTCTGTCTCAACTTGATGCTCTTTGTGGTTGTGCTGATGTGCAGATTCTTTTGTGGGATTCGACAGGCTAAGTCGCCCTATCCCATGGTCACCAATGAGTGGTGGATTTTTGCCCCATAAAAGTGCTCAAAATTTGCCAAAAAATTCAAACTTCGAGGGAAAATTGGATTCCGTCAAAGTCAGTAGATGTAGTTGAGTCGATTTTAAGCGACAAGCAACAAATGGGTTTCAAATCTTCTTTAAAGACCCACCAAACGACAGTTGCGGAATTTTCACAATTTTCAGAGTGTCAAATGGGACTTTTGGAAGTGGCCAGTAGTGGGGGACTTCAAGACGGTCATGCATAAATTTTTGGGAGTCAAATCGGACGTCGGGCGTGGAAATAGTAGTACCCGAAGTGGAGGACCAAAGAAATAGATCTTTTGGTGGGGAGGTGTGACCCTTGGGGCCTCCACCCCCCAAATTTTAATGTGATAAGGGGGGGGGGGGGGGATGCGAGGTGCTATAAGCCATACCCCAACCTCAATACAACCCCCTGCATCGATCTCGACAGTAAGATAAAGATGATCTTTGCTCTCCATCGCCACTCTCACCTTTGGAAATGACTGCCCAGATGGTGTGAACTAGATTTAGTCTTTCTCTCTCCTCCCTCTCTCTCTTCCAAACGGCAACTCATGTGGGGAAAATCAAGAAGAAGAGGGATTGTCCGGTGGTGATTGGATTGCTCCAAGATCAAGAGGAGGATGAGGGAAGGTGTTTAACACTGAAGAATGATCACTAGTTGGTCCATTGGCTATCATATTAATTATCAAAAAACCTGCAACACGCAAATAAGCGGTATGCCTCATTTTTACAAAGGAAATTTGCTTTTTTTTAATGTTTGATGGTCTAAATGAAATTCATATGGAATGAAAGTTTGTTTGGATCTTTTTTGTATCATGATTGAGGGCTATGCATAAAAGAAATGTAGAATTGTAATGATAAATAGTCATAATAATTAAATTCCAATCCAAAAAGTGCCTTTTTAGAGTAAAAATGAAGATTTTGTTGGTTTCGGGTGGGGAAAAGAGATGCACATGGAATAAAATTATGATTAAAAACATCTTTCAGTTGTCATAATCAGTCAATAATCATAGATAAAAAATATCCTATTTTTATGAGCAAATAAATAGTGGAAAATAGTAAAAAATAGGGAAATTTAGGGTTTTTGAGATTAAAAAATACGAAAAAATATGGCTAATGTGTGTGAATGTTTATCAAGGTTGAGGCATGAGTTATAGCATCAGAACATCCTTTTTTTTTGTGTTTAGTGTGTTTTTATAGCTTTATACGTTGAAAATGAAAAAAAACAAAATCTTACACCTATGCAACCATGCAACACATAAGTGGTAGGGGGGAAAGAGGGGTTGTGGAAGCGTTTAAGTGCTGAAAATTGAGGTAATGGCTGATCTTTTATTTATGCATGTCATATAGGATGATAATAATTTAAGTCTAAAGAGGCTAGTAGCACGAGGAAACTCGGTGCTAATCTCTAGCAATGCAGCAACAACAAATAGATTGAAAATCATTGAAGGGTTGATTTTTTTCACTCCACTTTGCTGATTTTTAATTATAAATGATTGTGCACAATAAGCATTCACTTTTGCTAATTTTTAATTATAAATGGTTGTGCACAATAAGCATCCACTTTTGCATTTTTTCATGCCACATGGTATAAAATCCTAGATGCATAGCACATGTATGCCAAACATTGACCAATGCTAAGAGTGTCAGGAAGTCCTTGCTGTAGATTAGACAAGCAGTTCCTTGGGATAAGTTCAGTGAGAAAATATTAACTCCTAGATCATTCAATAAATCAAAGAGTGGAGCTTGTACGCTTGTTTTTATATTGAGGGAGTGCATCTTGGGACCAATCCCTGAGATGTAGGAGAGCTACAGTAAGGCCGCAGTGTTTTAGCTGAGGGGTTGTCTCATGTGTATGTGATACGAGGTATTATACCTATATGTTATGGGATCTCCCTTTGAGGAGTAGGGGAAGGCAAACGTTGGACTATGTCCTATTACAAACGCAAAATTGATATTAGAGTTTAGTGTAGCGCGTGCCTTAGACGCTTCTGGCCGCGAGCCCGTGTGGGGTGTCTTGTGTGTCTTAGAGGTCCAACTAGTGCTAGAGATCCAAAGTCGGGCCCATTTTAGATCCTAACATTGTTATGTGCTAAAGATTGAGTTTAACGAACCTAGTTTAACATAGTAATAAAATAAAGTTGATTTTATATATCCAAACAGTATGGTAGTATGCTTTGCTAATTAGAAAACTAAGCAAACCCCATCAAGAAAAGTGGGAAGCTTTGATCCTAACGATTGGATACCTATGACTGGGTGGACCCGATAAGCCAGGTAACTTTCCAACGTTAGATAGAGTTGATTAAATCGTCACTCTCCCAATATTGGTAGGATTAGTTACTAGGTTTAGCACCGTTTTAGGGGGGGCGGAGCTGAGATTTTACCTTATGCATAGGGGGATCAAGTTACTTTCCCCCCTATCTCTCACTCTCTTTGAATCAAGTGCAATGTTAATCTCGCTCCTGCCTTTGATTGATTACAAAGTGGTCTTTCTTAGGTGGGCATTAGATTGCTATTAGGGGTGACTTGTCCACACTTCCCCTGTAAAGTAGAACTGAGATTCCCATGCTCAATTGTGGAGGTGAGACCACTAAGACCCACGGACTGCTTATTGTTCAACCGAGCACTAATGGCTACCTCTCACATAGCTGACATTCTATCCCTCTCTATGAATGTAGTGAGCTTACCTTGATGCCCGATTGAGTTGCTTCCTCCCTCAAGCACTCCGATAGCTCCACGATTTGTGATGCAAGCTCAAGCAACCTCAAGCCTCTTCCTCCAAGCTCCATCCTCCATAGCCACGTGCGAGAGGAGAGAAGAGAAAAGAAGAAGAAGAAGGGAGGAGATGGTGGAGAGCTTCACCTCCAAGATCCCTCACTCTCACAAACTCACTCCCTCACCCATTCACACTTCCCCCCTCAAGCACTCACAAGCAAGTAAGAGAAGAGAAGAAGAGAAGAAGAAGAAGAGTCCACTTTGCCACACACCAAGGAATGAGCTCTCATTCACTTTTTGAACTTTATATATAAAATCCTAAATCCCTTTTGGGCGGTCGTCCCCTTATCTCCTTTTTACATGCCGGCCGTAGCCTAGGCCCTTTTTTCCATTATCCTCCTATCTTCCTAGCTTCCTTCCTATCACCGATCTACCTTTACAAATCGCACAGGTGAGAGCCCGGTGCTCTTAAAATAAATCATGGTGCACCTTGTGCTCTTTTACAAAAGTATTAACTTGTGCTTTTTCTTGTGCGCCTCTCTCCTTGATTTAGGACTTTTTCACACTTTGTGTTTCCCGATTTTTTCTTGAAGCACCTTCATCTTCTATTTCACTTTTTCCTTGGCCTTGTCTTTTGCTTTAGATTTTCTGGATTTTTCACTTTTCCACCTTGTTTGTCTGAGGGTTAACGTTAACCCCCTCCTAGTTGAGTGCTAGTCCCATGGCACTTGCTAGGTGGTGAGTCGGATGGTGTTGTTGGGGTAGCCAGGTGGATTTTTCAATTTGTATACAAGCCGTGCTAGGATGTGTGTTGGAGGAATTTATGGAAATAGAAGGCCCTTGAGTTAGGAATGAGCCCGGGTGTTGGAGGGATTTATGGACCTATTGGAGGGATTGATGGAACTGAAAGGCCCTTGCATTGGATATGATCCCTGGTGTTGGAGGGATTTATGGTATTGAAAGGCCCTTGTGTTGGAAACGACCCCTGGTGTTGGAGGGATTTATGGACATGTTGGAGGGATTTATGGAAATGAAAGGCCCTTGCATTGGATGTGATCCTTGGTATCGGAGGGATTTATGGAACTAAAAGGCCCTTGCGTTGGATGTCATTCCTGGTACCGGAGGGATTTATGGACCTTTTGGAGGGATTTATGGAACTGAAAGGCCCTTGAGTTTGGAATGAGCCCTAGTCTTGGAGGGACTTATGGACGTGAAAGGCCCTTACACGAACCCTGGTGGAAACTGTGTTGGAGAGATTTATGCCTTTGGAATTGAAAATAAAGTTGGATGAATCCCTATGTGGAGAGAGGCTAATGGGCGGATCCGTCTTTGAAATTGAATATTGTGTTGGATGGATCTGTCACCTAGCCCTCTGTGGTTTCCTTCTCTTGCACTATTCTAAATGAGCTTCTTCATTTACTTTTCAACTAGGGCACCCATTGATTTTTTGTGCCTACATGGTGGCATGTCACATAAGAAGAGGAGTGCATTGAATGGATGATGGGGTCTGTGGGGTCGGTGATCAAGGACTCTATTTGTACCTAGAAAGAAAAGGATGTGCACTACTTGGGGTGTGTCTTCCTTACCGTGGAGTGTGTGATGCCAGTGCTTGTAGGACTGGGATATGGATCCATTGGGCAAGCCCTTGGTATGTCCCACACTTGAGGACCCAGTTTGTACATAAGGGAGGTGCGGTGCAGGGGGATTAGGGTGACAGGTCTAACCATAGGCGAGTGTTATCTCCCTAGGTGTGTCCTACCCTTGATAAGCCCTAAGCGTGGAGTGGGGAATCAAAGTTAGGCTAGGGGGTTAGGGACGGAGCTTGGGGCCCCAACCGGGGCCACCGGACGCCGCACCTAACTTGAGGACCCCTAGGTGCAATGACTTGCAGTGTCTTTTTTTTGTTAATATAAATTAAACCCAAGTTACATAGTCATGACAAAAGTTAGTCTTCGTCATCGGAGTGAGGTGGAGAAGGGGGCTTAATAGATTTGTTAAGAAATTGGTGGCTTTGGAGATACCCCTTGAGGTTTAAGCAGACCTGAAGGGTGGTGGTGGAGAGGAATGGATGATTGCAGTGGTGGGTAAAGCAGCTATCATTCATGTTCTCTAGAAGAGCTAAGCAAAATGAAGGCAATAGGGTAGCTCACATCATTTTTTGAGCCATCGCGCAACTATCTATGGCATTAGGATCAAAATGGAGTACTGGGAGGCCGTGCTCATGCAGGGTGGGGTCTTGCCTAAGGAGTATCCTAAGCAATCTAAGGTAATTACAAGTAGTAATAAAGACAGGGTTAGGGCATGAAGAGAATTCGTTAGTGAATTGGATTAGGGTATCATACAAGTTCTCTGACATAAAGATGAGGGCATCTTCGTATTGTAGTACAATGAGGGTTATAGATTACAAGGAAGTCGTAGTGGCCGTGGACATTGGAGTTCGAGGGTAAGGCATAAAGGTTGGGTCATTCCACTCGAAGGGTTGAGTATTGCAAAAGGCCATCCAAGTGTCCAGGTTGCAGTCGCAGACCCTTCTTCTCCATTTAGGTTGACATTCGTAGCTGGCCACAAACCGTGGCACTTGAGAAACCTTATTTTGCCAAAACTTGGCATCTTTAGTGGCCCATAAGGTGGGATTCTGCTCTCTCTCATCCATACATTTCTGTCTGAGCTTTCTTCCGATGTTAATTACCTCCTCCACCACCTTGATAGGCAAGATCCTATGCAAGGTGGTGGGGAATTGGAAGTTAAAGTCGAAGGGGCCCCTGGACATTTCTTGCCTCTCCCAGATTACAAGGTCGGCATGGAAGCTTGCTGGGGCATTGTCCTCACATGGTGGGATAGGTGCCTAGGGTTCCCTTACTCTCTTGGCATTCCGTTTCCTCCTTGTCTCCTCCACCTTTTTTTTTCTTTTTTCCCTCAGTGTCGCCTTTCTTTCTGCGAAGGTGTCTACCTGTTGCTGCTCTTCAGCCTACATAAGGGAAGGAGGTGATGGGACAAGCTCTTCTTTGCGTGTGGTCCCATTTCAAAGTTCGCATCCACCTCTCTTTCCTGGATTGGCTCTTGCTGCTCTCCTTTTATGAACCCGAGTGCATCCACTTCCTGCGAGGTTAGGCCTACCAATAGGAGATAATGGCATTGCTCTTCTAGGCTTGGGCCAACCCTGCTAGGTTGTGGTGGCATTTGTAGTCCCACGTTCAGCGCTTTGAGCCATTCCCAGTTTCCTTTTCATTGCCTCTATGGACTCTCCCTCTTCTATTTGGGTGACGTCCAATAGGGTATCCAAGAAGGCGCTTTGGTGGGTCTGGAAGCTCACTTGGGTAGTCTCTATACTGCTTTCAGCAAGTATTTTTTCATTTTCTCCTTGAGAGAGATGGCATGCCAAGGCTTTAATTCTTTTTTCATTCTGATTAGCCCATTCTTTTGCCCTCTTGTTCATACCTTCGAGGCTTTCCCCCTACCTCTAAGATAGCATTGTCAATGTGTGTTCTTGGTCTTCCATCTCTATCCTTAGCTTTTGTTGCTCTTCTTGTGTTGCAGTAGCCTCTTGGGTCAGTTTTTCCACCTCTCTTTCATACATGTGAGCTCTTTCCTCCCTCAGCTCCTCCAGCTCTTCTATGGCTTTAGTGATTTTCTCTATTTCTTCTTGTAGATATTCGTAGCATGCCACAATCTCTTCATTGTGCCACTATAGGCATCATATGGCAGTTTCTTCATTCAAGTGCAAGTGCCATTCCACTTTTATCTCTTCCTTAGCTTGTAGATTCTCTTTCAACTCATTGACTTCCCTTTGGGCCATGGCCATTTGGCATGTTCTCTCCAACTTGGATGCAATCAATGCCTCTTTTTCAGCTTCAAGCTCTGCTCTACTGCAATTCTTTTCTCCTCCTTGGCTCTCTCTAATTGAGAGAGGAGCTCCTTGACATACTCGTCGTAGTCTTTAGGCGGCCTCTTTCTTGTGGGGATGGAGGTTGTGGAGCCTGCCACCTTTTGCCTCTTAGGGTCCCACCTCAACTCCGCGTCAGCCACAACCGGCCTTTTGGTTCCTACCAAGGGGGTTTACTTCTTCTGCTCCTTGACCCATTTCTTTATTCACAAAGTATTGGACCCAAGCCATTAGGTTACTGGCGTCCACCTGGGTCGTAGAACTAGGAGTGGAGATGGCGGCAGTGGTGGCGGGCATCAGGAGAGAGGGAATGGGGGTGATTGGGGCCTTGCCCTTGCCTTCTTGCACTGCAGGTGGCACAAATTTTGGCACCTAGGCTCTTGAGCTCGGCCCTTTGTCCCTAATTATGGCTTGCGGGTTCTGGCTCATCACACCTGGATTGTTGCTCAATGGACCTACACGTGGCAATGGCCATGTCTTCCTCCTCGTTTTTTCTTAATTCCTCCTTCTCCTCTTCCTGCTTTCTCCTTCTTTCCTCCTCGGTCTTTTTGGACTCTTTGCGAGCCTTTTGCAAGTCTGCCTTTTCTTGTTTCCTCCTCTCCTTTTTATGTTGTTCTTGTGCAATTTTTTTCTTCGTCTTCTCAGCCTTTCCTCGGCTAGTTTACTTTTTTTGTTTCATGTCTTTTTCTTCCTCACTCAATGTCCTTTCGTTGGACTGTGCCTCCTATTCCTGGTGAGGTGGCGACTTGCTTGGTGTTTCATCCACCCCTTCTCCTCCTACTTCTTGCGCTTGTCCCAAAGCTTCCCAACTGATTGTGGTGAGGACCCCACCAAATCCAATGGTTGTAACCTTTGAAGACGAGGCTTTCCTTTTAGCTTTGGTGGCGGGAGATTCTCCTCCTCTAGTCTATCCTCCCATTGCCAAGGCTTTTGCTGAGGTCTCAATGATCTTCCTCACAAAACCATTGAGGTTCACCTCATCCAACAACCTTGTTGTGACGCTCTCTAGCAAGGGACATTGATGCGGCTTATGATGGTATTGTATCTTTGACTAGAAAACAACTCGTGCACCATTTTGTCTTGGAGTTGGATTTTGGGGTCAAGGATATCCGCTAAGCTGATGTCGTCATTGGTGTGGACTTTTCCCTTGTCCATTCCTAGTAAGGCATATACATCTCTTTTTGGCTTCCTCTCCACTTTGTTTGCCAAGTCCAATGCCTTTTCCACCAGCTCCGGGGTCAATTCAATCTGCACCCCTGACGAGTTCCCCTCTCCCTCATGTACAGTTATGGTGCTGCAATTCCTATGGAAAGTCCTTACGAACTCTGCATAGTGGAAGTAGTCCACCCCCTAGCTTACTGCTTCCACGTATTTCTGCGGATTGCATTGCTCAATGATCTGCTTCATGACTGGCTCTTCAATGACCACATCTTCTAGGTTGGTGGGAACCTGAACTGGTTGAAGGCTCATGTTTCCATCGAAAGTCCATATTTTGCTTGTTCTTCCTCTGAAAAAGGTAATTTGCTAGCCTTTTCTTAGCCTACCATGATGGGTGCCTGTCATGAAGACATATTCACCATTAGTGTTTTTCGGAATAATTATAAGCAACAGGAAATGATTACATACTTTGTTGAACTGAAATGCTTGAGTGCAAAAGTAGACTTTTTTCTCCCAATAGTCTATTGATTTCAAATTTTATTGACCTTTTTCTCAATCACAAGTTGTTGCATTCTACCCTTGCAATGTGTGCTTTTCCTTTATTTTTTTCCTTATATGTTTGATTTGAGTCACCTTACCCCCACCTTATGGTTTACCATTAGCATTCCTAAGACATTTTCTTGCTGGAAGATAAAAAGGAGTTGATCATGCTTTTATGGAAAGAAGAACGTGCTTTAAGCATTAAAAGGGAATTTTCCTTCGAGCACTTCTATTCATTTCCAAAATTTTATGACATTTTTCCTTGATTTCACCTTACTTCACCTTGTCCTCTCCCCCCTTGGAAATGAGAAGAATCCTTCCTAGGATTAGATATGGGAGAGACAAGACATTTGACCATAGTATGGTGCTACCTACTTTGGCATAAGCCAATCATAGAAATCAAGGTTGTATTCCAAGTGGGCATGACTATTAAATTATGAGGACTAATGCAGACTTGGGTAATGTAAGGTAGGACATCGATTAGAAAATCACCCGAGTTGATATGACTAGCCACATGTAGCTCCTCTTCAGTAAGGATGCAATCAATGTAAGGATGGGCCAAGACCTGGTTGTCTAAGTGTTTGTTTTGGGTGATGGCCAAGGCCGTGAAAGAGGTTGGTGCTACGTGAGTCCAGTCATACTCGGTTGTTTTGATGGCACGGTGCTATTCAACATTGATCATTATTTAGCAACCTTGTTTGTCCCATTGGAGACATAGGTTACAACATTTGTGTAAGAACGATGAGTCAGAGTTAGTGAGAGGCGAGTGAGTTCCTCAAGCTCAACGGATGATGCAAGCCTTTAGGGCTTGCGGTATGATGTTATTAGTTGTTTGATGAACCCGTGCTCTTTTGAGATTTTTCCATTATTGATCAACTCCTTTGAAATGTTGGGGGATGTTGCTTTCATGAACTTGTATTATTTCCAAGTGCAAGATAAGGAAGGAACCTCAACGACAAGGGGTTCATCAAGCAAGCCGAGGTCAAGTATTTCGTAGTTCCTAGTGAATGTGGTAGAGGTGTTATCCAAGAGCTTGATGCAAGTCACCAAGTCATCTCCCGTATTCTCAACAAGATCCTTGGAAATCGTTAGGAACGAACGTCACTCATAGGAAGGCCTAAGACCTGCCGGTGGTTGTGGTCGAAGTGGGCTAGACAGTGATGGTTCTAGTGATAGTGGACTTGACATTGGTGTGTCTAAGGGTAGCTTTGTAGTTGCTGTTTTGGGATACTAATGGTGGCTCTAGTGGCAGAGATAGTGGATTTCCCTCTTCTTGTGCGGCACTGGGGTGCCAAGATCTCCAGACTTAGATGATTTCGGGGTATCATGTGGCTATTTGGGTCGATAGATTGGTTGGGGTTTTCTGACTGCAACCATTGTGGGTTGTGTATGGATTCCTAGAGATGGGGTGGCCAGTGATGGTCATGGTTGGACTATGCTTCTAGAATCTCTCTTCTTGGGCACCAAGATCTAGGTGTTGCCTTTGTAATATCCTCGCGCTCGCAATAGATCTTTGGGGATCCATTGCGGCTTGAGTGTGCACCTACATCGATAGTGTCAGGTCGATCTCTTAGGTTTCAAATGATAGTTGTTAGCCTTGCGGAGCTGTGTTTGTTGGCTATGAGTAGGTCATTTTTGGTTCTTTGGCACCCATTTAAGCATGGGCTCTATGGCTTTGGGGATGGCCTTAGTTGGCAATGGTTTTGTAGTCTAGTGGGGGTTGTGATGACTCAGGACCCCTCTCCCTAGGCTTGGTCCTAGGTAGCTCTATTAGTGGCATAGCAAGCTTGGGTGGAGCCTTCTTGCCCTTGCTAAAAGCTGTCAAGATTCGAAGGTTGCCAATGTCAAGGTGAATATGCTGCAAATCATAATCAACGTTGCATTGTGCTTGCTTCTTGAAAGTGCATCCTAACAATGATTCTTGACCTACGTCCTTTATATTTGGCAATACATAGAAGATGACTGATAGGCTCTCTAACTCGATAGAGACTTCAATCTTGCATTTTCCCAAAAGTGTGTAGGGTTGGCATCCATAAGGGGTGAGCTTAGCATTAGTGGGCTACAATTGCGGTTTGCCAATTTGGGTCCAATGGTCATAGGTTAAGACATCAAAATCAGCTCCTTCATCAATCAATGCATTGATGGTGCATGTGTGCTTAGTAGTGATGGTCATGCTTAGGTAAGCTGGAGCTATTGCTTCGTCATCCTCAATGTCCATCTCAGTGATAGTGGCTACTCGTACATGGACAAGGGGTGCTTGCATTGGGGACTCATGCAATGGGTGTGTGGGAGGGAAATACCTCTTTATGGGACTCCCATTGAAGAAGCCTATGCCCTCACCCTCTAGGGTTTTGAGTTCTAAGTTGCCAGTTCGGTTGATGGTTCAAACCTTAAAAGGTCCTAGTCCTCGAAACTTTAGTTTTTGCTTATTTCCTTTGACTGAGTACAACAGTACTGTAATATTCCTGTGCTTCCCCCCCCCCCCCCCCCCGTGCCTCCCCCCCATAGGAACTCCTCCCCCTCCTATAAAGGGGAGGCTCCCCCTCCCTACATCGCGAAGACAGCCCCCCCTCCTCCCTGGCATTCAGAAGGCGAATCCTCCCCCCCCCCCCCCGCGGTGCCTCCCCCCATAGGAACTCCTCCCCCTCCTATAAAGGGGAGGCTCCCCCTCCCTGCATCAAAGACAGCGCCCCCTCCTCCCTGGAATTCAGATGGAAGATCCTCCCCACCCCCCCCTCCCGTGGCCAGTGAGAAGAGGAAGAAGGAGAGAAGAGAGGAGGAGAGAAGGAGAGAAGGAGAGGGAGAGAGAGAGAGAAGGAGAGGGAGAGAGAGGAGAAAAAGAAGAGAAGAAGAAGAAGAAGAAGAGGGAGAGAGAGGAGAAGAAGAAGGAGAGGGAGAGAGAGAGAAGAAGAAGAAGAAGAAGAAGAAGGAGAAGAAGAGGGAGAGAGAGGAGAAGAAGAAGGAGAAGAAGAGGGAGAGAGAGGAGAAGAAGAAGGAGGAGAGGGAGAGGGAGAGAGAGAAGGAGAATAAGAGGGAGAGAGAGGAGGAGAAGAAAGAGAAGAAGAGGAAGAGAGAGAAGAAGAGAAGGAGAAGAAGAAGAAGAAGAAGAAGAAGAAGAAGAAAAAGAAGGAGAAGAAGAAGGAGAAGAAGAGGGAGAGAGAGGAGAAGAAGAAGAAGAAGAAGGGAGAGAGAGAGAGGAGAAGAAGAGAGGAAGGGAGAGAGAGAAGGAGAAGAAGAAGGAGAAGAAGAGGAAGAAGGAGGGAGAGAGGGAAGAGAAGGAGAGAAGGAAAAGAAGAAGAAGAAGAAGGAGAAGAAGAAGGAGAAGAAGAAGGAGAAGAAGAGGGAGAGAGAGGAGAAGAAGAAGAAGAAGGGAGAGAGAGAGGAGAAGAAGAGAGGAAGGGAGAGAGAGAGAAGGAGAAGAAGAAGGAGAAGAAGAGGGAGAGATAGGAGAAGAAGAAGAAGAAGGGAGAGAGAGAGGAGAGGAAGAGAGGAAGAAGAAGAAGAAGAGGAAGGGAGAGAGAGAAGGAGAAGAAGAGGGAGAAAGAGGAGAAGAAGAAGAAGAAGAAGAAGAAGAAGGTGAGAAAGAAGAGAACTTGAAGAGAAATCAGAAGGCCAAGCACAAAGACTCGTTCGCGGCCATCAAGAAATCAAGGACACTCAGGGTTACACAGACGCATGAGACCGGAAGTCCGTGGGTGGCTCGTGACACTTAGCAAGACGACATTGACCACCCCCCTCGAAAATGGTGTCCTCTAACCCTCCCGCTATTCTTATTGCTTATTCTTCATGGTTTTCTTCCATACTTAAAGTGCATAATTATGAAAATTCAAGTGCATGAGTTGCATGAAATATTGACTAGCCTAGTACATGAAATATTGTTGCGCGAAATATTGCAAATACGGGATGATTGCATGGGAGTCAAGTGGACAAATAGAATGGATTCTGCATGGATTGACGCACATGAAATGATAAGGTTTTCATAAATTTTTACATAAAATGATAGACCTTCATGTAGAGCAATGCTTAAATTAACCAATAAAAATCACGATTTGCATCAGTGATTAAACTAAACACATGAAATGATAGTCTCTATTCACAGGATGCATTTGCACTGATGCAGGGAAACTTAAGCCATACAAGTACCTGCACATTAGGGTTAGTTACTCATTGACTAAATGTGAAAAGAGTTAAAGATCGTGGATCGTATTAATGCATTAAGAATCCCAAGTGCGAGTAAGATGAGTGTGATTGGAAAATTCTACATAGTACCGCACTAAGAGAGATGGAAGGGACGCATGCATCTAGACTGTATCCTGAAGGACTAGATGAAAAGTCTTGCGTTTCCAAGTGTGTTAACTGAACTTGGTTATAGGGAGATGAGTAAAGAACTAGAAGAATAAAAGACCCTTGGTTGGGTTGCGAATAAGGCTTGTACGTTGCCTTGGTTGACCAGTTAATGCTTTGAGTTAAGGTTAAGATACCATAAGGTAAAACCCAAGGGAAAGAGCAAGTCAAAATAAGTTAACCTACCAAGAACATTTGCTTGCATGATCTTTTTTGAGATTATTGGGATCTCGCCAAGTCACAAACGATCCAGCATTGAATGCTGGGAGCATTCGGGAAGAAAGAGGAGCCACACCTTAGCAGTTGGTCATACAAATGACCTTTGAGATGATCGTGATTGTACACTTGGGAACATTGTTTGAAATTCTTTGCTCAAGGAACTAATTCAAGGCAAAAAACTTAATGCTTCAGGTTAAAAGCCTGGAGGGAGAGATAGGATTAGCTACCTCCGACTGTCTGCCTAGCCCTATCCAAGGGGGTTGTTAGCCGCGTCGAGTATATGGACCTAACCTGCCACAAGAAGTCTCTTCGTGGGTGCTGCTTGGAGTGGGAGGACACTTGGGTGCCAGAGGAGGCTCTGGCCATAAATTCCTTGCCTCCGGATCCTGCACAAGAGGCCAATGTGACTCAAGATGGGATCCTGAGGCTCTGGATACTAGTTACAAGGTAGAATCTTGGTAGGATAAACCTTCGGGTTTTTATTGTCAGAAGACGGAAGGATTTTTCTGTGAAGGCAGAAAGGGACACTTAATTCTCTTGTATGGGCAGGAGACAAACATTAATCTGAAGATAAGTTAACGAAGTGTTTGATCTTATTTTATCTTCTCTTCGTGTCTGTGCCCTAAATTACGTAAAGGAACTTGTGATTAACGGGTTAATTAAGGAAGTTGCTTTTAAGTGTCAAACATAATGTGGTAGGTAATTAGATAACTAAAACAACCCCCGAGGGAAGTGTGGTGGATGTGACCGTCAGGTCCATTCTACGGCAGGGTGGTCTCGGTTAGCCGAGAGCTTTCCTCAATGGAATTTATTTGATACAAACGTTAGTTAGACAAGGACCTTAGAACTTGTAAGTTGAAACCCTGATCCATACTGTTTTAGGGGACAAGAATGGGACTATGCCTTACGGGCAGAGAGGTCAAGCGATGCCTCCCTCTCATTTCCCATTCTCTTTGAAGCAAGTGCGATATGAGTCTACTTGGGTCTAGTTGTATCTACGCAAAGTGGAGCGGCTGTCGACCGACACTAGAAGGCTGTTAGGAAGACCCAAATTCTAGGAACCCGGACTTCAGGTCGATCCTAGTGGGAACGGTCGGATACTTCCGCGCAGGCAGACTCGGGAAGACCTAGATCACAAACCCTGTGACATTCCTTGTGAGTGCCAGGCAATGCTTTCTAGACTCTCTTCCCGATGGTCTGCTAAGACGTGTCTCGTAATTTGAGGGGCGGGCACGTTACAAGTACTAAGTCACCCTATTTGAAGTTGTGCTACTTGTGACATGCTTGTCAAACCAGCTATTGCATCTTTCCTTCTTGCATACTAGCTCATGGCTGGCTAGGAACCAAGTTTTCGATAAGTGTTTGAGTTCAATCAAGCATTCTGTCCATGCCTCCTTCCCATCCCATTGTTCTTGAAGGGCTAATCTAAGGCTTGGTATGAAGAATTCCAAGGGCAGAATCGCCTCAGTACCATATGTCAATCAAAAGGGTGTCTATCCTATAATTGTCTTGTAGGCTGTGCAGTAGGCCCACAAGGCTGCCATTAGCTTGTTATCCCAATCACTGTGTGAAGCAAAGATGACTTTGGTTAGGACATTGACTAAGATTTTATATGTGGATTCGACTTGATTGTTTGCCACTGGGGGTAATAAGGTGAGAATTTTCGATGGACGATTAGGAGGAGGACAGGAGGTGAGCTATCACTTTGTTGATGAAGTGTGTGCCTTGGTCGCTAACTAGTTTGATGGGGCAATTGAATCGTGAGATCACTAACTCCCATAGGAACTTAGCAATGGTCCCAACGTCATTCTTTCTTGTAGCTTGTGCTTCTATCCATTTTGTCAGATAATCGATGTTAGCCACAATGATGTATTTAGCTTGTGAATACTGTGTTGCAGGACTAATGGGTCCAATGAAGTCAATCCCCCATTTCTTGAAGGGTTGTCATGCGATAATTGGGGTTAGCTCTAGTCCTTTGGCACTAGTCACACTGCTTCACAAATTGTGCTGCATCTCGGAAGATGGTGGGCCACCATAGTTGGGACTGCAACACCTTGTGCGATATCGCATCTCCGCTGAAATGTCCTCCTACAATTTTGTCGTGTGCCTCTATCAGCACATCATGCATCTCATGCTCACACACGCATCTGTGTAGTAACCCATCTTGCCCCAGCCTGTAAAGTTGGCCAGCTATCAACTGGTAGGTTTGGATTTTCAGGATGAGTTGCCTGAGTCACGAGCCTTTCCTATTGATCATTCCGGTAGTCTGTGTTCAAGTACTTGAATTATGTCATCTGCCCAATATGGCATCATGTAAGCTCTAAACAAATATTTTTTTTCGGATAAGCAGAATAGATACATGACTGGTAATTCATCCACAAGGCCTTGTCCAGCCACTTCTCCCGTGGGGATGTGAGACAAATGGTTGGCCATATAATGCTGCTTCCCTTTATGCACCATCATGGGGAAGTCAAACTCCAAAAGCAAAAGAAGCCATCTAGCAATGCGTCCTATAGCACATGGTTTGTTAACTAGATATAACAAGGCGTGATGGTCAACAAAGAAAGTAAAAGGCGTAGCCAGAAGATAATGTCGAAATTTCTTTACGGCAAACATCATGGCCAAGTCCTCTCTCCGTTGTCAAGTAATTCATTTCAGTCTCACTGAGTTGTCAACTAGCAAAGCTCACTGGGTAGTCCAAATTGTGTTCACCAGGTTGGCACAACACAGCTTCTACGTCGAATTTTGAAGCATCGATGTGCACATGAAACATGAGTGTCCAATTTGAGGCTCATAGTATCGATGTTGTGGTTAGAGCCTTTTTTATTCCTCATATGTGTGTTGGCATTCCTTGGTCCATTCAAATATAATCAATAACTTGTATAGAGGTCTAGCAATCAATGCATAGTTTAACACAAACCGTTGATAATACCCTATATGTCCTAAGAAGCACTGAACGTCCTTATAATCAACTAGGGGTGGAAGATCGACAATGACCTTGATCTTTGAGAAATCTATGGCAATGCCATTCTTTGACACCATGTGTCCTACGATACATCCATGCTTCACCCAGAACTGGCAATTTAAGGGGTTTAATGAGAGACGGTATAGTTGACATCATTCAAAGACCGCTCGGAGTTTTTCTAAGTTCTCTCACCAAGTAGAGTGAAAACACAAGTCGTCCACGAAGACCTCTAACTCCTTCCTCAACATGTCTTTGAATATTGTACACATCAGTTGTTGGAAAGTGGCTGGCGCATTAGTCAATCCAAAAGGCATGACTATGTAGGCAAAGACTCCTCATTTAGTGGTGGTGAATGCGATTTTATACCTATCATTAGGATGTACTTGCACCTGGTTCTATCTAGAAAAGCCGTCCAAAAAAATGCAAGCCTCTTTGCTAGCTACTCTCTTGAGCATGTGCTCGGTGTACGGCAGTGGGTAGTTATCTCTCTTTGTAGCTGCATTTACCTTCTTGTAATTGACACACACTCTAATCTTTCCATTCTTCTTCAATACAATGACTATGGGGGAAACCCAATCCACGTGTTCAATTTCTAGATGAATCTTGATCTCATTAGCTTGTCAATTTCTTCCTTGATAGCATGGGCACGCTTTGGATTCATGGGACCGGTGTTGCATCAGGTGTCATGGGTATGTTGTGAATCACCACACTCGGGTCTACCCCTTTGAGCTCTTCTAGGGACCAATCAAAGATGTCTACATAATCTTGCAAGAGAGTAATGAGACTTGCTTCATCTTGCTCACCCAAGTCATCGACTATAAAGACAGGTTGTGGGGTCTCCCCCTCCCTGGCTAAATTGACCTCCTTGACCTTGGCAAGTCCCTCAATTGGTTTGCTTGCTTGCTCCTCTCGTTTGGCTCCCAGCAAGATCACCACCCTATCTCCCTTTTTGAACTTTGTGAATCATTTTGGAAGGTCTTGTGGTTTTTTTTGTTCTTTTATCTGTGTTTCTTTGCTCAGAATCCATTGTTCCTCCCTTAACTATTAGCGTTGTAGGTGGACGGGTAGGTCCCCTTCAATGTGTCTAGTCTTGGGAGGTCAAGGTATTTCAAGGTCATTATTTGAGCGACTTCCGATTCAAAATTGAACCCTCCGTCTTTGCTAGAAGAGGCACTCTCTCCTAGTGGCCATAGCTCAAAAGGTAAGTCCGTTCGCAGCAGTAGTGGTGTGTCACTCAATAGCCCAGTGGGTTAGGCCTGCCTGCTCATAGTCGATCGCACTTGTGTGCTCCAACCAAGTTTGATTGTAGTCCTTGTGTCTAACTCCTTTCTTTACTCTAAGTGCACTCTACTTTTGTGGTTTGGGGTCTACTCATATTTGTTTGATTATACGTCCCCTAGTGTCATACTCTAGGGTATCGATTTCCCTTTCACTCTCATCACTGAAGGAACAACAGTCCTCATATTTGTTATCAGAGCTGTCTTTGTCTAGTTGCTCTCATCATTTTCTAGGTTCTGACATATGTCTTATTGCTGGTCAAGGATTAAAGCCCAATTGTATCTCAAGTTTAAATCGTGCACTTTGGACCATCACCATTTAGGCTCGTTGAAGAGTTCTTGGAGTGGCTTAAGATTTGTTGCTTGATTGCCAGCCAACTTGTTGGCCAAGTGTCCTAGGATCTCCAGGAGCTCTAGTCTATTGTTCAGGACTTGGAATGCAATAGGGTTGGGTCTTCCATGTAGGCTCGTGGTCATCATGCAGATTGGCACTAAAAGTGTATTCTTGAGCTTGCTAGTTGCCTTGATGACTTGTTTGTACTCCTCATTGTCTAAGAATGGTAGGTCGATGGTAGCAAGAACATGCATCCAATCTTGCTAGTCCTCAGGGCATGGGATATACTTGGTAAGGATTCCATAGGATCCCCTAGTCTACTATCCATGGCCTTTTAGCACAGTGGAGATGGCATCTAGGTCAACTGGTTTAGTCTTCCAAGTATTCATCTCTATCTTACAGCCTCTGTTCGATTGCCTAAGAAGATAAGACCATTGCCCTAGTCTTCTACGACTCTTGCGTTGCGCATCCATGGTCGGGGCCTAACAAGATGTCATTGTCCACTCCCTTCATGACTATAAAGTCAACCGAGAATTGGATTCTTGCAAGCTTCACTGGCCAATTTTTCAACACTCTAAACAATTTCACCTTCATTCTGTTAGCCAACGTGATGTTGAACCTAGCAGTCTCGACTGGTGGGTTACCCAGGTCTAGAGTACTACATGGCTTAGCACACTCACTCCTGCTCTTGTGTCTATAGTCCCCTTTCTTGTGACATCTCCTAGAGATGGGACTGGCATGACTGCATGCATTTCCATGCCTTCCCAAAAAGCATTAACATGCAAGGATTTAGGCACGAAGTGCAGCATCAGACTCAATATTTGAGTTTCTGCGTCATGCTCAAGCAAGTTTGTAGTAATTGGCTCGTTTGGTCTGGCTACGCCTTTTAGGTGCTCCTGGGCCTCTTCTTCACCCATTCTTTCACCTTCTCGATGGCTTCGAGTTGGCCTTTGGGTTGGGTACTACCCAACCTTAGCACTTCCCTTTTCAGCCATTTGTGTGGAGCCGACATTTCTTCCTCTGCGTCAATGACTTTCCTCCCCACAGGTAGTGTTGTGGCACTTTCGGTTTTGAGGGTGACCTTAGCGTCTAGTCTTTTCTTCCTTCATCTCCAACTCTTCTTTCCAAACTGAGGTTGCATCAAGGTTGCTAGGCCTTGGCAATGACATGCCAGCTTGCTTTGTCTGCGCACGGGTCATGACATGCAATAGGATAGGCGTGGCCTCCCCATCAAGTGTCTTGATGCCAAACAACCCCAATGGAATTGATGGCTCATTTTCCAAACTAGAGGATGGTATTTTCCTAGGGAAATTGACAAAGAGATGAGTGATTCCACACTTAGCACATCTCTATTTGCTTGCTTCTTCTCGGGCAACACGAAGAAATGTGTCCTGGGTGACCGCAAGTCTAGCACACGATTGGCTCTTGGGTTGGTGCTCCTAGGCCTCTGTCTCTCCCCCTACCTAATGCCATTACAGGCACTGGTTGGTAGTCCATAAGGATTGTGTTTCCTTCCTCATCATATGACACACATGGGTTTATGTAAGGCTCGTCACTGCTAGCCTGGTCCACATAGTGGACTAGAGTATCACTGGGTGGGTGGGTCACATAGGGTCTAGGTGGTCTAAAGATACATATAGGATTTATTCCCATCCTAGGGATGGGTGGCCTAGCATCATTAGGTTTCGGGAGAGCCAGTGGGACTCCCCTTCCAAGGAAATTCAATGGCATGTTCTCAAGGTAGGGTTGATCATAAGGCTGCGGGTACGGGAGTCTCCGAGGTAGTCTACAATGCATGGTGTCATGGACACCTACCACAATTAGCGCAAGGTCATGACTTAGAGTCCTGACACTCGAATGGCAAGTGGTTCTCGCCACAATGCATGCATTTGACATATGGGTGCATTGGTCATCTCATCATCTGCTATAGTTTAGTTATGTCCATCCTAATCTCTGCTAGCTCTTGTCACGAGTCAGTGCCCTTCCCTTTGTCCTACGCACTTGGGCTTGCTCTCTCACTCGATGTTGAGGCCCTCTCAGAACTCTTGGTACTGGATTCTTCTCGATTTGATCCTTTGAAGCTTCTTTCCTTGAGCTGTCATCCACTCTAATAGCTTCCTCAAAGACCCTTGCAAGTGCATCTCGCTGCAAGCTTGTGTTGTCTGCCAAGGCTTTGTAGAGCTCTTCACTTTGTATTCCACTGATGAATACCGTGGATACCACTCTTTCGGTTGGTCCCTTGCCCATTGGGATTCTCTTGAAGAGGCTCCTCACCTGAGTCATGTAATCTCGAATATCCTCTTTCTCTCTTTGCTTGGCATTCATGAGTCGACTAGCAGGTTGTCAAAGTACCTAGGTTTGAAAAGTCTCTTGATGAAGAGATTTTTCAAGCTATTGAAATTGGCATGCTCTACGGCATCCAAACTCGTGTACCAAGTCCAGCCTTTATCACCTAAGCACAGTCTGAAAGCTTGGGAGCATTGAGCAGGATCGGTGAGATCGTTAGCCTCATAGATTTGCTCGAATTGTTCCACAAAGTTATACGGATGTACTTGTCTAGCTACTTTGCCACCACATGGATTTTTGATTGGCTCTTAGAGCATTAGTTAACCCCTACCCTTGCTAGCAGTGATGTTGCTAATGCTTCCGCGCTTTGCTTTGTTGCCGTGTTATCTAATAGTCGCTTCATCAGAATCTCGCTCAATGTGAGGTCTTCCTCTAGTGCTCTCTCGCCATCCGGTTGATTTCTGCCTACTAGGGCTAGCACTCTTTCAATCTCTCACGTTTTCAAACTCTAGCACAAGCTCCTAGTTTGCTCGTCCTAGTTGTACACACCTAGGCCTTGCAGAGCCTTGCAAGCCAACTTCCTCTCTTCCCCAAGGTCTGCTATGACGTCCTCTATAGGTCTACCACGGTGTTCTAGCTAGGTTTGAACATCGTATTTGTGCACTAACTATTGGATAGCCTCCGGGAAATTTCCTAGGTTTAGCTCTTTGTTGCTTCTATGGCCTAAGCTGCCCTCTTCCATGTCCAAATCTTCCTATTTTGCCAAGTTGTCAATCAAGTTGATAAGGCCGGGTAGATCCACTTCCATGATAGTGCCTATCCTTGTTGCACCCGGATTTTGGTTGTATTCTTCACTTGGGCACCTTTGGGGATTCGATCACCCCTCTATTTCTTTGGGTCTTCTCTTTTACTCGTGGATTCTTTCAAAGTTTTATGTCTAAGTGAGTTCCTTGTTGATTGCAACTAGTTCTCAACTTACCCTCACTCTGTGAGTGTGTGAGTGTGTGTGTTCCTTTTCATGCACTGTGTGAAATCAGGCTTTTAGCTCTTTTCAAGTGTGCTTCAAGGGATGGAAACTGGGGTGAGTGAGAAAACAAAGTGTGTGCAACTCTAACTCTCTAGTCTACGAGTTGATAGGGTCATGTGATTAGTTCCTAGTTGTTCTCACCGGCTTCTCGGGTTTGTTTGCTACGCTATCTCATTCAGCTCGTTTAGGGTCAAGTTGGGGTTTTGCAATCAGCCCATAGCACCAGACACAATTCAAGACTGTTCGGCCACGATTTCTAGGTTTGTAACTATCTGTGAGGAATTCAGTGGGTTCTTCTGGCATGGGTCATGCTCCTCATTAGCCGGGGTTTGTCAAATTTCCAGATTTTCTTTCTCAGGATGTGTCCAATTTACCAGTGTCCAATTTTGAAAATCGGACATCCAATTTACGAGTGTCCAATTCTAGGAATGGGACAGGGTTGGGTCTAATTTGAAGGTATGTCTGATCTGACAGGTCGCTTGGTTTGATTCTATGGTCCGATGTCAGAGAGAGAACTAGGGAGAGAGAAAGAGGAGAGAGAAAGATTACAAAGGAGAGAGAAAGACTGCAGGGAGAGAGAGAAATAGAGTGACGAGGAGAGAGAAAGACTAGAGTTGGAGAGAGAAAGACAGGAAAGATGAAGAAGCCATGGAAGCTTAGAACAAGAAGGGAGAGAAAGATTGTAAAATGTATTGATTTGTCAAAAGATGTGAAAAATTACAACTTCTCTCCTTATATACCAATGTCTATGTGACATGGCATATTATTAGCATTCTAACTATTCCCAGCTTCTTACAATCCATCCCTTCCCAAAAGTTTTTGTCCTCAAAAACAAACCTAGAAAGAACTAAAGAAGAGATGGATAGAACAGAGTACTACTCTGTTTTACAGCTTTACAAATGGGAAATGAATGAAAGATTATCATTACAAGGGCTGAATTTGAAGAACGAGAAGAGGACCCCATTATATACATGATTTGAAGAACTTCAGAAGCAATTGGAGCCATAGAATCTTCAACAAATAGTTCTAGAAGAAAGTAGACAGCTTGCTGAAATAACAGTCCCTGCTGGACCAAATCTGCCATAACTTTTGATAGAAGTGTCCAAATGAGATGTACCACATATCAAAACGAAGCTCTTGAAAAGTACTTTAAGCTCATGTAGATAGCTCAATTCTGAAAATGAAGTACGACAAAAACTGTTCTAAAACAACGTGCTATCGTGAACCAGTCTACATCAATACTAGCTCCATAAGCAATAGGCTTCAGCCACCAATGTATCCCTCAAGTATGGATACTCATCCAATATCGAATCAGGTCTCCAAGAAGCCTCTTCAGAGGGTAAACCTCTCCATTTAATCAAATATTCCACAATAGAACGTGATCGAAGCTTCTTTTCACGCTGACCTATAACAGCCTCTGGGATGTACTGAACAAGACCATCTTCATCAATAGGTGGCAGCTCATCAACTAAATCCACTGGATCTCCATAATAGGGCTTGAGCTGACTAACATGGAAGACGTTATGTATCTTTGTAGAAGAGGGAAGCTCTAGTCTGTATGCCAAATCTCCAATCTGCTTAAGGATCCTGTAAGGGCCATAGAATCTGTGGGCAAGCTTATTACTGGATCCATCTTTCAATGTAGAGTACTTGGATTTGGGCACCTTCGACAAAACCAGCTCTCCTTCCTGGAACTCTAAAGGCCTCCTCTTCTCATCAGCATACATCTTCATTTGATCTTGAGCCTTCCTTAGATTCACCTTGCATTGCTGAAGAAGGGTCTGCATTCTTTCCAACTCTTCCTTCCCATGAGGGTTGATCTCTTCATTAAAAATGACTATGGACAAGGGCACCTTATAACCATACAAAGCCTCAAAGGGTGAAACTCCTATGCTCGCATGAGTGGAATTATTATAAGCAAACTCAGCCAAGTGTAACCAAGAATCCCATGAGGTTTGGACATCATAGCAAAAATGGCGAAGATAAGTCTCCAACCATTTATTAACTCTCTCTGTCTGTCCATCAGTTTGGGGATGATAAGCCGTAGATGGAGCCAACTTAGTACCCATAGATGTAAATACTGCTTGCCAAAAGTTACTCATAAACTTTGAGTCCCTATCATGGACAATCACCTGCGGTAATCCATGTAATCTGAAAATATGCTCCATAAACTGGTTGGCAACTTGAGAAGCAGTAAACTGAATTTTTGTTGGGATAAAATGAGCTGCTTTGGTGAGTCTGTCAACCACCACATAAATACTATTCCACCCCTTCTTGGTAGTAGGTAAGCCAATGATAAAGTCCATAGTAATATGAGTCCATTTACCCGTAGGAATAGGCAATGGCTGCAACAAACCTCCTGGCTTATGGGTGCTATCCTTATTTTGCTGACAAGGCATATACTTCATAACGAAGTCCTTGACATCTTTCCACAGTCCTTTCCAATAAAAGCTCTTGCTGATCCTGTCATAAGTTTTGAAAACTCCCAAATGTCCAGCTAAAGGCGAAGAATGCAACTCCTCCATAATTTTTCGCTTGAAAGAAGAAGTAGAGGGAATAGCAATCTTGCCCTTCCACCAAATAAGACCATTTTTAAGCTGGTAATGTGAGTTTTCTTCCATAAGACCGTGCTATAATTTCTGAAAGATTTGGCCGAATTCCTCATCTAAGAGATATGCCTCTTGTAGCTCTTCAATCCAATCACTATGTAATTCTGTCATGGCTGATACTTTGCAGGCCCACATACGAGAGAGAGAATCAGCCACTATGTTATCTTTGCCCCTTGTATGAGTGATATCAAAGTCATAATTTTGTAATGTTGCTACCCATCGTCTTTGCTTTGGAGTGAGATTTGACTGAGTAAGGAAATACTTGAGTACCCGATGATCACTATGTACTCTGAAGCGACTGCCATATAAGTAATGGTGCCATTTCTTGATTGCATGCAGAATAGTCAACATTTCCTAGTCATAAACATTCATGGCCATCTCCTTATCAGTAAGCTTACGGCTTTCAAATGCAATTACTCCATGCTCCTGAAGCAAAACATCCCCAATGCCACGGCCACTAGCATCACACTGTATAGTAAACTCTTTAGAGAAATCCGGGCATACAAGAATAGGAGCAGAGGTAAGTAATTCCTTTAACTGGTTGAAGCTGCTATCTACAAGAGCATCCCAAAAGAAAGCCTCTTTCTTCAATCTGTCAGTTAAAGGGGCTGCAATTGCCGCATAATTCTTTATAAATCTGCGATAGAATGAAGATAGACCAAGAAATCCTCTAAGAGAGGTAGTAGTAGTAGGCATTGGCCGATCTTTTATGCATTGCACCTTCTTGGGATCAGCCTGTATTCCTTTTTCACTGACTATATGTCCCAAGTATTCTACTTCAGTCTGCATGAAAGAACACTTCTTCTCCTTAGCAAAAAGCCTATGATGTCTCAACACATCAAAAACCTTCCTCATATGTGACAAATGATCCTATAAAGTCTTGCTATAGATCAAAATGTCGTCAAAGAACACCAAGACAAACTGAAAGAGGAAAGGTTGCAGAATCTTATTCATCAGGTTTTGAAAGGTAGCTGGAGCGTTTGTAAGGCCGAATGGCATCACCAAGAAATGGTAGAGCCCACGATCAGTCCTAAAAGCAGTCTTGACCTCATCACCCTCTCTCATATGAATCTGATGATACCCTGATCTCAAATCAATCTTCGTGAAGAATCGAGCCCCCTTAAGCTCATCAAGCAAATCATCTATCCTGGGTATAGGATACCTGTTCTTCACGGTTATCTTATTGAGATCCCTATAGTCAATGCACATTCTGAAAGATCCATCTTTCTTTTTGACTAACAGGACTGGGGATGCATAAGGTGAAGAACTTGGTTCAATGAATCCCATTTCAAGAAGCTCTTTGATTTACTTGGCTACTTCCTCTCGTTCACATCTTGATAGTCTGTAAGGTGGCTTATTAATTGTCTTTAAGTTGGGTTCCAAATCAATGGGGTGATCCACCGCTCTCTTAGGAGGCAATGAAGTAGGTACTTCAAATAAATCTCTATACTCCTCAAGAAGAGCTGTCAAGGCTAGATGGTTTGCTGAATTATTGGGCTGATCCTGTGTTTCTTTGTTCAAATGCAATACAAATATCTGTGAGCGCTTCTTGTACTCTTTTTTGAGTTGTTGAATGGTGATAAGCTGAAAATCAGATCTACTAGGGATTCCCTGTAAATGGATGAGCTGTTCATTGGAGAAAAACTCCATATATAACTGTGAGAAATCCATAGTAATCCTGCCTAAGGTCATCAACCAATCACAACCAAGTACAATATCTATGGGCCCCATTTCCAAAGTGATCAAGTTTAGTTTGACTTTAAAATTTTCAGCCATCTGCAAAGAAACCTGTGGGCAAATCTGTGTGCTGATTTCCTCTTCACCATTAGCCACTTGTACTCTAATGGGCTGCTGTAAGTCGGTGGGAACGCAATTCAACTTGTACATAATGGATTTATTGACAAAACTGTGGGTACTGCCACTATCTATCAGGATGAACATTGGCTTTCCACATATGCTTCCCTTCATACGAAGTGTATTAGGACTCTTAGATCCCGTCCAAGCATCCATAGAGATAGAACAATTAGTGGCAGCAGGCAGCTCATTACAAAATCTACCAGGATCAAATGGAACATCTCTGCCTGGATCAAAAGGAAAAGAATCAGATGGATCATAAAAGTACTCCTGTCCACCATCATCCTCAAAATCTTCATTTTCAGCATTGTCTATCACTGCATTAGCCTCATTTATGTCATCTTCAAAGTCCTCAAAGACTAGCATACTCTGAAGCTTTGGCTTGACATTCTTATATACACACTTTGAAGCATGGTCAGGAGTATACTTTTCTCCACATTTGAAACATAAGCCCTTGTCCTTTCTTTCCTTGTAAAGATCCATGGGAATAGATTTGGAATTTGTAATGGCTGAAGTGGACTTAGGCTTGTTATCACCCTGCTTAAATTCAACCTTTGGACTGTTTGCTGTCCTAAATTGCTTTGAAGCCTAGAAGCATTAAATGGAGGATAAGTTGGTACCCTTAAGTTCCCACTAGGCACATAATTGCTGCCATAAATGTTACCAACTTGCCCTTGCTTTAAAACAGTCCTTGGCTGTCCATAACTTAGCTGAAATGAAGACTCTTTCCTATACTTCCTTCCATAGCGCTCTGCAAGCTCAATAGCCTTGAAAAGTGAAGTAGGATTTTGCACCATAATATCAGCTGACAAGGATGGTTCTAAACCATACATAAACTTATGTAACTTGGCCTCATCACTGATGCTTTCCACATACATGGTCAAGTTGAGGAATTGGTTTGTATATTCTCTTAAACTTAGGCCCCTTTGTTCCAAACCATACCATCTTCGTGCTAGCTTCACTTTTTCAAGAGGTGAAACAAAGACTTCAGCCATAAGTGCCTTGAAAGCTTCCCAATTCTCAATAAGTACATTCTCTTTTTTGATAAACCTCCACCAAGTATGGGCAAATCCTTCTAAGTGCAAGGAGGCAAAGTGTATCTTCATATCATCAGTTTTAGGGAATATGTCAAAATAAGACTCCATCTTAGAGGTCCATTCCTCTAATTCTGATGGTGAAGATGATTGGCCATTGAATTTGGATAAAACAATTTTGTCCTTAAATTCTCTATCATGGAAGGGTTGTTGTCCCAAAACTGGCTGATCAGGATTTCCAAGTACAAAACCTCCATATTGGGACTGAAATCTTCCAACAGGTGGCTGAGAATTACCATGTAATCTTCCTGTTGGTAAAGCACCCCTAGAATTTTGAGTATGCATTCCAAAAGCTTGAGTATTAGCTCCATTCAAACTGCCCAAATAGTCATCATGCCTTTGTAAAGCTTCTCCTACGTCATACTGACTATTTGGAATGCCTCTTCTTCCAATGATCCCATTTCCATGACCATTCTGGTTAGATGGCTGAAGTGGGACTGAAGGGCCACTGTTTGAACAAGCTTTCTCATTAACTTCCTTTGATGCCATTTGCAACTGCATAAATTTTGCAATTTGTGCCATGAGTTGTTTGTTGGATTCTACCAACTTATCAATAGAAGCCTTGGTCTGATCAGTAGATTGAACCATCTGCTCCATTCTTGACAAGATGGCCTCATCTCGTTCCCTATGTCTCAATTCATGGGCACACAAGGTATCAGTGAGTATACTGATTTCTCCTTGTTGTTGAGGCTCTTCAGGGTTCTCTTCAAGTGTGCTATCCATCATAGAATCCCTGATTTGCTGTGCATAGTCCTCCTGGACCTTATTTTTGCCTTTATGTCCTGCCATAGTAGTGCAGTCCTGCAGTACCCCCTGTCAGTAAAACGGCTATAACTTTGGCTAGAAAACTCCGATTGCATAACTTTTTTGTGCGAATCGAAGCTTACAATGCCCTCTTCGAGATGAGCTATAGCACGCTATAACAGGTTTAGGACAGAAAATTCTGTAACTGAATTTCAGAGTCTGAACTGTCTAGTCCTGCACCCTGTTTAGACCTGTAAGTGCCCTGTTTTGACCCTGTAATGCAAGAGAGTAACCTCAAATGGCTACCAAACCCTGCAAAGGGGTATATAGGACCTGTGGGTACCCTGTAGTACCTGCATCTGTACTTCAGTATCAAAGGGTGTACCTGTATCCACCTGTAAATACCCTGTGGGTAACCTGTAAATGCCCTGTTTTACCCTGTTTTAATCCAGTAGGTACTTGAGTCGTTGGAAAGTCGTCAATCTTCAATTCTCCACTCGTTGTACCTGAGTGAGGGATAAAACGGCAGGACGCGCTCCCTACACGGGCTCCGAATCACCGGGAGATGGGCAAAGTTCCCCCCGGGTCGGTTGGTTGCACCCCTTCGGGATCTTCGATAGTGAGGGAGAGTCACCTCTCTTTTGTCCCACTATCTCCCCGGCATCCACCTTTTTCCTCGGTGGGAATATCAACATGGCAGAGGCTAGTGTGCTAAGCAATCAGCATGATATGCAATTCCAAAAATATTCATTCAACCTTTCATGAGATGCAATTGATTGAGATAAAAGAATATGGCAAGTTCTATATGCCCAGAGGGCCTCTATAAGTCGATCGTCCCAATCACGACGATGTGTGACAATCATCCTTGTTAGGATCAAACAGAAAATGCGATTGGTCACTTCAACTTGGTCATTAGCTCTGGGGTAATAGGGAGTGAGCTTGCGATGGTGGATCTTATACAGTTCCCTCAACTTTTCCATGATCTTGTTAAGGAAATGAGTACCTCTGTCACTTACCAACTCGAGGGGACTGCCAAAATGGGTAATAATATTATTGTACATGAACAGGGCTACGTTGTTACCATCATCTCACTTCAAAGCTTTAGCTTCACACCACTTTGTGACATAATCCGTACATACTAAGATGTGTCTATTCTGCTTCCGTCTGGTGAGTGGATCAATGGGACCCACGAAATCAATCCCCCACTTCTCGAACAGCTTTAGAGGAAGAATAGGTTGCAATGGCATGGCGCTTGTTTTGGTGGGTTTTCCCATTCACTAACAAGCATCGCATCTCTTGCAATAGTCATATGCATCCTTGTGGAGGGTCAGCCACCAGTATCATATGAGCATATCCTTCCTGGTTGTGGCTTCTCCTACAAAATGGCCTCCACATGGCTCGTCATGGCAAGCCTTCAGAGCAATCCCAATCTCATCTCCTGCAACACATCTTCTCAGCACTTCATCTTTGCCCTTCTTGTACAATGTGTCGCCTAACAGGGTATAGGGGACTGATTCTAACAAAATCTTCTTCCTTTCCCGACTAGAGATGCCAGGAGGGTACTATTGAGTTGCCAGGAGGTTGAATATGTCTACATACCATGGAGTAATTATTACAACTAGAAACAAGAAAGCATCAAGAAGGTCTGGATCATCCTGTTCCTATTCTGTAGTTTGAGGGATCCGTGACAGATAATTGGCTAGGATATGGGAACGGCCAGGCTTAGTGACCACTTCAACATCAAACTCTTGGAATAGGAGCAACCATCTCATCAATCATCCTTTAACATATGCTTTGTTCATATGGAAGGACAGGGCTTCATGATCCACGTAGAACTTGAAATGCATGGACAGTAGATAGTGTCGAAACTTCTCCAGTGCAAACACCATTGCTAAGTACTCAAGCTCTGTCACTGTGTAGTTCTACTCTCTATCAATGACCTTTCGACTTGCATAATATATTGGTTGATCTAATTTAGAGGGGCCCTTTTGACATAGGATAGCACCTAGCCCTTCAACTAATGCATCTGTGTGCACATGGAACTCCTTCATCCAGTTAGGAGACTGCAAAATAGGTGCTTGGATAAGGCACTGTTTTAGGGTATTAAAGGCTTCTTCGCAGTCATCAGTCCAAAGGAAATCCGCATCTTTCCTTAGGAGCTTGTGCAAAAGGGCTGCCTTGGTGGCAAAATGTGCAATAAATCTTCTATAGTAGCCCACATGGCCAAAAAATCCTCTCAGTTGCTTGAGGTTTGTTGGCGTTGTCAAGGCGGAAATCTTCTCAATCTTCACTGGGTCTATTGCAATCCCTTGCGTAGAGACAATATGGCCCAAAAGAACTCCTGATGAGATGCCAAAAACACATTGTCGAGGTTGAGAGAAATCCCATAATCTCGGCATCTGTCAAAGCATTGCTCTAGGTGTCCCCAATGCTCACGTATTAAGCTATAGACATAGAAGTCATCAAGCTACACCTCAATGAAATCATGCATATGATTCTGGAAGATAGCCATCATTACGCATTGGAAGGTGGCAGGAGTATTACAGAGCCCAAATGGCATCACTCTATAGGCATAGGTCCCCCATTCTATGATGAAGGTTGTTTTGGATTGGTCCTTTTCTGCGATTTGGACTTGATTATATCCGCTGAATCCATCCAAGAGAGAATAGAGCTCATGGCCTGCCACTGTGTCCAATAGTTGCTCTATGAAAGGGATAGGGAAATGATCCTTCTTCGTCTTCAAGTTCAGCTTTCGAAAGTCCACACATATTCGAAGTTTCCCGTTCTTCTTGGGTACTACCACAATGGGTGAAACACATTCACTATTAGCCACACGGGATAAATGAACTCGGCTTCAAGAAGCTTCAATAATTCAGCCTTCACCAGAGCAAAATAATTAGGATTCATACGCCGTTGTCTTTGCCTTACAGGTTTGGCATTAGGTTCTAGGTCAATGTGATGTTGGCATACTATGGGATCAATCCCCTTTAGATCTTTATATGACCAAGCAAGCACGTCTAAGTTCTCCTTTAATAAGTCTTGCATGACCACTAGTTCTTCTTCTAGAAGATTGAGACCCACTTTCAGGTGACGTTCAGTACCATCAATATCCAAGAATGTCACTTGCCTTTCACCTTCCACTTCGTGGATGAATGTCCCACGAATTGCTTCTGGATAGAGGTCTGACTCCATCGAGGGAGTAGTGTCATCGTCTGATGTTTCACTAGAACCAATGTCCTCCTTCTGAATAGATAACTCATTTGTCTGTTGAGATTGCTGGAAGGGTATCAGAGCTTTGTTTGCTTCTGTGTGAGTGGTAATTTCTTCTGAACTTAGGGATTCGTCTTCAGAGGATGCGTGTAGGAATGTCACATAGCATGGACCTTCTATAAGCCGTGGCTCTGATGGCTCTGGCTTCTGTTAATAAGGAGCATCATGATCATCTTTTCTCCTGAATAAATGGTCAGGGTGACATGAGCCACTAGTGAACTTAATTTTTATACCTTTGATCCATTGCTTATGCAGATTCTGCATACTTTGTGGTCCATTGGTCAACCCAAATGGAACCATGGTTATTCCATCCAACACCCCGAGATCTTCGATCTCTAAGGTCTTTGTAGGGACATCAACAAGATCATCCGCTATCAGAGAAACTTCTTCATCTGCACTTTCATAACCTGCTTTGTTTTCTTCCTCATCATTTTCATCCTCTTCCTCTAGAGGCTCTGTCTCTGCTTCTGTAGAGGCTCTATAGGAGAAGAACAAATCTTCCGCCTCTGCATCTGCTTTTATCTCTAGCTTTGTCTCTGCAATTGTCTTTGCTTCTGACTCTATGACTGCCATGTAATAGGGATAGCAGTACATCCACACTTCTATCTTGCTATCAGAGGTGATTTTAGAAGTCAATTCTAGTTGAGGCAGGAGATATTCTCCCATGGACAAAGACTTTGCTTCCTTTGGTAGTTGGCTTATAGTGCCTACTATTAGGAACTGTGTCTCTATTTTCTTGGAAAATATTTGTTTAATAGCCTCTTTGTCTCCTGATGTACCATCTATTACTTCCTTGGAAGAGTCAGTTATGACTTTGATGGATGTGGATCCATTGTCTTTTTGCGATCCATACAATTTCAATACCACTTTATTGGGTCCTCTGCCTAGGGTTAGGGTTCCTTTGAACCAGTCTGTACTAGCTCTTGCTTCAAAAATCCAAGGTCTTTCCAACAGCAGAGGGTATGAGGTCCCATAAGAATTTGGTTTGACCACCAAATATGTCAGCTAATAGTCTCTTCCTACAAGGGCTATTTTTACATATAGGAGGATGCCCAACGGTTTAATTCTGCTTTGGTCTGCCAATCTAATAAGCCACTATGTAGGTTAAATTCCTTGCAAACCTAAATCCTTCATTGTCACATCCGTCATTATGTTTACTGATCAGCCTCCATCAATCAATGCATCTGAAATAAAACATCCTTCTATCCATACACTAATCTCTAGGGTTCCAGGATCTAGAAAGGCGTTAGCCACATCTACTTCCTTTATAGGCTCTGGGGCCTTATTGGTCTTGATCACTGTTGAAGGAGCAATTCCTAATCCACGTCTTCGAGTCAAGATACTTTTGAATTTCTTTCAGCAGCTGGAAGACAGCATCAGCACAACTGTCGGAACGTTAAGTTTGGTTTAAAAGTGTCTAGGTCTTTTACCAAGTCATATTCTTTGATAGGATCCACGGGCTTTTCCAGCCTGCTGGGGAATGGGGCTACAACCATTTTCATCTAGCAATGGCAGCACCCATTTTCATCCAGCCTGCTGGGAAACGGGGCTACACCCATTTTCATCTTTCCTTTTTCTTCTAGCAATGGCAGCATCGGCACTTCCTTTGTTTCTGGAGATGCTTCTGTATCGTCTATCTCCTGGACCTCTAGTCCTGTCTCTGGGACTGTCTCTGTGACTCTATGGTAGTGCAGTGCTCTGTACTGCACTATTCTGTCCTGTATTGCTCCATCCCTCTGTAGGCAGGTTGAACTTCATAGTCTTGGCAAGGGAGTTGTTCTCTTTCTGGACAACTGGTTCTTTCTTCTTGGCGCACGTGATAGCGGCAACTTCCAACTCTACCAAATTGGAGGCAGGCTCTTGTGTCTTCTGTTGGCTATCAATGGCATTGGCCTTGACAGGGGCTGGACTTAGACAGTCCTTTGCAGTGTGGCCTTCTCCTTTGCATCAGTTGCATAAGGGCTTGTAATCCATAGATCTTCTAGGGTTTGGACAATTCGGGGAGATATGACCCTTTTCTTCACATCTGTAACATTCCACCTCGGATCTTTGACCACTGCCAGACTGTCGTCCTCTGTAACTTTGAGAGGGAAACCTCCTTGGACCAAAATTAGGACCAAACTCCCTAGGCTTTGGTCCAATGTCCTGCATTGTCATTTTAGATTCTACTAAGTTGAATCTTGCATTTTCATCTTTCTGTCTTCATTCATGCATCTCTTTCAGAGAGTAAATATCCTCTGTATGGTTCTTCCGCAAACAATAGAAACAGAAAGCTCCATGAATGGTTAGTTTTCGAGTACATTCAGTGGCTAAAAGTCCTACTTGATGGTACTTTCCGCACCATGTATTAGAACACATCACATCTCTCATAGCTCCCACAAGAGTGGATATATTGGTAGTATTCACCTTCAGTGTTTGTAGATGCTCTGTAATCACATCCATAAGCTCTTTCTTGATACTTGCGATTGAGTTAGATAAGTAGTCCTTCAGATTTTCACCTCCTGAAGTACTTATAGTAGGATTTTGGGAAGCTTCTGTAATTACTGCATACATGGGTTGGGTTGATCCAGAGGATCCTCTATTCTGGTTCTAATTCAGAGCTCCTATTGAGACTTGGGGTTGTTGATTCCAGTTGGTAGGGTTCCACTATTATTGAGTCACCATTGGAGGAGCTGTCTGAGGCCACTGTTGTTGTGGTTGAACCATCATTTGAGGCACTGTCGTCTGTGGCGACCACTGTGGATTAGGTGCACTGTATTGTGGCACTATTTGCATTTGGAGATAGAGGTAGGAAACTGTCCCTGGGATTACATTTGGTAGGTATACCATTCCTAGCATGGAAGGAGGTAAGACTTCTCTTCCTGGAGTAATTGACAACCTTACTTCAACTTCGTCATACAATCTTGCACCTTCCACTGTAGCTTGCAAATTGGCTGGTCTTCTCAATTCCATGAACTTGCGAACTTTTGGTTGTAGGCCTCTGAGGAACACTCCTTTTTAGATACCTTCGTCCAAATGATGGTTAGTCTATCTCTTCAGGATGAATTCCATTCGTGAGACATAAGCTTCTACTCTTTCTCTAGAGGACTGACTTAGGTTCATGAACTCCCCTCACATCCCCTCTTCAAAACCTTCATGCCTGAATTTAGTGAGGAAGGAGTCCCATGTGTCAAAAGTTCCTGTTGCTTGTCTCTCATACCATTGAAGCGCTGCGCCTTTGAAAGTGACGGAGAATATCACTAACCAATGCTCAGGGATTCTAGCATTGTTAGCCACACATGCTACCATAAATTCTGCTACATGAAGATCGGGGTCTTCATTGTACTCTCCCTTAAAAATTGGCAAACGGACTACATTTGTTGGCCTGTCATCAATATTTCCTGGACGAATCTAACTAGGAAGGAGACCTTGAGTCGCCATGGGGACTTCTGTGAAGAGTGCTTTTAGGGCCTCAAAAGATGCTTCTGCTGCAAGCTCGTTCTCAGCCTTGATTCTTATCTTCTCTCTTTTCACATACCTCTGGACTCATTCTAATACTTGACTCTTGATTGTGTCATTCATCAAGGGGTTGGCTTCAACTAGTTGGTCTGTACTCAACAGAATAGAATCAAAGAGGAGCTTTAGTCTCTGGAGGATTCTCTGGCCAACATCTCTTCTACTTCCTTCTTTTCAACATCTCTAAATTCGGCTTTCAAACCACTACGAAGGGGAAGATATTCTGTTCTGAAAGTATCAAAACTCATTTTTCTGAGGATTATTGTTGTGCTATCATTATAATAATGTCAACTTCTGGTGGTTTCAATAGTGTATGTTGTGAAATCTGTCTACCAACTTCCAATGGATTGCTAATTGGACAAACAGAAGGTTATCAGTACACCAAGCATCCCATGTATCTTGTTGTTGAGCATCCACGAACAAATTCCAACTCTTTTGTTTCTTGTATGAACCTCCACAGACCACGACTCCTGAAGCTTCTTCACAATCTCCCACTTGTTGATGATGTCTGAAAACTTCTCAATGAATGTCAAATCTTCCATGGATGGTCATTCTCTCTATTTCTGCTCTTCAATTTGTTCCCAAACAATTTGCCACAAGGTGCAAGTTTCTGCTGCTTCAACAGGAAGAGGAAATAGTCCACCACATAGAGCTTGCATCATGATGGTAATATGTTTTCGCTATTGTGGGATGAACTTATTATGGAAAGTGGCTTTGGCAATAAGAATCTCCAACTCTTCAATGGAAGAAGGAACTTTGCAAGCATCCATTGAATTATCATCTTCTTGGTAATGCCATTTCCTTCATTTTCAGCCTCTTCTAATGCTTGTTGATGGCAAGTTTCCCCGGCTGTGCACCAAAAACATAGAGCCCCAAGAGAGACACCAAGGAAAATGGGTTTCTACTGCAAGAAAATCTACCTTGTAACATCAACAAGCTTTTATTTCATCCTTTAGAGAACCAAAACAAGAAAAATAGCAATTTTTCACACAGCATTATAGTAGATATCTCCCACGGATTTAATAGAATCAACCATAATTTTCAACATCTTCATAGAATCCATCAATAGAACAAGGAACGCAAAGGAATACACCACTTTTGAATGGAAATCAATCACATAGTATTCATCTTCAATATCTCCATAATTTTCTCTCTCAATCTCTCATAGTAAATGCATTGTTTTGATAGAATTGGCTCTCTCTCTCTCTCTCTCTCTCTCTCTCTCTCTCTCTCTCTCTCTCTCTCTCTCTCTCTCTCTCTCTCTCTCTCTCTCTCTCTCTCTCTCTCTCTCTCTCAATAGTACATCATCTCCTCACTACAATACTCAAGAATGATACTTAATAATCCTTGTTAGGTCGTGGATACACCTCCCAAGAGATATGGGAGGTATGAAAGGGCACCAGAGCCACTACAATGTCTCTTCATAGCTCACTACTATCACTATCACTTCAATCTTCTCTTCAGTCTTCAGTAGCTGCTTCTTCCATTTATTTTAGCTCTTTTGAACTTAGATTCATCCTTTTGAAAAGTTAGAAAATGTTTTCAAAGTTACACATACATTCTACATAACACTTACAGAAGATCTACAGAACATGAACAAAGCAGAGACAAAAGGTCTACAGAGGGTCATAGAAGGTCATCAGAGACACAATAGATCATCATAACTCATACTAAAACCATTCCAAACTATCAAAAACTACTCAATAAGCTTTCAAAAGATCTCAACCTTCATCAATCATCAATCCATGCTTCATACATAAGAAAATCAGAACAAAACAGAAGCTAAATAGAAGGTATCAGAACCTCAACAGAACCTATCAGAATATCACAGAGCTTCATATTTCTACTAAGAATCATCATGAGCTTCCAAAACATAATCAATATCATCCAAAACACTCTCAAACATTCCCAAAAACAACCAACCATCACTCAAAAATCCATCAAAAATCAACCATTCAAGCCTCAAAAACAACAAAAATCAGTCAAAAATTCAGTCTTTTTTCACTCTCAATACCACCTTTTGATTCTCACCCATTCATGGTAATATCATTTCATGCATGGCCACCTTGGGTATGGTTTCTTGGCATTTTAGTTTATTTCTTTGTATGTTTAGTTTAATGGTTTCCTGTAGAAATTAGCTTCTTTACATTGGTATCAGAGCACATCTTTGATCCAATGGGAATGTCATTTTCATGGTGAATCTAGTTACAAGATTAGGCACGGGTAACTAGAGGACAAGAATTAGTCACAGGATTTGACGCAGTTAAAATCGTGACAAGTTAAGGTTCTCTATAGTAAGCCATGACTAAATTTGAAGATCTTGAAGGTCTAAAGAAATATTTGTGGATTTAGTGGTTCATAGTCAATTTGGGGCCATTTTGAAAGTTCTTGGACTTAGTTGAAGTCTAAACACGGTTTAGAATGGTTACTTTTTGGAGCATGGCTTCTCTTTCCTCTTTCCAAGCTTCTTGTTGAAAACTTCAATGGAGTTATCTTCTCATATCTCCTTATCATGGCCATATCTCTTTACGCAACCTACAAGGATGATTCTTGATGCCTTGGGCTACCGAATTGACTACCATATTACTTAGTCTTCAGCAAAATATTGATCATGTGGAGTAGGAGGACCACCTAGACAATGTGTGCCATTTTTCCAGCCCTTCTCTTCCTGAAGAATCAACAACCTTCTCCGCCATTGAAGCTTCTCCCTCATTTGGCTCATCAATGGCAACCCCCCTGACATGAAGTACTTGCCTCGTAATACTTGATATTTCACTCTTCTTCAGTCCTGAAGCTTTCCACAACCCTAGCTATGGCTGAAAATGGACAGCATGAAGATTTCAGCAATTTCTTGAAGTTTTGAGTCAATCTTGGTGCCTTTTAGCTTCAAGAGATGAAACTCATACTAAAGGGGGGATAGGTGGTCCATTTCGATCATGTAATCATATGAGCCACCGTTGTACATGGGCATACCATGAGTTCTTATGTCTTGCTTGTATTGACTACTTGGAAGCCTTGAAAGCTCTTCTAGGCAATTTGTATGGATGCATGCCATGTACTCTATGTATGAAGCTTATGGTTCGAAAGAGTGCCTCCAATATAATGGGGGATGCAACCACCTTTGCTCAAATGATCTCACATGGTACTAATGGTTTGTTGCAGATCATCCATGAGAGCATGATGATCTGTGGTCTCTCAATTTGTGTCCATAAATATGTAGCCAAGCTAGGGGTTCAAACAACTTCACCATAAATCATGCCTAATGTGACCGATGTATCAAATAGGTACCTCCCTATGCAAGCCTCATGAAAGTGCATCTAATGGCACTATCTTTCCAACATGGCCAATGCTACATATCCTCGTGTAAGTCGATCTCTAGCTACATGTCACATGGTGAATCTCCCAATGGATACAATAAATTGACCACTAAGTAGACATATGAGTCCACAACCTCCACCTATCTAATTGCTAGAGTGAACATTGATTTCTGCATCCAGGCTAATGCATGATAGGATTTTGGTTTTTCCAAGATTAACTATCAATCCATACTATGTACAAAGGTCATGTAGGGCATGTAGATGTTGTTTCCCTCCTATCACTCAGATTCATGTTGATGATGCTAGAGACCAAGTCTAAAAGTCCTCATGGACATCTCACTTGATCTATCGTTATTTCATGCAATGCATAAATACCCCAAATCATGTCTGATGGGATCCCAAGTGACCTTTTGAGCATGTACCTTGACCTATCACCATCTTATACAATGCATGGATGCCCCAAAACATGTCTACTATGTGTACATGTGTGATACCATTATCATCCTTGAGGCACCTACAATATGCATGAAACAATGTGCACATATATGAAGGCATTTCCTTTCACAATCCACTTTGGTTGTGTCAAGAGGTAAACTAACAACATGAAAACCAAAGTCTTAGAAAAGCCTTTTCTATAGGCTCATGAAATTTCCAATATCCATGGTTTTATAATAGAATGCAAGTTCATCTTTGAAGACGGATATTGATACATCAACCTCTACCAAGGGAAAAGGAAAAATGGAATCTACAAGCTATCCACATGGCAAGTATATTGCCACCTTTCTAACAAGATACATGAAAATCCAACAATAAGGTTGGTACTAGGCCAAAACTATAAGAACTTCTCCATACTCATGATCCCTATGTTGGCTCTAATAATGTCATCTATGTGACTTGTATGCACTCATGACTTACCTTCACAAGCATCCCAACACGTATTCTCTTATGGTATTCCTTGTTGCTCTATCTTGGACTCTCAACTACCCTTAGGCCTTTGCTCTCTCCTAGTAAATCTATTGTCATTGCATCCTCCACAAATTACCCCCCTTCTTTTTCTTAATAGATTTTTGCCAAATCGGCCTTCCTTTACTCTCTACAAAGTTTTCTATCCACTTGTGGCTTATCTTGACAAGCATCTCAAAACACGCTCTCTTACAAAATTCTTTTTCAATCTATCTTAATCCCTCAACTATCCTTACACTCTCCAAGGTTAAAACTTGGTCCAAGATAGGAGCAAGAGTTAGGGAAATACCTTAGGTCTACACATAGCTACTAGATATACGTCTATATTTGTGGATTCCTTGACAAATGGCCACAAGTCATTTCTCTCAACTACTCCCATTTTTCCAATTTCATTTGGCCTTCCTTTACTACTAGCTATCCATATTTAGTTAGTTCAAAAAACTTCAAATCCATGTTGTCTAAACTTCCATTTCACAAGCTCAACAAAGTATAATTACACAATGATCAAATTCTTTAAAGATAGTTTTCTCATAATTGATGAATGTCTTAAGAGTTAGTCCTCTTATGAGCTAAGCTTAATATGTAACCTTTCCAATGATTGCAGGATTGGTGAATTTCACAAGCTCAATGGGAAAAACTGCACTATGGATCAAATTCTTTAAAGTTTGTTCTTTTGTAAATTGTGAATTCGCTAAAGATAGTCCTCCTACGGGTTAAGTTGATTCGTAACCTTCCCAGTGATGCAAGGATGTTGAAGGCTTGTTGCAACATGTGCATGTTTTAGTACATTAGAAGAGGCATGAATGTGGCAATTGCATTGTCAAGAAGCTAGCCAAATTCTAAACGTTGAAAGCCATGAGACTTATAAACTAGTTGTTGAGGTCTATCAAGCAACATTGCCACAATCCATGGGCCCTCCATGCTTGTATGTTAAGCACATGGGGTTGAACTCATAAATAAAGAGGAGATGAACTTGTAAATCCATGGGCCCTCCATGCTAGTATGTTAAGCACATGGGGTTGAACTCGTAAATAAAGAGAAGATGAAAATTGAGACCTATGACCCTTGAGAATAGTTATGAGAGATGAGTACCCTATTGAATGCTTGGCAAGAAGAACGACTAACTTATTAACCTTGATGAATTTGGCTAAGTGAAAAGCACATATGCACTCTTTTTTTGGCAAAGAATGATATGTGCTAAAATGACCATGTAAGTCGTGACTTTCCCAAGGCATCAACTTGCGTAATTGGAGGCTTGTTAATTTTGTGTTCCCAAGATTAAGCGCGAGTTTTTTGAGTTGCACGAGAAGCAAAACATAGACCACAAAGTGATAGACAAGCAAAATGCAGGCCTGACCAAGAAAAGTAAAATTAACAGCTGAAACTTGGGGGATGTCAGTAGGATGAATTTTGATGGACAAAGTGAGATGCTAAACGAGGGAAAACTGATCTTTAACCAGCCTTAAGCTCAAATGTGTCATGTCCCTTTCAGCTTCCTTTTAGCTTTCAGTTCACTGAAATATGCCCTTACGTGATGTGATGTATATCAATCACCTGAGAACTTTTAAAAACAAGGCCTTACCTCCTCAAGAAGCAATAAGACCCAAATAAACGAGAAAATAAAAGTAACCTTATGAGCACACGAGTGTGAAATTTGGCGGTGAATGCACAATGGTTCCATTATCCTCAATAGATAATACTGTCAAAAATTGGTTCTAATACAATGCAGCGAAACAAATCCCAACCCACATACTCAATCTATTGGATAGTGAAACATGTTGGGACTGTATACCTTAATCTACTAGACCAATGACAGTGGACAAAAAAAATGGAGAGAAACATTGAAATCAAAGCCTACAAAAACATGGTAAGTACATTGCAATCTGAAAGTGAAGCACATTTCCCATCTCTGGCTGATTATCTTATTTACAATCCAAGCATTGAATAAGTGCGCTCATAAGTACACCCATATAAGACATACATCAAGTACAGTTCAAGGATGTCCTTCCATGGTCTGATCAGATGGTGCAGCCAAAGAGTACCCAGGATTTGTAGAGGACTTCTCACACATTTCTCTGTACTCTTGGCATAAAGCGCATTGATGACAGCAAAGATGAGTCAGAAAGTCACCACAAGGTGCATCCTGTCCATCATTGAAAAAACAAAATGGAATCCTGTCAATATAAGGAAGCTGCAAAGAATCTACAGTAACATAACAAAATTTGCAAATTTAGAAAACGTTCAAAAATCTTTCACTGCTGCCTCTTCAGACTTGGTTATGGGAGACCTATCCATAGCATTTGGGAGTGATGCATTACCAATGGGCCACTGATTGGCTCTGGTGACAAACTACTTCCGACACAAGACCTGATGGGGTCTGTGACTCTCACTTCACCAATCTACAATTTAATACCCACGCTAACCCAAATCCTTAAAACTTGATAAGAAACTGGAATTCAACAGCAGATGGGAGAGAGATACTAGAATCAACGCACAAAGTTTAAGGTACCCCTGCAAACAGTAACCTTGACTGCAAAGATGAACAAAAAAGAACCCTTAAATAGGATGAGTACAAGGCCACATACAAAGAGGGACAGAGTGGAGCAGTGCGAGCTTTCATGTGCTACTCTATCTGCTTACTAGAAACCAACTAGAACCTAGAAACATATGGCACTTGACTTCCTACATCATTTCAATCCTCAGCATTTTTGCAACTAAGGCTCACTTCCTACATCATTTCAATCCTCAGCATTTTTGCAACTCTCTAAGGCTCTAAGCAGGAGTTTTTACAACCCTGAGTAATTCTATAATCATGTACTGTGCACTATCTCTGTGGACAAACCCTGATTACTGCAATGGAGCAACGCCCTGACTTGTAACAATGAAGGGAGTCAAGTCCTCAACTTTTCACAAGGACCTGATCTGCAAATAAAAATTGCATAGCTAGGAAAAGAATTCCAAGACAACTCATCTGCTTGTAAACATGACCATGTTTTGGAAATTATGACATGGCATGTTGATGGGACATGATCATGTGGCAACATGTGGATCATATGTATCCGATCAAGAAACTAACTTCAATTTCATCTCTAATATTTAAACAAAATTCAAGATGTGTTTGGTATTTTAACTCTTATTTCTTGCTTTTTCTGCTTTTGTTTCGTTTGATTTTACTGAAGGAAAACTTGTGGTTTTGATGTTAGCTGGCCGAAATTATAAAAAGAAGGCATGGACTACTGTTGAAATCAGTCATGGCTGGCCACATTTGACATGGCTGTCCTGGCCAGATCATGACTGTTCAAGAGGCAGTGTGGCTATCATGTGAGAAGATGAGGCTGTCCAAGGCTATGTAGGTTCCAAGCGTGGCTATTTTGACAGCAGTAATCCTGGCTGTTGCAAACAGATCGTGGCTGTTTGTGGCTGAGACATGGCTACCTTGGCCATCAAGAGGGCTATTTCTTGCAATCCTGTGAAAGATTGGTTACTTGTAAGCTACTATAAGTTGTGTGGTATCACATCTTTGATATAAACTTGTGGTTGTTTTGTGCACCTGGGATCATGCTCCTAGGTTGTGGTGTAGAGATTGAGGTTTGCCCATGCAAGTAGTGGTCATATGTGCTGAATTTGAAGAATCCCAAGTTCCATCTTTTATACAGGTATCCATGCAAGAAAGTTGAAAAAATACCAAAAGGGAGCTAGGTAGAAAACTCTCAGGAAACTCTCCTAATACAATGGAAGGATTTCTGGGAAGAGGACACAATTTGGGTTGAAGAGGCCGATCTTCAAAAAGAATACCCCAATTTTCGCTCCCAATAAGGACATCTCAATCCTCCTGAGGGGGAGAGAATGAAATGTACCCAGCTTCAAAGGGAGCAGGCCTAGTCAAAATGCAGCAATCTGATGCCATGTGGTACTGTAGATGGATCGTCTACTAGTGGGGAGTTAGAATGTAGCGGTCTGCAGGTCATGGGCAGCTAGCGATGATTGGAGGATAATCCAAACGAGTTTATGACAGCTGATGATGATAACAACCAGCTGGTAGCAAGTGGGTGGCACCTCCAAGAAGTGGGAAGCAACACCAAAAGGCAGGGTGGCATCTCAGATGGCTGGTCAGCAGCCTTGGATAAGGGTTGGGCACATTGAGCCCCTTTGATAGAAACTATTGGAAGCCAAAAGAATGTCTAGAGTGTTATACCATTGTGTAATGTGTCGTACGAAATGGAAAATTTGCCTTTTAAGATTGCTTTTATGAGCCAAAAATTGCCAGAAAAACATGATAATTTTGAGTTAGGCTTTGGTTTCTGAACACCCCCTCTCGGTCCCAAAAAAACGGAGACCAAGGAGAGTGAAGAGAGAAACCAAGATATTGGGCCAAGGATGTAACTTGGGACTACCCAAGGCCCTATCAGGATTGCAGAAGCCATGGATATCCCCTTTTAAGTTGTCCATGCAAATGGCACATAGTTTCTTTGTCTTTTTGAGTTTGGTTGTTTCAATTGGCTCCTCAATTCAGAAAAAAGTAAGACCAGATTATACACAACCATAATCAAGGGTGACATTGCAAAGATACAGCAGCAGCAATGGGTAGTAGATGTGATGTGGTAGCTGCCCAAGATCTTGGACGAGCAATGGAGTGCTCATGTATGCTTCTCTCAATGAGGTAAAAGGGAATCATGTTTCATTGTGCCTGGGTTTTCACCTTGGAAGGATGCTTGCTCACGTAAGTTTTCATATCATCAAAGCACCCAACATATACACAATGTGAATGTAGAAGAGCACTAGATACAAGGGCATGCTCATGCAACAAGGTGCCACTTGGACAATGCCCTCATGGGGGATTGTTCACTTGCCCAAGCATCCTTTTACAAGAATGAATAATGAAATGCATTGATGTGTGCTATGCAAAAAGGGATATACATCAAGGAAGGGATACCGATGTCGAAGACAAGAAGACAATGCTGAACCCTATATGTACCATGTGTAGAAAGCAACCCCCTCTCACACCATGGATGTCGATGTTAAGGTAGAGGAGGAGCTGACGTCAATCTTGTGGTGCTGAGAACCTCAAGAAATGATGAAGCCTTATGTAGCTTGATGTAAAAGGCAAACCCAACACCCCTTAATGGAAGAGCCGAAGGGAGATTCAACCATTTGGGTACTCGAAACATGCATGTACTTGATCTCAGGATAAGGCCCAAACACTAACCAAGTGTAATAAGCAAGCCTAAAACTCGATCTCAAGAGAGAGCTCCAATGCCAATCAAGAATCACCAAGATAGTAGTCTACCATGCAAATGAGTCAAGGGGATGCAAAAGGAAGACCTAACAATCCTCAATTGGTAGAGCTGAAGGGAGAATCAGCCAGCCCAGATAGTTGGGGTGTCGTTGCACTTGATCTTGGGAGATGGCTTTGATGCTAATCAAGTGTCATAGGTGTGCCCCTCAACTTTGGGAGATGACTCTTGTGCTAGTCAAGAATGAAAAGGCACAACCACCAAGGTAGCAGTGCACCTAATATGAAAATGAACAAGTTAGTGGTGTGGTGACTAATATCAAACGATAAAAACTACTCAGCTCAAAATGATGAAAAATGGCTGCCATGATAAATGGGATGATGCCCAAGGCCCAATCTCAAAAGAGAAGACATCGTCTCCATCTCCATACTAACAACGATGTGGAGGCAATACTCACCAAGGCAAGAACCAAAAAACCATGCCTTCAGCCCAATTAGGATCAGCAAATTCTTGCATAATTTTTTCTTCATTGAAATGTGAAACCCTGCACATAAGTATAAAAGGGAGACCGGAACTTGCATTATCATCCCTCTCATATTCAGATGCTTTTGGTATTGCAGTAAAGCTAACAATGGATATGAGTGAGTGCATGTGCAGCAATAGGAAATGAAAAGTGAATGAGTATGCAGTGGAAGATGAATAAGAAGTGCTAAAGGTGAGGCACAACCTATGATAGCCTTAAGACCTAGCTAGACTATCTTAAAAAGATGAGCCCAAAATAACCTAAAGGAACCTTACTTAGAATCCCCTAAGAATCCTAAAGGGAAACCTATGAATCCTAGGAATCTAGTGTAATGATGGATAATAATGAAACCAATCAGATAAGCCATAAGGCACTAACTGAATTGATCCAGCCTTCTTTAGCACTTGGCAATCAGTCTACTGCCCTCTAACCTTACGCTTGCTGCAAGCCGCAGCTTTCCAGCCTGTTCGCACTATTTCCAGATATCATCTACAATCAGAGAGGCCCTAGACAGCTGTGTTTGCTACGGCCAGGCACTCCCAGCCCACCTTTGACAATTTCCAACAGTTGAAAACTCCTCCAAGGACAACTAACAGCTGCATTTTGCAGCCAGCTGTTGTTGCCTTCATCCTACCAATCATCTCTAGCTTGTTGCCCACTGTTTGGAGCTGCCAATATGTGTTCATCCTGATCTAGACTCCAAATCTGCCATCCGAAGGGCTGCGTGCTGCATTTCAAGGTCCATTAGAGTACAACACACTCTCCAACTCATACTTTCTGCCAGAGTCCTAGAGACATAGGAGTTTGAGGTTTAGTATTCACCTCGCATAGTGTGTTTTCTACATTGAGCATTGGATTTATTCATTATTCATTCATTCATCTTCAATGTTTATTGTATGTGTGCTAACCCTACTGAGTTCTTTTACCACTTCTTGCTTTGTCATACGATTGTGTTTGTTATCTGTAAACAAGTAATCTTTACATGGTATCAAAGTGAGGTACTTGCTGAAAAAATCTAGATATCGAAAAGCTCGTCATCAGAAGTACGAACTTTCAAAGGGAAGATGACTTCCAACCCTTCCACACCACTTCAGTCTCCAACATGAAGAACTGAGTAGGAGTGGACTTCATAGCTTGCCCACCAAGGTTCTAACACTACTAGAGAGACTTCTGACTATCATGGAGTGTCCAGACCTTTTGAGATTTCATGCGTTATTACAACTTGATTCTCATATATTGAGCCCAATAAGCCATTGAAGGTAAACATGATCTTTTCTCTTTAAATGTTTCACATAAATCTGAAGATGTTGCAAGATCATTGGAGCCTCCACTAGGGATGGGCCCCCTATTAGAGAAAGAGATCCAAAGTATGTAACATTATTCCAAGCTAAAACATCCACTCCAATGCAAGGTATACGACTTTGTACTTCTGACCCTTCTTCCTATGCTTCTATATCCATGCAAGATTTTGGAACAAGTTATGAGGAAGATAGATTTCATAATGTTGACTATGGAATAGGTCTCGAAGAGGACTAATTTCTATATGTAAACACAAAAAGAGGTGCATATAAGAAGAAATCAATGAGCCCTTCTGTAAGTTTTCCTTCTCTCTCTTTTCCATCAAGTTTTGTTTCTCAAGACCAATCTGAAGTTGGTGCATCATCATCATCATTTCACTTTCACAATCATTATTTTCCATTCACATCTAATTTTCAATTTCCTAAAGATGAATTTGCATTCACTTCCTCTGCACCTTCACCACAATTTCAAATCCCACCCATCACCCCCTTTTCTTCTGCTGCATATATGTCTACATTCACACCATTTTCCACATCACCATTCACCATTCCACTTGTCCAACCACACACACCACATTGGGGGGGATCTTCAAACATAGGTACATCCTAACCCTTTAGGTCATCTGCTTCTGCACATCCAAGTGGTGAAGATGCACCAATGATGGGTTTTATCCCCCAACCCAACCATCCATGGGGACCTATATGCATGGGTATCCCATCCATGCATCTTAAGCCCCACCCTCTTCTTCCATCTCTGAAGTGGCCACATAGTTTGCCAACATGACAACACCCAATGAACCATTCTATACCTTTTCAGCATGTGAACCATCCACAAGTTAGACACCTCCTTTAGGGCACACATCTAGAGTCATCATGCCAAGCAATTAGTAACCTCCTTTCTATCCTATGCCACCCACCTATCCCTGTCCTCATCTAGCCATCCATCCATCTACATCAGCCAAGCATGCTTTTACAGATACGATTCATTTTAACACATCTAACTTTACCACTTGGTGAATTTTGATATGGCATTTCTTGGATTCACAAGGCTTATAAAACTTGTTTCACAGGTAAGAACCCCAATCTGATCCTCGTTGGGTTCTCATGAGGTAGTTTGCTCTTGGAAGAGCCACAATACCATCACCATAATCGAGTTGATGCAAGGTCTTATCCCTGAATTTCACTCTCGACTCCGATATTTTGAGCTTGCATCCAAGCATTGGGCACATCTAGTCAACCACTTCACAGATCACAGCCTTGACCAACAAATCAACCTTAACCGTGAGCTCCAAGAGTTCAAAATCACCAATAGTGATTATTTAGCAATCAAGTTGGCCAAGTATTAGTGATTTCTCGTCGCTGAATTCACCACCATTGGCTTATCTAAGTCAGTTGATGATCAAGTCATCTTGTTCATGAATAAATTGCCACAAAGACACTTCAATTTCATCCAATAAGTCATCTCATAGTCCCACATACCCACCTTCTATGAGTATTAGTGTTAGCTACTACATTATGCTCCGCTATTCCATCAATTTCACAAGAAACCCCAATATTTAAAGGAGGCCTTGCCTTTCCAAAAGGTGAAGCAAGGTGATGGAAAGAACGATACAAGGACTAGGTCAGGTAACTCCCCTCCAAAATTAAAATCGGATTGGCAAAATGTCCCCAAAAAGAATAGATATACTGTCAGCATTGCCAAAAGGCCAGCCATTTTGATGACGCGTGTCGCTCAAAGGCCAAGTGCAATCCACTTGCCAAAAGGCCAGCCATTTTGATGATGCGTGTTGCTCAAAGGCCAAGTGCAATCCACCCAACAGGGTAGATCCATTGCTCACATGGCAGCTCAACCATCTATTGCCACTAATCCTAACAAGTTATCTAATTGGTCCGCCAATGCCACTATTTTCAACTTTGGTCCTTAGCCGCTCCTTGTCTCCCTTGAGGATAGACCTGCTAAGTCCTCTTCTATTTTTGAGTTGCCCTCTATATGGACTGCATAACCAGAAGTAGTTGAACCCACCTTCCCTAGAGATCCTTCAATCCAATGGATGGTCAAGCCTTGTCCCGGTTCAAATGTTGTCCATACTAACTACAAACCTAGCACATCTCCCCCTGCATATCAGTTGATTCTTGCAAGGCATGCTCTAGCATAGCTTCTCTCTTCCGCTGCACATTTTCTCTTATTTTCCTATAGCGTGCCCACATTTGGGCAATGGGACCATCTCAAAACCCAACATACTGCACTAGTAGACCCAAGTTCTTGCCTTTCTTAAAGCGACTTTGGAGGCCATTCACTTCACAGGTTTTCAACTCAACATGCATCTTACTCTTCTTCTTTGGGTGCTCTTCTTTCCCCATCGACATCAACATCTTGGGGAGAGGGAGATGCTTCTCCTTCCACAATCTAGTGGTGAGGAGTAGTCTTTTTTTCTTCGTGTTTACAAGATTTTGATTACTTTAAAGATATTATTATTTTATACTTTGTATCATTATCCATGTCAACAGGATGATATAGATTGTAAAAGGGAGCTTGTGACAAGTGAACAATTCCCTTGCAAGGGCACTATCCAAGTGGCAACATTGCATAGCACTTTGTATGAGCATGGCATCTTGCATTACCCCATGCATTGGCATTCTATTCTTACAAACATGCATTTGTGCACATTTATCCCTTTTAGGTCAAAGAGTGATCGTCTTTCAATCCACCATATTCGTGATAGCTTATAAGATAGCCTTTCTAGTAGCTTTTTCACATAACCCCATACTTTATCTATTTCACCAATACCCACAAGTACTCGAGATAGCTTGTTTATTTTATGCTATGTTGGATTTTACCATACCTTCTCATTTCCCCCACGGACATGAATGCTTAATAGGATACAAACAATTACTCAAAAAAAAAAAAAGTTCAAAGTGGTTCCATTCACCTTTGCAAGTCTTGGTAGGCCACTAGATAGCTGACGAGCACCCCTTATCTGATGCCTTGGCCTCTCTAGGGTGAGCCTTTGGACTCCCCTGATATGATAACCATCATCTCTAGTGTCTTGGTAGATCACTAGGCAATCAATGAGCACCTTTCGCCCAATGCCCTGGCTACTTTGGGATGGGACACCTTGGTGTAATTATGGGCTTGAGCTATCTTGACAATCCCTTCCTAGTTCCAATTTTGGACCTGAGAGGGGCTATTGAGCTCTAAAAATGAAAACTGATTAGCTATTTATTACAGCCCCAAAACTCAAATTGACCAAAGTTTCCCTAAAAGGTGCACAGTTGTTACAAGGACATGAAATTTTAATGGTTACTTAGTATTTAACTAACTGTTAATCAAATGTGCAAACGTGAGGACCTTGAGAAGGCTAAATTAGGCTGAAGGAGAGAAGGAAATCTCATTTTTTTCAATTTAGAGTTGTTGGGCAAAGGTGTTGAACTGATGTTGCCTACTTTTGGGGATTGGGAAACCATTTTGTTGAAGGTAACTATATATTCTTGACATGGGAAGCTCGCGATTGTTGCTAATGCATATTCTCCTAAAGATTACAGCCTTTGATCCTCCTATTGATCCTAGGGAATCCATTTGGAACTGGGAAACAAGAACAACTCAATTTCACCAATTTCTCACAAAAAACTTTGGATTTTCTCTCTCTATAGCTTCCTCTCTATTCTTACAGCTAGTAGGGAGAAGTGGTTCCCATTGCTTTCCTTTCCACCATCTAATGGTGAGAGGGAACAGCTACTTCTCTTGGTGCTCCTAGAATTCTAGTCTTCATCACTTCATTCCATGTGTACTTGTATCATTATTGGTATGAGCCTTGGTGATCATAATTGTAAAGGGACACTTGGGCAAGTAAACAATTCTCCATGAGGGCACCATTCAACTCACACCACTACGCTTTGCATAGGATTCTATTTGAATATGAAACCTTGCATCACCCCTTGCATATGCATTGTGTTTATGTACACGTGGGGCACTTTAAGTAGTGAAAAACTTGTGCAAGCATCTATCCAAGGATGAAAACTCCTAGCATCTATGCAAGCATAATTCCCTTTTACCTCTTACACAGTGGTTGAATTCGGATCTATCATATTCACAACAAGGAAGATATTTCAAAAAACAATGTTATACTTTCCAAGAGTTTAAGTCATTCGTGGTTTTCATCATTCATGTTCACCATGCCTTGCGTTGCATGGCTTCTAGTTACGGAGGCCGATACTTTCCCCCCTTACTATCATTAATAGCCCTTTTTATAAAAATGAGAAAAAAAAATCCAAGGCCCTTTAATAGGGCTATGTAAAAGAAGATATTCATCACCTTTGTAGCCTTGGTAGGTTCTTGGGCAGCCAACAAGAACCATTGGACCAATGCCCTAGCTACTTTGGGGTGGGGCCTTTTGGCCCTTGGGTAATCAAAAGAGAGTATAGACATTACTTTCACTCCATCTCCGGTACAATCCTTTTTGGCTTGATAGGGGACGTTGAGTCACTTATGTTAGGGTTTTCATTAAGCATCACCAAGCCTTCTTAAACCAGTCCTGAAAGCACATTAATGCTTATTTTATTATTCTTCTTCTTCTTCTTAAATGGCTTAGTTTTAGTAATAGGTCAAGTGCATCCCGAATCCCTTATAAATAGGAGCATGTATGAGTGCATCCCATCCCTCATTCTATTCATTCCAGCCAGCTTACCATCAGCCCTCTCCAAGCCACTACAGTCTACACTAATTCTTGGCAGATACCTTGGTTCTTGGTGCCTCCCGAAGTGTTGCCTCAGCTGTCCAAGCAATCTTCTAGATGACCTGATTTAGGGAGTCTTCTCAGCCATAACAACATCTTTATCACCTTGCCAAGATGTGATCACTTCTTCCTAAGCTAGGCAACCTAGTTTCTGATCACCTACCACCTAACCAACAACTAGAATCCACCTTGTGATACGCGTTGGAGCCAAAAAACTGAAAAGCCCTAAAATTCTTGCACCAATGTCAAAGAAATTGTGCAATGTTTGCCAATTTGAATGGAGATTTATGCAAGGGAACTCAAATCCAGCAAAAAACCCAACTTTCCTTGAAGAAATTTTGAGAAATTTTAAAAATTGAGAAAGTTGACCAAAAATCCCTAAATTTCTTGGCAGTGTGTGTGAGAAATTGAAACTTTCTTTGAAATTAGGTATGAGACGGGCAAGGCGGATGAGAAATTGCAGAAATTCTTTAAAACCCCCAAATTTGGAAAATTAGGGTTTCTGCATTTTTCCTCAGATCTGCAGAAAATGGTGGGCAGGACGAAGAAAATAGCAAGCAAAGCTGGGAAAATGGCGGACTGAGAATATTATGAGTAGGTCTGAGAGAAGCTATCTGTGCAAAGTTACGTGCAAGACTGCATGCAAGCTGAAAACAGCAGCAACAACTCCTCCAAAACAGCAACTTCTCTTCCTCAGGCTGAACATTGGCTGGCTACAGTAGGACCTTGGTGGAGCAGCATCAGCTGATGGTGGCTGTTCAGGATCCACACACAGAAACTACTCTCATACCAAATGTTGGAAATGGAGAAAGTGTGTGTGAACACGAGAACAACATGATTCAACGTTCATCATCTTCTTTAGTGTTTCTGAGTTTCTTGGTCTCAGTTTTTGTCACACACTATATATATTCTCCCGACAAATCCTACCCTACCATCTCTCAACATGGTAATAGAACATATTGTTCCATTTTTTGACATAGTATCAGAGCAAAGGTCCTCAGAGAGCTAAAGTCCCTCTTTGTCAAAAAAGGAGAAGAAAGGTTGTACAATCAACTTTCAGATTCCAGGAAATTTCTGCTACTGCATTATTTGGGAGATAGCATTATCTTCTTCTCCCTCCCACCCTCCCTCTACATGTCTAATATACCAATGCTATGGCTTTTCCAAAGATAGAAGGGTAGACCACAAGGTGCTCCTACTGTAGCAAGAATGATCATTCCACCACAAATTGTCATCATCAACCTTTGCTCCCTACTCCATCACAATATATGTGTCTACCTCTCGGCACTCCTTGCACCACCTCGCCATTTTGGGCGACAGAAATCATTCTACATTAGCTAGTAGATTTTTATCCTTGAGGCAATAAGACACATTCGACATGCACTTGCAAGCAAAAGAAGATTCTAAGACCTCACAAGGCAATAAGCCCTCCTAGAGACCACCGCAATGCCCTACATAGGTTTCCCCCACCTACTTTTGGGTCAAATAGCTTCCACAGCCCACAACTCTACAGTCCACTTCATTAAGTGATAGAGGCTATTGGATTCCACCTAGAGACAAAGGTTATTTGACACTTTCAGCTCCACAATCCGCTCCACCAAGAGACAGAAGATATTGCCTACCCATGGCTCCACACAAGCTGCACATTTCCTCTCTACTATTGTTTGGCTCCATGGATACCAAAATCCAATGAGAACATCGAGGAGATTGTTTGTGATACCCCTACCTCCCATCCCTCTTCTACTCAATTTTGAGAGACCGCCTTCGAGAGTTGTCTAGCCTTTATTCCATTGCAACCTCAAATACCCTCTCTGACACCACTAGTAGTCATTTCTCCGTCATTAGACACTTCAAAGGCCATGATCCATGAGTTTTTAGATTCAAAGGGGCCTTCAAAGGAGGATCCTATTTCTCCAATTTCAAAGGGGGCCACTACTCATTGTGCAGTCCTTCACACACCTTGCCGAAAAGCCTTTGCATTCTTTATCTTCCCTTGGTTGACATCAATCTGACATCTCACCTATTGATACCTAGAATCTATAGGTTCTATCTAGGTTGGGGCCTCAAATGTTTCAGCCATAACATGGTGGCTATGCCTTCGCATTCTTACCAACATGGAGGCACAAAGCTAGTGGCTTCTCTCCCAAGGTCAAGTTTCGAACACTATCAGCATATCTTGTCTACTATACTTCCTTATAGGCTTCTTCTGAAGTGGAATACTAGGATTACAAGGTTGAGAATGTCTAATTTACTCCTCCTAGGGCACGACCCCCCTTTTTTGGGCCTGAGATGGGGTGATGAGATACCAAAGTCATCAAGTGCATTGTATTCCATTAATTCCTATTTTGGTTTCCATTTACAACTCCAAAAAGGCCTTATTGGTATGATTTATTGCATTAGGAAGCCACCCAAGAGAGTTAGGGCACCACACTAGATAGTTCAATGACTCATGTGCCTATAAATAGGACACGGGCATTCATTACTCCAAACTTCCTCTTTCATTCATTCTTTATTATTTTCCCATCACATCTTCAGCCTCAACCCTCTACCAACGTTGTCCCCACCCCTACCCAACAAATATCTCAATTCATGGTGCTGTCCAACTAATCGTGATACCTTACTAGCATGCAATTTCAATTTAGGGGTCTTTTTCACACATGGTCAGCTCTAGACACTCCAAACTACAGCATTTTGAGTCCACACAGCCTGGGAACCTGTTCCTCATCATTTCCACTGCTACATTTGCTAGTTTCACTCCTCCCTTGATTGGTACAGCAGATCACTCCATCATTATTATGTGTTTCCAGTGCTGACTACCACCCCAACACAACTAGGTGATAATTCACGACCATAAGCCACTTTATGGAGGCTTTGTTTGCAACAGATTCAAGCACATCAAGTTACACCCTCCTTATCAACCCCACATCACATACCTACGTTTTTGTGTTTTCTTCACTCTTAAAGGGCTTCCCAATAGTTACCTTTTTGCAACAACATATGAAACCAGCCTTCCTTCTTGGAAAGGGCACTAATTCCCTGATTAAGTACTTAACTACAACAATCTGCAAATAAATATAACTTGAAATGCACAAATTACCTCAATAATCTCGGACATTGGATACCATGTTGGCCCCAACACTGACGCCCCTTTTGGTATTTCCTTAACTTAATTGCTAATGAAATGAGTACAAGCTAAGATTCACAATCTCCTTTGCTGTTCTAAAAAGCCTCTTTGTTGTAGCAACAATCAGCAATCAATTCGGACCAATTACCCCTTGATTTTTCACCCAGGACTTGCACAAATGGAACCATCGACTGGCCTAATGCTACCCCAAATTATAATGAATGGGTTGGCATCTAAATTCCATGACAATTACACAAATTTCAGCTGATGAATTCAATGTACCATGCGTTCACCAATTGGCACATGTCCCAAGGTAGCTGTCAAACCCTAATTCCTGCAAAAATTTAGGGCTCACAACAGAGATCTCTCTGGCGTCCACCAAATTTAGTTGAGATCTGCTCAAAATGACCAAGAAATACCGAGATATTTGAGAATGGGTTGGAGAAGGTGAGAGAAAGCCAAGATGAGAGAGAAATCCAATTTTCTTTGCGAGAAAGCCCTAAATTCTACCTGTCTCCTACTCCAGCCTACATAACGCAGTCACCTACTGCCAAGCACCTCCAAAATGTTGTCACCTGATTAGCAATGCTCTTGCCAGTCCTTGAAAGCTGACTCCTTACTATCCTCTACTTGTTGAGGCCCCAAGATGGCTCTCTTCTGCACCAAAGTGTTGTTCTCTAATCAGAAAATGGACCGGCAACTCTCTCTCTCTCTCTCTCTCTCTCTCTCTCTCTCTCTCTCTCAAGCTTTAATCTAACTAAATGACTAAGACCCAACCCCCAAAAACGTTTTCTCAGTTGCATGGGTATTTTTGCCAAACTGGCAACCTTCAGCATTATCCAACCATTTAATTAATTTTCAAAATTGAATAATCTTGAAAATTACTTTTGGCCCTTCTGACCCTACCCAAAATTAAATGTGCCCATCCATAATTAAATTGGCTAAGCCATTTGCAACTTGGAGTGGTCCCAAATCTCTATTGACCCTTAGACTAGCATCTTGCATTACTTAACTAATTAATGTAAGTCCCTAGTATCACCACCAATACTTATTGGCTCAATAATTGTTCTAGGATCAAAACTGACACTAGCTGACTCCCAAAGCCTAGCTCACATAACTTATCACAACTTTTGCCTTTGACACCACCACTGCATCCTCAGGGTCATTGGCCTATTACCATGAAATAGTTGCCATGTGCATCACATATGCTAAACAACCTTGCACATTTGATTAATAACTTAATCAAATGTTATCAGCAAGATTAAAGCATCTCAAAATTTCACGTCCATGTATTAGACCTCCCCCTTGAAATCCCTACAATCGTCCTCGATTGCATTGCATTATGGCAAAGGAAAAGCATATTGCATTGGAATTTCCATAAGGCATCACAATCACATTGCACAACATTGTGCATTATTGTCCAACCATGCTACATGCCTCGAACCTGTTGAAAATTTTCAACCCATATACATAACATAAAACTAAAAATCAATCTAGAATTGTTGCTAGAAACTCATTGAATACATCCATAACTCATGTTTCTCGATTGTTCTGACTGTCAACCATAGAAAAGCATTAATTTAGCATAAACCATGGCTGAAACTTTTAATGGCATTTACTAACATGCTTTTGTCTATGGAACCAATTATAAAAATTGAAAACTAAGCACAATCTAATCACAAACCGATCACTTGTTGATCTAAGAACTAATCACAAATTGCTACAAATGTGACCCCAAACTTATCACAAACTCATTGCAAAAATTGATCAACAATCAATGCAATATTGATCCTAAAAGTGACCATAAATGGTTCTCAAACTGATCAAAAATTAAGCAAAAACTGATCAAAATTTTTATCTCAAAATTGAGGCAAAATTCATGCCAAACTAATCATAAGCTTATGCAAAAGTATAGTTCCAGTGCCCGGGTGAAACTCATACTCATCTGTATACATCTCAAAGTGACTAGTATACTAAGTAGTGACCTCATGGTAAACATACTATCAGCACAGTACCTTGAATACATGCTAAATACATCCGAGATCCACTACATATGAGAGTTGTCCATAACTAGAGGAGTGGAAGTGCTACCTTTCCCTTGCACATCAAGCAATACTTCGGACCCCTACTTTGCTAAACCTGACAGAGCTTGAACTAAGTCAACTAAAACTGAAAAGCATCTAGGTAAAGCTACAACAACTAAGGATGGTCTGCCAAGTCATCCTCTTCCATCCATTTGGCATCCATTGGTGAATAATTCTGAAATTTCACCAAGTGTCTCCCAAAAACTTAGCCTTTGACCTTTTTTAACTTATGTATCAAAATCTACTTAGGTACCAAAATATCATTTAGCTCCTCAACCTCAGGCTGAATTTCAGCAAGCATATCCTCTAGTATAACAAACTAACATGAAAGGCATTGTGTATCCACCAATGTGAACGTAATTTCAATCGATATGCCGTATCGTTGATCTTCTTCAACACTTGGAAGGACCCATAGTATCTCATACTCAACTTCGGATATAATCTTTCTCTTCCTTTCATCATTTTCAGCCTTGCCTTTTCAAAACGCAACAATACATAATCACCCTCTACAAACTACAAAGCACTTCTATAACAATCAACTATCCTCTTTTGCTTTTCCTATGATCTCTGAAGTGCATACTTTATCTTTGCATAGGCTGCATCCAAATTTTCCACATTAACGGTCGGCCTCAAAGATATTATCCTTAGTTTGCAAGATAGGTGGTACCTTCTTGTCACCCTCAACCACAAATGGAGCTTTGCCAGTGAAACTATGCACTGTGTTGATGTAAGCAAACTCAACCAAGGGCAAATATTTCTTCCACTATGTCTTTTGCTCTGAAATATAGCACCTCAAAAGATCTAACACTATGGAATTTACTTCCTCAGAATGACCATCTGTCTGCAGATCAAAGAATGATGAGAATTTCAACATGACACCCATATTCTCAAATAACCCCTTCCAAAATAAATTGATCATCCAAGGGTCTCAATCACTAATAATCGACTCTAACATACCACGATACTTAAAGATGTGCGAAAAACACTCAAGCTATCTGATCAGCCTTTATTTTCTTCCTCACCAGAATGAAATGGGCTTGTTTGCTAAACCTATAAATGATAGTCTAGATCCCATCATTCCTTGTAGGTGTCCTAGGAAGCTTAAAAATAAAGTCCATTGCAATGCTCTGTCAAAGCCTATTTGGAATAGGCAAGGGCTGCAATAAACCTAGCATCTTTTGCCTATCATGCTTTACCTTCTAACATACGATACATGTCATGATAAATTGTTTTATATCATGCCTCAAAGCTTGCCAATAAAAGAAATGCTCCACTGCCTTGACCATGGCTTTGTGCCTTGCATATAGAGGAGCATGGCTTTCAATGATAACTCTGGGCCTTAACTGCTTTGTGACACACAGTCGTCCATGCATCATCAAAAATCCATCTCTTCGCACTAAGTGTTCATGTCTTTAGCTATTGCAAAGCTGATCATAAACATTAGCAAAGTCCAAATCAGCAACATATTACTCTTTTATGGTATCCAACTCAGTACGATAAACTATGCTGATGGTTGAAATTTATGGCTTACCTGACAGTGTATCAGTCACAATATTCTTTTTATCATCTGGCATTCAATATATACAATCTAAAGATAAAACATAGAGAGAAAATTTACCCATCTCATATGCTTCTTTGACAACTTTGTTTGCATCAGAAAATACCTCAATGTCTGATGGTCTATTTGCACTATAAAATCAACCCCCAATAAATAATGTTTCCATGTAGACGATGCATGAATTATAGCCAAGAGCTCTTTCTCATAGACCTGCAAATTCTATTCTGCATTGTGGAAAATTTAGCTCTCATAAGCCACAACTCGACCATCCTACATAAGAACAACCCCAATGTTGTTACCACATGCATCACATTGAACTATAAATGACTTTCTTAGATCAAGCAACATAAGCACAACATCTGCAGTCATCTTTTCCTTCAACTTTTCAATACTGAAATTTCCACTATTGTCCATCTAAATAGCACATCCTTCTTCTGCAAGGCATGAAATGGAGATGCAATTTCAGCAAACCTGCATACATACTTCCCATAGTAAAAACATAAACCCAAGAAGCTGCAGATCTCATACACATTTTTCAAAGGTGGCCATGATCATATTGCCTCAACCTTTGTAGGATCCATATGAATACCATGAGCCAATACAATATGCCCCAAAAAGTGGATTTCATGCAAAAAGAATTCACTTTTCTTGTCATTGATAACCAACCTATGCTTATGCATTTCATTGAATACAATGTCCAAGTGCCTTCTATACTCTGCCCCATTCTTTGAATAGAGAATCATGTCATTAAAAAAGGTGCCCTCAAATCCTCTATGTAGCTTGAAAATGTGATCCATCATCCGATTGAAAGCGACAGGAGCATTTGTAAGCCCAAAAGACATGGCAAGGAACTCATATAGCCCAAAAGATGTTCTAAAATATACACATCCTCCGATCTAATACATATCTAATGATATCACTTTACAAAATCTATACATCTAAATATGGTTGCCCTTTGCAATCTATCCAGAACATCATCCATCCAAGGAATCAAAAAGCAATTCTTTATCATGATCTTATTCAGAGCACAATAATCAATGCACATACACCATGAATCATCCTTTTTCTGCACCAAAAGCACTAGAGAACAAAAAGGAGATGAGCTAGGCTGAATTTGCCCTTTTCCTAACAGCTCATTCACCTAACTCATAATCTCTTCATATTGGGCTGCATTGACTCTGTATAGTGGCTTATTAGATAAGCTACTTCAAGGGATAATATCTATGCTATGATCTTCTAGCCTTTCAGGACATACCTTGGAAGTGACTGATAGAAGCAATCAATATACATTTTCAAAAATGACATGCAATCCTTCTCTAACTTAGACATGTTTCCAATATTCTCACTATCATCTTTATCTTTAATAAAAACCGAGTACGCTGAAAGATGATTTTTCACTTTAGAAATGGCAACTACAGATACAATAAGAACATATTTACCTTTCAACTTTACATCAAGTGTGAGTGTTTTTCCCTTATACTGAATAGTAATCTTTTTTGTACGAGAATCAATCATTGTATACATACACTCGCACCATGGCTCATTGGAATCCCTGTAAATGCAACCAAAGCTTTCCAATGAGTGGTGTGGCAAGCTTTACATGGCCTTTACATACCATTCTAACTTTTCCCATGGGTCCCATCTCATCCTCTCTTGCCATGTCAACAAATATAAAGTTGGTACGTGCACCATTATCAAAATAAATAAATGCATACTGATCCCTAATTTTATCCCATGCTTTGCACAACTCAATAGCACCATCATTAGGCTGGTCACTAACAACATCGAGCACCAATCCTACTAATATTTTGGGCTTCTTTCCTTTAGAATCTCCCTAATTTTTTGATTTTCCAACTTGTTGCCTATTGGAACAGTCCCTTGCAATGTGACCCTCTTGTTCACAAATAAAACATTTATTTAGCCATACATTCCCTACATTCTGCCAATGTTTTCAAGCCCTTTCTTTGCTATTTTGGCCTCTTTTCGAGCTGATTTTCAGATCTGCCCCGGTTGTGGCAATAGTCTCTATGAGTTGAGACATACTAGACATGGTGTATTTAATGCAAAAAATCCTTGATTCCTTTGGGCAGCCTACAAACATACTTTTCCACTTGCTCATGAAGGGGTACGGAGTGATAAGAAGTAATATGAAGCAATGCATCCCAAAACTTCTTGCTATATTGCTCCAAATTCTTACATTCCTTAGCATCCAGCTTATTCCAAGTTGTCATGATGTCCACCTCAAAGGTACTTATCAACCAATTCGATGTAAACATTTGCTTGAATTGTACCCACATCAACAATGCTCTACCTTGCATCAAAAGAGTGGACCACCACTGTAATGCATTCCCTTTCAACAAGAAAGTGGTTGCTTTTTAAATCTTCGAGGACTCAGTGAAGTTTCCCCCTGAATAGGCTACATTAAACTGCTGAATGAAAGTCAAAGCTTTCAGTCTATCTTGTGCATCACTAAAGGATTCAAACTTCACTATTTTTTCACCCTCATCATAGTCTTGTGCTGCCCCTTTGGGCATCAAGTTGTCATACATTGGTTGCTGCAAAAAGGGTGCATTTGCTGAATTTACATCAAAACCAAAACCAAATGGAGCATTTGCATGACCAACATTCATTCCTTGAGCTCCATAAGCATTCGAGGATGCAGATGTATTACCAAGCATATTACTTTGTGCTCCATGCATCAAAGCAATGCTGCCATACATAGGGTTTTGCACATTTCCAACCATACCCAAATACATTGGGCCTAACACACTATGCAATGGTTGCTACATACCATAGCAATTTGTGCCATACATTTTCATATGTAATCCTTGTCAAACCATAGCATGAAAGATCGTGCTTCCACCAAAATAACTTGGTTGCCCCATCACAACATGCATGCCTGACTATCCAAAGTCCATTGGATTGACGCTTCCATCATGGCGCATTTATTGCCCCATAGGTACTAACTGTTTTGTTTCATTAGCATCTTTGAGAGCTTCAAATGAAGGGTTTGGCATTATCTTCGATGCATCTTGTTGTCCTTAAGATGTAGAAGACGTCTTCTTCTTCTTGCCTTTGTTGTCCTTCTTCGAAGCATTCAAGAATCGGGTAAATTGAGGATCCTTTGCCAATTTAGCAAAGAAAATTACTGATGTTCTTATCCGATTCTTAAATTGGTCATCAAATTCCTCTTTACTTTGCAGCGTCATTATGCCTTGAAGGCCCTGCATCTTGCCCACAGTAACATTTTCAGCTTGCTACATGGTCTAAGCCTTGTCCAAGATAATGCATTGCATTTTCTTCATTCCCATGTGAATGTTCATACTGAGAGACATCATCACTGCTTGATTGCATCTCACTATATGAAGACATATTGCTGTAATTTCTTAGTTGAGAGTAAAAATCAACACTAACACAAAGGTTTGGCTTGCAATCAAGTGCCTCGAGCCCACCAAATCAAGGGATTTAGTGATATCTCGGCAATGGAGCCATGAAACCAACCTTCCTTCTTGGAAAGGGTAGTAATTCCCTGATTAAGCACTTAACTACAGCAATCAGCAAATGAATATAACTTAAAATGCACAAATTACCTTAATAATCTCGGACATTGGACACCCTATTGGCCCCAAAACTAGCACCCCTTTTAGCATTTCTTTAACTTGATTGCTAATGGAATGAGTACGAGCTAAGATTCCCAATTTCCTTTGTTGTTCCCAAAAGCCTCTTTACTGTAGCAACAATCAGCAATCAATTCGGGCCAATTGCCCCTTGATTTTTCATCCAAGACTTGCACAAATGAAACCACCAACTGGCCAAATACTGCTCCAAATTACAATGAATGGGCTGGCATTTGAATTCCCTAATAATTACACAAATTTCAGCTGCTCAATTCAATGTACCATGCCTTCACCAATTGGCATGGGTCCCGAGGTGGCTATCAAACCCTAATTTCTACAAAAATTTAGAGTTAACGGCAAAGATCTCTCTGTTGTCCACCAAATTTGACTGAGATCTACTCAAAATGGCTTAGAAATGTTGAGATCTCCTGAAGATAGCTTGGAGAAGGTGAGAGAAAGCCAAGATGAGAGAGAAATCCGATTTTCTTTACGAGAAAACCCTAAATTCTACCTGCCACCTACTCCAACCTACATAATGCAGTCACCTACTGCCAAGCACCTCCAAAATGTTGTCACCTAATTAGCAATGATATTGGCAGCCTTTGAAAGGTGACTCCTTGCTATCTCTTGCCTGCTAAGGCCCCCAAATGGCTGTCTTTTGAAACAAATTGTTGTTCTTTGATCAAAAAATGGATCACTAGTTCTCTCTCTCTCTCTCTCTCTCTCTCTCTCTCTCTCTCTCTCTCTCTCTCTCTCTCTCTCTCTCTCTCTCTCTGTGTAAACTAACTAAATGGCTAAGACCCAGCCCCCAAAAACGTTTTCTCAATTTGCATGGGCATTTTTGCTAAGCTGGCAACCTTCGAAACCTATTTTTCAACATTACCCAACCATATAATTAATTTTCAAAATTGAATAATCCTGAAAATTACTTTCAACCCTTCTGACCCTACCCAAAATTAAATGTGCACGTGCATAATTAAATTGGCTAGGCCATTTGCAACTTGGAGTGGTCCCAAATCTTTGTTGACCCTTAAACTAGCATTACTTAATTAATTAATACAAGTTCTTAGTGTCACCACCAACACTTATTGGCCAAATAATTGTCCTAGGGTCAAAACTGACACCAACTGACTCCCAAAGCCCAGCTCCATAACTTATCACAACTTTTGCCTTTGAAACCAACTACATCCTCAAGGTCCTTGGTCTGTTACCATGAAATAATTGCCATGTGCATCACATGTGCTAAACAACCTTGCACGTTTGATTAATAACTCAATCAAATGTTATCAGCAAGATTAAAGCATCTCAAAATTTTACATCCCTATGACAACATGCAAGGGATACCTTCATCGAGTATTCTTGTGTCTTCTTCTCCAAATTGGCTATCCAACAGTCATGTAGACAAAAGCCATCATCTTGAAGAGATTTCAGCATCTCCAACAGCTCTTGGGAATTGTGTTTAGCTCCCTCTACTAATGTCCTTCATCTTGCAATGTCTACTTTGACATTCCACTTCCCAAAGGACTGTATTTTACTCCCTCCATAGAGCCATCCTTTTCCTTGTCATCAATAAATATATCCAAAGGATTGTATTTCACTCTCTTCACAATGTAGATTCCTTCCAAGTGATACAACCTAATTGGCAAGGATAGTACAGTCATCTCCAAGCTCCGCTCTATTGTATCAACATGATTCAATATTCATCATTCTTCATTCATCGTCCACTTTAGTATTTCTAAGTTTCTTTGTCTCGATGATTGCAACACAATATGTTTCTCCCCGCAAACCCTACTATCTCTTGACATGGTATCCAAGCATATTGTCCCATCTTTCTATAATCCCTTGATAAAACGATTTCATCAATGCACATAGTAAAAATTCTCATTACTCAATTGCCATCTCCCAAGTATGACATCTTCTACACCAACTTGCTTACCTCCAAGATTTGGGAGACACTTCTATGGGAAGAGCTAGCTCAGCTTGTTTTGGAGCATGAAGAGTGTCTTAAGGAAATCGGTACTAGTGGATCTAGTATTATTAAGGGTTTTTACTACAGGTTTAGGAGGGAGAAACAAGAAGGACAAGAAGACAAAGTAAAAAAGAAAAAGTAGATTAAATATTCAAAGTCTTCATTGGCTCTAATACAAATCCTAAGAAACCTAAATGCCCACAATATGAGAAGAACACACATCCCAAGGAGAAGTGTTGAAAGAAATACCCTAAACTTCATCCAAGAGCAAAGGATGAAGCTAAAACATCTAAGCCCTCCTCTACTTCTTCACTAGCTATTACATACAAGTCCATGTTCCTTCACATCCATGGGATGGAGGAACCTTCTTCATCGGTTATCTCATCTTCAAACAAGCCTTGGCTTATTCAAAGTAGTGCTTCGAGTCTTATGACTCTTCCGAGGAGATTTATTGCAGAATCTTCATCCATCACGGGATATTATCACTATTGCTAACATTTGTTTGGTGCTTATTAGTGGTGTTGGCACTTTGTCACTATTGTCTGACCATCCATCAAGCTCCATTTCGAAAGCCCTACATGCTTTGGCTTCCCACTCCTCTTTGTTTATAGCCTTACTAGACTTGATGCCCAAGTTGTCTTCACTAAATAGGTCATCTTTGTTGAGGATTCTTCTTCAGAAGCCATTTTAGCAACAAGTTGGCAGAAGAGAGGACTTTACATGTTCCATTCCCCTTTCATACTATAAGGTTCTCCAAGGCAACATTCCAAAGCCACACCCACTCCCGATTGTGTAACATCTACTTCACATGTTCCATCCCATCTCCCACCATCTCCTCTAGCGGTTCCCTTGTATCCCCCATCCATTTCAGAGGGGGATTATATTAGTGATGCGGCTATGGATTCCTTGATCCCTTATGTTTCAAAGGAGGATTCCTAGGATTGTGAAAAGCTTCTTCATCGAGGGACTTCATTGCTGGACTTCATTGGTTTTGGTACTTCTTTTGACACCCTTGGACCCATTCCATCTTCTTTGGCCTTCAACCACATCTAGGATTTAAGAGGGGACATTAGCAATCAATGTGTCATGCATAGTCGTCTCATGTCTGTGAAGCTCAATCTAAGTCAAACAGGGATATTAGGAGCTCCGGCACTCAATCTGTCATGTGTTTTGACAAAGTAGGCAGCTCTTTCTAGAAAATGCATTTCTTTTTCAATTGAATTTAGGAATCTTTACACTAGATTGTTATTTTTCAGCTCAGTGCATTTCTTTTTAAGTGAGTTTGGACTACTTCACACTTGTCAAGAACAATACATCCATGCATCTATCTCACTATCAAAGGTAATTTCAGAAGTCATTCCCAGTTCAGGCAGGAGGTAGAGACTCTTCTCCGTCTTCCAATGCTCCCTACATCTATACACTGGTTATAGAAAATTTCTGCTCTTACATTGCTTTCTGGAAAACCAGATAGTAGGAAGATATTGTTTTCATAAATAGAACCAAGACCTACCAATGACCATAGTAATACTATGGCTTTTTGCACATTTTATGGGCCCCATATATTTGAATGTTCTCAGAAGCAGGCCCAATGAAAAATCGTAGTCTCTATATAGGCATGACTTTTGCCAAATTAACCTTGTAAAGAGGAAACTCAGTGACAAAGATGTGACCAAAATAACATCAGTCAACCTATAGGCACAATGAACAGCAAGGCTGACTCCAGATGTGTTGCTTTAGCTGGCACAACAAAGGCCAAGAAAGAAACAAGCAATTCGTTCCTACTTTCCTATTTATATAGCATGACAGAAACCTACCTCCAGATTATACTTTGATCGAAGTAGTTTTCTGTATCCACATGCATAGCAAGGCACAAATGAACCCAGCAGACCTAATAATGTGCCATGTGTCAAGCTGCAACCAATTCCTGCTGCAACACCCCAAAGCAAAGCATGCATTAGGCAAGGACCTGTCCATGGCCTGCCTTCTAATGCTTCCACATTTCTCCCAAACAAGACACATGGGCACCATAGTCCTAGACAACCTGCAACAGGTTGATAAATACAATCAGTTTGAATGTAACTAGAAATCAAAGAACAAAATTACAGGTGCCTTCAACTTACAACTCCTCATATCGTCAAAACAAGCGCAGATTCCCGAGCTCCAGCGCTGCTCTGCATGTCCAGTGAAGTGGTCCTGAATGCCATTGGGTCTTTGAGATGATGGAGAAGGCAATGGAGCATAGTCTTCTTCTTCCTCGAAATCAAAGACATCCCCTGGACGATAGCTGCCAGGAATCTGTGCCATAGGTCGGGACTATAACTTGTAAAATGAAAAGACACAAATCCTTTGTCTTCCACTTAGGGTTCTGCAATCCAAACAGATCGGCTTGATTACGGCTGGGGTGCTTTAGAAGCAATCAAGAGGCAATCGATTACTTGTGTCATCCATACAGAAGAATGATGGCTTGTGACACAAGCATCTGTGGAGGCTACCCCCTGATGGCATCAGGGCATCAGGACCTGACTTGCTTTTTAATGCCGGAAGCACGGGCACTGCTCCGATCTCAAACATCAATGTCTACGTCTGTTTGTGATGGTACGATCTACTGATTATTACTTACCTCACGGCTACCTTTGCATCGTCAGGAATGGCGTCGCTTCTGCTCGCTCTCACAGAAATGTCGTGGTCCGTGGACACTCGAAATTTATTCTGGCCTGTTCTGCCTGCCTTTCCGGCTGAATTTTATAGGCATATAAAAGAGTCTGGACGTGATTTTCATGGGCCTGCCTTCATTGACTCTTTGTCGCAGCTCCTCACAGACTGACACGTGTCCCCGCACTATTGGACAATATTTCTACCTCATGTTGGTTACACATCAAATAGCAGACGCCCACCCCTTGCCCAGAGTGTGGGCGTGCACTTTTTGAAGGTGGACATAGACATAGGGGCAATGCATTTACGTACCTAAAGGACAGAATACGTTTAAAAAAAATGAAAACTAATAAGCATATAATTTTTTTGATTGGTTGCAAATGCAAAGTGCGCCCTTGTCCATCACATCATAAAGTAGGCAGCAGAGACTTCCTCTCCAAAAGTGGGCAAGGAGTTTACCAATTTTGTAAGTACACAATTGATCACCTCTTCTCCAATATCAACCCCTAAATAAACACATTGATCTATTGAAAACTACATGTAAGCGTTTGTCCCTTAGTGTGTAACTAACATTGCATGGGTGAGAGATCCCCAAAGTGATTGGATCAATGGCTCAAGAATCGCACACACTTTCAATTGAAAACTACAATATAAGCACTTATCACTTAGTGTGTAACTAGCATTGCATAGGTGAGAGATCCCCAAAGTGATCAAATCAATGGCTCAAGAATCACGCACACTTTTCAAAGGCATATCTTCATTGCCTACATGTTAAAAAGAGCACCATGTAAAAAGAGTAACATGTGGAAAAAGTGATAACCCTTGCGTGATATAACGTGTGATGTGACACATGAGCAGGAAAAGGGTCTGAAATTGTTTTTGGGCCATAAAGGAGCTGCAAATTTCCATAAGAAACCGTAACTCAATTGATAGATAATTGCTTACAAACGAGGTGGTCATGGGTTCGAATTTTGAGTGTAACATGCACACATTACCAGGGTTGCACAACACTTTGTGCAAGTTGGTGGATTGCCTCAACATATGCACACCACTCTAGGCCATTGAGCTCATCTCCTACACTCGTGTGATATAACAACAAGGTCAGCCATGCTTGCTAGATAACAAAAAACTGGGCCATTTTTTGGGTCTACACAAAAACCAAGGTACAGTGTCGAGCAAATTGCACAAACTTCAAAAAAAATCTTTCATATGTAGTAAAAGGGTTTCTTTGGTCCCCAAAAGGTAAGACATTGAGTAGGAGATCAACACGTCCACTAGCTAAAGGTCACTCATTTTCCATTTTAAGTATGTTTTTTTCAAAATCAAAGCACAATGAGCTTGCTTATGATTAGTCTTTTGTCCTATTCTTCTTCTCCCCCTACATTGATGTCTTTCTAGCACATTAGAGATTGGAAGCTACACACCTCATTTCAATAGATTATTGGATACAAAGAATCACTTTGAAGAGATGAAGCATATTGTTGTCTAGCATAAGCAAAATGCTATAGCTTATCGAGTACTTGCATAAAAAAACTTGCAGAAATCAAAGTGCTCTTTCACTGATGCACCTACCCTAGACACAATATGCCACTTATTAAGCCAAACTCATTACTTGTGCTCCCTCTTGTTTGAGAGGGCAAACTCAATTTTCATTGAACAAAAATGGGTGCCAATAATGTTGCATTCCCCCCAGCCCCTTCCCACTTGGCAACTTGACAAGGTTGTACTGGAGTTTAGCAACAAGCTCAAGGCACCACATTTGTCTTCTAATAATAGCTCAATATCTCAATCATGATGCTATGGAGCTTGATGAGTAAACTAAAGTGTGATCCCCACCAATTTTACAAGGCATGCATAGCATGGTACAAAGCTTCTATATTTTGTGATTTTTCAATTAAGAAAAATTAATATAATGTGAACTCTCTCTCTCTCTCTCTCTCTCTCTCTCTCTCTCTCTCTCTCTCTCTCTCTCTCTCTCTCTCTCTCTCTCTCTCTCTCTCTCTCTCTCTCTCTCTCTCTCTCTCTCTCTCTCTCTCTCTCTCTCTCTCTCTCTCTCTCTCTCTCTCTCTCTCTCTCTCTCTCTCTCAACCCATGTAGATGACAAACTTGGAGCTCATCATTTGGCTGACAAACACTCGTCATTTTGTGAGATGGTTTTTGTCTAGCAGCAAGTGTTGAGGTCTTTCAAAAAATTTCTTGTGCAATGGCATATATTGGAATAAAAGCCAAAGCTATTGTAAGCATATTGTAGTACATCCATGCTAATATTGTTTCATCAACAATGGGACTTCCACTTTTAATCAAATACATAAGATGGGGTTATGTGAGTCCTAGTTCCAAATTGCATCCATAGCAATTCAATTTGCTACTAAAAGTTCTCACCTACTAGTATACTTTAAAAGAAGTGTCATGTCATAGAAACATCCAATTTAAGTCATGATACAATTTGCTCCCTTTCAAAATGGAAGAAATCCCACCTTTAAAGGTCTAAATGTTGCTCATCAAACACCTAACTCTTTCTCAAATTTTGATAAACCATTTTGATAAACCATTTTGATAAAAGAAAGTACATTTATCTTTGTTGTTGATAGGCATTGAACACCTCTCATTTGCGTAGCCTCCTTTTTCTTTCCATCTTTTTAACCTATCATGGATCCCCCAATAAGTTGAGGAATTCTCACAAACCTAGCTTCCAAGTTAACAAAATTCAATGGCCCTTTAGAGCTTTGCCTTGGGGATCTTAAACCACCAACTAGAATGCTCCTAAGGCTATGTGGCACAAGGAGGAGAGGTTTGGTATTCAAGAAATAAAAAAGTCTTTTTCTTGAAGGGTAGGGTAAGTGGGGATTATAATTCTCTCTCTCTCTCTCTCTCTCTCTCTCTCTCTCTCTCTCTCTCTCTCTCTCTCTCTCTCTCTCTCTCTCTCTCTCTCTCTCTCTCTCTCTCTCTCTCTCTCTCTCTCAATTCAACACTCATGCACACACTCTCTTGTACACATGCACATATGCAAACTACACATCTACACACGAATGTATACATGTATACATATATGCAATGCATACACACATACACATACACATATAAATATGCGTACACATACACATATGAGGTGAAGAAAGGTGAGAGACAAGAGGAAAAAGAAAGGAAAGAAAATAAAAAGGGTGAGAGGTAGAGAGAAGACACATATTTACAAGACCATACAAATATATGTATAAGTATTAAATACATATATATATATACATACGCACACACACACACACACACACACACACAAATGTGCATATACATGTGGAACATATGAAAATAAAAAAATGCAAAAAGGAAAGAATATATATGTGTGTATTGTTCATACATATATACATGCATGCATGCATGCATACACACATATGTACATACATACATATATATACATAAATATGTGTATGGTTTATACATACATACATAAATGTGTGTGTGTGTGTGTGTGTGTGTGTGAAGAAGAAGAAGAAGACGAATAGAGATAGGAAGGAGAGGGGGGAAAATAAAGAAGAGACAAGAGAGAGAAAAAAGAGGGGAGAAAAATAATGAGACGAGAGTACTCATATCTATAAGAACACACAAATGGACACACATGTATAAAATACATACACACTCACACTCATCTAAATATATATACAAATGAGAGAAAAAAAGAGCACAGGATAGAGTGTGTTTACACACTTATAAAATATGTACTTACAAACATAAAGACACCCACATATGTAGACACAAACATCCATACATAAATATATGTATAATAAATAATAACAACAATAATGAGATATATTATATAATTGTATGTTAATTCAATAATATATGCATCTTGGTAGATGTGGAGGCTATGGGCTTCGAACTTCTCTTCCTTTCTTAGTCTTTTTTGGCCACCCCACCAAAGAAAACTTTAGAGCCCTCAAAGTCAAGCAGGCTAAAGATAAATTGCCCCTTATCAAGCAAGTGGATGCGACCCACGTAGTCAACCAAAAGGATAATCTACATATCACTCATGATCACTTCTTTATCATTTTCGAGAATACTAGACAGATGTTTGAAGGAGAGACAATAGCTAAGGCTAGAGTTTCAAGATGCAGAAAGAGAGTAGTCCCTCTAGAGCTAGTTCCACTAACGAAGATGGACCTCTCTCCAAAGGAAATCTCAAGCACAATTGATTTCCTAGCAAAAGGCAAATCCCCTAGGTTGGATGGCCTCCCAAATTAATTCTTCATCACTTCATACATTGCTTGATCTCCCCATTGCTTGTTGCAGTTTGGAAAGAGGTGGTCCATTATGGGCCCCTCCCCCTCTCCATAATGAGGATTTAGTTAAACTGATCCACAGAAAAGGAGATAGATATCTTCTGTATAACTGGTGACCAATCACCTGCCTCAACTCGGCATACAATATATTCTCCAAAGCCCTAGCCCATAGACTAACCCACCACCTCCACTCCTGGATAAGACGGGAACATAGAGGATTCATCAAAGGTAAATATATACTGGATGCAATCATAAGCCTTAGGGAAGGTTTTGAGTCTATTGAGGGGCACAATCAAGACTTTGTATTCTTGAAGATTGACTTTAACAAACTAGAATGGGACTTTATTTTACAGTCACTAATTGATATGGGGTTGGGAAGGAGATTTGTCTAATTTGTTTCTATTCTCTTTGGTAATGACACCACCTTTATTGCGGTTAATGGTTAATGGGGATGTCACTACCCCTTTTAGATTGAGGAGGTCTATTAGACAAGACTACCCCTTCGCCCCCCCTCCTTTTTGCAATTGTGATGGATGGACTAGGCTAGCTGGGTCCAAGACCAAATCTAGTAGGGAAAAATTAGAGGCATAAGACTCACCAATGATAGAGACAAGGTTATCAGCCTGTTCGCTGATGACACTAGTGCCACAATTAACAATGATGATGAGTCCTTAGTAGCCTTTTGGGAATGCCTTCTTAAACCTCTTGTCTAGCATATGGCTGCCAGATCAACCATGCAAAAACGGGCATCAGAATCCTGGTCCATGCCCCACCCTAATGGATCCTTGATGAAGGGTGTAAAGTCATCCTAAAAGGCAAGGTCTTTAGGCTAATCAAGATAGCAATGGGCTTCAAGGTTACCCTTAAACAAAGATGGAGTAGATAATCAAAAGAGTCCAAAGCAAGCTGGAAAGATGGAAGGGATGGCATTTTGGTGTGTTGTACTAAAGCACATCCTCATTCTTGTGTGCATCTACTTCCTTGCATGATGGAGACCACCCAAAGGGGCTCTCAAACAACTTGAAGCCATGTAAAGGAACTTCCTATGGGGAGGGGACCCCAACAAATTAAAATCCCCCAAGGTAGCCTAGTTAGCCTGCACACTCCTGAAAGATAAAGGTGGGCTTGGGATTATCAATTTGAGTGTTATGGTAGACAAGCTTGCCACAAAATGGATCATTAGGTGCTTGCTAAATGAGAAAGAAGACTAGGCCATCCTCATCCTCATGCAAATAAGGTCATTCAGAGTTGAAGGTCACTCGTGCTTTGGAAATCTCTCCATCCACACGATAATTCTCTTAGATACCAAGTTTAAACCAAAATAGGCCTCCACGATCCTAAAGAAGATATGGGAATCCTAGCAAAAATACAAACCCCACATCGTCATGCACAAACCTAAACATGCCGTGTGTTAGAGTAGCAAAGACTCAATTTGGCTGAGCAGTTCCGTCCCCCCATTGATAAGACCCACTTTGAAACCCCAACCAAACTCAACTAGAAGGGAATCCAAGTATAGGCAAACCTATGAGTGGAAGGATCTTGATGAGTTGAAAACAATCTTTAGACTCAACCGAGTTGATTTAAGGTTAATCTAGGAAAGGAAAAATGTATGGTCTAATGCTAATCCTCTTATGATTCAACTTGTTGGATAGGTCCAGTATAAAGACTATGGGTGGAAAAACAAAACCTAATTCACCCCATTGCCTACTCTCACAAAAGACAACACTTACCTTATTGCTAACTCGAATCGTAGATGGTTGCTTAACTGGAATTAGTATCAATGGGAACATCAAATTCAATAGGTGTGGGTCTGTCACATCCCCCCCAAAGTTTCAATACTACCATGAGTGATCTTGTTGGGGGTAAAGGCGCTTCTGCCTAGTCACATGTATATTACTACACTAATAGTACCGCGCCTGCACACTGCAAGCAGTGGGCACCCATCAATGTCACTTCATTCTTTATTCTTTTAGTGACATTTGAATAAAGGGGAAAACGGTCACACATTGTGATTGTCAGAGTTCCCACATTGTGTGTGTTTCTCTCTCTTGCTCTTGCTCCCGCTTGTGGTTCCACTTTAGGGCTCATCTCCCTTCAACTAGTATCAAAACCTTCTTCTTCATGAGCTAGAGCTTGGTCTAGCACACTCTCAACTTCCATTCAAATACCTGCAGCAGTCATCTCTTTGTTGACAACCATAGCCACTCCATTCGAGCTTCCTTTCGATTGCATTCTTCTTGGGCACTCTTTAAGCCTTCTCGAGTAAGTTGGAGCAGCCCCCACAGCCCTCACCTTGCTGATGCAACATCACATTGTGTGGAACGTGCCCTTTTTTAGTAGCAACTCACATTTTTCATCTCCTATAGCATATCTTCTTCATTGGGCAGCTATACAAGCACTTATACACTTGGTTTTGATGCTTGGCATTGACCCTTCTACTCTTGGCATTCCATTTGAGCACTAAGTTTTAGTTTTGGACTATTATAATAGTCCACAGACTGTCCTAAAATAGGGCAGCACTTATCTTTGATGTCTTCAGTCATTATTGTTGGTTGGATGATGCCAGGTTGATGCATATATGTTCGAGGATGCTATGTCATTGCTTGAAGTTGATTTTGGACTAATTTAACCACTTCATTTACTCTATTTTGGCTGAGGTTTGCTAACTGAAAATACAGGGCAACACTTTATTTGATGCTTCTATGGTCAACTTTGTTGGTCTTATGATGCTCGGTTATATTGGGGTGATGTCTACATATATGGGAATGCTATGCTTGTGTTATGGGTTGGATTTGGAGCTGATTTTGGTAATGAAATAGCTTGGTTTGATAGTGTATTCCACTGCCATATACAACAGAGCTGAACCTCTTTTAACAGGGATTTTATGTGCCTATTGCTTCTGGCTATGATTCGGGTGTTCTATATGCATTATTGATGTGTACCATTGATGCTAGTACATTGGTATATCATATGCCCATGATTTGAGGTGGCTTTGAGCTTTGTTTGAGGACTGATTTACTTGATTTTGATAATGAATTTATTGTTGTAATAACCAGGGCTGATGATGCCAGAAGGCATATTTCACGGTGGATTCTGTGAGGTTTTATGGTGGATTCCGTAAACTTTGATGACCGGGGCTCATACATAAAGTGGATTCTTTGTGCGAGAAGTTGATGGGGACGCCTATCCTTTTCGGGCATTTCATTAATTTAGTGTGTACATGGGTGATTCCGTAGCGGGTGATTCCGCAAAATGCATATTAAATTAATAAACGTTTATGAGTTTAGAGTGCGCACTCGTAATAAATTAAGGTTAGGATTGATTTCTAACCAGTTGATTTATTTATGTAGCTGAAGACTGCTAGGTATTCACTTTTGTCGTTTTAATTGTATTATTTTACTAACGATTGTGAATGCTTCAGTTGATGTATAGAGATAGCAGCAGTGGCGGAGGAAAGCATTGGAGGATAGTGTGTATTCGAGTTATCACTTATATATTTTGATGGGCGCATACCTTAGGCATGGTGCCTATATTTTTTCGTGCCTATTTATTGAGACGTTGGATATTTGTTTATTATTTTGTATGTGCATGGGCGCACGATTATGATATTTGTATTTGGACATTGTATTGGGTACGCCTGACTCTTTGGGCACCCGCCCATTAGCTTTATTTCTATTTTGTGCTAAAGCAAACTCCAAATCCAAAAGCATGCTATTTTGTAATTTGGGGCTATTATTTGAGCTTGAAGATGATTAATACATAAAATACATGCTTTGTGGAGCACTCACACAAGGCATGGAGGGAGATTGCACCCAATTGGTCTCTTGTTCATGTCGTGCATGCTTTTTACCTTGAGTTTTGTGCAAAAAAGTAGAGTTATTTTGTTCTTGGGGACCTTCCGGCATTCACTGCGCGAGCATACGGCATTCGATCTGTGCACCAGTGGTATTAGAGCGAAGCTAAGATCGAGAGCTTCCAATTGCTACCCATCTTGAGTGAAGGTGGAGCTCCTGGAACGATCGAGCTCTATGGTCAATCTCATCGCGAACGGTCGATATGAGTGGATTCCTGGCGGTCAAGAACCTCTGTTTCCATCCTCTGATCGCGAAGGACCGGCCTGCAACGACGGAGGACCACTCCTACATCCTCTTCTACAAGTCGTGGAGATACAGAGATAAGCCATGTCTATTCTTAAGCTTCAAAGCTCAAGTTTTAAAGTTTTAGAGCTTAGCTTAACTTGAAGCTTTAAAAAAAAAAAGCTTCAAAATAATCAAAATGTTGATCGACGACATCAGGGCGGCAGCATCCGAAAATTTCGCGGATCAAAAAAACGCCCCCCCCCCCCCCCCCCCATCGACGTTTTTTCACCCTACTAAGCTTAAGCCTTAGTTACTTACGTCCTCAATCACATAAAGCCTTACAAACTCTGCAAGTACAACAAGTCTCATAAGTTCTGCAACTTTCGAAGTTAGACAAGTAACGTGAAGTCAGAACTGACTTCTGTTCAAAACTCCTAGAAGCTTTGTTCCTGCGCAGAAGCTCCGAACTGCAAAGTTGTTCTCTGGAAGGTACTGTTCTCATACACAGACTTGCTGAACCAGTTTCAGCACACGCAGAAGGTCAAAACACAGATTTTTCAAAGATTACAAATCCCGCAATAGCCAAAGACGAAGATTGTGAAAGCCACACACAAAAATATATAAGCCTTGTACACCCGATCTTGAGCTACGCTCATCCCGCTAATTGGATTTTGAGAGTGTGAGGTCTTTTGAAGTTTTGCAGGATGACAGAACCACATATGGATGATTTAATGGCTGAAGGCGATCTTCCTGAACCTACGATGGAGCAAAGCTGGATTTAATTATGATGCAGTTGGATGAAGAACGACGAGCTCGGCAAGCATTGCAAGCTCAATTGGCTAATTTACAAAGATCGACTACTGATAAAGAGGAACCACAATCTGAAGATCTTATTCGACGTACCATCGACGCGACTCTCGAAGCTCAATCCATCCGCAAAGAAACAAAGATAAGTAAAAGAAAATTCAAATTCCGTACTTTCAATAGCACTCGAGATGGAAAAATTGTTCTTGCATTCATCAATCAGTTTGATGATTACTTTCATGAGGAAACATACGCAGAAAAAGATAAAATCAAGTGTGTCACTAATCATTTAGTGGATAGAGCATCTCTTTGGTGGACCGTGGTTCGTAAGAGTATAGATTGTCCCACTACCTGGGAGAGTTTCAAGAAGAAGTTTATGCAGAATTTCCTTCCTCCACAATTCCATGAAAAATCCATAAAGCAATGGGACATTCTTCAACAAAGAGATCGTGAGCCTATTCCTCAGTACACTGAACGTTTCTGGAATGCATTACTCCAGTTACGCATGCTTGAAGACATACCTGAAGCGACACATAAGCGCAAGTATATGTCTGGATTACTTGGGCATTACTACGCTGAAGTCAATATGTTCAAGCCTGCAACTCTTGAAGATGCAATTTCTTTAGCTCATGACACTGAAGACAAGCTTCGAGGAAGAGACAAGCGTCCACAACAATTTCAAACCAATGGTAACTATGGATTTAAGCAATTCAATTCAAATTTTAGAAGATTTAATCAAGGTCATTTTCCTTCATCATCTTTCCGTAAGACTTGGGCAAAACCACCTGCTTTACCACCCAATACCAATCAAAACCCCAAACCAATTCCACCGCCAAATCCTAATATTCCTAGACTTCTTGCCATTGTAAACAATGTATCTAAAGCCAAACCTATAGTGTATTACAAATGCCACCAACCTGGACATCTAGCAACCAATTGCCAATCAAAGAAGCCACCTGTCCATATCAACTACCTTGGAGCAATGGAAGATGACGAACATGAAGAAATGCCTGATTTCATGGAAGATGAAGACGACATTACTACTCCTTCGGATACTTTACCAGGTATGCCCACTCCACATTCTTTATTGACAATGAAATGTTTAGTGCATGGAAAAGAAAAGATTATTTTGCATGATGATGGTAGTACTCATGATTTTATTTCTGCAAAGCTAGTAAAAGAATTGAAATTACAAACTGTTCCTACGCATTATCGCATTAAAGCAGCATTCTTAGGCACAAGGTATAATGGAACACAAGAGGTGCATGTTTTAGAAATTCAAATTGGTGAATACACTGAAAGAATGAATTTTCTAGTTGTACCATTACAATCCAGTGATATTATTTTAGGTATGCCTTGGCGTCATCAGCATAATCCTGATATAGATTATTCCACACATTCAATTAACATTCATTTTCAAGGAAAACATATTACATTGTATGGTATGCATACATCTAATGCTTTTCCACTGCTTTCTCATACTCAAGCTAAACGTGCATTACGCAAAAGTAGTAAATCTTATCTAATTTGGGTGAATGAACTACAAGTTAAAGAAAAACATATGCACCCTAGGCATAAATAATTTCTTGCACAATTTAAAGACTGTTTTGCAGAAGATCTACCACCTGGTTTACCTTCTTCACGTCCAGAAGACCACAAAATAGATTTGATTCCTGGTACACAACCACCTTGTAAAGCACCATATAGACATAACAAGATAGAGCAAAAAGAAATTCAAAATCAAGTTGAGGAATTACTAAATATAGGATTGATTAGACCTAGTAGTTCTCCATTTGGTGCACTTGTTTTGTTGGTAAAGAAGAAGAATAATACTTATCATATGTGCATTGACTATCGAGCTTTAAATAAGATCACAGTAAAGAATAGATATCAAATTCCTAAAGTCGATGACCTTATGGATAAACTGCAAGGTTCTACTATATTTAGTAAAATAGGCCTTAAATCTGGTTATCATAAGGTGAGATTAGATAAGTCTGACATATTCAAGACTGCATTTAGAACACAATTTGGTCATTATGAATTTTTAGTGATGCCTTTTGGATTGACTAATGCACCTGCTATATTTAGTAGAATGATGAACCGTATATTTTTGAAATATCAGCATTGTGTTATTGTATTCTTTGATGATATTTTGGTGTTTAGTAAAAATGAGAAAGAACATTATAAACATCTGTCCTTGGTTTTCAAGTTGTTGAAAGATAATCAACTGTATGCTAATCCGGAAAAGAGCGAGTTCTTTAAAACAGAAATTGAATATTTAGGTCATATTGTATCATCAGATGGTATTAAAGTTGACCCTAAGAAGATAGAAGTAATATTGAACTGGCCTATACCTAAAAATGTGCATGAGTTACGATCTTTTCTAGGTCTTGCTAGTTTTTACAGGAAATTTGTGCGAAATTTTTCATTACTTGCTTTGCCTTTAACTAAACTTTTAAAGAAAGGTATTGTTTATCATTGGTCTGATAATCAACAGAAATCCTTTGACTTATTGAAACATGCATTAACCCATGCTCCTGTATTACAACTGCCTGATTTTAATAGACCATTCTTTTTAGTAGTTACTGATGCTAGCGGATCTGGAATAGGAGCCGTACTTATGCAAGATAATCATCCCATAGCCTATTCTAGTTGTAAACTGAAACCCTCCGAACTTAAATATTCCACATATGATAAAGAATTATTAGCTGTGGTACAAGCTTTAAGACAATGGAAACACTACTTAATGGGTTTTGAGTTTATGATTAAGACTGATCAACAAAGTATTAGACATTTACTTAGCCAACCCCAAATATCTGACCGACATATCAAATGGGCAGCCTTTATTTAGAGTTTTCATCCGATTATCCAATATCAACCAGGTAAAGAAAATGTAGTGGCCGATGCATTAAGTAGAAGACCCACCATTCATAATATTTCAGTTATATCATTTGATTCTCTAACTCCTATGAAAGATACTTATCATCAGGACATTACTTTTCATGCTGATTGGAATAAATTAGTTGGAAATAACTGGATTCCTATTGATTCACTGTCTTATAATGATGGATTCATGTTTTATGAAAAGAGATTATGTGTTACAGTTCCATTTAGATCTTTTGTTTTGAATGAGATTCATTGTCCTCCATACCAAGGTCATAGAGGTATCATATCTACTTTACGTACATTAACTGAAGATTTTTATTGGCCACGTATGGACACTGATGTATCTAACTTTGTTTCTAAATGTTTGATTTGTCAAAGAGTTAAGAGACATCATGGTAAACAGTATGGATTACTTATGCCTTTATCTATTCCATCAAAACCATGGGAACAATTTTCTATGGATTTTATTACTGGTTTACCTAATATTAAAGCTAACCATGATATGATTTGGACTGTAGTAGATAGGTTTAGTAAACAAGCATATTTCATTCCATGTAAGAAAACTTTAACAGCATCTCAGGTAGCACAATTGTTTTTGAAAACTGTTTTCACTAATCATGGATTACCAAAAGTTATTATTTCTGATCGTGATTCTAGATTTTGTAACAACTTTTGGATTACTTTGTTTGCTAACCTAGGAACAAAAATTGATTTTTCATCTGCATTTCATCCTGAAACTAATGGACAAACAAAAGCCACTAACAATACTATTTTAGATCTTTTACGTGCTTACACTATTTCTAAACCACAGACATGGGACACACATTTGCATTTATTACAGTTTGCATATAACAATACACCACACACATCTACAAAGAAAGCACCGTTTGAAGTGATTTATGGTTATAGATTGTCTACATCTATTGCATCTTTATCAAATAGAATTCAGAGTGCTGATGATATTGCTACTATGCACGCTACTATTTTTGATGAGGTTAAAGACATGATTGCCAAAGCCCAGCAATCATATACCAAACAAGCCAATAAGAAAAGACAAGCAATGAATTTCAAAATTGATGATTATGTTTGGTTGAGAATAGAAAAATGTAGATTACAAAGTGTAGATAAACACCCAGTTGTGAAATTAGCACCTAGATTCTATGGACCATTTAAGATTATTCACAAAATTAATGACAATGCATTCAAGTTAGAATTACCACCTCACTGGAAAATTCACAACACATTTCACATTAGTTTATTACGACCCTTTAGAGGCCAATTACTTGTACACCCTGTTTATGAAAACCCACCTTTGTTAGATGAAGAGACTGAAATACTTGAACCTGAAGCTATTCTAGATACTGACTTTATGACCACTAGAACTGGCCGAAGATATTCTAGATATTTAGTCAAGTTTAAGAACCATCCTGTAGAGGAATCCCAATGGATGCACGCTAGAGACTTAAATGCTTTCCCCACTCTGTTAGCTCCACATTGAGCTAATAGCAATTGAGGTCAATTGCTATCCCACCCTGGGGGTATGATGCCAGGAGGCATATTTCACGGTGGATTTCGTGCCACGATGGATTCCGTGAGGTTTTACGGTGGATTCTGTAAACTTTGATGACCGGGGCTCATACACAAAGTGGATTTTTTGTGCGAGAAGTTGATGGGGACGCCTATCCTTTTCGAGCGTTTCATTAATTTAGTGTGTACGTGGGTGATTCCGCAAAATGCATATTAAATTAATAAATGTTTATGAGTTTAGAGTGCACACTCGTAATAAATTAAGGTTAGGATTGATTTCTAACCAGTTGATTTATTTATGTAGTTGAAGACTGCTAGGTATTCACTTTTGTCGTTTTAATTGTATTATTTTACTAAGGATTGTGAATGCTTCAGTTGATGTGTAGAGATAGCAGCAGTGGTGGAGGAAAGCATTGGAGGATAGCGTGTATTCAAGTTATCACTTATATTTTGATGGGCGCATACCTTAGGCATGGCGCCTATATTTTTTCGCGCCTATTTATTGAGGCGTTGGATATTTGTTTATTATTTTGTATGCGTATGGGCGCACGATTATGATATTTGTATTTGGACATTGTATTGGGTACGCCTGACTCTTTGGGCGCCCGCCCATTAGCTTTATTTCTATTTTGTGCTAAAGCAAACTCCGAAGCCAAAAGCGTGCTATTTTGTAATTTGGGGCTATTATTTGAGCTTGAAGATGATTAATACATAAAATACATGCTTTGTGGAGTGCTCACACAAGGCATGGGGGGAGACTGCATCCAATTGGTCTCTTGTTCATGTCGTGCATGCTTTTTACCTTGAGTTTTGTGCAAAAAAGTAGAGTTCTTTTGTTCTTGGGGACCTTCCGGCATTCACTATGCGAGCATACGGCATCCGATCTGCGCACTAGCTGAAGCCTATTTGATCAGTGTATGCTCTACCTATTGGTCATGGGTGCTTCACGGGTGACTCATATGACTACATGGATGTATACAGAGGTTGGCACATGTCTTATATTGCTCTAGAATGCCTTTTGAGCTTTGATCAAGCTCAGCCTTGGTTGGCATTTGATTGAGATTGGACTACAATGGCATGCTTTGTGACAATCATTATGCCTATGGTCTATGCCAACCCTTCAATATATGCTTTGATGCATAAGCCAGAAATGCATGCTCTTTACATCGTTTGTGTTTGATTCCCACTTGGAGATTTATTTGGGCATTCATTTGCATACTTTGGAGCTGTTGGATGCTTACTTGGGTTGTTAGAGATTTGACATTGATTGTTACATGATGTATTGGATATTAAAGGTGATGCTTGACCGATCCCTTGCTTTGGATGCTTTGTTGATATATGGTATTGGCTCCATGATGCCTTATACATTCACATGCTATCTTTGAACTTGTTTGCTCGATTGACATCAATCTTTCAGCTGGTGGGAGCTTCATGCTATCTCTGGATATTACAGAGCTTGTGGTTTATGCAGTTGAACTTCTTAAGTAGATGAGACTGGGATCTCTTACATGTTTATGCTCTTGATAGATACTTGTTTGCATTGATGCTTTTGGGCTGACTTGATCCGTCTTCTTTGAGGATACACTAACCTTTGTCGGGTATTTGGGTGTTTGGCTCATGGTTCTTAACTACTACAGTGTCTGTTACATGCTCGCTTCATGCAGGATCTGACTTGGCAGTCATACTTGACTTTGGATCACTGTTAGCTCATTGTTTGCTCTCTTTTTCTCATTGCTATGATTTATTACATCAAGTTGTTTTATGTGGAATGTGATGTATTTACTGAGCTTAATCATGTAAATTTGATGTAGTTTTGGTATTATTTGGTGGACAACTGGTCATTCTAGCAGTTTCTCTTATTTTCAGCTTGTTTTGTTGGCAATGGTTTTGGATTGTTTACTATTAATTATAGTAGGCTATCTTCTGCAAAGTCTACCTCTGTTTGACTCATTATTGCTAGTCATCTCAAAGATAGGACTTTGTTTATCATTTGAAAGTTGGATGGCACCATCTATGGCTATTGAAAGTCTCAAATATGGCAGGTATTGGTGTAGAAATTGCAGATTAAGCCACTAAGAAACAAAGGTATTAAACCCGAGAATATGGATGATGATGACTGGGTTGATTTAGATGCAGTATGCAAACCCATTATCATTTTATCACTCTTTGAAGAGGTCCATAATAATGTTGTTGAAGATGAAGATTAGAGTGCATGGAATCTATGGAAAAAGATTCAAAAACTTTATGCAAATTAGAGCCCTACTTCACAAATGTATTGGCTTAAACAATTGATGGATCTCCGCATGAAGCAGGGGATCCCATTGTGTGCTCACTTTAGCTAGCTTCATTCTATGATGAGGAATTTGCTTCAATAGGGTATTGAGTTTCAAGATAATCTACATCCTTTCTTTTTGCTTGGCACTTTACTTGAGTCTTGGGATGTATTTTGCACTACGATATGTACCAACAAACTTGATGGACTGAAATTGAAAGATGTAGAGAGTGCTCTTTTGACTGAAGAAATTAACAGGAAAAACAATGATGCTTTGTGCAATTCACATGCTTGATCCATTAGAGGTGGCAAGAAAGATAATGATTGTCATGGGAAGGACTATCGGAAGTCCCAATTTAAGTCACGTGGACGTAGCAAGTCTTGTGGGGATGTAAGTTTGATCTTACATAATACATACCATTATTGTGGGAAAGCATGACACATACGGCCAAAATCCCATAAGATGCGCGATGACAAGTGCAAAGAAAAGGGAAAAGAAAAAGTGCAGGAGAAATCCAATGATCATAGCATTATACCTGCAAAGTCTAGCGTAAAGATTGAGGAGATCAATGTGATGCACCCTAAGGAGTATGATGGTGACTACATCTTAGCAGCCTCTTCATGTGATGCCTCTCAACTAACCGAGGCTTAATCTATGCACAGTGTTGGCTCTTGGATTTCGATGCGTCTTTTCATGTGACCCCCTACCATGAGTGGTTTCATACCTATCGCAATGTATTTGGTACTGTGCGCTTAGGTGATGATCGTCTCTTGCTATTGTTGGCATTGGTGATGTCACTCTACAATTTCCCTCTGGTAGCACATTTGTTCTCCATAATGTACGTCATGTACCCACATTGACTAAAAGTCTTATGTCTCTTAGGAAACTTGATGATGTAGGTTATCATATATGCTTTGGTGATTTTGCATGGAAGATAACTCGTTGCAAGCTTGTTCTTGCAAGAGGTGCCAAGTCTGGCAACCTCTTCCCCTTGGTTGTATATGGTACTATTGACCATGTTTTGTCAATGGGTTCTATCCCACATGTATCTCTCTAGCATAATTGTCTTGGGCATATGTCGCTTAAGGGAATGAAAATGCTTAGTGCTTTTGCTGTATCTTCCACCTTTTGACTACTCGCATTTTGAGTCACGTGATCATTGTTTATATGGCACGCAAACTAGGAATTCACATAAAAAGTGTGGTATTCCACGCATGGGTGAGTATCTAGCTATTTTCTCATGAGTGTAATCTTGCATGTCTTGATGCTTGTTACCATCATTCAATCAAGGTCTTCAACTGGATACACTTGAGCTTGGCACTATGACAAACTCACTACGGTCCCTATTGTCTCCTACATGTACTTCAAGTTGCTTTCAATTCTAAATTTTCTTGGATAAACATACTCCAAGATTTAAATATTACCCCTTATATTGCCAGCAATTTGACATAACTTTGGTTCTTCTAAACCTAAAGCTATGCATAGGAAAGAAGACTTGGTTGACACCTATTTGAAAGACAATACAAATAATGTTTGATGGTTGGGATGGGTGGATACATCAACCCATTGACATGAAGAAAGGCATATTTGATTGGATATGGTGAAAGGGATGGCAACTAGGCTATGCCCTTGACATTTGCAACACATGTTTGTTTTTGTTAGTCCTTACTAATCAATTGCTTAGGAAATTATGCAAGTACTAGGCACAACCTTTTCGTATCTTACTAGGTATCCTATTTTGTTCGTATCTTATTATGCACCCTATTCTATTCATATATTATGTTTTGTATTCATGGTCCATTTGATGTTGTGTATCCCATTTTGGTCATATATTATGCTTTGTATACATGGGCCATCTGGAATATGCTTTGTGTTGCTTGACATTTTGCATTGTAATATGCAAGGTTCAATGTAATACCCAAAGCATGTCCCTTGCATTACTTAATTATATCTTGCAAAGCAATGTTTCAGTCAGTTCTAATCTGTGCAGTGATAGCTTTCTTGTAACACACTCAATGGATGATATGGTGTAGTATTAGCCATGCCTTGTTTACGAAGATTGGTATTTCCATGTCTTTAGACTAAGATTTGGTTTAGCACTAGATTTCACCTCACTTGAACTTTTGGATCTATTCTTTTTTCCATCCATCACCATGAGATCTATGATTGGAACCTCCAAAAAGAGGGTCTTCCTAAGACAAATTACCTTTGCTTAAGCTAATCTCCTCCCACTGTTGATGTTGATAAATCCATCCTACCTCTTAGCATAACACTATGGCTGGGTAAGTCTATTGCACCTTTTATGATTATGATACAAATAAATTGCTCTGCAAAATACTAATATGTTATGATCGGAAAATGCTTAACCATAAATTACTTTTCTAGTGTTCCTCCAATGCGTTCTACACAAATAAGTGTTAGTATTCTCAAAAAGATGCTAGCTATGCATTATTTCCACAAATAACGGACATGTCTCTCTCATAGCATGAGCTTACTCTATTGTAATCTTAGGAACCAAAGTTTAGAGAGGTTGAACTATATACATAAATTTTCCTCATCATCATAAGGTATGGCACCATTTGATGTGGAACATGTACATGCTACTTGTGTGTTGCTAGATAGGATGCAATGGCACTAAATAAAGATGCCAATGGCATCATATAATTGGTAGATGTAAGAGAAACAATATGAAGTGCCCTATTCCCACTATTCAACAACTATACATTGTATTGCTTGGCTTCTAGGTACCATTTCGGAACCATTGCAGCTAATACACTTGGGGTCTTATATATAGCCATGGCCAATGGGTTCACTACCTTCAAATGTGGTTGACAACTTTTCACATAAAGCTCCAAACGAAGTGGAGTCTCCATTGTAAGGCAACATACTAATGCTTCCCCATTTGTATTCTTGCTATTATAAATTTTTAGATAAAGCAAAGCCCTCATAGAGCTAGGTTATAGCTCATCTTGACATTATTGAATATGCTTCTCATTGAAGGATATCATAGCATTTATAAGCCTTGGGAAGTTGTCTACAACACGCTGACCAACCCAATGACTTGTTTGAGCTTTGGACACACTAAGATTATTTGTGCATTGCTTTTGGAATGTATATATGACCAATGTGCTTTATATAATGGAATACAACTTCAGAAAAGGATCAAGCATGGGAGGAATTCTCCCCATAAGGTGCTTGAGTTTGGATCCCATTTGCTATTATGAGGTGTTTAACTATTCTCTAAGGCCACAACACTACTCATAATAGCATATGCCCTTTTGGCAATAAGTGAAAAGCAATTGAAATGGGCTTACTAAACCTGTCATCACAATGATGCCAACTAAAACAATTATGATTGATGGTGGTTATATTGGTTTGAGGCACTACATTTGCTCTCCAAGTACTAGTCAAAAATGCAATGCATACTTGCACCAATCATCAATGTGCCTCACACACACACACACACACACACACACACACACACACACACACACACACACACACACACACACACACACACACACACACACACACACACACACACACACACACACACACACACACACACACACACACACACACACACACACACACACACACACACACACACACACACACACACACACACACACACACACACACACACACACACACACACACACACACACACACACACACACACACACACACACACACACACACACACACACACACACACACACACACACACACACACACACACACACACACACACACACACACACCATAGAAAAAGTAGCACAACTTCTTAATTAAGAAGATTTAGACTATGACGTAGTAGTGAAAAGACTAATCCTATGGTCATACACTACTAAACCATTGTAAGTTGATGATTGCATGTTAATGCTACTTTCTACTTAAGATCCACGCTTCTATAACTTATAAGTTGGATCTCTAGCAAATTTTCATGAGGCCATGCCAAATCTATATTGCTTGCACAAAAGATCATCAATGGTGTATACCATGTGACTACCTTCATTGGAAGGTTGTCCCCTTTGGTTCCACCTTCATTGGACAAAGGTCCCATGTATGTGAAGAAAGGGGATGTTTGGGGGGTTAACCTGGATTTGCACACATGTACAATCATGAAATGTACTATCACTTTGTGTGATTCCCTTATTGGGTTTTAAAATATAAAAGTAACCACATGTTGAGAGTGTTTATTGTAAAATAAATGATCCTAACTTATAAAGTAAACAACTTGAGGCAATCCTTTACATAGCATAGAATTATACCTTCCTTATGTAGCACCCTCCACAAGCTAATTTTCAAGTTGCATCATTTGCCGTTCATCTCCTACCATCACTATTGTAGTAGCCTATCATTTATGAGCTAACATGACTTGCTTCTAAACTAGAGATCTAGTGGTGTCTTGTACTATTATTAGTATAGAAGCTTGCCTTATACTCCTTAATCTCACTTGCTTTTGATTTGAGGCTTTAGCCACATAACTTTTGGCATAACACTCAGAGAGCAAGAAGCTTCAATACCTCGGTCTCTTGACATGATGATGGTTGCTAGGTAACTGACCTACATATGTAGGAAGATGGGTGGATATATAGTAGCATGTTAACACTAATTGTGGCATCATCTTCCTTTAATATTTAACTATTTTCTCATGGGTATACTCCTGCATGGCATCTTAATGCTTACTACCATGGTTAAATCAAGGTCTCCAACTAGATACACCTCAGCTTGGCACTACTACAAACTCACTATGGTCCTTCTCATCTTTTATGTGTATTTCAATATGCTTTCACTTCTAAACTTGTTTGGATAAATATACAAATTTTGAATATTACTGTGTTTAAATTGCCAATAGTCTAATATAACTTTGGTTCTTCTAAACATTGAGTTGTACACCCAAAAAAGAATAATGTATATGATTGGATATGATTGGATACATCAACCCATCAACAAGAATAATGTATATGATTGGATATGGTTAAAAGGATGGTAGCCAAGTTTTGCCCCCCCACACTTGCAACACATGTTTGTTTGCATTAATCCTTACGAATCAATTGCCTGGCTAGTTTTGCATGTATGAGGTGCAACCTCCTCATATTTTTTATGTATCTTGCTCAGTTAATGGCTCTCTCTCTCTCTCTCTCCCCCCTCTCTTTCTCTCTCTTAGCTTGACCTTTTGGGTTATACTCCTCTCTCTCTTTATTGACAAAGGCACATTTCTCTTTTGTCTCCACAATAATCCATGCTAGGGCCCAACACATTGCCCTTTCTCTCTCTAAAACTAGGCACATTCCTCTCTCTCTCTCTCTCTCTCTCTCTCTCTCTCTATCTATCTCTATCTCTATCTCTATCTCTATCTCTATCTCTATCTCTATCTCTATCTCTATCTCTATCTTTGTGAATGTCATTGGGAGTATAATTTTTCTTGCACATGCATTTATGAGCTTCTTGACTGCCTAGCTAGTTGATGGGTGATGGAAAAGTTGTAGTCATTATCTGTGTTATCATGATTCTTGACCATGCATGATATATATATGCTAGGGTCATGTTGTTCGAGCAATGAGAGTTTTGAGCCCATCTTCATCTACTTTACCCTCTCTCATGACCTTCTTCAATGACACCCATCACCTTCGTTGTCAATGACAAGAGGGTTTTGGTGATTTCAATGATGATTGGGAAAGAGGCTTCTATTTGTGCAAGGTAGTCGTCCATAGAGAGCTTGGAGATATAAGAGAAGATTTTTATCTTTCTATCTATATACACATAGGACACCCTTCTCAATAACAAGCATGAGCCAAGCAGTGTATGAACGAGATCATGCCTCTCTCTACTTGTTGCATATGACAAACTTGGAGTTGATGATCTAGTTGAGAAACACTCATCATTTTCTAAGATAGTGGGGCAAGTTCTAAGGTCTTTCAAAAAATGTCTCGTATAGTGATCTATATTGGAATGAAGGTCAAGCTATTTGTAAGTGTCTTGTAGCACATTGACACTAGGACTACTTTAGAACAATGCACATTTTACATGTGATCAAAGAAAGAACATGGGGTCATGCAAATCCTGTCTCCAAATTGTAGTCATAGCAATTCAAACTATTGCTCAAATTCCTCACTTAGGAATATAGTGGTGTTCTAGAAACATGCAACCTAAATCATTACATAGTTGTTTTGCCTTCCAAATTGCAAAAAACTCATTTTCAAAGTTCAAACTCCTCCTCAATAAACATTTCATTTTTTCTCTATTGTTGAAAAACCTTTTTGATAGGGGAATGTACCTTTACCATACTTGTGGATATAATTTTTTTGATAGAAAACTTTTTTTCTTAGCCTTTAAAAGATAGGCAGGTAAAGGAGTTCATTTTTTATTTTTCAACTTTTAGATCTATCATGGAGACTTGAAAGGTTTACCTACAATTCTAGATATTGTTAATCATGCTCACCTCTATTGTTGCTTTAACCAACTTGCCTATGCCAACACCTATGCATTGTGGTGCTACCAAATCGTGAGGGGTGAACCTATAAGAAACCATCCATACCACGTGTGTTCGAAGGGTATTCAAACCCCCCCTTTACTTACATATTATAAGGCAATAAACAATTTGTTTTCTTAAACAACTTACATGCTTTTTTCATATTGCAATTAAAAAACCCCCTTTTATAAATGTAATCCTATAAAGCTCTCAAAATATTGTCAAACAAAATAACCATTTTGTGGATTACACATGGTACACTTAAACTTTCTTGGTTCACCTTTGAGCATCAGATGCACAATGTCAACCTTTCAACATTAGTAGGTTGATAAACCTCACAAAGGGAGGCATAGAGCATTGTCAAGTGAGCATTGTTGGGGGTAAAGGTGCCTTTACCTAGCCACTCGTGTATTACTACACTGACAATACCCGCACTTGAACACTGTAGGTAGCATGCCCCCATCACTGTCTTCATTCTTTATTCTTTTAGTGACATTTGAATAAAGGGAAGACCAGTCACACATTGTGACAATTGGAGTTCCCACATTGTGTGTGTATCTCTCTTGCTCTTGCTCCTTCCACCATAACTCTTGCTCCCACTCATGCTTCCACTTCAGGGCTCGCCTTCCTTCAACTAGTATCACATCCCTCTTCTTTGTGAGCTCGAGCTTGGCACACTCTCAACTTCCATTCAAACACCTACAACAATCATTTCTTTGTTGGTAGCCATAGCCACTTCATTCAAGCTTTCTATTGGCTGCATTCTTATTGGGCTCTCTTTGAGCCTTCTCAAGCAAGTTAGAGTAGCCCCCCATAGCCCTCACCTTGCTAATTAGCATCATCTTGTGTGAAATAGGCTCTTTTTTTAGCAGCAGCTCATGTTTTTTATCTCCTACAGCATAACTTCTTCATTGGGCAACTATACAAGAACTTATACACTTGGTTTTGATGCTTGGCATAGATCCTTCCACTCTTGGCATTTGATTTGAGTGCTAAGCTTAAATTTTGGATTGTTATAATAGTCCATAGACTATCATAAAATAGGGAAGCACTTATCTTTGATGTTTACACTCTTTGCCATTGGTTGGATGATGCCCGATTATGCCAGGTTTTGATGCTTATATAATCAAGGATGCTATGTCATTGCTTGGATTTGATTTTGGACCGATTTAACCACTTCATTTACTCTATTTTGGCTTAGGTTTGCTAGCTGGAAATATAGGGCAGCACTCTATTTGATGCTTCTATGGTTAGCTTTGTTGGTCTTATGATGGTGGGTTATGCTGGGGTGATGTCCACATGTATGGGAATGCTATGCCTATGTTGTGGATTGGATTTGGAGCTGATTTTGGTACTGGAATAACTTAGTTTAATAGTGTATTCACTATTGTATACAGTAGGGCTGAACCTCTTTTAACATGGATTTTATATGCCTATTGCTTTTGGCCATGATTTAGGTGTTCTATATGCATTATTGATGTGTACCATTAATGCTAGTACATTGGTATATCATATGCCCATTATTTGAGGTGGCTTTGAGCTTCATTTGAGGATTGATTTACTTAGTTTTGATAGTGAATTTATTGCTATAATAACTAGGGTTGAAGCCTATTAGGTCAATGTATGCTCTACCTATTGGTCACAAGTGCTTCTCGGGTGATTCATATGACTACACGGATGTATACATAGGTTGGAACATGTCTTGTATTGCTCTGAAATGCCTTTTGAGCTTTGATCAAGCTCTGTCTTGGTTGGCATTTAATTGACATTGTTCTATAGTGGCATTCTTTGTGACAATCATTATGCCTATGGTCTCTGGTTGACCCTTCGCTACATGATTTGATGCATATGCCAAAAATGCATGCTCCTTACATTGTATGTGTTTGATTGCCACTTGGAGTTTGAGTTGGCTTTCATTTGCATACTTTGGACCTCTTGGATGCTTATTTGGGTTGTTAGAGATTTGATATTGACTATGACATGATGTACTAGATGTTATAGGTGATGCTTGATTGATCCCTTGCTCTGGATGCTCTGCTGATATACGGTCTTGGCTCCATGATGCCTTATGCATTCACATGTTGTCTTTGAGCTGGTTGCTTGATTGACATCAAATATACGGTCTTGGTCCCATGATGCCTTATGCATTCACATGTTGTCTTTGAGCTGGTTGCTTGATTGACATCAATATTTCTGCTAATGGGAGCTATGCTATCTCTGGATATTGTAGAGCTTGTGGTTTATGCAGTTGAGCTTCTTGAGTAGATGAGATTGGGATCTCTTACATGTCTATGCTCTTGATAGATACTTGTCTGCATTGGAGGCTTTTGGGTTGATTTGATCTGTCTTCTATTTGAGCTTACATCGACCTTTGTCAGGTCCTATTAGTTAGGCATACACCTTGCTTGGCTTACTCTTTGAGTTCTTGATGCTAGGGCTTGTATCCTTCCAATGACATCGATTGTTATGACACATTTGGGAGCTTGCCTCATGGTTCTTACATGCCCGCTTCATGCAGGATGTGATCTGGCAATCATACTTGACTTTGGATTGATGTTAGCTCACTATTTGCTCTCTTTTTCTCACTACTAAGATTTTGTTATAGCAAGTTGTTTTATGTGGATTGTGATGCATTTTCTGAGCATAATCATGTCATTTTGATGTACTTTTGGTACTATTTGGTGGAGACCTGGTCATTTTAGCAATTTCTTTTATTTTCAGCTTGTTTTGGCCTATTTACTACTAATTACAACATGCTATTTTTTGCATAGTCTACCTCTGTTTGACTCATTATGGCTAGTCATCTCAAAGATACAGCTTTGTTTAACAATGCCAAGTTGGATGACACCAACTATGACTATTAGAAGTCTCAAATATGGTAGCTTTTGGTGCAGAAATTGTAGATTAAGCCACTAAGAAACAAAGATATTAAACTCGAGAACATGGATGATGATGACTGGGCTGATTTAGATGCACTATGCAAGTCCACAATCATTTTATCACTCTTTGAGAGGTCCATAATAATGTTGTTGAAGATGAAGATCAGAGTGCATGGAATCTATGGGAAAAGATTCAAGAACTTTATGTAAAGCAGAGCCCTGCTTCATAGATGTATTAGCTTAAACAGTTGATGGATCTCTGCATGAAGGAGGGGACCCCATTGTCTGCTTACTTTAGCTAGTTTCATTCTATCATGAAGAATTTACTTCAACAAGGTATTGAGCTTTAAGATAATCTACATCCTTTGTTTCTGCTTGGCACTTTACCTGAGTCTTGGGATGTATTTTGCACTGCGATATGTACCAACAAACTTGATGGGCTGAAATTGAAAGATGTGGAGAGTGCTCTTTTGACTAAAGAAATTTTCAGGAAAAACAATGATGCTTTGTGCAGCTCACATTCTTGATCCATTAGAGGTGGCAAAAGTTGCAAGAAAGATAATGGTCGTCATGGGAAAGACTGTCAAAAGTCCCGGTCTAAACTCTACTGACTCTAGGTCTTCACAGTCTCATTATCACGTCTTTAGAGAAAAGTTCCCAACTAATTGGGACCATCCTTTCGTAGGATGGACCCAAGTCACATCCACCGCACTTTCCTCGGGTTGCTTAGTTATCTAATTACCTACCACATTATGTTTGACATGCAAAAGCAGCTTCCTTAATTAATCAATTTAAACACGGGTTCCTTCACGTAACTTAGGCACTGACATTAAAAAAAACAATGTCAAGCAAGTTCCTTTTCCAAATATTTTACCTTTATTTATCATAGTCTTGGAATACATCAAGTATCATGCCCGAAGGCTATCCTAGCAATCAACAGGATTGCTGCTCCAAGTTTTGCCTATAGACTAGTACACGGGCCTCGAGATCCCATCCAAGTCATGTCGGCCTCTTGTGCGGGGTCCAGAGGCAAGGAATTTACAGCTAGAGCCTTTCCTGGCACCCAAGCGTCCTCCCGCTCCAAGCAACACCCACAGAGAGACCTCTCGCGGCGGTTCGGTCCATGTACTCGGCGCGGCTAACAACCACCTTGGATAGGGCCAGGCAGACAGTCGGAGGTAACTGAACCTGCCTCTCCCTCTAGGCTATTAACCTGAAGCATTAAGTGTTTGGCCTTGAATTAGTTCCTTGATTAAAGAAGTTCAAACAATGTACCTAAGTGTACAATCACGATCATTTTTGTGGTCGTTCGTACGACCAACTGCTAAGGTGTGATTCCTTTTTCCCGAATACTCCTAGCATTCGATCCTGGATCATTCGCGACTTGGAGAGATCCCAAGGGCTTGGCAAGCTAGGTGGCTTGTTTCCCCTTTTTCTTTGGGTTAGGGTTTGTACCCTACCAAACCCAATTATCCTTACCTTAGGTCTCCTTGTACTATAGTCAATTAGATCTTGGACAACCCCGTCGTCCTTGCCTGGTCAATTTGCTTCTTAACAATTCACAATTTCCCTAAGTTTGATGAATCTGTCCCTAAGAGAGAGAGTTGTAGTAGGGCGACTAGGTAGTAGTACCGATCCTGAGGAATTACATCCCTTTGTCTGTCGATATTACTAGTATATGTGTCCTAAGGCCTGGTACCCTCTCCTACTCGCAACATAGAATGATCTAAGTATGAGAATGCTGGATTAACTCTACAAGCGCAATACTAAGCAACATTTTAACTTAACTTAACCTATCTTTCATATTGAATGTGACTGTCATTTCATGCGTGTTATATGCTTTTCATAAAATGAAATATAACCCTTTTCCTTTTCATACATTTACTTATGCGTGCAAGTTGCTTATGCATGCATGTTATGCTATGTACAGTTACAATGATATTGAAATAAAAACATAATCTTTTCCTTTCCCATGCAAGTCACGCGAAATAGAATGCAGTTGTTTATGCGAAAATATAACTCTTTTATTCTTCTCCATAGAAATCACCTATTCATCCTTCCACGAATCAACCTATTTATGGTCGTCACGAGGGATTTTTTTAATTGCACAAATGCATTGTGTACAACATAACTCATTCTTGCCAACGTAAGTTACCCAATGCAAACCTTCCAATGCACATGAGCATCGCAATATATATTTAACCTATGTGCGCGATGCAACTAGGACATTATTGCATAAGTACATCTTTTAACACCTGAACCGTATACTAAAAAACACAACAACCTTTCATCATGATGGTGCGAGAATTATAAGTACCTTGTCATTCAATTTAAGACCTTTCCAAACATCCCTATGATCTTTTTTAAAAGCAAAGCGTTCTAATAATGCAATTAACTTAATGCACCCATATCATGCAGAAATGAAAAAGGGTGAATTTGATGGAACTTGAACATTCGCAGGAGGGGTATTATCGATTCTTGTGCTTCAGGTGGGGACTCCTACATGTGCTCCTCTTACTCCTGTGTGTGCTCTTCTTGTGTGGTGCTTGGGGACCATCGCAATGAGGACTTGGGAATAAGTCGGGTAGGTGGGGGGTGTGCTGAAATTCTCGACAAACTGGTAGTCCTTCCTTCTCGCAAGAGAACTCTCTTCACAAGCGAGTTGTGCCCTTCCCGCGGTTTGCGGGTGAAACATCCCCTAGGAAGATTTTTGTGGAAGCTTCTTGGAAGCTTTGTTTTTCTTTTATTTCCTGTCTTCTGACAGGGGGATCCTGACGGCGTTGAGCTGAGGATGGGGAGGAAGACAAAGAAGATGATGATGATGAAGGAGGCGGCGATTTCAGTTGGGGCAGGGGGATTGCTGTCAAGCAGAGGGGGGTGGCGCTGCTGTCAGGCGGAGGGGGGGTGGCGTTGCTCCAGACCACGGGGGGAGGGGGGATGGGCTCCCCTTAAATAGTGGGGAGGGGGTGGTTTATGGGGGAGGGAGATGGCTGTTTAACGGCCGCCACCCCTCTACCTGGGGGGTGCATGCTCCCCTCTCCCTCTCTTACTCGCTCTCTCTCTCTCTCTCTCTCTCTCTCCCCGACATGCTGTTGGTGGGGAGAGAGAGAGAGAAAAAAATATGAGTTAATTAAAAAAATTAAAAAGGGGGGGTTCTTATGCATGGGGGGATACTACATCCTCTCCCTCTTAGAGGAATCGAGACGTCCTCATCTCGAGAAGATCTGGGGGTATTTTATTGTTGGTTGAGAGTATTCTCATCCATCCAGGTGGCATCCTCTTCGGGATAATCTTTCCACTGGATGAGGTATTCTCTCAAGGTCCTTGATCTCAAATGCCTCTCCCTAACATCTAGGATTCTATCAAGCCGTAGCTTAAGGACTCATTGGCTAGGCATTACAAATTGCTGATCATCAAGTACATGATTCAAATTAGGTAGATACTTTTTCAATAGGCTAACGTGGAATACATTATGAATCTTTAGAGTTGCGGGCAGCTGTAGTCTGTAAGCATTAGGCCCTAGGCACTTGATGATCTTATAAGGTCTAGAATACCTTGGACTTAGCTTCTTGTACTCTCCCAAGGACAGTGAACTCTTTTTAGAGCGTACACGGATGAATACCATATCACCTTCGACGAAGGATCTGTCTTGTCGTTTCAAGTCAACGTAAGCCTTCTGTCTATCCTTGGTAGCTTGAATGTCTTGTCTTATTGATTTGATTTGATCATCCATGTCTTCCAGCATCTGCCTTGAAGCTTCTACCCTCAAAGTTGGATCCGAGAAGTTCAAAGGGGTATGACAATCATGCCCATACAATGCTTGGAAAGGGATCATCTGAATACTCTGTTGGTAAGAAGCGTTGTAAGCAAACTCAACTAGTGGCAAGTATTGAATCCACTTTTTGGGTTCGCGACAACAGTATGACCTAAGCATATCTTCAATGACTTGATTGACTCATTCTATTTGACCATCAGTTTGGGTATGGTAAGCTATGCTGAAACAGAGTTGAGTTCCGATAGCCTCAAAGATAGCCCTCCAGAAGTGTGATGTGAAAAGAGAGTCATGATCACTAATGATTCTTCTAGGTAACCCATGAAGTTTGAATATTTTCTTGATGAATAATCTTGCGATGTTTGAAGCTTTATAGTTCGTCTTGACAGGGATGAGATGTGCGACCTTGGTGAGCATATCTACTACAACATAAATAGAGTTATATCCTCCCTAAACTTGGGGTAGGACAACAATAAAATCTATACTAATGAACTCCCATTTCATTTGTGGAATGTCAAGTGGTTGCAATTTCCCAGGCATTTTAACATGTTCTGCCTTAATGCGTTGACAAGACAAACATTCCGTGACATATTTGAGTACGTCTCCCTTGAGCCTTTCCCAATAATAGCTCTTTCTGATTGTATTAAGGGTCTTGGCATAACCAGGATGCCCTGAGAAAGGGGAGTCATGGGCTTCCCAAAGTATCTTCTGCTTGAGGGTTTGGCTTGAAGGGATACATAATCTTGTCCTAAAGTAGACAAGCCCACTACTGATGGAGAATTCTTGATACTTTATCTTTAGCTTCGGGTCTTGATCCTTGATGGGGATCTCCCTTAGCATTTTTTGATAGACTGGGTCATGATATGCCCCCTCTTTTGCTAGCTCAAGAATCAGGTTGTTTGGCATTAATACCTTTGTGGCTAGAGATCTTGCTATTGATGGATCTTGCAAAATGAGAGAATTTAGAAATGCCTTGCTACTGAGTGCATCAACAACTACGTTCTCTTTTCCAGGCCTATATTTGATTTCAAAATCATATTCTTCCAGCACTTCGATCCATCGACGTTGCCTCATATTAAGCTCATTCTGAGTGAAAATCCATTTAAGACTCTTGTGGTCCGTTACTAAGGAAAATTTGTTACCTAGCAAGTAATGTCTCCAAAGTTTGATAGCATGGATGACATCCAACAACTCCAGGTCATGAGTAGCATAATTCCTTTCATGGCTCTTCAATTTTCTTGAAGAATATGCTACGGGATGACCTTTTTGCATCAGTACACATCCTAAAGCAAGTGCGCTAGCATCAATTACCACTTCAAACTCCTTACTAAGATCAAGAAGTTTCAGGATGGGTGCTGATACTAAGCTTTGCTTTAGTTTGTCAAAGCTGGTGTATTCAGCAGGTGACCATACAATTGCTACTTGCTTCTTTAGTAGATCAGTCAGAGGTGCTACAACCAAGGCATAATCTTTGATGAAAATTATGTATCACCCTATCAACCCGAGAAAACTACGTATTTCTTTGACAGAAGTTGGTGTTGGCCATTCTAGAACGTCTCTGACCTTAGCTGGATCTACTGAAATTCCTTCTGTTGATACAATGAATCCCAAATATTCAATTTGTCGCTTGAAAAATGCACACTTCTTCTTCTTGGCATAAAGCTTGTGTGCTCTCATTGTTTCAAAAACAATGGGAAGCTGGGGTTCATGGTCCTTTCCCTGTTTTGAGTAGACTAGGGTATCGTAAAAAAAGACGAGTACAAAGTCATCAAGATAGGGCCTAAAGATATCTTGCATTAACCTGTTAAAGGTAGCAGGAGCATTTGTCAGCCCGAATGACATCACTAAGAATTCAAAGTGTTCATACCTTGTATGGTTTATGAGGTCAATCATGGTGAATCCTTCTCTTCCTTTTGTTGAGGTTTCAAGACAATAGTGATTTCTTGTCAATTTCTTGAAGATTTCATAGGGCTTCTACCCCATTGAGTTCCAAGAAGCTTCCTCATACCTCAAGCAAACAACGTTGAATCATTATTTATCCTTGAAGCTTCAATTTAACCTAGCTATGGAGGTATAACATAACATCATAGTGCATGCTTCAAAATTTTGGATTAATCTTGATTTTTTCAAAGGGATTTTGGCCTAAACTATTTTAAGGATTCATCTACTAGTCCAAGCAATCAAGAGTTGATGAAGATTCAAGTCTAGCATAAAAGAATCCATGGATTATTCTCTTTTGAACTCTATGTACAATAGATTATCATGAGTTCAACTTGAAATCTTGGTTAGTAAGGCTTCTAATCATGGGGATTTCCTTATATGCCACTCATAAAAGGTAAAAACAAAATCAATCTATCAGCCTTTAACCAACATTTGAGAAAATGGTTGGGAATTTGGAGTATTATCTTTTCCTAAATATTTGGAGGCTTCATGAAGATTCCAATCAACTATTATGGATGAAATTTGATCATGCTCAACACTCTTCTTCATTAAGTATTAAAGAAGATACTTCATCTACTCTTTTTCTATCTCTCCATTTCCATTAGTTGATTAATAGGCAATTGTTGAAGGAGAGGTTAGGTTGAGTATATCTTCATTGGTTCATTGTAATTTTCAACATCGATTGATTGAATTTCAATTTCCAATTATTGAATATTATTTTTCAATCATTATGAGAATGATGACTCACCCTATCATCTTGTTTACTTCCATCAATATTTTCCATGGTTGATTCATGAATTCAAGAACAAAGACATTTGAATATTTAAGTAATATTTGCTTATATGTTGGCAAATCTCTAATCTTTGATATTTTTTTGTGATCTTATACATTGATAAATCCAAGAAATTGTAAAAGGTGAGTTTAGTAATTTAGTGAGTCACTGATTATTGAAGGTAAACCTTTCTCAGCCCTCATTGATATTTCAAACTCTTACATAACATTGAATGCCTAAAGATTTTGATTTAGCCATGTATAACATCCTTGATTTTAATAACACTAGCACAGCCATGCATATATACCAACTGAGGAAAAAAATCGAAGTTGGGTGAGATAGCAAGACAAAAAAAAGGTGATCCTTCCTTGCTATTTTGTAAGGATGTACAACCTAGCATGGAAGAAACTTTTCACACCTTCCTAAGTTTTAGAGCCCATTTAGATACTTGCCCGCCATTTTATCCCTCACCACCACAAGTGGTGGATCATGGAATACCACTTGGGATGGGAAAGAAGGGAAAAGGTTCAAGGATCATTGGTACCGAAATAGAGCAAAACATGGTAGTGGGCATAAATAATTATAGGAATTTATAGGTTTATAGTTCATACATAGGTGGTTGGATAGTAATTTCAAGATGTACGGGTTGATTTTCACTAAGGTGCATCATGATGATCTATGGTCATGTTTGCAAAAGCAGGCTTAAACAATGGTTTTACATGTATAGATAGATTGTTATTTTATTTTGGATAGCCACAAATAATTGATTACAAAAATGGATATATTGATTTTAATAGAGGTGTAGCATCCCCCCTTGTGCATAAGAACCCCCTCCCCTTTTTAATTTTTTTAATTAACTCGATTTTTTTTTCTCTCTCTCCCCGCCGACAGCATGTTGGGAAGAGAGAGAGAGAGAGAGAGAGAGAGAGAGAGAGAGAGGGGGGAGTAAGAGAGGGAGAGGGAGAGGGGGGCATGCACCCCCCAAGTGGAGGGGTGGCGGCCGTTAAACAGCCGTCTCCCGCCCCCCCCCCCCCCATCCCATAAACCACCCCCTCCCCACTATTTAAGGGGAGTCCATCCCCCCCGTGGTCTGGAGCAACACTGCCCCCCCTCCGCCTGACAGCAACGCCACCCCCCTCCGCCTAACAGCAACCCCCCCTGCCCCGCCTGAAATTTTTGCCTCCCTCATTATCATCATCATCTTTGTCTTCCTCCCCATCCTCAACTCGACGCCATTAGGATCCCCCTATCAGAAGACAGGAAATAAAAGAAAAAAAAAAGCTTCCAAGAAGCTTCCACAAAAATCTTCCTAGGAAGTGTTTCACCCGACCGCAGACTGCGGAAGGGCACAACTCGCTTGCAAAGGGAGTTCTCTTGCGAGAAGGAAGGACTACCAGCTTGCCGGGAATTTCAGCACACCCCCCACCTGCCCGAATTATTCCCAAGTCCCGATTGTGATGGCCCCCAAGCGCCACACAAGAGGAGCACACGCGGGAGTAAGAGGAGCACATGTAGGAGTCCCCACCCGAAGCGCAGGAATCGATAATACCCCTCCTGCGGATGTTCAGGTTCCATCAAATTCACCCTTTTTCATTTCTGCATGATATGGGTGCATTAAGTTAATTGCATTATTAGAACGCTTTGCTTTTAAAAAAGATCATAGGGATGTTTGAAAAGGTCTTAAATTGAATGACAAGGTACTTATAATCCTCGCACCATCATGATGAAAGGTTACTGCATTTTTGAGTCTACGGTTCAGGTGTTAAAAGATGCACTTATGCAATAATGTCCTAGTTGCATCACGCACATAGGTTAAATATATATTGCAATGCTCATGTGCATTGGAAGGTTTGCATTGGGCAACTTACGTTGGCAAGAATGAGTTATGTTGTACACAACGCATTTGTGCAATTAAAAAAATCCCTCATGATGACAATAAATAGGTTGATTTGTGGAAGGATGAATAGGTAATTGCTATGGAGAAGAATAAAAGGGTTATATTTTCGCATAAGCAATGGCATTCTATTTCACGTGACTTGCATGGGAAAGGAAAAGATTATGTTTTTATTTCAATATCATTGTAACTGTACATAGCATAACCTGCATGCATAAGCAACTTACACGCATAAGTAAATGTATGAAAAGGAAAAGGGTTATATTTCATTTGATGAAAAGCATATAATACACATGAAATGACAGTCACATTCAATATGAAAGATAGGTTAAGTTAAGTTAAAATGTTGCTTAGTATTGTGCTTGCAGAGTTAATCCAGCATTCTCGTACTTAGATTGTCCTATGTTGCGAGTAGGAGAGGGTACCAGGCCTTAGGACACGTATACTAGTAATATCGACAGACAAAGGGATGTAATTCCTCAGGATCGGTACTCCTACCTATCTCGAGCAACTAGTCCGCAAGGTTAGATGCTATTGCAACTAAATCATAAGATGATATTACTACGTCATAGGCCAAGGGAGGCGAGATCTAATTACTAGTTAGATTCGTCAAGAGGTCGAGTAGTCGCCCTACTACAACTCTCTCTCTTGGTGACTGATTTGTCAAACTTAGGGAAATTGTGAATTGTCAAGAAGCAAATTGACCAGCCGAGGACGACGGGGTTGTCCAAGATCTAATTGACTATAGTACAAGGAGACCTAAGGTAAGGATAATTGGGGTCGGTAGGGTACAAACCCTAACCCAAAGAAAAAGGGGAAACAAGCCACCTAGCTTGCTAAGCCCTTGGAATCTCGCCAAGTCGCGAACAATCCAGGATCGAATGCTGGGAGTATTCAGGAAGAAGGAATCACAACTTAGCAGTTGGTTGTATGAACGATCACAGAAATGATCGTGATTGTACACTTAGGTACATTGTTTGAACTTCTTTGCTCAAGGAACTAATTCAAGGCCAAACACTTAATGCTTCAGGTTAATAGCCTATAGGGAGAGGCAGGTTCAGTTACCTCTGACTGTCTGCCTAGCCCTATCCAAGGGGGTTGTTAGCCGCACCGAGTACATGGACCGAACCCGCCGCGAGAGGTCTCTCCGTGGGTGCTGCTTGGAGCGAGAGGACGCTTGGGTGCCAGGGGAGGCTCTAGCTGTAAATTCCTTGTCTCCGGACCCTGCACAAGAGGCCAACGTGACTCTAGATGGGATCTCGAGGCCCGTGTACTAGTCTACGAGCGAAACTTGGAGCAACAATCCTATTGATTGCTGGGATAGCCTTTGGGCATGATACTTGATGTATTCCAAGACTATGATAAAAAAGGTCAAATATTTGGAAAAGGAACTTGCTTGACATTGTTTTTTTTAATGTCAGTGCCTAAGTTACATGAAGGAACCCGTGTTTAAATTGATTAATTAAGGAAGCTGCTTTTGCATGTCAAACATAATGTGGTAGGTAATTAGATAACTAAGCAACCTGAGGAAAGTGTGGTGGACGTGACTTGGGTCCGTCCTACAGAAGGGTGGTCTCGGTTAGCTGGGAACTTTTTTCTAAAGACGTGATAACGAGACTATGAATACCTAGAGTCAGTAGAGTTAGAATCCTAATTTATGTTGTTTTAGGGGAGCGGAATGGGACTATGCCTTATGGGCAGAAAGGTTGAGCTTTGCATCCCTCTCATTTCCCATTCTCCATGAACCAAGTGCAGCATAAATCCGCTTTGACTCTGTTGTTCCTACGCAAAGTGGTTCATCTGGAGCTCGATGCTAGCTACTTCCTAGAGACTTGGCTGATAGGAAAGAGACCCTGACTTCATGTCAGTCCTAAGTGGGAACAGTCGGATACTTCCGCTTCAAGGCACACTCGGGAAGACCTAGATCGCAAACCCTGTGATATTCTTTGCAAGTGCTAGGTGGCACTTTCTAGACTCCCTTCCCGATGGGCTGCTAAGATGTGTCCCACAAGTGGTCAAGTGGACACATTAGAGTTGGTATCAGAGCAAACCAACGAGATCTAAAGATTATAAGGGAACCTAATAGAGGAAAATAAAGGGAATAAGGGGCTAAACAAGGGAGGGTGAGTAGAATAGAGCAGTGTTTTCTATTGAAAACATTCCTTTACTCACTTATGGATGCCGGGTTACAGAGTTACGAAGCATGGAGCAAGTTCTTGGTGTTCCAAGTCATGCTCATGACTGCAACGCATGCTTCGAATTATCATCAGAGGCTTAGCATGATGAATATTCTGGACTGCATCTATAATCCTTCGCCCCTGTATGCAGAGCAGAGATGGACGGGAGACTTAGGAATATACTACATAGCAGCCCACTGACTCGCGTACCTTTAGACCAACTTGAAGAGAATCAAGTGGATGGAGGATTTAAAGATTGTGAAGCTATTCATCTTTGTTGAAGCTCGCATAAACACAACTTTGCATGTTAGCGGTCGGCAAGTCAAGCAGAACAAGTATGTCTATGAAGAAGTGACCCAGGTGATCTCTGCTGACAAAATCAAAGTGTTAGGGCGCTATGAGAAGAACCGGTATCAAAGGAAGGGATACCCCAAGCTTCCTATGACTTACCGTTTCCTGAAAATCCATGACCCTACTCCATATTATTATTCCGTCCCTGTAGTCGATTATAACACAATCCTATTTTTCCCAAACTGATGTATCAATCAGCCTGTCCTACTTATCCAAGATAAATGCACTCAAAGGGATATGCCTTCATGAATAAATAAGACTTTTTACCATTATCATAAATGTTAACTGAGGTGTTAAGTGATTAAATCACTTAGCTAAAAAGCTGTGCTAGTCATATTAACATAATATGGGAACATATGATAAGATGTTAACATAAAGAATCTTATTGTTCAAACGCAACCCCAAGCGCAGGTTGAAAGGTGAGAAGGATCGAAGCTTAGCAGCTAGGTGGAGGCGCCTTTACCCCCAACAACCTCCCACTTCAAGGCAAATTTGCCATAGTGAGGAGTGAAAAGAAAAAGAAAAAAATAGTACAACATGTACACATGTACAACATGATGAGGAAAGACGTCATCTCATCCCATGCCCATCAACCTCCTGAGGAAGGCAAAGCACTCTATAGAGAGGCTTTTCGTGAGTAGATCTGTAGGATTCTGGTCAGTTGAGATCTTGAGAAGATTAACAGACTTTTCCTCAACGACCCCACGTATGAAGTGATACCTCACCTTAATGTGTTTCGTCTTCGCATGGAAGATTGGATTCTTGGCTAACTGAATAGCACTCATAGAATCCGAATGCAGTGTAGGGAGAGCATCAATACCAAGGTCAGCAACCAAATGACCCAACCAAATGGCCTCCTTGCAAGCCTCAGTGGCTGCAACATACTCGACCTCTGTAGTAGAAAGGGACATGCATTTATGCACCCTCGACATCCAAGAAATAGCACCTCTAGCATATGTGAATACATAGCCGGAAGTGGACTTCCTACTATCTGTATGTCTTGCATAATCAGAGTCAGTGTACCCCACGACTCCTGTATCCTGGCTGCCATAGCATATGCACATATCTGCAGTGCCCTTCAGGTACCTCATGATACCCTTCACGACATCCCAATGCTTCTTGCCAGGTGTAGCCATATAGCGTGCCACAACACCAACTGCAAAGGCAATATTTGGACGAGTGGCTATCATGGCATACATAAGAATGCCTACTGTGGATGCATAGGGAATCTTGGCCATCTTGGCCCTCTGCTCATCTGTCTACGCACAATCAGCCTATGATACCTTCACATAAGAAGGCAATGGACAGCCAATAGGCTTTACGTCCTGCATGCGGAAGCGCTCAAGGACTTCATGAATGCACTCTCTCTGTGACAAGTAGAGGAGTCCTTGATGCCTGTTGCGTCTAGTGCGCATATCAAGTATGTGAGTGGCCTGTCCTAGATTTTTCATCTCAAAGCTCTTCTTGAGCTGAGCCTTAAGAGCATCTAGCTCATCATGAGCTTTCCCTGCTATCAGCATATCATCCACATAGAGGACCAAAATCAATAAAGAACCATCACGGGCTTTCTTCTGTAAAGACACGGATCCATAGCACTCCTACTGTAGCCCTGTGACTGCATAAAGGCATCAAACTTATGATACCACTCCCTAGGTGCCTATTTCAAGCCATAAAGACTTTTCTCCAAATTACACACTAGGTGCTCCCTGTCAGGTTTTGCAAAGCCCTTAGGTTGCTCCATATAAATCTCATCATGCAAGTCCCCATGTAAGAAAGTCGTATTGACATCCATCTAGTATAAATCCAAGTCAAGCTGAGCAACTAAAGCCAAGACTAAGTGCAAGGTGGCCATCTTAACCACAGGAGAAAAGACCTCATCAAAGTCCACACCATGCTCCTGCTTAAAACCCTTTGCTACCAATCTAGCCTTGTATGTTGGCTTGGGGTGTCCAGGGGTAGTTTTCAGCTTGTACACCCACTTGCATGGCAAAGCCTTCTTGCCCTCAGGCAAGGAAACCAAATCCCAAGTGTCATTCTTATGCAAGGAGTCTATCTCAGACTGCATAGCCCTCTCCCAGGAGTGACTGTCACCCCTGCACATAGCCTCATCATAAGTGAAAAGCTCTCCTGCATCTGTAACCAAGACATAATGCATCGAGGGCTAAAATCTATCAGGTGGACATCTGTCTCTAGTAGACCGTCTCACGACAGGCTCTGCTGCCTGCCCAGCTGCCTATCCAATGCCGTGACCATGAGCATCTGTTGTAGCTATAGGCTATCCAACTAGCTGTGCAGGAGCTCTCAACTCCTCCTGAAATATTACCCTGCAGATCTCAACAACTCTCTCAGGCTACCTATGCATCTTGTCTTCATGGAAGACTACATCATGATTGTGGATGACTTTCCATGCCTGTGGATCCTAGAGACAGTAACCCATCTCGCCTACATCCCCATAACCAAGGAAAATGCATCTGACACTGTTAGGATCCAGCTTACTTCTTTTGTCCCTGGGCACATGGCAAAATGCCTCACATCCAAAGACACGGAGATACGCATAAGAGGGAGGTTTTCCAGTCCATACCTCCTCGACAACCTAGAAATCCAAACCACTAGAAGGTGATCTGTTTATGATATGCACAGCTGTACTAACTGCCTCAGTCCAAAAGCTCTATGGTAGGCCTGCATGGCTAAGCATACTACGTACATGCTCCTAGATGGTTCTATTCATCCGCTCAGCCAAACCATTCTGGGGGGGTGTAGGGGGCCGTCAACTGACGCTTAATACCCCTCTCATCACATAACTACTCAAAAGCACGTGAGACATACTCACTCCCATTAGCTGTCCTTAGGCATTTTAGCCTATACCCAGACTAGTTCTCAACCAATGCAAGCCATCTTTGAAACATAGCCAAGACATTGGATTTTAGCTTAATGGGATAAGCCCAAACTTTTCATGAAGAATCATCTATGAAAGTAACAAAATACTTGGCACCACCCATAGACTGACAAGGCATGGGCCCACAGACATCCGAATGTACCAATGCCAAGGGCTCACCCATGCGTGGCCTACCAGACTTCTTACGCGTAGACCTAGTCTGCCTGCCATAAAGACAATGCTCACATGAATCAAAACATGCATAATCAAGGGGTGGTAAGTATTGCAAACCAGAAAGCATTTTCATTCCCTTCAAAGACATATGGCCCAAACGGGCATGCCAAAGAGATACATGTGGGATAGAACCCACAGACAAAACATGATCAAGGGAAGAAGTTGATACAATCAAGGGATAGAGGCTGCCACCCTTGGCACCTCTTGCAATCACAAGTCTGCCATGAGTGATCTTCCATGCAGAGTCTCCAAAAGATACATGATAACCTACGTCATCAAGCTGTCCAGCTGACATGAGACTGCGTATCAAAGCAGGTACATGACGTACATCCTGCATAACAAAACTGCTGCCATAAGGAAACTATAGCCTAATAGCACCAATGCCCAGAATATCAAGAGAGCTATCATCACCCAAGCACACAGAGCCCAAAACAATACGGTATGAATGAAACCACTCTCGGCAAGGTGTCACATGAAAGGACGCACTTGAGTCCAAGAGCCAACACTGTGCATACATAGAGTGTATCTCTATCATCTATGAAGCACTAGAAGAAGCTGCAAGGATATAATCATCATCATTAACATCCTCAAGTTGCATAACATTGATCTCTTCAATTTTAACATTGGACTTTGCAGGCACTATGCTGTGATCAGAAGACTTATCCTGCACTTTGTCTTTCCCCTTATCTTTGCGCCTTTCATTGCGCAGTTCATGGCATTGTGGCCTAATATGGCCCTTTTTCCCACAATGTGACAAGTAACATCTGCATTCCTGCCATGGGATTTGCTACGTGACTTCCCACGTGACTTGGACCAAGATTTCTGAGAACCCGTCCATGGACACTGCCACTGCCACTGCCACTGCTATGCTTTCCATATCCATCATTCATGCCTCTAATTGTCATAGCATGCAACATACGAGAGGCATCCGAATTCTTACGGTTAACCTCTTCCTGCAGAAGAGCACTCTCAACATCAGATAATTTCAAGATAGCAGTAGAGGCACATAATGCAGTGCGGAATACATCCCATGACTCATTAAGAGTACCAAGCAAGAAAAGATGAGTGACATCCTCTGCAAAAGTGATGTCCTGCGAAGTCAAGTTCTTGAGTATAGCATGGCACTGGCTCAAGTGAGTAGACATAGTTACATTCTCCTTCATGCGCAGATCCATAAGCTGCTTCAGCTAATACATCTGACTCGCTGGACTTTTCTTATCATAGAGATTCTTGATTTTATCCCACAATTGCCATGCACTCTGTTCTTCCTCAAATACATTGTAATGAACCTGTTCTGTGAGAGATAATACAATAGTGGACTTGCATAACTCATTAAGCTCAAGCCATTCCTCATCTGGCATAGTTGCAGGCAGATGCCCGCTCAACCTCAGAGGTTTGATCTGCGATTTCTGCACCAATACCTGCCAAATCTGGCTCTTCCAATAAGAGTAATTCGTATCATCAAGCTTAGAGATGTTGAAAATAGCATGTTCAGTGGACGAACTCTCCATAATGCATGCTAGAAGACTGTAGACAGTTCAAAACTACTTGCTATTTACTACAGAAAATGACAAAAAAATCACCAAAATCGAGAGAAAATGGCGAGAAAAGTGTAACCAAAGCTGCTGCCCACCAAGTACTAGTGAAAGTACATCATTTTAGAATATTTTAGCATGAAAAATCCATGTCAGTTCATACATATATGCTTGCTGTAATAAATTATAGATTTCAGTAAATGAGAGCTAATAGTGCCAAAATCGGATCCCAAGTCAATCAGATATTGCCAAGACCAAATATGGCATCATGCATGCATAACATAGGCATGTTACAGTCGATAAGCATGAATCCAACACCCAAACATATCATACAAACATCTGCCAGTGAGTAGGCACACCCCCCAGTCAACGGGGCAAAGTGTTCCTACCACTACCAAGACTTGACACAAGTAGATGTCAGCTCACAAAGAGAGGGACCCAAAGCAAAGAGTCAACTCATAAGCATCAAAGGAACCAAGACATATGAACCATGCATCATCCTGAAGGGTAAAAGATCCCAAATAGTCTCAAAAGCTCAAAGAGTATAGACCGCCTGCTCAATGGCTGTCAAGTATCCAAAGACACTCCCACTAGCACAAAAGCCATAAATATCAAGCAACAAAGCTCAAAAAAATCATGTACAAGCACCAATGACAAGTGTCCAAGATCAAGCATCAATGGTACATCCCGGACATGTAGGCGGTAGAGCATCCGTATGTAGCATCCATAAGCATGTAAGACATCAAGTACATCCCAAGATACAACTCTGGCAAGCCAATAAATAGCTCAATTAATCTTTGGGAATCCAAGGTCAAGCCAAGACCGAGCTCTAGTAGGAATAGGCTCCAAACAATGTAACTAGCATGTAGTAATGGCATAGGCTAAGCATGTCAAGACCGATCAGACATAAGCAACATACATGCCATAAGTACATCTAAGATGGAGCATCCAAATGCTTTGCAAAGCGAGCTCAAGCTCAACCAATGATCCCGAATCAAAACCAAGCTGTATGTCGAGCCCCAAGTGTCAATACATCATCATATATGCCCGAAACATAGCCCGAAAAGCATAAGCATAAGTATACACGAGTAAAATGACTTTAGCTCAACTGTGTACATCAGTGATTTACTGTTCAAAATTGAGAATTTGAGCACCAAATTCAGCTCCAAATGGTTGCCAAACAATAGGCATACATTCCCCTAACATCCAGGCATCAAACGGGACCAACCAGGTATCAAATGACAATGCCAAACAAGCTGTAGCATCAAATGTCAGTGTAACACTGCTGTGTAATGTCTGTGACCTACTGTAAACAGTCCTAGGACTATGCAAATCAGACCCAAAACATCACCTAAGTCAAATGCAAGTCTCAATGCTCAATGCTAAGTGCCCGAGGGCTCCAAATGAGCCAAAATCAAGTGCCAAAGGAGGTGGAGAGCTGCTGTTGTGACTATCAATGCTAAAGACACATATGGGAGGGCTACGTGATTGTGCCAACTGTAAATGCTGGTCCTGGGGCTGCAAAAAATGGTGGCCAAGCTTCGGAGGGGTCCGGTTAAAGCTAAGGAAGGCCTCAAACAAGCTCCAGCAAGGGGAGAGCAGCCCACATATGGAATGAGAGCTGGGAGTGTAATGGCTACCCTGTGTTCTTCCATATCTAAAAACTAAGGTAAACCCTATAAAGAGTGAAGCGATACCTTTGTGTGAATGCCTTGAGGATGCCGAAAGGGGTCGAGAAGGTGCTCGAGAAACCAGGGAGTGATAGGAGCTCGAAGGAGTCGGATAGGGCTGCCGGGAAGGAGACCCAATGTGAGTGGGGAGTTGATGGGAAGCTGAGAATGCCACGAACTAAGCTCAAGGGTCGGGAAGTCAAGCTCTTATACCAGTTGAAAGGTGAGAATGATCAAAGCTTGCACTCGAGAGCTATGGCGGGAGAGCAAGAGCAAGAAAGAGAGAAATAAGAAATGGGAACTCCAACAGTCACAATGTGTGACCGGGCCTTTCTTTATTCAAACTGCCACTAAAAGAATAAATAATAAAGTGACGATGACGGGCGCCGGCTACCAGCAGTGTGCAATGGTGGTGACTATCAGTGTAGTAATACACGGGCGGCTAGGCGGAGGCGCCTTTACCCCCAACACAGGTTCCAAATCTGACTCCTGCTGCACTAAGTCCAGCTGTGGCTCAAGAGAAGAAATTCCTTCTCAAACAAATTAAGCCACCCGAGTTTGATGGCAAGGGATAGACTGTTCAAGCCGGCGCCGAGATCTGGATTGAGTCCATGGAGGACTATTTTGAAGCAACAGGAACTGCACCTGCTAACCAAGCCATACTCGCCAAACTTAAGCTTACAGGCGAAGCGAGACTTTGGTGGAAATAGTGGTGCAGAGACCAAGCGATCTCAGAGGGGACAGTCGCTTGGGATAAGCTTAAAGAAGCTGTGTGAGGGAGGTATCTGCCACCTGCCTACCGCACACAAAAGATGAATGAATTCTATGACTTGAAGCAGCTAGGATTATCCCTTGAAGCATATTATTCGAAGTTCGTTTCACTCCTAAAGTATGCACCCCCAATGGATATGACACAGCAGGTGTCAAAATTCTGTATTGGGTTGAATCCACCCAGAAACACTCAATTGGAATCAATGCGCCCAACGGATCTACAAGACGCACTCATTCGAGCTGCTCCAATAATACATGAGGTGCAGACCAAACCAAGGAACAGTAGGATTTGGCCTTACAAAGAACAGAATAAGGACGTGTCTAAGGCTCAGACTAAGAGAGCACAGGGTCAGAATCAGGGCCAAAGAAAGAAAGCTAGGGTCAGTGCTGTCAACAACTTTGTTCCAACTCAAAGCAATGATCGCAACCCACATTGCTTCCATTACAATGAGCCCAAACACTTCAAGAGGGAGTGTCCCAAGCTTGGCAAAGGGCATCGCTAGGGGAAATTCCAAGGTCAAAACAAAGCCGCTCATGGCCAAGGGACCACCGTTATGGCCAGAGGGAGAACCTCCAATGTTTCCACCAAGAAGCTAGATAATGAAGAAGATCCATCCATGGATGTTGACATTGAGAGGGCAACGGTTCACGCCACTCTTCACAAGAAGGGTCCGAATCACCAATTCTCGGTGATTCAAACTCCATCAGAATATCAAGGTAAAAGCTTCAAAACCTTAATTGATTGTGGCAGTACATATTCCTTCATCTCACCAATCTGCGCAAAGAGATTAGGGATAGCCAAAATAGATGCACCTACTTTACTTGTGGAATTAGCAAATGGTCGTGAGGTCACTTGTACTAGGTAAACTGCTAAGGTGAAATTCCTATTGGGTGGGAAGCCCAACTTCTGTGAGATTCAGGGTAATGAACCTACATGTCCACGAATTTTTACTGGGAATGGATTGGCTAACACCCAATGATGCCCACATCCACTGTGGGAAGGGCCAAGTCTCCTTCCGCAATTCTGAAGGGGAACTAGTCACGACTCAAGGTGAGTCTGGTAAGCCAAAAATACAGTTGGCAAAAGCAACACGGATAATAAAAGGTGTTCAAAAGGGTCTACATGTCTATCTGATTAAAATGAATAAGCTAGATCAGAATCGGGAATCCGGAGAAGAACCTTCATGGTTAAAGGAATACGCAAACATATTCCCTGAAGATCTGATGGAACTTCCTCCCCAAAGGGAAGTCAACCACAAAATCAAACTTGTGCCAGGAGCTGCACCAGTTGCAAAGAGGCCATATAAAATGTCCATCCTAGAAGCTATCGAATTGAAAGAGAAAAACAAAAACAATGGTATTCTTTTCCAAACATTATAGGAATTTTAGCAACCTCTTGAGCAGGAAAGGGGGGGCAATTAGGGAAACTTGCTCGCGGGATAGAGAAATAAACTCAGGGAAGAAGAAAGAGCAAACACACGTGTGGCCACCCTTTAAGGAGGGGAAGAGGACATCTCTAGCTCTCTAAGGGGGAGAGGATGTAAAGCTCCATCATTACAGCTAACCCCCCTCCCTTTTTAATGAAAAATAACAAAAAATTTTCATTTCTCCCCCTACCGTCGCGGACAGGTGGCGAGGGGGGAAAGTAGTAGTTGACGTGGTAGAGGGTGGTGATGCAGGCAATGACGAAGAGGAGAAAGTCGAAGATTTTATGGATGATGATGGTGATAATCATGAGGACATGGATGATGACATAGGCGATGAGGGAGGTCACATCTACCCATTCCACGGCTCCCTGGAGGACGTGAGGAACCTCACTATTGAGAGTGGAAAAAGACTGAATTTTTGAATGATTTTTGTTGGTTTTTAGGACTGAATGATTGATTTTTGATGGATTTAGAGTGATGTATGGTTGTTAATGGAAGTGTTTGAGAGTGTTTTGAATGATATTGATTATGTTTTGGAAGATCATGATGATTCTCGGTGGAGATATGAAGCTCTATGATGTTCTGATAGGTTCTGATTAGTTCTGTATACCTTCTATATAGCTTCTGTTTTGTTTTGATTTTCTTCTGTATGAAGTATGGATTGATGATTGATCAAGATTGCAATATTTTGGAAGCTTATTGAATAGTTTTTGATAGTTTGGAATGGTTTTAGTATGAGTTATGAGGTTCTGATGACCTTTTGTAACCCTCTGTAAACCTTCTATAGAGCCTCTGTCTCTACTCTGTCTCTGCTCTATAATTGTTCTATATCTACTCTTGTCCTGTACTGTACTGTTCTGTAGACCTTCTGTAAGTGTTCTGTAGAAAGTATCTGTGACTTTGGAAAAGTTTTGTAACTTTTGGAAAGGATGAATCTAAGTTCAAAAGAGCTAAAAAAAATGGAAGAAGCAACTGCTGAAGACTGAAGTGACAGTGACATTAGTGAGCTGTGAAAAGACACTGTAGTGGCTTTGGTGGCTCTTCATATCAAACATACCTCTTGGGAGGTGCATCCATGACCTAATAAGGATTATTGAGAGTTATTATGAGAGTATTGTAGTGAGGAGATGATGTACTATTGATAGATAGAGAGAGAGAGAACCAAAGATAGTCAATTCCATCAAAACAGTGTAACTGTATATGAGAGATTGAGAGAGAGAATTATGAAGACATTGAAGATGAATACTATGTGATTGGTTTTCATTAAAAGATGGTGTATTCTTTTGTGTTCATTGTTATATTGATGGATTCTATGAAGATGTTGAAGATTATGGTTGATTCTATCAAATCCGTGGGAGATATCTACTATGATGATGTGTGAAGATTGCTGTTTTCTTTGTTTTGGTCATCAAAAGAATGAAATAAAAGCTTGTTGATGTTACAAGATAGATTTTCTTGTAGTAGAATCCCGTTTTCCTTGGTGTCTCTCTTGGGGCTCCATGTTTTTGGTGCGCAGCCGAGGAAACTTGCCATCAACAAGCATCAAAAGAGGCTGAAAATGAAGGAAATGGCATTGCCATGAAGAGAAAAATTCAATGGATGCTTGCAACATTCCTTCTTCCACTGAAGAGTTGGAGATTCTTATCATCAAAGCCACTTTTCACAAGAAGTTCATCCCACAGTGGCGGAAACATATCACCATCATGATGCATGCTCTATGTGGTAGACTGTTTCCTCTTCCTGTTGAAGCAGTAGAAACTTGCATCTTGGTGGTAAATTGTTTGGAAACAAACTGAAGAGCAGAAACAGAGAGAATGACCATCCACGGAAGATTTGGCATTCATTGAGAAGTTTCCGGATATCATCAAGTGGGAGATTATGAAGAATCTTCAGGAGTCGTGGTCTGTGGAGATTCACGAAAACAAGAAGGAAAAGAGTTGGAATTTGTTCGTGGATGCTCAACAGTAAGATACGTAGGATGCTTGGTGCACTGACAATCTTTTGTTTGTCCAATTAGCAACCCACTGGAAGTTGGTAGACATAGTGTTTTTCACAACATACAATGTTGAAACCCTTAGAAGTTGGCATTATTATAATGGCACAACAATGATCCTAAGAAGAATGAGTTTTGATACTTTCACAACAGAATATCTCCCCCTCTGTAGTGGTTTGAAAGCCGAATTCAGAGATGTTGAAAAGAAGGAAGTAGAGGAGATATTGGCAAGAGAATCCCCTAGAGACTAAAGCTCTCTCTGATACTATCCTGTTGAGTACTAAACAACTGGTTGGAGCCAACCCTCTGATGAATGACACAATCAAGAGGCAAGCGTTAGAACGAGTCCAGAGGTACGTGAGAAGAGAGAAGGCAAAAATCAAAGCTGAGAATGAGCTCGCAGCAGAAGCCTCCTTTGATGCCCTCAAAGCACTCTTTACAGAAGTCCCCATGGTGACTCAAGGTCCCCTTCCTAGTCAGATTCGTCCTGAAAATATTGATGATAGGCCAGCAAATGTAGTCCCATTGCTAGTTTTTAAGGGAGAGTACTATGAAGACCTTGATCTCCATGTAGCAGAATTTATGGTAGCATGTGTGGCTAACAATGCCCAAACCCCTGAGCATTGGTTAGCAATATTCCCCGCCACTTTCAAGGGCATGGCGTTTTAGTGGTATGAGAGACAAGTAGTAGGAACTTTTGGCACATGGGATGACCTGAAGTTGGCCTTCCTCACTAAATTCAAGCGTGAAGGTTTTGAAGAGCGGATGCGAGAGGAGTTCATGAACCTAAGTCAGTCCTCCGGAGAAAGAGTAGAAGCTTATGTCTTGTGAATGGAATCCATCCTGAAGAGATGGACTAACTATTATTTGAACGAAGGAATTCAGAAAGGAGTGTTTCTTAGAGGCCTATAACCAGAAGTTCGCAAGTTCATGGAATTGAGAAGACCAATCAATCTGGAAGCTGCAGTGGAAGGTGCAAGATTGTATGACGAAGTTGAAGCAATGCTATCAATGACTCCAGGAAGAGGAGTTTTACCTCCTCCCATACTAGGAATGGTATACCCACAAAATGCAGTCCCAGGGATAGTTTCCTATCGCTATCCCCAGATGCAAACATTGCCGCAATATAATGCACCTAATTCACTATGGTCATCATAGACAACACTGCCTCAAATGATGGTTCAACCACAACAATAGTGGCCTCAAACAGTTCCTCCAATGGCGACTCAACAACAGTGTAACCCTACCAATTGGAATCAACAATCCCAAGTCTCAACAGGAGCTCTGAATCAGAACTAGAATAGAGGACCTTCTGGATCCACCCAACCAGTGTATGCAGTAATTACAGAAGCTTCCCAAAACCCTACTACAAGCACTTCAGGAGGTGAAAATCTGAAGGACTACTTATCCAACTCAGTTGCAAGTATCAAGAAAGAGCTTCTGTATGTGATTACAGAGCAGCTACAGACGCTGAAGGTGAATACCGCCAATATATCCACTTCTGTGGGAGCTGGAAGAGATGTGATGCACTCTAATACATGGTGTGGGAGCTGGAAGAGATGTGATGCGCTCTAATACATCATGTGGAGAGTGTCATCAAGTGGGACATTTAGCCACTGAATGTACCTAAAAACCAACCATTCCTGGAGCCTTATGTTTCTACTGTTTGCGGAAGACCATACGGAGGATATTTGCTCTCTGAAAGAGATGCATGAACGAAGACAGAAGGATAAAAATGCAAGATTTAACTTGCTAGAATCCAAAATGACAACATAGGATATTGGACCAAAGCCTAGAGAATTTGGTCCTATTTTCGGTCCAAGGAGGTTTCCCTCTCAAAGTTACAGAGGATGATAGTCTGGCGGTGGTCAGAGATCAGAGGTGGAATGTTATAGATGTGGAGAAAAGGGACATATCTCCCCAAATTGTCAAAACCCTAGACGATCTGTGGATTACAAGCCCTTATGCAGCCGATGCAAAGGAGAAGGCCACACTGTAAAGGACTGTCCAAGCCCAGCCCTTGTAAAGGCCAATGGCACTGATAGCCAACAGAAAGTACAAGAGCCTGTCTCCAATTTGGTAGAGTTGGAAGTTGCCATGTCACACGCACCAAGAAGAAGGAACTGGTTGTTCAGAACGAAAATAAATCTCCTACCAAGACTATGAAGGTCAACCTACAGAGCAGTACAGAATGGAACAGTGTAGTACAGAGCAATGTAGTGCCACAAAGAGTTACAGAGACAGTCCCAGAAATAGGACCAAAGGTCTAGGAGATAGATGAGACAGAAGCACTTTCAGAAACAGAAGAAGTGCCGATGCTGCAATTACTATAAGAAAAAGGAAAGATGAAAATGGGTATAGCCCCATTCCCCAATCAGTTGGAGAAGCGTGTGGATCTTATCAACGATTATGACTTGGTCAAAGACCTAGACACTTTTAAACCAAACCTAACTTTCTGGCAGTTGTTGATGCTATCTCCCAACTGCCGAAAGAAATTCAAAAGCATCTTGACAAGAAGACGTGGACTAAGGATCACTCCTTTAACAGTGACCAAGACCAACAAGGCCCCGGAGCCTGTAAAGGAAGTAGATGTGGCTAACATCTTTCTAGATCCTGAACCCCAGAGATTGGTGTATGGATAGAAGGATGCTTCATTGCAGATGCATTGATTGATGGAGGCTCGTCAGTAAACATAATGACGGATATGACAATGAAGGACTTAGGGTTGCAAGGAATTCACAATGGCTTATCAGATTGGCAGACCAAAGCAGAATCAAATCATTGGGCATCCTCCCATACGTCAAAACAATCCTTTCAGGAAGAGACTATTGGATGACATATCTGGTGGTCAAACCAAATTCTTATGGGACCTCATACCCTCTGTTGTTGGGAAGACCTTGGCTTTTTGAAGTAAGAGCCAGGACGGACTGGTTCAAAGGAACCCTAACCCTAGGCAGAGGACCCAACAAAGTGGTGTTGAAGATGTATGGATCACAAAAAGGCAATGGATCCACATCCATCGAAGTCATAATTGACTCCTCCAACGAGGTAATAGATGGTACATCAAGGGATGAAGAGGCTGCCAAGCAGATATTTCCTAAGAAAATATAGGCACAGTCCCTAACAGTGGGCACTATAAGTCAACTACGAAGGGAAGCAAAATCCTTGTCCATGGGAGAATACCTCCTGCCTCAACTAGAATTAACTTTTGAAATCACCTTTGACAGTGAAATAGAAGCATGGATGTACTATTCTCCCTGTTACATGATAGTCGCAGAGACAGAGTAGAGGCAAAATAGATACAGAGCAGTAACAGATACAGAGATAGAGTAGAGGCAGAACAGATACAGAGCGGATATAGAGACAGTTAACAGACACAGAGCCAAAGCCAGAGCCAGAGCTAGAGGTAGAAGAAGAGTCAGAGGCAGTGACAGAAGCAGAAGCAGAAGCAGATGCAGAGGCAGAGGTAGAGGTAGAAGATCTGTTCTTGTCCTACAGAGCCTCTACAGAAGCAGAGAAAGAGCCTCCAGAGGAAGAGGATGAAAATGATGAGGAAGAAAACGAAGTAGGTTACGAAAGTGGAGATGAAAAATTTCCTCTGATAGCAGATGATCTTGTTGATGTCCTTACAGAGACCTTAGAGGTCGAAGATCTTAGGGTGCTGGATGGAATGACCATGGTTCCATTTGGGTTGATCAATGGACCACAAAGTATGCAGAATCTGTATAAGCAATGGATTAAAAGCATAAAAATTAAGTTCACCAGTGGCTCCTATCGCCCTGACTGTTCAGCCCAGAGAAAAGATGATGATGATGCCCCCTGCCAATAGAAGCTAGAGCTATCAGAGCCACGACCCATAGAAGTTTCGTGCTATGTGACATTCCTAGACGCATCCTCGGAAGATGAATCCCTAAGTCTAGAAGAAATCACCACTCACACAGAAGCAAACAAAGCTCTGATTCCCTTTCAGCAACCTCAACAGACGAATGAGTTATCTGTTCAGAAGGAGGACATTGGTTCTAGTGGAACATCAGACAAGGACACTGCTCTCTTGAAAGAGTCAGACCTCTATCGAAAAGCAATCCGTGGGACATTTATATGCAAAGTGGAAGGTGAAAGACAAGTAACATTCCTGGATACTGACGGTACTGAACGTCACCTGAAAGTGGGTCTCAATCTTCCAGAAGAAGAACTAGTGGTCGTGCAGACCTACTCAAAGTGAACTTAGACGTGTTTGCTTGGTCATATAAAGACCTAAAAGAGATTGATCCCACAGTATGCCAACATCACATTGACCTAGAGCCGGATACTAAACCTGTAAGGCAAAGACAAAGGTGTATGAATCCTCATCATTTTGCATTGGTGAAGGCTGAATTATTGAAACTTCTTGAAGCAGAGTTCATTTATTTAGTGGCTAACAGTGAATGGGTTTCACCCATTGTGGTAGTACCCAAGAAGAACGGGAAACTTCGAATATGTGTCGACTTTCAAAAGCTGAATTCAAAGACGAAGAAGGATCATTTCCCTATCCCTTTTACAGACTAACTGTTGGACATAGTGGTGGCAGGCCATGAGATGTATTCCCTCTTGGATGGATTCAACGGATATAACCAAGTCCAGATAGCAAAAGAGGACCAATCCAAAATAACCTTGACCATAGAATGGGGGACCTATGCCTATAGAGTGATGCTATTTGGGCTCTGTAATGCTCCTGCCACCTTCCAATGAGTAATGATGGCTGCTTTCCAAAATCATCTGCATGATTTCATTGAGGTGTATCTTGATGACTTCTGTGTCTATAGTTTGATCCGAGAGCACTGGGGACACCTAGAGCAATGTTTTGACAGATGCTAAGAGTATGGGATTTCTCTCAACCTCAATAAATGTGTCTTTGGCATCTCCTCGGGAGTTCTTTTGGGCCATATTGTCTCTGCACAAGGGATTGCAATAGATCTGGCAAAGATTGAAAAGATTGCTTCCTTAATCGCACCAACAAACCTCAAGCAATTGAGAGGATTTCTTGGCCATGTGGGCTACTACAGAAGATTTATTGCACATTTTGCAACCAAGGAAGCCTCTTTGCACAAGCTCCTAAGGAAAGAAGCTGATTTCCTTTGGAGTGATGACTGTGAAGAAGCCTTTAATATCCTAAAACAATGCCTTATCCAAGCACCTATCTTGTAGCCTCCTGACTGGACGAAGGAGTTCCATGAGCACACAGTTACATCGGTTGAAGGGCTAGGTGCTATCCTATGTCAAAAGGGCCCCTGTAAATTAGATCAACCAATATATTATGCAAGCCGAAAGCTCACTAATAGGGAACGGAACTACACAGTGACAGAGCTTGAGTGCTTGGCAACGGTGTTTGCACTAGAGAAGTTTTGACACTATTTATTGTCAACGCATTTCAAGTTCTATGTGGATCATGAAGCCCTGTCCTTCCTGATGAACAAAGAAGATGTTAAAGGACGACTGATGAGATGGTTGCTCCTATTCCAGGAGTTCGATTTTGAAGTGGTCACTAAGCCTGGCCGTTCCCATGTCCTAGCCGATCATCTGTCACGGATCCCTCAAATAGAAGAAGAGGAACATGATGATCCTGATCTTCTTGATGCTTCTTTGTTTCTAGTTGAAACAGTTACTCCCTGGTATGCAGACATAGCCAACCTCCTAGCAACTTAACAGTATTCTCCTGGCATCTCGAGCCGTGGGAAGAAGAAGCTTCTGTTAGAATCAGCTCCCTACACTTTACTAGGCGGTGCACTGTATAAGAGAGGTAAAGATGAAGTATTGCGAAGATGTATTGCAGGGGATGAAATCAGCATATTATTGAAAGCATGCCATGACGAACCATGTGGTGAACGCTTCGCAGGAGAAGCGACATCCAGGAAGGCTCTGTTAGCAGGATACTGGTGGCCGATTCTCCACAAGGATGCATATGATTACTGTAAGAGATGTAATGCTTGTCAGCGAATGGGAAAACCCACCAAAACAAGTGCCATGCCATTGCAACCCATTCTTCCCCTAAAGCCGTTCGAGAAGTGGGGGATTGATTTTGTGGGTCCCATTGATTTACCCACTAGATGGAAGCAGAATAGATACATCTTAGTATGTACGGATTATGTCACAAAGTGGTGTGAAGTTAAAGCTCTGAAACAAGATGATGGTAATAGCGTAGCCCTCTTCATGTAGAGAATATTATCACTCGTTTTGGTAGTCCCCTCGAGCTGGTAAGTGATAGAGGTACTCATTTCCTTAACAAAATCACGGAGGAGCTGACAGAACTGTATAAGATCCGCCATCGTAAGTCCATTCCTTATTATCCCAGAGCCAACGGCCAAGTTGAAGTCACAAATCGCATCCTTTGCTCGATCCTGATAAGAACGATTACCGCACATTGTCGCGACTGGGATGATCGACTTACAAAGGCCCTCTGGGCATACAGAACCTCCCATAAGGCAGCTATAGGACAGACCCCTTTCCAGCTAGTTTATGGTACAAAAGCCGTCTTCCTTGTTGAACTAGAATTGCCCTCTTTGCGAATGGCAGTTAAAGAACGCTTGGGAGATGCTGAGTCACTGCAACGCCATCTCTTACACTTGGAATGCTTGGATGAGATACGGCGGATGGCCCTACAGTGCATGGAAACTACTCAAGCGTGACGCAAGGCCTATCATGACACCTTCATCAAGCACAAGGAGCTCAAAGAAGGTGATCTTGTCTTGGCCTATGATTCGAGATTTGGCAAGTTTCCTGGCAAGCTTCAACAACGGTGGATGGGCCCATACAAGGTACTTGCTGTCAATCCTAACGGCTCTGTTCAGGTGCAGACCGTTGATGCCTCTGATAATCCCTTCCTGATCAATGGCTATCGCTTGAAGATGTACTTCCCTCCTTGGGGATCTTGACAATCACAGTCGACCTACCCTCTCCCTTTTGGGTGTCGCACTTTCCTTCTCGTTGTGCTTCTGATAGCCCTTATGATTCTCCTCATGAGGCGGTCTCGTTCTGCTAATCCCTCACAGAAACATCTCAACCCGACATTGTTCTCTTCTCGTTTGATCCAACAATGGTGGCGAGGTTGGTCCTGACATATGGTATTTTTACAATTTTCTTTCTTAACGAAAAAAAAGAAAAACAGAAAAAAAAGAAAAGAAAAGGAAAAAAAAAACTGTTATGGGAGAAAAGGAAGAAATTCCTTGTCATAACAGGCCTCGTTTTGAGAAAAGGTGGAAACACCCTTGGGCGAGAAGCTGACTGTGGAAAAGGTGGTAACACCCCGCGGTTCAAGCTAGCTAACTCATCATCAGCAGAACCTTTCCAGCAAGTAATTCGAAGCCACCTCCTTGGGTGCGTTCTCTCTGCAATATCAGTATGTCTGCCCTTCTTAACAGACGACTCTTCTTACAAGTCATTGAAGTATGAGATTTGTAGGTTGCCTCCCTGGGTACGCCTTGTCTTCAAGATCTTGATGACAACAACAGCCGACATGATCTTCATCACCAACCCCTTGAATGATGTGAGCTTTCATCCTAACAGGATGGGGACGTGAGTATAGGTTGCCCTCTGTATCTATCAGAGTGTGAGACAGAGGGTAGGGTGAGTGACCAGTTTTTCCCTTTAAATTAAATGAGAGGTGAGATGTGTGAACGGAGTGTTGCACGCATGGGATGGGCCTCTCAATGCACAACGTACGATTTGTTCCTGTGCACTGCACCATAAGGCTCCCTGGCCTTCCTTCTTGCACTGTATGCCGGCACAGAGTGGGATGCACAGTTGCACCATCAAAAGCGCACAAGGCATACAACCTTTGCACAAGTGACAGTGAGGATTACATCAATGGGTCTCATGAATGGGTTGCCCATAGCGTGAGACAGAGGGTGGGCTGAGTGTGACTGATGTTTCTTCGATCAATTATCGAGAGGTAAGGATTGAGGGACGTTACAACCATTGGATTCAGGTACGTTTCTGTTTCCTTATGCACCCATGGGATGGGTTTCTGCCATCAGCACAGGACACGTCATTCTGTTTTGTGCACTTCACTACAAGGCTCCCTGGCCTTTCTCCTTGCACCTATGCCAGACGGGTTTGACGCACTGATGCACCATCAATTGTGCACCTTGGCATACTCTCCTTGCACCATTCCCTTGTCGATTCCTAAAGTGGGTGTGAGCTCTAGGTTTCATCATTATTTCCTCGAGTAATGTTAGTAATGGGGCGAGTGACTGTTCTTTCATTCCATTTGAGTGATTATGAGCTAAGTGCAATACTCGTTGAGTGTAATATTTCTCGTCATCGATAAATTTCATGCGATTCCTTCAACCAGCTACCTGCCTGGGTGCTGCCACTTGGTCCTTGCCATGAAGGACGAAGGACGTGTGCTGTGAAGACACCTTGGTACCTCCTGCATTGACAACGATACAAGACGCAACCTCGATAGTTCGCATTACTCCTTGGCAATATGGGCCAAGTTTTTCTAACCCTACACCTTCTGTTTTTTAGTGACGGTCATGTCTTAAGTGTGGGGACATTCATGGTTGGTCTGATGTGTGGTACTAGGTCCTTGATGTTGGATTTACCCTCCTTGCTAAGGTTCTAAGTGTGGGGACGCGTCCCTGCGCGTCTATGCTGCATACCCCCATGCATATACCCTGTTATGATCATATATCTATGCCATGACCCTGATGGGGTCCCTTCCCCACTCTTTCGTTCTATTTCACCCTGTCCCTAGGGTTTTTCCTTGACTGGTTGTCTTTATTCTTTGTTTTGCGATTTTTCCATGCAAACGCACCCTACATTTACTGAAACTCACATCCAACCTTACAACCGTGTTCATCCCTTTGAACTTCCCATTTTTCCTTTTTAGCAACCCCTGTTCCGATAGACAGCTCTAAAGTTATTAATTTTTGAAGCACTTCTCGTAAAATGGATGGTTTTCCATGTGAACACGTCTTTCTTGCTTCGAAACCCTGATCTGATATGCCATCCTATCCTACCCATTCCCCTTGACACTTTTCCTTTTTACTCCATGTCATTTCAATGCACGGTTCATCCATTATTAATTTTTGTGGATTTTCAGGCATTTTTCGTGTCTATTTTTCACATTTTTCCATGTGAACCTACCCTCTTTTCACTGAAATTGCAGTTTAATTTGACAGCCATATCCTGTCAGCCTTTCCCCCACTTTTTTCTTTTTCCTCGCCCCTCTTTCGACTGTCGGATTTTTAATTATTAAATTTTCCATGTGTTTTCGACTGTGTTTTTTGTGTTTTTTCCATATGAACCCCTCCCAATTTCCCCCAAACTAAGTTTTGATGCATCAGCCATGTGAATCGCTTTTCTTTCAAACATTTTTTCCTTTTATTGTTCTCTCTTCCAGTGCACGGTTCTTCCCGTATTAATTTTCGAGTTCATTTTCGGGTCTGTTTTTAGGGTTTTTCCCATGTGAACGCATCCTATCTCGATCAGAACTATGTTTTTCCATGATAAGGTTGTAGGACACATTGTTCTGCATAAATTTCCTTCTTTTTGCACTTCATTCCGAAGCACGGATTTTCTGATATTAATACACCTATGTGTTTTTGGGCTTGTTTTTTGCGTTTTTTCCATGTGAACACCCTGATTTTGCCCCGGAACCCATGTTACATTCCTAACACATGTATCCTTAAATTAAAAATAAATAAATAAATAAACACCAAAAACCTAAAAAAGAAAATAAAAAACACATAAAAATATACATAAAACACATAAAAATTCAAAAAATTAATTAAAATTCAAAAAAGTACAAATTTTAAATTTGTTTTCCAACATTGCTGAAATCATTTGGAATATTTAGATAAATTGAAAATTCAAGAAAATAAATTGCGAAAAATTCATCATTTGAAAATTACTTCAAAAATATATATAAAATGAGTAAAAGTAATTAAAAATTAGTAAAAATTCAAAAATATTTTCAAAAAAATTCCAAAAAATTTCACAAACCCCCTTGCTCCCTTTGCTACTAATTTCTCAATAGGAAATGCTTCCATAAATGGCTAAAGTATTATTTGAAGCCAAAATCCTAAATTTAATACTTCACCTCATAAAAATTCATTTTAAATTCTAAAAATCAGCTGGAAAACCATGGATAAATTACAACATATTGTTGAAACTTGTTGGATTATTTAAATTCCACCCTTACACTTCATGACATATTCATGTGTCATGTATCTCGTTTTAATTATTAAAAAAAAAACATACCAAACCAAACACTATACACAATACAAACACACCTAAAAAAAGTAAAAAAAAATCCATAAACAAACAACATAAAAAATAAAAATAAAATAAAAATCAACAAAAAAACTAAGGTGCTTTATTTTTTTCAGTCAGTGGTGTTTGTTTTTTTTGACTAGATTCCTTGCATTTGGGAGTAATCAGTGCACCTTCAGTCTTTGCATACACACCCCTACCAAGTATTTATTTTTTGAGCTTTATTTATTTTTATTTTTCCTTAACTACAATTAATTGCTAAAATGAACTATATTCAACCACTTTTTCATACGCATTCGCGCTAAATACACAATTTTCTAATAATTTAAAATCAACCAACCGTTCACTTTGCACACGCTACGTGCACTTAAGAGGCACCTTACTTTTTAATAAAAATGAACTAGTCGTCACAAAAAAGCACGCACTGGCAAAAAAACACTCCAGATTACCATTAATTTTTAATTAATGAATTTGCATTTAGAGACCCCAGTCTGGAAATTGTAGTCCGGGTTTCATTAAAGCACCGTTTCACCCTAATAATTTGTAATTAAAATTTTAAGAAGGAACCACCATTTTCTTATTAAGGTTTATCACCTAATAAAATGTCACCCATTGTTAATAATTTCTTAAAATGAACCCTTCATTAAAACCATTTTCCCTCACTACACTTTTTTTCCCTTTTAATAAATATGCTTCATGGGATGGGCGTGTAAAGTCCTCTAAGTTGAACTTGTTGGTCAAGGTTATGGTCAGGTTTTTATGGTATTATGGTTTGCTTATGTACTACGATTACGGGTACGATTTGTAGTTTTTTCTTTTTTTTGCCTGATACGGGGTTTGAGGTGCCTGTTTGTTGCATCACATGAAGTTTTCGGTCACATATGTGTAGAGGTCATGCTGAATTTTTTCTAGAATGTGGGTTGTTTGGGGTGGTAAATTGGTTAGTTACGTATGTGTGTGTGTACTTCTTTTAATTGACTTATTTTTGATAGCCCTTTGGTTGTTTTACAGGCATTCTTTGTGATTGTCTGTGTTTGTGGTGTGTGTGTTTTTCATCTGAATGGCGCCTCACGCTCCTCCTCCTATCCAATATGTCCTGTTGATCAGTAGGGATTATTCTTCCCTACTGGCTTTTGAGCCTATAGCGAAAGCAGGACTTGCGACTTTCGTGGCTGCTTCATTCCCATTGATTCCAGATGATCCATCCCCGTGTGATGAATTTCTTGCATTATACAGTAAGAAGTCAGGTCTGGTTCATGGTGCTTCCATGGTATTGACACCCCGAGGGTTAGGGAAGGCTTTGTCTCTTCCCTACAAAGGAGAGCCCTTTGTTACAGCTAGACAATTATTCTCCAATGATGAGATTTTCAAGCTGTTACAAAAGCAGACCAAAGAGATTCTGGATGTCAAGAAAGTGATAAACACTTCAGGAGTATCTTTTTCCATGATCACTGATCCTCTTTGAAAGTTAGTCTACCAGTTCCTCCAAGACATGTTTATGCCTGCCAAAACACCATCCCATTATTTGTCCAAGGAACTCTTCACAGCTTCCAGGATGGTGTTAAAAGGGGTGGCCATTGATTGGAGTACTTACCTGCTTACAAAGATGAACCGACATTTTGTCAAAGTAACCAGAGGAAATGTCACAAATGTCATCTATGGTTCCTACCTATATGCTTTCTTTACATACTCAGGCCTTAAGAAGGGTGTGCTTCCACCACCTCCATCTGATCCAGTACCTCTCCCCCACCTTCAGAAGAGTCAGAACCTATTGACATAGAGGATCTTGATTCCCCTCCTCCACTGGTCATACAATGGAAGCGCTTGAAACATGTGGTAGACAAAACTCCCTCAGTCATTCCTTCAATCACAATTCCTTCTACATCTGGCAGTGACCTCCCTGCTTACCTCACATGTAACAATTTGTTCGAGGCACATAGAGAGGGTTCTTTGGAAATATCAGTCCCTTCACTGAACAGTTTAGTATCAGGAGATGCTATTCCATTCCTTTGTAATGACATTCAGAGTTCGATTGAACTTTCAGTGACAGCTTGTGTTCAACAGCTGTATGCTTCTTTCTATGAAGAACTAATGCAGTCCAAAGACCAGTTGCATAAGGCAACCTCAGAGTTAGCCTCTACTAAATACATACTTGCAGATCTATTTAAGCAGATGGAGCAGCAGACCCAAATGATTGAGAACCAGAGAGAAGAAATATCTTCTTTGAACATTTAGTTAGCAGAAGCTTAGTCAGAGGTCAATAAAGTCTCGGAGGAGAAAGAGAGGAAGTCTAAAGAAGCTCAAGAGTTTCAGACTCTTTTAGATGCAAAACTGTCAGCCTTACAGACTACTCATAATAGAGTGGACTCACACACTTCCTAGATTAAGCAGTTACAAGACCAATTGACGCAGTCACGGTCCATTCCTCCAAGCCCCAATGTTCCTATTATTCCTTCTATCTCTAAGCAGGACTTGGTAGTTCTCCAGAGACAGGCCACATTGTGTCCATTGTTTCAAGATAAAGTGAAAAGATTGTAGTCCAAGATGGATTTTTTATGGTCTACCTTTGACCACTTTCAGAAGTATGTTCCTCTGGACCATTCTTTCTTTGTCCACTATCAGTTGCAAAAGTTGGCCCTCATATGAAGCTTTCAATGAGATGGATCTTCCTCTTCCAGAGGATGGTTGCAGTGGGGCTTGGTCTTCTGAGTTGCTGACAGAAGTGGTCCGTATGGTGTTTGAAGATTCTGTGATGATGGAAACCATGTTTCTATCTTATATGTATCTACGAGGTGATCTGTTGATTTTAGATGATGTAGATATGGCATGGTATGTGGGAGATGTGGTTTTGCAAGCTATCTTGTATGTCAACTATTTGGAGTTGCAGATAGATGACATGTTCCATTGTTATTTCTCAAAAGTGGCTACTTGCCGTGACAATTCATGGCACTCAATGATTGATTCTGTGGTCCTAAATCAATGTCAGAATACAACTTCTACTTATGTGCAGAGCACTAACCAACTGAGGGCGGATCTCCTAGCTCATCTTTCCAAAAACCATCCATTTGATTGAACCTTTTTTGATGCCTATCAGAGAAGATCTGTCCTAGGTCCCTCTGTTCCTAGCCTATTGTACTATCAACAAATGGCTCATCGCTATGATACTTATCTTTCCCTTTATCAAACCAATTCGCAGCTATCCTACCTCTTATTTTCCAACCTCAAGGTTTTCCTCAAATTCCTATATTTACCTATTGTTCTTTCATCGAAGATCAAGTTTTTTCCCCTTCTCCACCATGCCCTTCACCATCTATCCATATAGCTTCTACTTTTCCTGTTTATCAATTGACACATTTCCTAACTGATTCACTTAAATTTTTAGCCACTCCTTCTTTAGCCTATTCCTCCTTTTATGATTTTGCCTACCCATCTCTTTATCCTCTTTTACTTATTCCACTTCCATCTCCTAGCACTTCTATTTCTCAACCCCCTCAGTTGGTTAGTGAATATGATGGATTTGATCAGCAGATTCCAAGAAGAAGAGGACGGAGCTCGACTGATTCTCTTACAGGACCCTAGATAAACTAGCCATTAATTCCAGGGGATTGGACAACTACTAGTTAAGCATACCAGAATTACCTCCATTTTGCTCACCAATATTCACAATCTCTGGATCCTTCAGTGAGATTGACAGCTCATTTTACTTGGTATCTAGCATACATGCACATGCATTCCCATAATGATCAAAAGGCCATTCCAATGCTTTGTATGAATGTCAATGTGAACATTGATTTCTAACAGTTGGATGTCCTATATTTTCATGCCCTATGTCTCCCTAGCAGATACCTTGTTTTGCTAGAAAGGATGTGCTACCTGCAGTTCTTTCAAAATCCTCCCAAGACATTTGTAGATGAGTCATTCTCCATGGATCGTTTTCGAAACCACCAAGCCTTCAAAAGGGATCACATTCATTGATGCCTTTGCAATGTATTTTGGACGATTCTTAATGATATATATCTCTTTTTGGAGGTGTCATTCAGATGGTTGTGTTAATGTTCGTATGTGTTGTAATAATTGTATGTGATGAGATCGTGTTGATTGAGAATAATTTGTTCAAGAGCTCTTTTCAAACTATTGATGGTAAATGGAAAGCCTATGGTGGAAAGTTGAAGAAGAACCTCTTATATCCTTTACAAAATTTTCATGATTTTTAAATGATTATTAGATGAGTTAATGAATAACGGAAGTTTTCCTTTAGTAGTTTTTTCTAGAGATACAGGTAATAAGTTGGGGTTGTGGTTTGGCGAGAATGTTGAAGATCCTACAGAAGATAAAATTGAACTCTTTAATGAACATATATTATTTTTTTCCTTAGGTCGTGAGGACGCTTTCTTTCCAAGTGTGGGGATAATGTTGAGAGTGGAAAAAGACTGAAATTTTGACTGATTTTTATTATTTTTTAGGACTGAATGATTGATTTTTGATGGATTTAGAGTGATGTATGGTTGTTAATGGAAGTGTTTGAGAGTGTTGTGGATTATGTTGATTATGTTTTGGAAGATCATGATGATTCTCAGTGGAGATATGAAGCTCTATGATGTTTTGATAGGTTCTGATTGGTTCTGTATACCTTCTGTATAGCTTCTGTTTTGTTTTGATTTTCTTCTGTATGAAGTATGGATTGATGGTTGATGAAGATTGAAATTTTTTGGAAGCTTATTGAATAGTTTTTAATAGTTTGGAATGGTTTTAGTATGAGTTATGAGGTTTTGATGACCTTCTGTAACCCTCTGTAAACCTTTTGTAGAGCCTCTGTCTCTGCTTTGTCTCTGCTTTGTAACTATTCTGTATCTGCTCTGGTCCTATACTGTACTGTTGTAGACCTTCTGTAAGTGTTCTGTAGAAAGTATGTGTGACTTTGGGAAAGTTTTTTAAATTTTGGAAAGGATGAATCTAAGTTCAAAAGAGCTAACACAAATGGAAGAAGCAGTTGCTAAAGATTGAAGAGAAGACTGAAGTGACAGTGACAATAGTGAGTTGTGAAAAGACATTGTAGTGGCTCTAGTGACTCTTCATATCAGACATACCTCTTAGGAGGTGCATCCACAACCTAAGAAGGATTATTGAGAGTTATTATGAGAGTATTGTAGTAAGAAGATGATGTACTATTGATAGATAGAGAGAGAGAGAACCAAAGATAGTCAATTCTATCAAAATAGTGTAATTGTATATGAGAGATTGAGAGAGAGAACTATGAAGACATTGAAGATAAATACTATGTGATTTATTTCCATTAAAAGATGGTGTATTCTTTTGTGTTCATTGTTATATTGATGGATTCTATGAAGATGTTGAAGATTATGGTTGATTCTATCAAATCCGTGGGAGATATCTACTATGATGCTGTGTGAAGAATTGCTGTTTTCTTTGTTTTGGTCATCAAAAGAATGAAATAAAAGCTTGTTGATGTTACAAGATAGATTTTCTTGTAGTAGAATCCCATTTTCCTTGGTGTCTCTCTTGGGGCTCCACTCACTACTATGTGGATGGCGACAGATGGTGGTTACTGCCATTACGACTACACGACAAACCCCCCAATTATCGAAGCTAGGGTATAGGAGGCCTTAGGGAGAAGGCTTAACGGCATGAATGCTGAGAGAGAGAGAGAGAGAGAGAGAGAGAGAGAGAGAGAGAGAGAGAGAGAGAGAGAGAGAGAGAGAGAGAGAGAGAGAGAGAGAGAGAGAGAGAGAGAGAGAGAGAGAGAGAGAGAGAGAGAGAGAGAGAGAGAGAGAAGAAGAAGAAGAAGAAGAAGAAGAAGAAGAAGAAGAAGAAGAAGAAGAAGTTGAAGAGGAAGAGAGGAGAAGAGAGTGAGAGAAAGAGAGAGAGGGGGAAAGAGACCCTTTGAAGGAGCTCCTTCTCTTCCCTTCCTTAGAGGGTGGCCACATGCGTGTTTTCTCTTCCTTCTTCCCCGAGTTTATTTCTCTATTCCACGAGCCAGTTTTCCTAATTGCCCCCCCTCTTCTGCTCAAGAGGTTGCTAAAATTCATGCATAAATCACATTCTAGTGAGGAAGATCAGGAATGACCCCCAAGCAAAGAGTGTTGAGTGCGAGCGAAATTCCGACGTCTCACAACAAAGCCTCGGGTGAGGGCATCATTGCCAATCCAATTGAGGTATCAGTCATAAGTAATCTATTTCCAAATTAAAGGACTACTTGCTTTGTTTTCTGCACGAGGTGTATTAGACCGTACTATGCCGAGTGAGAATAGGTTAACTGAAAGGATAAAAGTCCACCTCAAATATTCGAGATGAAATTGCGAAGTGCTTGTATCAAGAGAAGTTAATTGACTTAGTTGCTATGCGATAAATCCATGCACATCATAAGCATCATATAATATTTCTAAAGTACTAAGCATCGATAAGTCCTCGATTATTCTTTACCTAGGACAATATTGTTAAGGCTCGCAGATGCACGTAGATGGTACATGCATGGGAAAAATTATATAAAACATACATCGATGGTACACAAATTGATCTTGTATGAAAGTCTTGCTAATATAATGAACTATTAGCTCATTGGGATCTTGAAGTTATGCATAGCTATTACAAACAATATTCATTAGGATAAAAACGGCGATGCCTTAAGATCCGTCCGATAGCGACTATGTTCATCAAACCTATTCGGGGATTGGGCTAGATGCAATAACAACTCTAGGGCAAGCGAAGAGCTTAAGGTTTAGGAAAACCCTAAGCCAAAGAAAAGACCAATGCTTTCGTACTCGCTGAGAGAAAAAGGTTAGATTATCAATCAATATAAGCACTCAATAGAATTTACATTATTGCATAGTTGTACGAGACCTTGGCATGTGTCTTAGCCAAAGTGTTAAGTAAATTTTGCATGGAATCACCCTGATCCCAAGGGGAAGAGAAAATACGTGATGGGAAGGTTATCGTGACTATTCCTGCAATGTTTAGAAAAGGATACCATTGTTTTTGTTGATTGATCAAATAACTTCCTAAATGCTTTTTGCATTAAACTGATTGTTGGGATGTGATTTGGAGGACTATTCCAAGTGGTTGTGTTTGATGGTAAATGCATGGTAGGGGTATGTAATGACAAGTTGCCATGGGAATAAAGGAATGTTTTCCTAGAAGATGATATTAGGGCTGATTGCATTGATTGTGCTTGAATCTTAATTGGGTTAATTAAGCTGCATGGGTGGATCATCTCCAAGGTCACGCTGCGTTTCAACCCGAGAGGGCATTGCTGACAACACCTAAAAATATGCCATTTATTGCAACAATTTTTTGGCAAAACTGTATACAATTGGTACCTTATTACTAAATTTTTACATGAATTTAATGCAGATGCGGTGTTCGTTGTTGTTGTCTTTGGAGGTTGTGTCCTTACAGCCTAGCTAGGAGATGTTGGTACGAGAAAGTTCTTGTACGAGAGGGAGGTGGAGTTTTAGATAAAAATTTGATAGTAATACTGCAGTGACGATCAAGGGGTGATCATTAGATCATTGGTGATTATCATGAAGATTTCTTTGGGGAGGTGTTGAATATTAGATTCAAGAGGATGACTCTTGGCAAGGATGATGTGATCCAAAGGGACTTACTCGCAAAAGGAAGATCGGATGTACCACCTAGGATGTACTCTTGGTGTTAAAGGTTATAAGGATACACTATGTCATATGTGAATTCATCCTTGTGACATCCCAAAGAGTGCCAATGGAAATTTTGCAATATCAATCCAAGATATGCAGTGGTTAGGAGTAGGGCAGATTTCTACTTGGAAACGACTTGATGATCATGATCTATCTACGATTGATTACCAAGTATTGTGGTCCTCATCAACTAACACTCTTATACAACACATGTGGTAGTCTCTTCATATTTCAACGATCCTTAGTATTATTTAAAAAATAATATACATTACCACCATGGATTACACCTTGTCACAAGTATATCCAAAAGAAATTAAACACCATGATGTACAGGGTAGTAGGGGGATGGAGAATTCAAGCAACAAACTAGTTACTCACATAGATGGGTTTGGTAACTACCACTTAGAAGTACAAGGCCATTGGGATCAGAGGATGAAAGAAGAAGTGTCCCAAATCTTTACATGTTTGATAGTAGGGACTACTCCAAGGTGAAGAGTATATATGGTTATGGGTGGATTCAAGAAAGCCAAAAGAAATGGTTTAAAAAGCTATCTATCGAACATCGAACTGCAGGAACGAAACAAAATCAATGCATTTACATCAATGGATAAGATTCCTGCCTTGGCTTATTTTCACATTTCTCTAGTTGAGACACGTATGGCAAGTCTTTGCTCAATAATTAGAGTTAAGCAAGAGGGAATTGGTTGTGCACAAGTGAACTCTGGCTTCTGGTCGACGTTGCATGAAGCAAGAGATGTTCGTATGGTCTTTAATGGACATCATCATGTCAATGACTTTTGCGGCAACCTTCGAGGAAATACAAAAGTTTGTTGGCTACCATGCATATGGTAAAGTTGGTTGGACTAGACGAGCAAGGGTTGTCCTTGTGTCATTGAGGTCATCAACTACTAGTAATACCTCACACATTGACATTCCCAAAGGGTGTAAAGGTGCCTATATTACCCTATGTGGGCTCTTGATATCAAGGGGAGGAGGGGCAGTTACATTCGGGTGACGTCTCTCTGTCTCGGAAAAAATTTGGGGGGGGCAAAATGGCAGTTGCGCGCGCTTCTGAGATAAGGCGCAATGGTCTGCCCCCGCGCCTCCACCCCTTCCCCTCTCGGCGTGCGCGCCCGCAGCTGGTCTGTCGAGGCCTGGGACGCCGCGACCTCTACTTCCGCTTCTTCCAATTCCTCCATTAATTCCTCCAACCCCTCGAATCCCTCCTCCAATACCTCCCTCCTCTCTCGCACTGTAAGCAGCAGCACCGAAAGCTCTGTGTTCCTGCTTTCTATGCGCCAAATGATGCTCAGGCTATTCGAATTTATGGTCTGCGCTCGAGCATGATCAGAATCAAGACGATGATTAATGAGATGACGATCGACAATATCCAGGCTGGGGGAGAGAGAGAGAGAGGATGGGCTCCTTCGCAGGCCACCTCCTTCCAGGCTCTCTGTTCCTCGTGATCGGCCTTTGGCACATCGTGAACAGCATCTGTGGATTCGTGTCCGACCCCAATAATTTCAAAGGGCGGGTATGGCACCCACTGCCGCGCTTCAAGAGGATGAAGTACATGGAACTGTATGTGATCACAGGAGGGGCCTTCATTGATATGTGCCTTGAGTTTTTCTACTCCACGCATTTGCGATTACAGAGTTACAGGTAATACTCGCATCAGAGAGAGAGAGAGAGATAAAAGCATCTCTAAAGCAAGATCACAATCAAGAAGAGCAGGAAAGATGAATTGCTCCATCAATGCCTTCATCACATGACGCCATATCTCTCTATGAGAATTCGGAGCTTCCATCATATACTTGCCTAATCTGAAGTGGTAGGCTGGATGAAGATTGTCTTCTCGTTTTATCGCCTGGGCTCGCGCACGATTTGGCAGACAGATCAGAAAGATATTGCAATAGTCTCCTTGGCCATTGAGAGTCGACGCCTTCTTCAATTCAAAACCATAGCTAGAGTTTCAATTAACTCTTAATTAAGAGTTAACTTAAAACTTAAGAAACAAAAAGGGGCATTCCTATTGTCATAGAGCAAAAGTCGTGCGAGAGTCGGAGAGGGAGAGAAAAATTGACGAGCTGACGATTGCAACGACTGGCGGGACACAAGACTCTCTTTGGCTCGACTGCAAGAGGACACGGTCTTCAAGGACGTGACGACGACCCGCGATTTTACACGTAAGTGTCTTAATTCGTTTATCTAAAGTAAATGATATGGCATGATAATTTCTTTAGTTTAATATTTTTAAAATATGTCTTTAAAACTCTTTTCTCATGCTACATGGTTGTTTGCATTTATTTGAACTTGTTTTTATTCATTAAAAATAAAAAATAATCAAAAACGCTAAAAAATGACTTAAAATTGTCATAAATAAATTTTCATAAAATGTTTGATTGAAAATTTATAAGTCTTGATATTTTTTCTATAAAGCTTATAAGACAGATAACTTACTGAATTTTTATCAAAATTTTTAAAGCTAGTTTGCTATATTTAAAAATTCAAAAAGAGTTATATTTAGAGAAAAAGCATAGTTTTCCTTTTTAAAAAAATGTGTTATTTACTGATATAAATTATAGATTCCTAGTGAAAGATTGGAAAGATAATCTTTGGCTTATTAGTGCATTTTTGTTGTAAGGGTTAAAGAGAAGAAATAATAATTTAATAATATTTTACTTAAGAAATGCTCGTATAAAGATATGGTGTTTTGGTTTTGAAAGGAGAGATTATACGCGGTGTGAACATTTAGGAAGCATGGGAAGTTACAAATAAAAAGTTTGACAACACTTTTTAATAATTAATAATGTTAGGTTGCAGTTATAAAATTTAGTTTAAATTAAAACAAATAAAATCAAACAATTTGATGATCGAATGGCATGGGGGAAAAAGCCTCAGCATCTATATTAAATTTTTACATGTTATTCATTTTACAACCAATTTCTTAAATACACGGAGTGGAGGGCTACTAGGACTCATTGATAAATTAAAGGGTGCTATGGGAATTTAAAATAAATTATGAATGTGGACATGTGAGAGTATGGAAGAACTTGTTTTATTCTGGTTGATGTTTAATAATAGAAAAGAAGAAAAGGACGTTATATTCGCAAAATGAATTAAGTACTTAAAAACTAATAAGCAACGACGAAATTGTGTTACGAAGTGGGGAGACGTTTATCAAGGGATAAAAGTTACGGGTTTTTAGAACGTTAGATTGTTTGATTTGAATGTTTGTTGTTAATTAAATGAATAAAATGGACTAATTTTAATTAGTTGAAGAAGATAAATATACAAAGGAACTTAAATGGAGATATTTAAATAGATCCAAGGGATCTGTTACATGAAACAAACTTCTTAAAGTCAAATATCAAAACTTCCTGGATAAACCGCCACTAGTTGGCAGGAGAAATTTATGAGAAGCCGCTCCTGAAAGATGGAGGGAAACCGTAGTTATCTTAGGTTTAGCAATCTAGTGCCTAATACAATTTACTAAAGTGTAGAATACTTGAAGTTGGACTACTGCAAATAAAATGTCATACAATTAATGGAAGACTAAATCAAATTAGCATTGTTAGTAGTACCAATCACCTGTTAGTGCAACAACTCTTAGGAGTTGGCTTGTTGACCTAGGTAAAAGTGGCTTGGTCTTTGGCCAATCATTTTTTGGTGCGTCTGCCGGGAGCCAAGTGCACTCTAGCGGGTGATTAATTTTCCTAGGGTATTCAGACCCTAGGTGTTACTTATGAGTGAATACGCAGTCTCTTTTCTAAGGGACTATTTTCCTAATTTGCCCCAGGAGTGCCAAAGAAAAGTGCTAGATTGGGCGAGGGATACAGAGTTAGTAGAGGGAGGCACATATTTTGGGCCACAATTAACTGTGGACGTTGAACAATTATCTTCTTGGAGCTGGGGTTATAACGACTGTGCGCAAACCATAGTTCTACTAGCGACACACTTTGGGTTAATAGACGCGGTAGAGATAAATACAATCAGTGTATCGTACCACTTTGATTGGTATCACCGCACATCTTATCGGACGTTTAGAAGAGTAGTGTGGGATGATGTGTTGCCTTGGATACGTGTATCCAGAGGTTTAAAAATTGCTTTCGACACGAAAGACGTTAGAGAGGTTGCTGAAATTCTAGGCTTAATCCCCGAGCAAGAAGAAAAGTTACCTTTTGGGGAGATAGACCCAGAGTTGCCGACTATTTTGAACCTTCTAAGTGCGCATACAAGCGACAACCTAATTTTATAGCTTCAAATGAAACGAGCGTAATTTTGGAGTATGACAGTAAAAGCTAGTTTAGTACTCGTGGATGAATTCAGAAGAGAGACGGAAGCAGCAAAACGAAGCTAGGGATCAGTGAGTTAGAGAACGAGCAGTGCGACAAGAGGCTTGGCTATTAGAAAGGCTAGAGAGGGTCAACGCATTGCTGAATTTGGGAGTAGACGCTGTGTCTAACTCAACGGTAGAACCTCTTCAGCCTAGCTTATCAACTGATAGAACACCATCGAAAGAAAGTGAAGCAGCTTCATATCAATGGGATCAAGTTGTCTCCAGTACTAGCAGTGTCATTGGGGAAAGAGGTAGGCAAAATAGTGAAACTAGGGAGAGTGAAGCTAATGCTACGGTCGGGAGTATTGAACTGCTCTTTGACTGGGATTTAGAGTCAAATTTCGGATTGCGTCAATTATTTAAGAAACCTCAGGAACCTCCGTGGTTTGATACTATCAACGATTTAGGGTTAGGGCTACTATTTAGAGAAATAATGGCTCGCAACCCAGTCAGATTAGCTGATTTCGCGCAATTCGGGGGGCTATGGGACAAAGATCCCGATGCCCATTCGCAAAGATTTGAGGTGACTTGCGTCGCCAATGAGATAATAGATGACGACCAAAAGCTTCATATCTTCCCTGCAACATTAAAAGATGAAGCAACGAAATGGTATGGGAATTTAGATGCTCAACATAAAGGGACCTATGATGCCTTATCAAGAGCTTTTCTAGAAAAATTTAGACGACAAGGTTTTCAAGATAGATTGGCTCTTCAACTGGATTATCTGTCCCAAGGAGCAACTGAAAGTGTTGAACATTATATTGAGCGCATGGAGACAATCATTCGTAAGATGAATCCTGCTCCTGACGATCCCACGCAAAAACGTAAGTTTATTGATGGACTTAATCCTGAAGTTCATCAGCATGTTAGTTTACAACGACCAACTGCGTTGGCAGATGCTAAAACACATGCTAGATGGTGGGAAGAAGTGCAGCTTAGTCAACAACGACGGAGAGATCTATTCAAAGAATCTCGGACAGAATATCCAAGCACTTCAGGTGGGGTACCTAAGAACGTGTCTTATGTGACCGTTCCTTTAAATCCCTCGGTAACCGCAAGCTCAAACATGTCGAGTGTACCTCTAAATCCGTACACTTCAATTCTAGCCTATATGATGCAGACAGGAATGCCTTCTATGCCGCAATCTCAATCTCCTCTGGATGAAGCAAAAGTAGGAGATATTATTGCGAAATCTCTAGGAAAATTAAAGGAGGAAATTATGACTGCAGTACAAGCGCCTTTGAAGGAAATTTATTCGATAACGACACAAGGATCTAGTGCTCAACAATCGTCGGGAAATTCGACTTCAAACCCACCTCGATCTAATATCTGGTGTGGTAAGTGTCATGGTTACGGCCATGTGGCTATAGAGTGTCCGACGCCTTCAAGGTTAATGCCCGATCATCCACCGTTTTGCTCTTTTTGCCACAAGACTGGTCATTTAGATACAAATTGTTGGCATAAATTAGGTCAAGAGCAACAACAAGCTCGTTCAATGCAAACGAATTACAATTACATGGATCGTAATAATAGGACTTATGAGATTGGACCACCCAATCAACCTTTTAGGCCACGGGGATTGCCCACCCAGGGTAGACCCCCAGTGCCTCGAAACAATTACAACAGTGATGGCAATCGAGGGAGAAATTCTCCTTTTAGAAGAAATAATGGAAATTTTCGTAATCCAATGGGACAAGGTGGTCAACAAAGACCTAGGGGACCAGTAATTTGTTATCGATGCCAACAAGAAGGTCACATAGCCACATATTGTCCAAATGCGCGTAAAAATCAAGACTATACTCCTCTTTGCAGGAGGTGCAATGGTGAAGGACACTATGAAGAGAATTGTCCTAAGCGAGAGGATAATAAAATGTCTGACAAAGGGAAACAAACCTCTAACGAACCTTCAACGTCTGCTGCAAATTTAGTTGAAGTAGAAACAATAAGGAAAGATATTGGAGTTAAGTCAAAATTTATACCTCGCAAGGTGACTTTTAGAGCTGACCCGATGATTGGTGTCATTACGAGGGCACAAAAGCAACAACAGAAGGAGCAAGGTTTAGAGGAAGAGAGTCCACAATTAAACGGAGCAGTGAAGGATAAGTCTAAGGACATAGATCCTAATATAGAACTACCTGAATCGGATTCTCCGCAGCATTCCTCTGACCATCCGTTATTACCTGTGCCCTTAGTAAATCCTAAGATTCAAGTGGGAGTAGCTCCTTTTCCCGAAAGATTGGTTCCTCCTAAGGAAAGGAGTAAAGATTATGCAGAATCCGTAAATAAGACCTATGATCTTTGGGCTGCATTAGAAGAAATATCATTGATTATTAACCTTCGGCAATTACTAGAAATAGCGCCTGTTTGTCGGAAACAACTTTACCATAAATTAGTTCGGCGTCGAAGGAAGAGGATTGAGATAAACGCTTCTAAAGTCAGTGAAAATTCTTCCAAAGGAAAAACAACTAAGGATGTAAAAATAGTAGATTTATTTGTGGACCCAGGAGCTCCAGTTATCGATACTACTATTAATGGCCACTTGCTACATGAAGTGCAGTTAGATGGTGGCTCAGCAGTTAATTTGATGACAGAACAGGCAATGCAAGAATTAGGGTTGAAAGCTCTAGAACCTACTCATATTGTTTTACGGGTGGCTGATCAAAGGAAAGTAACTCCTTTGGGGTTACTGCGGAATGTGAAATCTGTAGTAGCTAGATTAGAATTTCATGTGAACTATTTGATCGTTCGTTCGCAAACAAATATTTCATCATATTCTGTGCTACTGGGAAGACCTTGATTATACCAAGCAAGATGCATTCAAGACTGGTATAAAGGTTCAATTGTGATTGGTCCTCGAAATGATAGGGTTAAAATACAAGTTATTTCAAAAGGATTTTTGAAAGATTCAGGAGATGAAGCAGTTAGTGAAATGGATGAGAAATCCAACAATGAGTTTTATGATTCGGGTATGGAGGGGACTGATCATGAAGGGCCTTATGCCTGGTTATTTAAAACACCACATGCAGCAACAACAGAAAAAGTAGAGGTCAATATAGTACATCAGCCTCACAAGGTAGAACAGATGGGTATTGGTGAGTATGCTGTAGCGTTTTCATCTGACAATGATTCGGATAGTGATATTACTCAGTGGTTATCCACATCCGAAGATACAACCCTCGACTGCTTAATGCTTTCAGCAGAGGAAGCAGAATATCTTGATGATTCGCTTGAAACATGTTTTCAATTATCTACGGATCAAGAAGGAAATAATCAAGAAGATGTATTTTCTGCTTACAACAGGTCGGAAGCGGTTTCTTTGGATGAATTAGGGGAGGAAGAAATGCCTGAGCTAATGATATCTGACGTGGCTGACATTTCAATAACCTCTTCAGAAAGTATGGGAGAAGATGATGTTACTAATAATCATAATAGTATGCTTGAGAGTAGGATTTTAGAAGCTCTTCCTTATGGGGAAAATGCTTTACCCTTTGGATTTGGACAACTGCCAGATAGAGCTAAAAGGATTTATTACTACCAGCTAGAAAGGAAAGAAAGAAAAAGGAGAAGTAGGCATAGGTGCAAACCCTTACAAAGACCACTATCGCGTGAGGATGAGGATGATTCAGCTTCGGCTTTTAACAGGTTTTCACAGACTTCTCGTGAACATCATGGTAATTACGCTAGGATTATTAGAGAATTGAATGAGGCATTGGAAGTAGAGCGTGAGGCAGCGTTGACTGCTGTAAATGAAGCAATGAAGAAGATTACTGAGTTGCAAAAGGAAAAGGCAGAGTTTCAGTTTAGAGAAAGGCGATATCTAGATGAAATCTCGTTTTTAGAATTTTATTTAGAAGAAGAGAAATCTAAATTCAGTAGGGGTGAGTTACAGATGGACCAAGCGTTATCTATGGATACAAATTATTGGGAAGAACATGAAAACACTGATAGGTTTTTGGAAAAAAATAAATCTAAGAATACTTTTGAACCAGAGACTCAAGAGAAAAACCCTACAAATGTTCCCTGGTTGTGTCATTCTTTTAGGCGTTCGACCGGAATTGCGCAGAAGATTTATCGCTGTTCTAGGGGACCGATAATTGGTTATCAACGAGTCCAATCTGAACCTACTAAGGTTAAATTGCAAAATATGCAAGCGGTGGTGTTGCCTCATCCAAAAGAAAGAGTAATGGATTTTACTATTTATGGGGATGGGCAAGAGCCACAACTTAGATGGTTTGAACCTGCAGCACCTAGGAATTTTGTGGAACTGAACCAAGTTATACATTATTTAGGCTGTCGAATTTAGGGCGAGGAGGATGAGAATCTACATTCATTAATTCTCAAGCTTGAGTATAATCAATGGTTTTGGAGTCTAGATGATCAGGAATGTCTAGAAAAGAATAACGAAATTTTACGTCGATATCGCCGTAGGTTACATGCTCAATATCCATGTAATTCAGAGCAGATACCTAGCGTAATTGACTCTGTAAGAACCTCATTTACCATGAAATCTCGTAAAATGTAAATGTCAATAATGGCGATTTAGATAAATATGGGAAGAGATATACTGAAAAATCCTTTCCTGAGTTAGTAAATGTCTATGGAGTAGAAGTTGATGGTGCTACGCAAGATAACCTGGCTATTATTCCTTATAGGGCTTTACCCTTAGTAAATTCTGTGAATGTGGGAGAAGAAGCACTGGAATCAAGTACTAAGAATAACCTGCTTGAAAATGTATTGATGCAGATATCCGAAGATGTGCCCACAATTAAGCCACGAAGAATACACTCTCTATTTATTGAAGAGCCTGAAATTGAAGTAGTTAAGCTTAAAATGGCAGAAGGAAAATATTTAAATTTAGGAGACCAATTGGAATCACCACATCGTGAAAGATTCGAAGAAGTCTTACGAGTGCATGTTGACGCTTTTGCTTGGTCATATAGGGACCTTAAGGGTATTAAAGCTGAATTATGTCAGCATTTTATTGATCTAGAACCAGGCACAAAACCTGTATGTCAACGTCAACGATGAACAAACCCTGTGTATGCAGAGTTAGTGAAAGCTGAAATTACTAAGCTTTTAGATGCTGGATTCATTTATCCTGTTGCATACAGTGAATGGGTATCTCCTATTGTGGTAGTACCCAAGAAGAATAGTAAGAAGATTCGCATTTGTGTCGATTATAGAAAGCTGAATAGCAAAACACGTAAAGATCATTTTCCTTTGCCATTTACTGATCAGGTACTTGATAAGGTTGCTGGTCATGAGCTGTATTCTTTCATGGATGGATTTAGTGGTTACAACCAAGTACTAATTCATCTTGAAGATCAATCCAAAACTACATTTACTACTGAATGGGGTACATTTGCTTATAGAGTAATGCCTTTTGGTTTATGCAATGCACCCGCAACATTTCAGAGAGTTATGATTGCAGCTTATCAAGATTTTCTACGTCAATGGATGGAAGTTTTCTTAGATGACTTTTGTGTCTATGGTACGGCAAAAGAAATGCCGGAGCTACTAACGCAAGTATTTGAACGTAGTGATGAAGTAGGTATATCCTTGAATCCTGATAAATGTGTTTTTGGAGTACCAAAAGGAACCTTATTGGGGCATATCGTTTCTAAAGAAGGTATTGCCATGGATCCAACTAAAATTATTAAGATTTCTGCACTTCCACCTCCAACAAATCTTAAGTAATTGCGTGGATTTTTAGGACATCTAAATTATTATCGGAGATTTATTTCCGATTTTGCAAAGGTGGCATCACCTTTGACAAATCTACTACGAAAGGATACTCCTTTTATTTGGGATAATGTTTGCTAGAAAGCATTTGAATTTCTTAAACATAAGTTAATTGAAGGACCAGTATTAGCACCCCCAGATTGGACAAAAGAATTCCATATTCATGCTGATGCATCTATGTATGCTGTAGGAGCTGTTTTGTGCCAAGCAGATGATAATAAGGTGGATCATCCAATTTATTATGCGAGTCGAAATTTAAGTGATGCAGAAAGGAATTATACCACCACTGAGAAAGAATGCCTATCGATGGTATTTGCGGTGGAGAAATTTCGTCATTATTTATTAGGGAATAAGTTTACCATATATGTTGATCATGAGGCGTTAAAGTATTTTCTTAATAAAGCAGAACTTTCAGGACGTGTGATTCGTTGGATGTTGTTATTCCAAGAGTTTGATTTTCAAATAGTTACTCATCCTGGTAGAGCTCATGTGCTAGCAGATCATCTATCACGATTATTAACATCAGACAAGGAGGAAGGTGTGGAAGATGATTTGCCGGATGCATCACTTTTTACTGTGGAGACACAAGTTCCATGGTATGCTGATATCGCGAATTTTCTTAGAACTGCTCGATATCCACCTGGTGCTGATAAGCGCAGGAAACGTCAGATATTAATGCAATCACGCTCCTACGGATTATTAGGGGGTTACCTTTATAAATTTTTTCCACGCGAAGGTATCTATCGACGTTGTGTAAGGGAAGATGAAGTACCAGTGGTTCTTAAGGCATTGCATGATGAGCCGTGTGGTGGCCATTTTGCCGGTGAATTGACTGCAAGAAAAGTTCTATTAGCTGGTTATTGGTGGCCTACCCTATTTAAAGATGCTTATTATTATTGTCGCAAATGCGATGTATGTCAAAGGACTGGTCGTCCTTCTAAGAGTTTTGCTACGCCTTTGATACCTATACTAGCATTAGCACCTTTTGAGAAATGGGGAATTGATTTTGTAGGCCCAATTGATCCACCTACTAGATATCGATCGAATCGTTATATCTTAGTCTGTACTGACTATATTACAAAGTGGGTGGAAGCGAAAGCGCTTAAAACGGATAAAGCCATTGATGTGGCTAAGTTTATGTAAGAGAATATTATTACGCGTTTTGGTTGCCCACTAGAATTAGTAAGTGACCGAGGTTCCCATTTCTTGAATGGTCTTATCAGCGAGTTAATGGAAATCTATAAAATTAAACATCGCAAATCAACACCTTATTATCCCAGAGCTAACGGTCAAGTTGAAGTAACCAATCGCATTATCTGTGGGATTTTAACTAAAACGGTTGCTTCCCACAGGCGAGATTGGGATGAACGGTTATATGAAGCGTTATGGGCCTATAGAACTACTTATAAGGTGACAGTGCAAAATACACCCTTCAATTTAGTTTATGGTACTAATGCTATATTCCCTATTGAGCAAGAGTTGCCCACTTTACAAGTAGCTCTATCATTACGACTAGGTGAGGTTGAATCTTTGAAACAACGGATTTTACAATTGGTAAAGTTGGATGAGGAAAGATTATTAGCTCTACAAAGTCTAGAAGCAATGCAAAAACGTCGTAAAGCATGGCATGACCAGAATATTAAAGTACGGGAGTTTAAAGAAGGCGATTTAGTTTTACTTTATGACAGTCGTTATTATAAATTTCCTGGGAAGCTTAAAATTTGTTGGTTGGGACCTTTTAAGGTGATTAATGTTTATGATAATGGTTCTCTTGATGTGCAGGATATTAATGCTGAAAATGAGATATTTAGGGTCAATGGCTTGCGCCTTAAACAGTTTGTGACTTAGGCTAGCTAGGTATAGTTAGGTTAGTAGTTACAATAATATTTTGACTAATCCACCCTTGGATGTCTTTTCTTTCTTGGGGGGGTTTTTAAATGGGATGCAGGTATGGCCTTTTTGTGGATGGATGCGCTTTACCCTCGTATTGATGCCGATAGTACTGATCCTGTTCATGCTGGACCTTACGATATTCCGCGTTTTGAGACGCATGACAGGTTTTTATATGCACCGAGAGAGGAGGCCTGTTGTGGTTCTTCTTTTGTGATTATTTTTTGTTTACAGTATCATCCACCTTTTGGTTGTAGGTCCTGTCAGCGGCATTTATTTGTGCGTGCTCAGCTCTTGTGTTGGCAGTGTCGCACATATTTTCGACGCTATGGTACCACTGCCATGCAGGAAATGATTGGTTATACCTACCAGTGTCATGATTATAATAGTGTTTTTTCTCCTGAGCGCGGCGCTGGTCAGTTTAGGGTAGGTAGAGAGCAGGCGGAATTTGCGAGATATCGTTCCACTGTCTACCGCCTTACTCCATCTTACCATGATTTGCAGACTAGTGTTCCCTGCCCATGTTGGGATTATATTTGTTGGTATATGGATGCGACCGAGGGGCATTCCTTAGATGCTTTACCAGTGGCCCCTATGCCCTACTATGATGATGCAGCTTCGGCTTCGCTCCATGATGTGATGGAGGTTCTTAGCGATGCACCTGATAGCGGATCTGTGACTTCTGATATGTCTACGGTAGAGGCTATTCTTGAGCATCCTATAGATGATAGTTTAGTTAATAGGTTTGACTTAGATAGTGTTGATGATTTTGGATTAGGATTATTGTTTTCACTAGAAGATCTCAGAGACTTTGAAGATTTTAGTCTAGATATTTTGTTTTCTTAGTCTTTTATGTTTTTCTTTTATTCTACAGTTTGAAAAAAAAAATAAAAATAAACAAACAAATATATATCGTTAAATATATATATATATATATATATATACAATGCTTTGAGTTATTGATATCCTGTAAGTTTTCATGCACTTTAGTTTTATTTTCCACGTAGTTAGGTAGTTAGTTGCACGCACGGTCAGGGTATTCCTTTCAGTGCTGGAGTTTGGGATATTTAAGTTAGTAAGATGGACAGTTCTATATGCAAGAATGGTTATTAAGTGGAGAAATATACTGCTTCTTAAACAACCAAGCAGTGGGAGCGTTACGATAGTCTAGTTGATTGAGATTGTGACATGAGTATTTGACAATTCTTTTGTATAGGGAAAAGTTTTATTATTTATCTAACCCTTTTACATTGTACTGGCTAGTGTATGTTTCATGTGCAGATTTGACTATGATTTTGCGTTACACACTGTTGTATGTTTCTGTTGATTCTTGGAGTTGCAATATCCACGAACATACAAGGTTGTTTCATACCTAAACTTTTTATTTCATATTCATTTTGAAAAAATACATGAATAAAGAAATTGATGGAATGAAATTAGAGATGTCAAAGAAGAAAAAGAAAAAAAGAAAAAAACACACTTAAGTAAATTACATGGGAATTATAAATAAATATTTTAAACAAATATGAATGATATATACGCAATTCTCTCTATATGAAGTCCACTCACAAGGGATGGGACTTAGCAAAAGGGAGTGATTAAAAAGGGGGGTGATGTGTGTGCATACCATAGTGAATTTCATTGTATGGGTGTCCGATTAGGAATCCTATAGAGTTTTCCCCCTATCTTTTGGTCGCTTTTCTAGCGATATGTGGGATAGCTGAATAACAAGGTTCTCTCCATGAAATTTTGACTAGGAGTAGCGTGGAAGAAAGATGCTGAGCTGGTGAGTATTCTTTGCTTATCATTTGCCTAGGCACAGTGACTAGTATTATGCGTTAGATTAGATTCCTCGAGCAAAGTTGTTGAGCTGAAATGTTTGACCGTTCAATTAAGTAATGTATTCTTAGCTTTCTAGCTGATCCTTTAAAATAAAAAATTACTTAAAATCCAATCCGACTACTAAAAGTTCGGAAGAGTCTATATATTTATTCTTTTAAAGAAAGAAAGAAAGAAGAAAAACAAACAAGAAAAAAACACCCTGAGACTGCAGGGTTTGAAAAAAAAAACAACCAAAAGAAGATAACCATCGCCTCTGAGGTCCTGGTAGGCTGTAGGGATTTCCTTGACAGGTGCCCTGCGTCCGATGCCTTGTATCTCTTTGGGGTGGGACCTTTTGGGAAAGAGAATCAATGTATATACTCTTTTGACATTTAAAAAAAAAAAGCCATTAAAACATAAACTTAAAAGAAAAGCCTTGGACGATTAGCAGTTACGAACCATTGGTTGGTTGTTCTAGTAGAACATGGAGGGTTAGCAGCTAAACCCTAGGAGTCCTATTTAATGTTGTAGTATTAGTTTGCCTTGTTTGGGTTCTTTGCTAAGCAACGACCTTATCAGTGACGCTATTTCAGAAGCAATATTTTTAGTAGGATAGTAGTGTGGCAATTTATTGCCTAGAGGGATTATTGTTGTTTAGCGGCTCTAGACAGCTTCCTAGTTGGTATATTCTATGCAATGGATGAAGCTCTGTTATGCATTTAACTGGGGAGAGTGAGTAAGGGGGAATGTTAGTTTGCATAAGTTTTTATACAATTTACTTGGAATGTTTGTATGGTTTGTGTTTTAATATGACACCAACAAGTATTTTTCCTATCTTTTTAGTGTCTACTAGTTGTCCATGTGCGGTTTTGCAGATCATGTAGCTGTGCTCGCGAGGACGCTTTGCAATTAAGTGGAGGAGAGTATATTTTTTCTTTCAAAGTTGCGTAGCAGTGCTCGTGGTAGCAGTGTTCGTGATGCTGAATGTTCGTGATGTAGCGGTGCTCGCGAGGACACTTCACAATGAAGTGGGGGAGAATGACAACACCTAAAAATGTGCCATTTATTGCAACAATTTTTTGGCAAAACTGTATACAATTGATACCTTATTACTAAATTTTTACATGAATTTAATGCAGATGCGGTGTTCGTTGTTGTTGTCTTTGGAGGCTGTGTCCTTGCAGCCTAGCTAGGAGATGTTGGTACGAGAAAGTTCTTGTACGAGAGGGAGGTGGAGTTTTAGATAAAAATTTGATAGTAATACTGCAGTGATGATCAAGGGGTGATCGTTAGATCATTGGTGATTATCATGAAGATTTCTTTGGGGAGGTGTTGAATATTAGATTCAAGAGGATGACTCTTGGCAAGGATGATGTGATCCAAAGGGACTTACTCGCAAAAGGAAGATCGGATGTACCACCTAGGATGTACTCTTGGTGTTAAAGGTTATAAGGATACACTATGTCATATGTGAATTCATCCTTGTGACATCCCAAAGGGTGCCAAAGGAAATTTTGCAATATCAATCCAAGATATGCAGTGGTTAGGAGTAGGGCAGATTTCTACTTGGAAACGACTTGATGATCATGATCTATCTACGATTGATTACCAAGTATTGTGGTCCTCATCAACTAACACTCTTATACAACACATGTGGTAGTCTCTTCATATTTCAACGATCCTTAGTATTATTTAAAAAATAATATACATTACCACCATGGATTACACCTTGTCACAAGTATATCCAAAAGAAATTAAACACCATGATGTACAGGGTAGTAGGGGGATGGAGAATTCAAGCAACAAACTAGTTACTCACATAGATGGGTTTGGTAAGTACCACTTAGAAGTACAAGGCCATCGGGATCGGAGGATGAAAGAAGAAGTGTCCCAAATCTTTACATGTTTGATAGTAGGGACTACTCCAAGGTGAAGAGTATATATGGTTATGGGTGGATTCAAGAAAGCCAAAAGAAATGGTTTAAAAAAGCTATCTATCGAACATCGAACTGCAGGAATGAAACAAAATCAATGCATTTACATCAATGGATAAGATTCCTGCCTTGGCTTATTTTCACATTTCTCTAGTTGAGACACGTATGGCAAGTCTTTGCTCAATAATTAGAGTTAAGCAAGAGGGAATTGGTTGTGCACAAGTGAACTCTGGCTTCTGGTCGACGTTGCATGAAGCAAGAGATGTTCGTATGGTCTTTAATGGACATCATCATGTCAATGACTTTTGCGGCAACCTTCGAGGAAATACAAAAGTTTGTTGGCTACCATGCATATGGTAAAGTTGGTTGGACTAGACGAGCAAGGGTTGTCCTTGTGTCATTGAGGTCATCAACTAGTAGTAATACCTCACACATTGACATTCCCAAAGGGCGTAAAGGTGCCTATATTACCCTATGTGGGCTCTTGATATCAAGGGGAGGAGGGGCAGTTACATTCGGGTGACGTCTCTCTGTCTCGGAAAAAATTTGGGGGGGGCAAAATGGCAGTTGCGCGCGCTTCTGAGATAAGGCGCATTGGTCTGCGCCCACGCCTCCACCCCTTCCCCTCTCGGCGTGCGCGCCTGCAGCTGGTCTGTCGAGGCCTGGGACGCCGCGACCTCTACTTCCGCTTCTTCCAATTCCTCCATTAATTCCTCCAACCCCTCGAATCCCTCCTCCAATACCTCCCTCCTCTCTCGCACTGTAAGCAGCAGCACCGAAAGCTCTGTGTTCCTGCTTTCTATGCGCCAAATGATGCTCAGGCTATTCGAATTTATGGTCTGCGCTCGAGCGTGATCAGAATCAAGACGATGATTAATGAGATGACGATCGACAATATCCAGGCTGGGGAGAGAGAGAGAGAGGATGGGCTCCTTCGCAGGCCACCTCCTTCCAGGCTCTCTGTTCCTCGTGATCGGCCTTTGGCACATCGTGAACAGCATCTGTGGATTCGTGTTCGACCCCAATAATTTCAAAGGGCGGGTATGGCACCCGCTGCCGCGCTTCAAGAGGCTGAAGTACATGGAACTGTATGTGATCACAGGAGGGGCCTTCATTGATATGTGCCTTGAGTTTTTCTACTCCACGCATTTGCGATTACAGAGTTACAGGTAATACTCGCATCAGAGAGAGAGAGAGAGAGATAAAAGCATCTCTAAAGCAAGATCACAATCAAGAAGAGCAGGAAAGATGAATTGCTCCATCAATGCCTTCATCACATGACGCCATATCTCTCTATGAGAATTCGGAGCTTCCATATACTTGCCTAATTTGAAGTGGTAGGCTGGATGAAGATTGTCTTCTCGTTTTATCGCTTGGGCTCGCGCACGATTTGGCAGACAGATCAGAAAGATATTGCAATAGTCTCCTTGGCCATTGAGAGTCAACGCCTTCTTCAATTCAAAACCATAGCTAGAGTTTCAATTAACTCTTAATTAAGAGTTAACTTAAAACTTAAGAAACAAAAAGGGGCATTCCTATTGTCATAGAGCAAAAGTCGTGCGAGAGTCGGAGAGGGAGAGAAAAATTGATGAGCTGAGGATTGCAATGACTGGCGGGACACAAGACTCTCTTTGGCTCGACTGCAAGAGGACACGGTCTTCAAGGACGTGACGACGACCCGCGGTTTTACACGTAAGTGTCTTAATTCGTTTATCTAAAGTAAATGATATAGCATGATAATTTCTTTAGTTTAATATTTTTAAAATATGTCTTTAAACCTCTTTTCTCATGCTAGATGGTTGTTTGCATTTATCTGAACTTGTTTTTATTCATTAAAAATAAAAAATAATCGAAAACGCTAAAAAATGACTTAAAATTGTCATAAATAAATTTTCATAAAATGTCTGATTGAAAATTTATAAGTCTTGATATTTTTTCTATAAAGCTTATAAGACAGATAACTTACTGATTTTTTATCAAAATTTTTAAAGCTAGTTTGCTATATTTAAAAATTCAAAAAGAGTTATATTTAGAGAAAAAGCATAGTTTTCCTTTTTAAAAAAATGTGTTATTTACTGATATAAATTATAGATTCCTAGTGAAAGATTGGAAAGATAATCTTTGGCTTATTAGTGCATTTTTGTTGTAAGGGTTAAAGAAAAGAAATAATAATTTAATAATATTTTACTTAAGAAATGCTCGTATAAAGATATGGTGTTTTGGTTTTGAAAGGAGAGATTATACGCGGTGTGAACATTTAGGAAGCATGGGAAGTTACAAATAAAAAGTTTGACAACACTTTTTAATAATTAATAATGTTAGGTTGCAGTTATAAAATTTAGTTTAAATTAAAACAAATAAAATCAAACAATTTGATGATCGGATGGCATGGGGGAAAAAGCCTCAGCATCTATATTAAATTTTTACATGTTATTCATTTTACAACCAATTTCTTAAATACACGGAGTGGAGGGCTACTAGGACTCATTGATAAATTAAAGGGTGCTATGGGAATTTAAAATAAATTATGAATGTGGACATGTGAGAGTATGGAAGAACTTGTTTTATTCTGGTTGATGTTTAATAATAGAAAAGAAGAAAATGACGTTATATTCTCAAAATGAATTAAGTACTTAAAAACTAATAAACAACGACGAAATTGTGTTACGAAGTGGGGAGACGTTTATCAAGGGATAAAAGTTACGGGTTTTTAGAACGTTAGATTGTTTGATTTGAATGTTTGTTGTTAATTAAATGAATAAAATGGACTAATTTTAATTAGTTGAAGAAGATAAATATACAAAGGAACTTAAATGGAGATATTTAAATAGATCCAAGGGATCTGTTACATGAAAGAAACTTCTTAAAGTCAAATATCAAAACTTCCTGGATAAACCGCCACTAGTTGGCAAGAGAAATTTATGAGAAGCCGCTCCTGAAAGATGGAGGGAAACCGTAGTTATCTTAGGTTTAGCAATCTAGTGCCTAATACAATTTACTAAAGTGTAGAATACTTGAAGTTGGACTACTGCAAATAAAATGTCATACAATTAATGGAAGACTAAATCAAATTAGCATTGTTAGTAGTACCAATCACCTGTTAGTGCAACAACTCTTAGGAGTTGGCTTGTTGACCTGGGTAAAAGTGGCTTGGTCTTTGGCTAGTCAATAGCTCGATTCACGGGCCAATTGTTGAGTGGTGAAAAGGCCAACCACGGAAAGTGTGTCTCACTCCTAGGTCGTTTGGGGTCAGTGGAGTTCTGGACACCCCTTGCCGAGTCCAGAACGGAGTTGTAGACTGTCGTGAGCCCAACATCTAGGGCATTGGAAGATCCTATTCTAGATAAAGGATAGAAATTATGGTGCCATGTGATTTGGATTGGGTACTTCTGTTGGACAGAAGGGAACATATAGTTCTCCTGTATGGGCAGGAGACAAAGATTAATTGGAAAATAAGTTAAGAAACTTGTTTGTCAAAAGGACTGCTTGCACTGTTTTTGTGTATGTGCCGTAAATTACACGAACGAACCATATTCCCTAAAGGCTGAATTAATGAAGCTGATTTTGAATGTCACACATAAATGTGATAGTACATAATTAGAAAACTAAATCTATTGAAGTTGCTAATAATATTGATTGCAATAGAAGCATTGATGAATAGTATGTCAATGATTCATGAAAAGATCGGGCCAAATTATCCTATCATATGCTTTGTCGAGGTCCATGTTAACCAATACAAATGAAACTTTCTAAGACATTGCTATATCCATTGTGAAGATTAGATTGAGTATCACATTATGGATTTTTTCGTCGTAAATAAAGCCATACTACTTTGTATGGTTGATCCTTGAGAGGAGATGTTTGATCCTTAGGGTGAGTGCTTTGGCACAAATTTGATAAGAGAGGCTCAACATTATAAGTGACCTCTAGTTGCCAACTTTAGTGAAGCGATGGGACTTCAAGGTAAGCTTAATTTGTCCATGATTGAATGAGATAAGCATTGTGCTCAAGGACTTAAGATGATTCACCATGCTCACTAGGTTGTTGCCATAGTAATCTTACAAGGCTTGGAAGACTTCTACTAGACTTAGCCCATTGGGGACAGGGGGCCTTGCTAGACTTCATGGAGAAGAGTCCAAACTAAATCTCTTCTAGGAGAAATGATGCTCTGGAAGAAGAGCCTCCTTGGGTGGGATGAGGTGCAAGACATCTTGTAAGAGGTCCTTAAGCCGATTATCATAGTTATCTACTCTTTGCTCAGTTTTTGACTATTGATGCAAGGTGCTACTCAAATATTCAAGCAATTGTTGCTTCATTTGTGTGAAGGATGCCAACCTAATCCTCCATAGATGTGATGAGCTCTCTTTGGTGTTTTAACTTGAGGGCATAAAAAAAGTTGTTGCTGGGGGTATCCCCCATTACTTGCCATTGGGTCTTAAGTTAAACTTTGGCTGATTGAACTGTGTGCTCTTCTTGGGACTCCATGAAAGCATTCACATTGGTTAGAAGGTGTTGTAGCAGCATCCCAATGTTGCTGTCTAGGTGTAGCTATATAGTGTGCCACATCTCCCACTACAAATTCTATATCAAGGAGAGTGGCTATTATGGCATACATCAAATTTCCCATTGCGAATGCATAATGGATCTTTATCATCTTGGCCTTTCGCTCATGTGACTAGGGACAATCTACCGTGCTAACCTTCATATGGGAAGGTAAAGGACATCCAATAGGCTTAACATTCTGTAATGGAAGTGCTTAAGGGCCTTCTATATGTACTTCTTCTATGACAAGTAATGAGCCCCTTAGAGTGATCATGCATGATGTGCATCCCAAGAATATGTGAGGCTTGCCCCATGTCCTTCATCTCAAAGCTCTTATTGAGCTAAGTTCTCAAAGCATCTAGCTCATCATAAGCTCTCTTAGCAATCAACATATCATCCATAGAAAGTACAAAGATAATAAGGCTACCATCGCAAGCCTTCTTTGCATAGAGACACGGATTCATATTATTGTGGGAGTAAGAAAATAACTTCATAAATGCATCAAACTTGGTGCCTATTTAAGACCATAAAGTCTCTTTCTTAACTTGCACACTAGGTATTCCCTACCCTTTTCCTAAAAGCCCTTAGGTTACTACATATAAGTCTCATCATGCAAGTCCCCATATAAGAAATCTATCTTAACTTCCATCTGATAGAGATCTAGATCTAACTGAGCAACCAAGACCAAGACTAAGCATGGCTAGTCATCTTGACTATAGGAGAAAAGACCTCATCCGAGTCAATACCATGGTCTGGCTTAAAACCCTTAGCAACCAATCTAGCCTTATGTATGCTAGCTTGGGGTGTCTAGGGATACTCTTTAACTTGTATACCTACATGTAGGGTAATGCATGTTTCTCATATGGCAAAGAAACCAAATCCCATGTATGGTTTTTTCAATGAGTCATACTCTAACTACGTGGCCCTCTCTTAAGAGTGACTATTACCTTTGTGCATGGCCTTCACATAAGTAAGAGGCTCACTAAAATCTATCACCATAACATAGCCCATGGATTACATCTATCTCTAGTAGATTGTCTCAAAAGAGGCTGTGGAGCATTTACATCTTGTCCAATATCATGATCACGAGCCATTAGAACATCAACTGCAAGTTTTCTAGCTGGCTACATAGTAATAGGAGAGGTGCCTCTTGAAATATCACTATGCATACCTCAACTACCTGCTCAGGCTGCTTATGCATTTTCTCCTCATGGAAAACAATATCATGGCTGTAGATTACCTTTGGAGCATGTGGCTTCCACTGGCAATAACCCATCTCACTTGTATCCCCATAACCAAGAAATATGCATTTCATTGATTTAGGATCCAACTTAGTGTGTTTGTCCTTGGGAATAATGCAAAGATCTTCACATCCAAAGAGACACAAATGAGCATATGACAAAGGTTTTCCAGACCATACCTCCTCTATAACTTGACAACCAATAGCACCCATCACCAATACATTGCTAGGTTTATCATGATGTGCATGGGGATTTGTTTATCAAGTGTATGATATTACAAACTATCTTAGCCCAAAAATGCTATGGTGAGCTTACCTATCATGGACTCTCTCCTAAATCGTCCTAGTCATGCACTTTGCAACACCATTCTAGGGTGGGGTGTAAGGGGCAGTCAACTAATGCTTAACACACCACTTATCACATATTCATCCCCATTATTTGGCCTTAGGCATTTGAACCTATACCCAGACTGGCTCTAAACAAGAGCAAACCAACACTAAAAGATATCTAATACATCTAATTTCTGCTTTAGGGGATATACCCAGACCTTTATGTGAATAATCATCAATGAAAGTCACAAGTACTTCAAGCCACCTAGTGATTGATAGGGCATGGGAGCACATACATCAAAATGAAAAAGAGCCAGAAGCTCATCCATGCAAATAATACCTAATTTCTTATGAGAGTTGTGTGTGTTTCTACCATAAAGACAATGATTCACATGAATCAAAACACTTTTACTCAAGGGGCAGAATATACTGCAACAAATGAGAAAGCATTTTCATTGCTTTTAAGGACATATGCCCAAGGTGATGATGCCATAAATATACATGTGATATGTTAGCTATAGCCAAAACATGGTCAATAGTCCTAAATACAAGGGATAGAGATTGCCAACCTTGACACCTTGAGCAAAGACACGATTCCAATAATCTTCCACGCAGAATCACCAAAAGATACATGATATCCTACATAATCCAATCATCCAACAGAGATTGGGCTTTTGGTCAAATTCAGAACATGGTGTACATCATGCAATTGTCTAGCAAAGTGTAAGCTTTTGATACAAGCCAGAACATGGTGTACATCATGTGAAACCAAAGTATTGCTTGAAGCGAATTGTAGTCTAATATTACCAATGCCAATAATAGCCAATTCCAAGTCATTTTCTTGTCTGATAGAACTTGTCATATTGTAATAGGAATGAAACCAATCTCTATGCAGGGTAATATGAAAAGAAGCTCCCGAATCAAGTAGCCAACACTTAGAAAAAGTGGACGAGATATTAGCTAACTGAGTAACATCAAGAGAAGAAGATACCAAGGTGTAATTATCATTAGACTTAGGCTCCAAGGTATTTATCTCCTCAATTTTCATGCTAGACTTACTAGGAACAATATTGTGATCATTAGACTTTTCCTACACTTTTTCCTTGCTTTTCTCTTTGCACTTATAATGGTGAATTTTATGGCATTATGGTCGAATATGACCCTACTTTCCACAATAATGACATATAAGAGAGGTCTTAGGACCACGAGACTTATTGTGAGATCACCTGTGAGACTGAGACCTTTGTAAGTCTGTATCACATCAATCATTACTGCTCTTTCCATCATGTCTGACCCTAATAGTCAAGGCATGAGACGTATAGGATGCATCCACATTTTTTCTATATATTTTCTCTATGAGTAAGACACCCTCAACATGTTGGAGTTTCAAACCCTCCTTAGGCATATTAGTGCACATGGTAGTATGAAAAGTGTCCCATCGTTTGGGAAGTGACACAAGTAATAACAAGAGAGGGGGATTATCCTTGAACTTAATGCCTTGCGAAGTCAACTGGCTCAAAATAGAATAAAATTCATTCAAATGTACAAACACACTAGTCTCTTTCTTCGTGAGAAGGTCTATGAGCTATTTCAATCAATACATATGTAAAGTAGGACTTTGCTTGTCATAAATATTGCATATCTTTTCCCATAGCCACCAAGCATTATCCTCATGTGCGTAAACATTGAAATAAACTTGTTTTGACAATGACAATATAAAAGTAGATTTATATAGCTCATCCAGCTCATACCAAATATCCTAGTCAATGTCGTCGAGCATTACAATCTTGGTTTTCAAAGGCCTAACTTGCTTCTTTTGAACAAGTACTTGCCTTATCTATGTCTTTCAATAAATGAAATTTGTGCCATCAAGCTTTTCAATATTGAAAATAGCACTATCATTCAAAGAATAAATTGTAATAATAGCATGCCAATACAAAATCCAAGAGAATGGATTGCTATAAATAACTCCAAATTAGTCCCAAGACTTGGCCAAAACAAGAGCAAAATAGGAGTAAATATCAAAGTATAGAGCTATCCATCAACTCCAAGCAATAGAATGCCAAAGTACAATGTTTGCTGTCCAAGATAATACTGAAAATTGTAATTATAGCAATGTTGAAATAAAGAAAATAGTATATGCTAATCCAACTATGGTCAAATAGCCAAGAAATAAAGCTCCCACTACCAAGGATATTAGAGTAGCAATCAAGATACAAAGAATACAATTATTAGTGACTAAGCATAGACTATCAATACCAAAGATTGTCACAAAATCAAAGTGTCAGTAAATTATATATCCCATAAGAATATACATCGGTGACAAACCACTAGCAGAGGTAAGTACTAGTATCCAAAGCATACGGAATCAAATTAGTCCACAAGCATGAGTAATTGCATCCAACAATATATAGGAGAGCATATACATGAATCAATAGTCCCACTATCTCAAAGAACTAAGCTATGTAAAGTAAGTGCAAGCGTCTCCCACTAAAATAAAATCCCAAATAAAAATGAGCAAGCAAAGCTCAAGATATATACGTAAAAGCATTAGAGAAGCCTAAGCACATTTCAAATACATCCAAGAGCGTAAGTGTCCAATGAAGCTTCAATACCTGTAAATTGAGTAAGCACAAAAACTCAAAGAAATCGACCAAAGCCCAAGTTCATCAAATATAGCTCAAATCCAAGTAGCAAAGCATGTCATAACCATATTTGGGCTCATACATCAATGCTAGACATCACCATAGACATGTAGCATACCTGAGATACCATCTAGGCCTAATAGACATTCAAAGCATGAAGTTCACTATTCTATGCTTGCTATCCAAACTATTATGATAGCAATAAACTCCTACAAAATTGAGCTAATCAAGCTCCAATAATCCAACTAGCATCCGAAAGCATAACCATACCATTTGAGCACCAAAATAGCATCATTGAGGCATTAAACATGTATAATGGAGCTCATTATTTGTTGTCCAAATAGAACTGTTCCATTTTAATGTGAAACTAAGAATTGAAAACTACACAGAATCAACTCTGTGATGAGTGCTCAATTTTTAGCTCTCATTGTGCTCTTCATTTCTAGCTATAGAACACTTGAATCTAATATCGTATGCAAAAGTTATGGCCAAAATACAAAAGTGCTATCAATCTCCCAAAGTTGTCCACGACTTTTGTAGCATGCTTTGTATCCACTTAAAATGGATAGAATGGTTGCTTCTCAACTTAAGCACTCAATAAGGCTCAATTAAGACCTAGGAAGCTCTCAACAAGTAGGGAGCAAGTTGGAATAAGTTGGGAGAAGGAGAAACTCAATACACACCTTGCGAGGAAGAAACATTGGCTACCATGAAACCTTAAGTTGAAGCTTTGAATCTAGCATGAAGCAAGGGATGAATAAGCTCCTTTAGTGGTTTTCTGTAATACCAATTGAAAGGTAGAACCATGCAAGCACACAAGCAAGAGTAAGAGCAAAGCAGTAGCTATGATAGATGAAGCGAGAGTAATAGAGAAACACACTGTATGTAGGAACTCCAACAGTCACAATGTGTGACCAGCCTTTCCTTATTCAATAGTCATTGAAAGAATAAAGAATAAAGTGACATTGAGAGGTCCCTAGTACTTGTAGTATACATGTGTGTAGTCTCACGATTGTGAGAAGTAAATACAAGGAGGCATAGGCTTAGGTGTCTCTATCCCTGATACAAGTTAAGGGGGAAGATTAATAAATGTGACCCATAGTCAGAGAGGGACTTGGTTTGGGATGAAGGTTGAGGACCAATGTAGTGCATAGACCAAGTTGCCCTTATAGCCAACTACCAATGCTAGAAGCCAGTCTTGCTCTACCTTGGAGGCTAGGATGATGAGGTAAAAGCCCTTTATGACAAAGCAAAACTAGAGGAGGCCTTGCCTTGATATGTTGCATCAAACCACAGTGAGAACTCATCCTCCAAGGGAGGTCTACTTAGAAAAGTAGAGGAAGACTCTACAGGAGAGAAGATTTGCATAGCGTTGCTTAACCTTGTTGAGAGAGAGTGAGATTTATGCTTTGTGGACATGGGCATCTTAGGGAGCCTTAGCTTTGCATTCTTGGTTATGCTTGAGCTGATCAATGAATAGTGATCTTTCCAATTCCACCATGTCAATCTCATTCCCTTCAGAGCGCTCTTGTAATCCACATGGACTATATGGACCTTGAAAATCTATTTGGTTCTCTGACATTTGGATGGTGCTGTCTGCATGTAAGACACCTTAGCAAGTAGAGGGACTCTTGAACATGATGGTAGTAGCGCTACCGCATTAAGTGAATAAATGGCATGTCAGGTGAGTAAATGGGATGCCAGGTAGTGAATGGCACATCAGGGACTTTGCATGTCAGGTAGTGAATGGCTCCCCTACTTTCTCTTGTGCATCTCCTTTTATTCAATGTGTTTTGCAAATTTTCCTCCTATTCACCTATTACTTATTACTTCCAAGTTTTGAAAGGAATGTTTTGCTTGTTCACATTGTACACTCTACCTTGTATTTCTTTCTCCCTATATATGTCATGGCCATAGCTAAGAGTTAAAATCTTTCACTTATTACTTATTATTCCCAATTTTTGAAAGGAATGTATTGCTTGATCAAATTGTATGCTCTAGCTTGTTTTTTTTTCTCCATATGTATGTCAAGTCCATAACTAAGAGTTAAAATCTTAGATGCAAGGTGTACCATTGAATGCTTTTCTATATAGAGATTCTACTTTGTTCTCTTGTGCTTCTCCTTTTTCATTCAATGCTTTTAACAAAATTTCCTCCTACTCACATATTATTTATTACTTCCAAGTTTTGAAAGGAATACATTGCTTCTTCATATTGTACACTCTACCTTCTATTTCTTCCTCCCTATATATGGCAAGACCATAGCCACAATCTTCGACTCTTATTAATCTTATTACTTGCACATTTTGAAATGAATCTAATGATTGTTTTTCACTACATCTATCTCCTAGTTATCTTTTGGGTCATGTTAATCAATCAAGTAGCTATGTTTTTGTGCACCTTGGAAAAAATTAACATACTTTTAAGTTGAAGGTTTTGGTTATCAATGCTAAAAAATGTCTTCCATTGAACATTGATTGCAAGGCCAATCATTGTATTCTTTTGTCTATTTTTCCCTATGGAAAAGAAAGATTTTAAACAGCATTATTTATAAGGGCATGTGCTTGTATAATGGTTAAGATGCATCACTGGATCAAGTCTTAAAGAATTAGTTCACATTAATTCCAATTCGTTCTCCCCCCTCCCCCCTCTCTCTCTTTGTGTGTGTTGGAGGGGATGCAATTTGTTTCTTGCATTGACATATATGAGCTTCTTGATGGCATAGCATAGCCAGTGGGGTGATTCAATATATGTACTCATTTTCTATATAATTGATGGCCTAGCCTAGCTAATGGGTGAATGTGATGAGTGCTTTTTGAATCTAGAAAATATGAATGGTTTGAGTTTACTTTAATGTGCAAACAAATGTGCAATATATCATGATTGAAAGATCTCCCAACCCTCCCACGAATCCTACATGACATGCATAGCATCTTTCTAACCTTCTATATTTTGTGATTTTTAATCAAGAAATGATCTCTCTCTCTCTCTCTCTCTCTCTCTCTCTCTCTCTCTCTCTCTCTCTCTCTCTCTCTCCCCCTCCCTCCCGCTTTGTGTACATTATTGCATGCCAACACATTCTCATTCTCTCATTCTCCCTTTTTGTGGCTCAACCTTTTGGTCTATATAGCTTTCTTGCTCACTCACACACCCACACACACACATGCCTCTCTCTCTCTCTCTCTCTCTCTCTTTGTGTACATTCCCCCTTCTCTCCACAATGCTCCATGCTAGGGCCCAACACATTCCTGTGTGTGTGTGTGTGTGTGTGTGTGTGTGTGTGTGTGTGTGTGTGTGTGTGTGTGTGTGTGTGTGTGTGTGTGTGTGTGTGTGTGTGTGTGTGTGTGTGTGTGTGTGTGTGTGTGTGTGTGTGTGTGTGTGTGTGTGTGTGTGTGTGTGCACGCGCGTGCACATGCGCGCGTGCGTGCGCACGTGCATGTGTGTGCGTGCACGCGCGTGCATGAGTGCGTGCATGCTAGGGGATGCAATTTGTTTCTTGCACTTGCATGTATGAGCTTCTTGATGGCCTAGCCTAGTTGATGGGTGAAGAAGTGTACTCATTATTTATGTTATTACAATTATTGGCCATGCCATGATACACATCTCCTAGGCCCATGCTGTCTAGCATGATGAGAGTGTCAACCCCATCTTTATCTGTTTCAACCTCTCTCATGGCCATCTTTGATGGCACCCATTGCCTCTAGCATGAGCAATAAGAGGGCTTTGATGAGGTTGACAATGATTGGGAGACTAGCTTCTTTGCATGCAAGATAGTCGCCCTAGAGAGCTAGAAGATACAATAAAATATCTCCCTCCCTCCCTCCCTCCCTCTCTCTCTCCCCTCCCTCTCTCTCTGTCCTTACATAGATGACAAAGTTGGAGTTAATGGTATGGTTGACAAACATAAGTCCTTTTTGCAAGGGAGGTTTTATATTGTGGCAAGTGTTAAGGTCTTTCAAGAAAGGTCTTGTACAATGACGTATGGTAGAAAGCCAAGTTATTTAAGTGTCTTATAAAACATTAACATTAAGATTACTTAGTGAATGACATGGCTGGCACATTTGGTCAAATAGAGAAGGTGGGGTCATATGAGTCCTAGTTTTAAGATCTAGATATAAGAATTCAAATTGCAGCTAAAATAGAATATTTTGGTAGAAAGATGTTTAAGTGCCCCCATCATTTGCTTAGCCTTTGAAAGGTAGGTGAATAAGGAAATGCACTTTTCCTTTTCATCTTTTAAGCCTATCATGGATCCTTGGAAGATTTACCTCTAATTTCAAATATTGCTACTCATGGTGCCCTCTTTTTTTGTTTTAATAGTGTTGCCTATGTCTCCACCCATGCATTGCAATGCTACCAAATACACACTGTAGACCTTTCAACACCATTCGGTTGATCGACCTTGCAAAATTTCCATGGGCCTTTATCCCATTTTAAAGAAGAAGCTTAACCAAGTAGTTGTATATGCTAGAAAGAACAAAACATAGGCCAAATAGATAAGTGAGGAGGCATACAATTTTGTTAACTTGGTCTGCTCAGGTGGTCATGTTGACTTGATCATAAGCACAAGAGATCATAATTCTCATATCATAGTCAATGTCACATGGAAGACTATAACAACAAGTGCTAGGAACGTTTTGAGAGAACTCATAGATACCATAGCCAAATTTGGCTTCACTCTGCCACACACTCCTATTCGGGATGCAATCTTAGTGGGTTGTATTATAAGTACAGAATCTCACGGTAGCAATACCTAGGGGGATGGTAATTGTCTTCATGACAATGTCATTGGAATCATGTTCATCATATTTGCACTTAACGAGGAAGGTTATGTGAAAGTAACATTTTTGATAAGTAATAATGAATATTTGAATGTAGCTAAGGGCTTTCTTAGAGTGTTCAAAGTCATTCACATTTTTTGTTGGAGTCCATGTTCAAGAGATTTATTTTATTTGATATTCAAGGAGACAAAAACTCAAAATAAAAAATATTAGACTTGCAACACAACGTGAATCTTAAGCGACTTACTTGTATCCTTCATCTTGGACAACTCTATTCATAAATAAATGATAGAGTGAGGAGGGAGGAAGAGGGAGATGAAGATATCAAAGGTCCCTTGTCGGAAAAAATCATGGTCAAAGTCATTGAGGACCTAGCATCACATTATAAGCACCACCTAGGCCTTGGGTAATCTCTCACTTGTCCAACATACTGCTAGTTTTATAATCACTGTATTCAACCATTTGCTACATTTGCTTCTCACACTTTCAAATATTACTTTTATACAATTGGATTTTTTGATATTTTAGAACCAATGTAGGCCTTAACTTCATTTTGTTTGTGATGGAAATGCATGCATGTTTCATGAATAACTAAATCATGGATAGCTAGGTTCTTGTTGACTCTATTGACATTCAAATTTATGAAGGTGCGTCCCACCATTGAACGGATCTTTTTAGTAGGGGAAGGATCAAAGAGAACAACAATACCATTAATCCTAATGCAAAGAAAGAAAAAAGAAAATTAAAAAGATGAAGGGCAAAGTGGAAAAAGGCAACCCTGATTCAAGAAATAGGAGGAAAAAAGGCCAAAAGTGCAAGGGTAACCTTAAAGTTTAGGGCAAGGGCAAGAGAGGAAAGGCACATTTAAAATATAAAAGTGTACTCTAAATCTTTGTAAAAGAGTTCCAAGCTCCCTCATGTGCAATTTGTAAATGTAGATGGGCATGGGTGAAGGAATAATGTAAATAGAAAGGGAATAGGGAAAGAGGATCGAGGCTAAAATGATAGGTCATGAAAAAAAAGGGATGGGTGTCCAAAAGGGATTAGGACTTGTATAAAAGAAAAAAGTGAATGAAGAAGCTCATTCTTATGTGTGGCCAAAACTAGCTCTCCTCTTCTTCTTCTTCTTCTTCTTGTTCTTGCTTGCTTGAACTAGTGCTTGAGAGAGGGAGTGTGAGGGAGTGAGTGGTGAGGGTGAGGGACCATGCTGAAGAAGCTCTCTATCTTCTCCTCTCCTCTTCTTCTCTTCTCTTCTCTTGTCTTGTCTCACACGTGACAATGGAGCATGGATCTTGGTACTTGAGGATTGAGCTTGCTTGAGCTTGCACCTTGGATCGTGGAGCTACCAGAGTGCTTAAGGGAGGAGGAGACTTGATTGAGCATGGAGGTAAGCTCACTACACTTGTAGATGTGAGAGCACATGCGGCTATGTGAGAGGTAGGCATTGTGCTTGGCTTGAAACACTTGAAATAATAAGCAGTATGTGAGTCTTGGCAGTCGAGTGAGAAGCTCCCACATTTTGGTTCCATTGTTGGGACCAATGGATTCAAGCTTTGAGTGCTTGCGTGCTCTGAATCGAGCATTGGAGTAGGGTTTTCCCTTGAATCAGTGCTTGAGATAGGTAGGAAGTGAGGGATTAAAGAGATATTCGATCTCCTTTGCAAGTAAGTTTTCCTGGTTTTTTGGATTTAGGTAAGTAGATTGGATTAGTGTAAGCGGTTGCTTGTGATTTGGATATATTTAGGCAAGAAAAACACAAGGAAAATAGAGAAAAACACAGCAGGGTTTCTGCTGTAATAGCAAGCCCAAAATAGGAAAAAGAGAGTTTCAGGACACTAGGATAGCAAAGAGAGAGAAGGAGGAAGTAACAAGGCAAAAGAGAAAGGGTTTGAGAAGCCAAGAGGGTAGAGAGAGAGCTCATTTGTGTGCATTTAGTTAAGAGAGAGCTTGAGAGAGAGAGAGAGAGAGAGAGAGAGAGAGAGAGAGAGAGAGAGAGAGAGAGAGAGAGAGAGAGAGAGAGAGAGAGAGAGAGAGAGAGAGAGAGAGAGAGAGAGAGAGAGAGAGAGAGAGAGAGAGAGAGAGAGAGAGAGAGAGAGAGAGAGAGAGAGAGAGAGAGAGAGCTATAGTAGGAGCACATATTTGTTTATTGATTTGCACCCCCACATCCTCGAGCCCTGTAGGTATGCTCTAAGTGTCAACTGATGCTTGTTGATCCTAGTCATGTCCCTGGTTGCAATGTTAGGATAGACACTAGGAGTATTTAAGTGATTTTTCATTGTTCTGGACCCCATGGCAACCGCACTTGGATGGATTCCATAGTTGTCCGAGTCCCTCTACCACCACTCGAACAGCCCAAGTCAAAAGCCCACTCGAGCAACCACAAAACCATTCGAGTCTAAGACTTAGACTCAAACCCTAGACCTAATTTGGCCTCAGATGACCATTTACTTGGACTCGGACAGTCGAGCACTAGGCCACTCTTAGACTTGGACAACATTACTTAGTCATATTTTAGCACACTAAAATTTCCCACTTGGATGCTCATATATTTGGCCTCTGATGGGCGAGTGCATGTTCATTCGGGTGACTCGGACTCGGACGATTGGAGTTAGGCACTCGAACATTGTTACACTTGGACACTATTACTTGGATAGACTACACAAAAGCTAGATTCTGGCAAATTGGATCCACCTAGGGTAGGCAAAGGGTAAATCCAATCTAGAAGACACCCTCATAGGCCTCCAATGTATGGAATGGCTCATAGGGCCACGAGACTCACGAATCACGATCTAATGGCCCAAGAAACGACTACGACATTGACCCTCAGTCGCGTGTCCTAATAGAGACTTGCACTAATTGACCAAATCTATTACCCCTTAGATCACATGTCTAGGACATCGTAGATACTAGAATGAACTAGCTAGAGTGTTCATTAAATGCATGAAATGATCACAAAAAGTGTATGCTACACTATGTTGTTTCCATTGAATTCGCATATGCATCAATTGAACATTTGACACACACCAAAAAAGCCAAACCAAGATAGCGGTGGTTGCCAAGAAACTTGATAAGTATCAGCCCAACAATGACCCACATAGATTTGTGGAGTAGTTCGAGCAAGCATGTGAGGCTAATGGCCTCACGGACCTTGCTCAATGCACGCAAGCTTTTGAAATTTGCCTAGGAGATAAGGGATAGACATGGTACACTAGCCTAGACAATGCTGAATGCAATGACTTCAATAACCTCATGAGCCTTTTCATTAAGAGACTCTCTGAGGCGGGATACTCTGACAATCTCATTGTTAGATTGATGAATGCCAGCAGTCAAAAGGACAAGGAGGATATCCAAGACTATGTCACCCACATGTGAAGTCTCTTTAAGAGAATCCTAGCTATAGAGTGGCCTAGTGAACAAGTAGTCTCCACTGTGTTCATAAGTGGAATTCGAAGCAAAGAGCTTTATAAGGCCTTGGTGAACAACTCAACCCTGCAAAGGGATGTGTTAGCTAGGGTCTTTGAAGAAGCCATACAAGTGGATGATCTACTCAAGGAGAGGAGCTCAAGACCCACAACCCGAGATAGCATTACTTCTAGAACCCTTAGAAAGAGCTATGATCATTAGTGAAAGATCTAGCCAGAGTGCCTAAGACAAGGGAAAGAGTGTTGACCAGAGCCAAGAGTTGGTGGACGTGAAGCTAGATTTAGCTAGGCTTCAAGAGATGATGAGAAGGCCCGCATGACCTCACATGCAATGTGTGTATTGCAGAGGAAACCACCTTTTGGATGAGTTCATGGATTTCAGATCCAGATCCTATGCCAATTGCAATAGGTTTGGCCATGATGCAATGCATTGCCGATTACAAAGGTGATTGCCATACTCACAACCATAGAATTAGCCTTACTACATAGGGAATAGATCACAACCTTTTGGGAGGGGGGACTCCACTAGCTTTCCTAGTACCCAATGATTTAGAGCTAGCCATCCCTAGGATGGACATCAACCCCACAGGGATACATAGACCACTTGGACCCATCATGACCCATCCACTGAGCGATGCTCTAATGCATTACATAGAGGAGCCAAACAAGGATGAAGCATACATAAACCCTTACATCTCGTACAATGAAGAGGGAAATCCCAACTTGATGGATTTCAGACCAGTGCCACTGATGTTGTTGGGCAGGGGAAGAGGTAGAGGTCTAGGAGGACGAAACTAGGAACCCATTGCATGTTGTACTTGTGGTCACCCAGGACACATTTCATCCCAATGCCCCAAAAGGGAGCAAGCCAATCGGATCTGAGATGCCCTAAGTGTAGGATCACACACTTGTACATTGAGTGCCCTAGGCAAAAACCTTCCACTATTTTGATTATCATACAATCCGTACCATTGGGACAGTTCGGAGTCGAAGCACTTGATGATGAAGCCATGCCAATTCCACTAAATGTCATGACCCAAGTAGAGGCAAAGCACGCAAATATTTCATTACCATAGGACCTAGCAACCTCAATGCAACTTTAATAGGGAAGAAGAAGGAAAAAGAGGGTTGAGACAAAGATTACTCTTAAGATGGATAGTGCCACCACATTACCAAAGGGGAAGCAAGTCACAAATGCAGAAGCAGAGACATTTGCTCTTAAGACAATAGAAATGGGAAGTGCCAAGGTTGGAGGATATCTTGATTTGAGGCTCCAATTAGAAGTAGTTGATAAGGTCAAGGAGTGGGTGAGAGAAGCCCAAGTGCACCTAAAGGATGCAGAATACCCACGATCAAAGACGAGATTAATGAGCTCTCTAGTAGTGTGAGCACACCAGTCTTGCCTACTTCGTTCAAATCAAGAAACGCATCTGCATCCCACGTAGCACTACATAGACCATAGCACTGCATAGACCAAGCCTAGATGACAAAGGTAGGCAGACTACCCATGATCATTGGCAAAAGAGAGTAGAGGCCAATGATCAACCTTATGGGAAGTGTTGAAGTAGTGGGTAGAATGACATGAGAGCTTGGAGTGACCAACTTGCCTGACCATGACATAGTAACACACATAACAAGCTTGACCTTGAACTCAATGCCTAAGTCTTTGCACGTAAATGCCATTTGGAAAGGTATAGAGATGCACACAGTCTTGCTGGTCATAGCTAGGGGACGCCATATGAAAGGGGATCGTAGACATAGGAGCAGGAATTAGTGTACTCAGCCATGTAGTCCTGTAGGCTTGGGATAACCTACATGTGGAAAATGCAAGGTTTAACGTCACACTAGCCAATGGAATGAAGTTTAAGCCATTTTTCAAGAATCGCATGGTGGGGAAACTTGCTTGAGCCATTGCACCAAACGCACACCGTACACACAAGAGGAAGCTCACTCAAGAGCATAAGAAGAGAGATGGAGGCCAAAATGTTTTCTTGCTATTTTCTTCTTCTTCTTTCACACACCATACAATGTACACAAAGTATAGATAAGATACAACATAAAGGAAAGTTGCCTACTAAGTCAAACAGTGCATAATAGACTACACTAATCGACTGATGGCGCTATATCTTTGCCAACTGTAGGTAGGTGTAACAAACTAAATATAATAAGTGATAAGTCAGTGGCCATGTGAGTATCATAATGACCACCAACGTGCTAAGTGTAGACGTGCAGACCCATCTAGCCAAGCGGTCCATCATCAATGTCTGCACATGTTGAGTTTGCCACCATTTGGGGTGTTGAAAGATTGGCCCTTGAAGATAGCGAGAGTCCAATTCTCAGTGAACGTCATAGTCATGAAGGGAGCAGATTACGATATCCTGCTGGACCAGACCTTGGATGTGAAATGTACGAGTGATAGAAGATTAGGGCAACGGTCTCATATTCTTGTGCAATAGAGCAGAGGCGTACATGAAAGACCACGTTGGTCAACCTAGAGGCCATCTCCACTATCTTGAAAGGAGCCTCACATGTTAGGAATTCTTACAGGCCACTAATGAGGTATATCCCTTGCCTCGAGGAAGAGTGGGATTGGATGCATGTACTAGCCACCATCAACTTGTTGTTCTCAGATAACGAAGAGGATTATAAGCGGGCTGCAAGGATAGCCAACGAGTCCCATAAAGCCACAACATCTCAGCTTGCTGAAGGGTAAGGCCTTGCCCTCGGTATCACTTTGCATGATGGCTGAAAGCCCTAGTAGAAAACTAATACTTGTCCCTTTCCACATTTTGTCTAACAAACTTGAACTCCATGGGACCCTTGAATACTTAACAAGAGGGTTGGTAGGTAACCCAGCTCAATCTCAAACCCCTCAAGGATCTCATGTTCAAGAGCCAAAGTGGCACTAAACCAAAGTGCACCACTTGAACTTGATGTACAATTGGCCACTGATCTCACAGATGAGAAGAGGGTTGGGGCTAGAAGCCTAGGGGACGATGAGTAGTCAGAAGATAATGATTCGTACGATGAGTATGAAGACTACTACTCTACAAATGAGAAAAGTGAGGAAGAAGCCGACACGATAGAGTAAAACACAGACTACTGAGTGATTGAACAAATACGAGTAGACTCCAAGCCACAGAAAGCCACTGTTTTTAAGATCAAAAGAGGAGTCTTCATAACATAATGCGATCGTACTTGGTTGGACCACCTAGGGGTGATAGACCATGAGCAAGCTAGATTAGTTCAACCAAGTACCACACCACTCCTTAGAATAGAATTGGCCTTAGAGTTGCAACCACTAGGGGAAACTCCTTCTTCTAGCATAGGTTGTGAGTTTGCGGAAGTGAGCTCTAAGAGTGACCCGAAAATGCCTCAACCACCTAAGGCCAAACACACCAAAGGGGACCTCCCAGTCCATCTAAGGCACATGCGATTGGAGGAGGACAAGATGAATTAGCCAAGGGGATTGGAAGCCAAAGAACAATGAAATCCCTAAGACCTACCTAAGTACTTCACGAAGTTCAAAAAGGGTGACATGGTAGTGATTGTGTTAGGAGGTAAGAGATACCATCTTTAAATACATGCTTAGGCAAGAATCGGAGGTGTTTGTTGATGATCTATGCATTCACTCCAATTGGAGGGAATATCTAGATAAACTTTGTGTAGTCTTTGAGTAGTATAGTTTGTATAACCTCTCCTTGAACCCCTTGAAGTGCCAAGGGCCAGTTCTAGTGAAGTATGGATGTATCCTAGGGCATGTGGTGTCTAATAATGGCATTACCACTGACTTCTCCAAAAGAGTCATTGTCAATTTACCGCCACCCACAAACTATAAGGGAGTTCAGTGCTTCCTGGGAAACACATAGGGTACTACCAACGATTCTCGTTTTAAGCTATGCATTGATTGCTAGGCCCCCTTTACAAATTGTTGATAATATTTGAGTAGACCAAGAAATGCCAGCGTGCCTTTGAGGAACTAAAAAGGGCTCTCGAGACTATGCCAAGTCTACAAGCCCTAGATTAGAACATAACATTCCATGTGCACATTAATGCCTTAAAGTTTACTGTGGGGGTTGTTTTGTACCAACCTACTGGTGAACACAATTTCAATTATCCTATGAGCTTTGCTAGCAGACAACTCATAGATATAGAGATGAAATACTCCACAATGGAGAGGAAAGGCCTAGCCATGGTATTTATTGTAAAGAAGTTTCATCATTACCTCTTGGCTATGCCCTTTATCTTCTTTGTTGACTGCAAGCCTTGCTTTATCTAGTAAACAAACCTTATGCTACAAGTGCATAGGTAGGTGGTTACTTCTGCTTCTAGAATTTGACTTCTTTGTGGTTATACGCAAGGGTAAGCAATATTACATGGTAGATCATATGTCTCATATAACCATAGGAGAGGCCACTAGACAGCGCATCATAGATGACCACCCCGATGAGCACATATTTAGCATGTCCAATGGTGGGAGAGACCTTTTCAGGGCCGATCTAACACTGTATTGGGCAAACGACATAGTCCAAGTCCTAGAGCATGGACTGCCTGAGAGATCTATAGAGAAGGCTAGGCTAAAGCACATTATCCTTAAGATTCAGCCCTATCAAATGATTTCTAGCTAGCTCTATAGACTAGGACAAGACAAGTTATTGTGAAGTTGCATGTGTGAGCATGAAATGCATGAGGTACTTGTTGAAGCACATGGTGGAATTGATGGAGGACACTTCAGTGGAGACACTACAACACGCAAGGTGCTACAATCTCAACTATGGTAGCCCACCCTATTCCGCAATTCTACTGAGTTCGTGAATCACCGCGATGAATGTCAAAGGACCAAAGTACCCATTTGTAAGGACAAGATGGAGTTGACCCCAATGATAGCATGATAACCCTTTGAAAAGTGGGGTTTGACTTTATTGGGCCAATCAGCCCCCCAATGTAGTACTCACAAATAAAGTACATCATTGTAGTGATGGATTATCTCATGAAATGGGTTAAAGCTTGGGCCAGGAGAAAGAATGATGCTAAAACTACAACTAACTTTCTTTGGGAGTAGGTGATCTCGTGATTCGGATACCCAATTGAGCTAGTTAGTGATCAAGGCAGCACACACTTCATTAATGAAGTGATTACCCATTTACTGTCTACATTCTTGATCATTCATAGAAAATCATCACCATACTATCCTCAAGTTAACGGTTAAGCAGAATCCATGAACAAAATCCTAGTGAACATACTGACCAAGGTAGTCTTTGTCTCATGCAGTGGCTGGGATAATAAACTCATGGCAGTGTTATGGGCCTATAGAACAACCTACAAGACGACCATAGGGCAAACACTATTCAAGCTTACCTATGGGATCGAAGCGATCCTATCCTACCCATGGAGTTTTTCATTCCAAGCTTGAGAGTGGCACTGCAAGAAAAATGGGATGGAAAGGAAGCATGGACAGAAGGCCCTGGTCGAGAGTTAGAGTGCCTTTCTAAGACCCGACTCCTAGCTATCCATGCACTAATTGTGAAAAGTTAAGATGCAAAAGCTGGTTTGACAAATACGTCATACAACGGGACTTTGAGCAAGGCGACCTAGTACTACTATACTTTGTAAAGGGCCATAAGCAGAAGATGAAGTTCAGAGGATTGGGGGCTTTTAGGGTCTGCAACATCAAATAAAGTGGTAATGTAGAGCTCAAAATCCTAGAAGGAGAGAGCATAGGGTTCTTCAATGGCAGTCGCCTCAAGAAGTTCTATACTCCAACGCATCCAACACTATATGAGCCTCCAATGCTAAAGCCCCTTGTAAACATAAGAGTCACCCCTATCACCGAGATTGAGGAAGAGGGTGAGGAAATAGTAGAACCTGCCTACCTACGCATATTAGTGAATGCCTAGAAGACACATGTCTTTGACATGCCTATTGACGAGGGAGGTAATATCCCTATGCATGACCATTGGACCCTCATTGGTGAGCCCCAATTGTAGCCTACTAATGCCAAACTCAACCCATTTGGGGGATAGTCCTACCACTATTGGGAAAATGCAAAATACTAGTCTCTATCAAGTTTGAAAGCCTACTTATGATCTTCTATGTGATGCCTAACACCAAGGCTACCATTAAGGAATCACTTCTAGGATGCACATTAAAAAAACATGCACACCACAACGTTGACTATGACTCATAGTGCATTCACCTTACCATTGGCAATGTTCAGATAGTGATGGCTTTTAGCAAGGACAACAGGGCTCCATCATAGCCTCCTATAGTGCCACTAATAGAGGAACCAAGTGCAAGGTCTAAGGAGGGGGGTCATAGCTTATCCCACCCTCCCAAGATAAACTGTCCACCACCTAAAGGAGCTACACCCAAGACCACTAAGCAATAGCTCAAATGGGTGCCCAAATGCCAACCGTAGCTGCCTAGAAGCCAACCATGTGAACTTTAACCACGAAATATCACACCCTAGGCCTAGGAGACAAAGCTAGAGATACATAAACATATGAATGGTCAAGCCGCGATGGGTACCCAAAGGCCTACTATGCACTCAAGGCTACTACGATGGCAACAACTAGATTTGGTTGCCTAAGATCACGAGCAACAGGCGTGCCCCTCAATCCAAGCCCTCCAACCCATCTCCACAAAATGGTGAGCTAGCTAGGAATGAGAAAAACAACCATAGACTCCAAAAGCATAAAATCCATAGAACCTCAATGCGTCTATCAACCAAAACCAAAACCAACTGTCCCGAGACCACCAACTCAACCTGACACTCCAAATGTCCCAACTATTCCATGAGCAGAAGGCAATGCATCATCTGAGCCACATGAATCCATTGCACAAGTGGCCAACAAACACCCCACTTTTCAACCCAGGAGGCAAGCATCAGTAGTGGAGTTATCCAGCTCTCAACCAAACCCCAACCTCCCACACTCCTATGAGCATAGATCTATCCTTACATTGGCCTCAGACCTAGCCACTAATATGGGGGATGACTTAGCTACATGCATTAGATGATTAGATGCTACCTTCCCCACATTGGCCAAGATCTCTGAATGGCTAGATTTAGGGCTCCTAAGTGAGCTGTTAGTAGTGGATGTATGCTCCTTGTTGAAAGGGAAGTGGAACCCAGGAGGAAGAAGCTTGGGGATGAGAGCTATGGTGGATGGAGAGCAAGAGCCAAGAGAGAGAGAGACTCAAAAATAGGAACTCCAACAACCACAATGTGTGGCCGGGCCTTCCTTTATTCAAACTGTCACTAAAAGAATAAAGAATAAGTGACTATGATGGGTGCTTGCCACCTGCAATGTACAGTGGCGGGTATTGTCAGTGTAGTAATACACGGGCGTCTAGGCGGAGATGCCTTTACCCCCAACAACATCCCACTTAAAGGAAAATCTACCCTAGTGAGAGAAAAAAGAAAAGACATTACAACATGTACACATGTACAATAGGATGAGGAAAAAGACGTCATCTCATCCAATGCTCATCAATCTCTTGAGGAAGGCAAAGCGCTCGGTAGTGAGGCTCTTCGTAAGCAAGTCTGTAGGATTCTGCTTAGTTGGAATCTTGACAAGGTCAACAGACCTATCCTCAACGATCTCGCGAATGAAGTGATACCTCACCTCAATATGTTTCGTCTTCGCATGGAAGACCGGATTCTTGGCCAACTGAATGGCACTCATAGAATTCGAATGCAGTGTAGGCATATCATATGTCATACCAAGGTCAGCAATCAAACGACCTAACCAGATAGCCTACTTGCAAGTCTCTGTGGTTGCAATATACTCAGCCTCTCTAGTAGAAAGGGTCGTACACTTCTGCGCCCTGGACATCCAAGAGATAGCCCCTTTAGCATAAGTGAACACATATCTGGAAGTGGACTTCCTACTATCAGCATGCCCTGCATAATCAGAATCAATGTACCCCATGACTCCTATATCCTGGCTGCCATAAAAAAGACATATATATGTTATGTCCTTCACATACCTCATGATACCCTTCATGGCATCCCAATGTTTCTTGCCAGGTGTAGCCATACAATGTGCCATAACCCCAACTGCAAAAGCAATATTTGGACGGTGACTATCATGGCATACATAAGACTGCCCACGGCTGATGCATAGGGAATCTTGGCCATCTAGGCCCTCTGCTCATCTGTCTGCAAACAATCGGCCTGTGAAACCTTCACATGAGAAGGTAATGGACAACTAATAGGCTTAACATCCTGCATATGAAAGCGCTCAAGGACTTTATGAATGTACTCCCTCTGTGATAGATAGAGTAGTCCCTGAGATCAATCACGCGTAATGCGCATACCAAGTATATGAGAGGCCTGTCCTAGATCTTTCATCTCAAAGTTCTTCTTGAGTTGAGCCTTAAGAGCATCTAGCTCCTCATGAGCTATCCCTGTTAAAATCATGTCATCCACATAGAGTACCAAAATCAGTAAAGAACCGTCATGGGCTTTCCTCGTGTACAAGCACGGATCCATAGCATTGTGGGTATAGCCCTGTGACTGCATGAATGCATCAAACTTATGGTACCACTCCCTAGGTGCCTACTTGAAACCATATAGACTCTTCTTTAGCTTGCACCCTAGGTGTTCCTTGCTAGGGTCTGCAAAGCCCTTAGGCTAATCCATGTAAATCTCATCATGCAAGTCCCCATGTAAAAAAGCCATCTTGACATCCATTTGGTACAAGTCTAGGTTAAGCTGTGCAACCAAGGCCAAGACTAAGCATAGGGTGGTCATCTTGACCATAGGAGAAAAGACTTCATCAAACTCAACACCATGCTCCTGCTTAAAACCCTTAGCAACCAATCGAGCCTTGTATGCCAGCTTGGGGTGTCCAGGGGTACTTTTCAGTTTGTACACCCACTTTCATGGCAAATTCTTCTTACCCTAAGGCAAGGAATCCAAATCCCAAGTGTGATTCTTATGCAATGAGTCAAGCTCAGACTGCATAGCCCTCTCCCAAGAGTGACAATCACCCTTGTGCATAGCCTCATCATAAGTGAGAGGCTCTCTTGCATCTGTAACCAGTACATAATCCATAGAGGGTGCAAAATGGTCAGGAGGTCATCTATCTCTAGTAGAACGCCTCAACCCAGGTTTTGCTGCCTGACCGATATCTTGTCTAACATCAGCATGTCTAGCGTCGGGGCCATGAGCATCAGGTGATGCTGCACGATGTCTAGCTGGCCATGGAGCGGGCTGAACGGGAGCAGGTGGCTCCTTTTAAAAGATAACTTTGCTTACCTCAACCACTTTCTCAGGCTGCATATGCATTTTGTCATCATGAAAGATGACATCATGGCTGTGGATCACTTTTCTCACCTGCGCATCCCATAGATGGTAACCCATCTCTCCTGCATCTTCATAGCTAATGAAAATGCATTTGACACTTTTAGGATCCAGCTTATTATGTTTGTCCTTGGGCACATGGCAGAATGCCTCACATTCAAAGACACGCGAATGATGATAAGAGAGGGGACTTGCCTGCCCATACCTCCTCTACAACCTGAAAGTCAATGCCACTAGGTGACTTGTTAATGAGATGCACTACAGTAGTAACTGCCTCAGCCCAAAAGTGCTATGGTAAGCCAGCCTGGCTAAGCATGCTACGGACCCTTTCCTGAATGGTCCTATTCATGCATTTAGCCATACCATTCTAGGGTGGGGTGTAAGGGGCAGTCAATTGACGCTCAATACCCCGCTCATCACAAAACTGCTCAAAAGCACATGATACATACTCACCCCCATTATCTGACCTTAGGCATTTTAGTCTTTTCCCAGAGTGGTTCTCTCCCAATGCAAGTCAATGCTAAAATGTGTCTAAGACTCAGTTTTCCTCTTTATGGGATAAGCCCAAACCTTACGTGAGTAATCATCTATGAAAGTAACAAAGTACTTTGCCTACCAAGTGACTAACAAGGCATGGGCCCACATACATCTGAGTGCACAAGAGCCAAGGGCTCACCTATGCGTTTCTTACCAGACTTTTTATGCGTATTTCTAGTCTGCTTGCCATACAAACAATGATCACAAGAATCAAAATGTGAAGAGTCAAAAGGTGGAAGATATTGCAAAGCATGGAGAATTTTCATTCCTTTAAGAGACATATGCCCCAAACGAGCATGCTAAAGGGATACATGGGGAATAGAACCCATAAACAAAACATGATCCAATGTAGCTCTAGATACAAGTAAGGGATAGAGGTTTCTAGACTTGGCACCTCTTGCAAGTACAAGCCTGACACGAGTAATCTTCCATGCAAAGACACAAAATACCCTACATCATCAAGCTGTCCAGCTGACATAAGGGTGCGAGTCAACGCAGGTACATGGCATACATCATGCAAAACAAAAGAACTGCCAGAAGGAAATTGCAGCCTAACATCTCTAATGTCCACAATGTCAAGAGACCTATCATCACCAAGACGCACAGAACCAGACATGGTATGATAGGTATGAAACCAATCTCTACAGGGTGTCACATGAAAGGACGCACCTGAATCCAAGAGCCAGCACTGTGCATACATAGAATGTATCCCAGAAGTTTGTAAGGCATTGCATGAAGATGCTACGAGTATGTAATCATCATCTGAATCAGTGGCCTACATGACATTAACCTCTTCTATCTTCAAACTGACTTTGCAGGTACAATACTGTGCTTAGAAGACTTTTCCTGCACTTTTTCTTTTCCCTTTTCCTTACGCTTATCATTGCACATTTTATGGCACTATGGCCTAATATGTCTTACTTTCCCACGATAATGACAGGTAAGATCAAACTTCCGTCCACGGGACTTACTGCGACCATGTGACTTGGACCTAGACTTCTGAGAGTCCCTGCCATTATGATCATTATCATGCCTGCACTCTCAACATCTTTGATTTTCAGCCCATCAAGCTTGTTTGTGCATATGGCAGTACGGAAGACATCCCATGATTCAGGCAAGGTGCCAAGCAGAAACAACAGGTGCAAGTTGTCTTTAAACTCAATATCCTATGACAACAGACTCTTCATGATAGCATAAAACTCACTGAAATGAGATGAAAGGGAGGTCCCTTCCTTCATGCGAAGGTTCATTAACTACTTCAGCCAATACATCTGTGACGCAAGACTCTACCTGTGCATAGAGCTCATGAATCTTCTCCCATAAGTCCCATGCACTCTGATTCTCATCTTCAACAAAATTATGATGGACCTCTTCTGAGAGTGAAAAAATAATGGTAGACCTGCATAGCTCATCAACTTCCATCCAAACATCATCATCCATATCTTCAGGTTTAACACCCTTGAAATGCAAGGGTTTAGTCTGCAACATTTGCACCAAAACCTGTCATATTTGGGACTTCCAATACCCATAGTTGGTACCATCCAACTTGGCAATGTTAAAGAGAGTTGTATCTTTCAGATGACCAACTATACTGTCCCAAATCAAAGCAAAAAACACAATTGCAGGTTGCTATAATTAGCAAAAAATGAACTAAAACCACTACTAAAATTGGCTGAAAGGGTGGATTTCACCAAGAGAAGCATTTTCCACCAAACATGACCAAGATAATATCAATTAGTAAGCATTACCCTCATAGAAGTGCTCAAAATTTGTAGATTTCAACTTGCTCTAATAAATGACAACAGTATGTAAAACTATCCCAAAATGAAGCAATCACTGTTACATATGTCACTGCAATTGCCACATAGCAAGATACATCCAATAGTGAGTGTCCAGGGGCAAGAAGGTACCAAGAACTATCAAACCAATCACTTGTCAGGCAAGAGACATCTCATGGGTCTAGAAGTCATGCATGTAGCGAGTCTCGGGGTAAGAGAAGAGACCAAGCACAAGCACAACTGATAGAGCAAGAAGCTCAATACATAACCATCCAACATGCATACAAAACTAACAAACCTATGATAGAGATAGGTGCCTGCCCCAATAGGTGTATTAAATCAGCCCACTACAGACAAATTGCACACATAAAGCTCTCAAGAGAGCAAATGCATGTAACTATCCCACAAGCTCAAGCTCATCTGTAAATAAGACTCTAAAATATACCAAGAGGCTCCCACTAGAAGTGAAGTCAGATGCAAAGAGAGCAAGCAACCTCTAATACATCAAATACATAGCATCAGACATGCCAAATCCCAGTAGGGTACATCCGAAGCATAAATCCCAAGCTATCTCAGACCCGTAAAGCATAAGCTTGAAAGCATTCAAAGAGCGTGTAACTGTCAACCAAATGTAATGCCCAATAGATCCAAAATGCTCAAATACATCTGAAGAGGAAGCTCCAAGTAACTGCCAAGCATGTGCAAACCAAGGGGCATCCATATTTGACCAAAGCATAAATGCAAGAGGCCTGAATGTTAAGCAGTGACAATAGGCATAGATTGGTCCAAAGCACGGCACAACTGAAGCCAAATGCTAGTGAAGGATGACCAAGTCATAGCCTAATCCAAGCTCAAAAGCATTCCGGAACCAAGAAGAAGCATTTGACAACCTCCAAATACATTGGTATGATCATTCAAACGTCCAGTAAGCACCCTGTATCCATGAACCAATGCATACACCAAGTAAATGAGCTTCATCCCACTGTATTACAGCAAGCAATTTACTATTAAATGAAGCTCAAATGGTGCTCAAATCTTCTCCAAATCAGTCCCAAAGCATAGACATAGCATCCCATAACATGCGGGCATCAATAGGCATCAAACGGGCAATGACAAGAAGCATCAAACAATAAATGTCAAGTGCTGCCCTATTTTGACAATCCTGGGATTGTGTATATAGCAAAGGACTAAAGGGGGAAGCACTCAAATCGGTCACCAAGAGTCAAGCACTAATGCCGGGGAGTCAAGCAATGCTCGAGAAGGTTGCCAAGAATGTTAGAAAGCCGAGGAAGAGCAGGGAAATGCCAGGAGCAGGTCAGCCCAGCCCCCTAAAAATGCGCCAAAAATTGCGCTGGCTATTCCTGGGGGTTGGGGGGTCTTCAACAGGCCTTGGGGGCACCTGGCAATGTCGAGCTCCAAATATAGCTTGGGAAGAAGCCGATGAAGGTCTAAAAGCTCAGGGGGGAGACGGGAGATCAAAACATACCTGCAAATGAAGGTGCCATGGCTGCCATTGAAGCTCTTCAAATCCGAGCTCAAGAGACTGCCGGGAAAGCTCCAATGTCTTTGCTCTGATATTAGTTGAAAGGGAAGTGGAACCCAGGAGGAAGAAGCTAGGCGGTGAGAGCTATGGCGGATTTAGAGCAAGAGCCAAGAGAGAGAGAGACTCAAAAGTGGGAACTCCAACAACCACGATGTGTGGCCGGGCCTTCCTTTATTCAAACTGTCACTAAAAGAATAAAGAATAAGTGACTGTGATGGGTGCTCACCACCTGCAGTGTGTAGTGGCAGGTATTGTCAGTGTAGTAATACATAGGCAGCTAGGCGGAGGCGCCTTTACCCCCAACACTTGCCATGCACATGGGAAGAATCCAAATTCATGTTTTGATTACCATCGAAATCTCTCGAGAGAAAGCTTGCACACAATGGCTGATCACATTCAATAACAGAAGCAAAGTCTCTACAACAAGCCAGGAGCTAAAAGAGCTGAAAAAGCTAGCCGACTTTGAATCTTTTGTTCTGTGCAAATGGTATGCTCTTCGTCTCCAATGGGAACAAGAGGACTACCAAATTATGACCAATTTCGAGTAGAGATGTCCTCCAAGTACAACCCAACCTATGGTGGCTTCTTCCTTGTTCAAAGTATTGGTGGCCATCTATCGCCATCGACCATTGGAGGACCATGTCATAGCCCACCATCCCTATTTCAATCAAATCCTGACTGAGGAAGAACTGCATATCGCCAACAGGATGAACTCTGGTGACTTCCTCACTGATGCCCTAACAACCTACATTACACAAGTAGGCATTAGACCTCATGACATGGACAATCATGCCCACTTGGAGCATAACCCAAACTTCTATGATTGGATCATGAAAAAGTAAAACATAGCACACATGCACTTCATGCCCTTCACCCTTCATCCTCTAATCCTAGGAAGGATTTTCATCACTCTCGAGGGGGGGGGGGGGGGGGGGGCGGTAAGGTCAAAGAGAAGACACGATTTGAACCTTAAACCAAAATTTAAAATAGAAAAAAAGACTAATAAAATTCAATTTGTACTACTTAAGGAAAATTTTCATGAAATGCTGGGTGGAACTATGTGGACTGATTGAAGCAAAAATTTTCATTCTATACTTAAGTACTTCACCTTTCCATAGCATATATTCATAACCCCCTCATTTTTTCGCAAAAAGTCATTTCAAGTAAACTAATAGTGAGCTATCACATCATGATAGGAATCCAAGATGGCCGGGTATTCATGGAAGAAGAGTAGGACAAATATGGCCTAACAACAGAAACAAGGGCCTTCAATCAGCTTAAATTCAGAAGCATTTAGAACTTAGAAAATGTGGTGATGAAAGAGCAAGCGGTAAAACAGATGGTCAGCCAGGGTAACCTTAGTAAATATATGGAGAAGGTCATCCAAGCCATTGACTATAGCAAGTGCATGGAATTCCTACAAACTTTTGATATGAATAGGAACCATGGCACCATGACATTGAGACAAGGAGGAATGACCTGCAGAGTAGAAGTAGAGTTGAGCCCTAAAACAATGGAAAGAGCTCTTGGGCCAGTCAACAAGCCCAAGAGGCAGCCCAAAAGAGATGTCTATAGTATGCTAGGGATGGATAAGGCTCAAGTGTACACAAATGATGGAATTAGCCAAGCCGACATCCCAACCCTAACATCAGGCTACAAGCAAAGACAGTCCATGCTCTATTCTCCAGTCCTAGGTATAATGTCTTGATGAGTAGGATTGGACTGCCACTAGCCGAGAGCCTCACGACCAAGTCTCCAGACAAAATCACTTAGAATGGCTACCTATACAAGACCGTGGAAACTTCAATGAAAGCACTAGCCACAGGAGCCAAAGGAGTAGCAGGCGGAGAGTCTCCAGCTTCCACAGGGGAGATGGCAAGGAAAAAGCCAACAACTAAGGTCTCCAATGTAGGTTTTGGAGGTGTGCCCACCGCCATCATCTAGGAGGCCATGGGGGACTTGGAAGGATAAGAAGTGGTAGAAGAAACCCCCAAGCACTCACTCACCCACCCATATGATTTCCTGTGTAGTCACTCAAAAAGGGGGAAGCTCCACCCCAAGTCCAGGAGCAACAAGAGGCCTTGAGCAAGAGAACCATACTGAGGAAGGGAAGGAGGGCTTAGTCCCATCAAGCCAAGGCACAAAAAGAAAACTCAAGCTGAGCATCCCATAAAGAGGAAGAGGAATGAGTAAGAAAGGTGGAGGAGGAGTCAAGAAGGGAGGAAGAGGAACAAAGAAGGTAACAAATAGAAAATGAGGAAAGACTAGAAAGAGAAGAAGATGAGAAAATGGCCCTAACCTTGCGTCTGTCAATAGAGTAAGCCTCCCAACCCGAAGAGCTCACAAGGAGGAGCCCATGTGATGAGCTAGGCTCCAACGTTGCAGCAAAAGAAAGAGCTAAAGGGCCCATTGTGCTAGGCAAGGGAAAGCTCTCCATGAACCCACTACCATCAGCTTTGATTGCCATGCCAATAACCACCCAAGAGACCTCAAAAGGAGGAGTGGACCAAAGCAAGGCGGTGGCATGGGTGTAGTACTTGCTAAACTTGGTGAAGCAGCTTGGCATAGTGCCTAGTGGGGTAGAGCCTCAATAATAGGGACAAAGAGACTTGCTGTTGTAGACACAGAATCTAGAAAGGACCCGAAGAAGTCCAAGATCAAAGCATCCTCAACATTTCTGCCAGTGGCCATGCTAGTAGCGACCAACTACGATGAGTACATGTAGGAGCTCTTAGGCCAACTTGAAAAGATGAACGAAGACAAGAAGGCTGCCATGGCAGAATTGAAGGTGGAAAAGAATGTGTTTGCTACCTACCAAATAGAGAAGACAAAGCAGATAACCATCTATCATAGGCAAGTGAATGAACTAAAGGAGGAATTAGGAGCAAGAAAGAAAATGGAGGCAGAGAAGGAAGAAGAAAGTGCAAAAGAGCTATAATGGAAAAGATAGAGGAGGAAATGGGGCTAGAAACGGGCTTCTAAAGCCTTAAACAAGGGCAAAAGGATATGGAGGAGCAATTCAGACAGTTAAAGAACCTAGGAGAGGAGCTCACCAACAAGGAGCTGAAGAGGGTAAAGACACAATCCCATGCAGAGTTCCAGAAGGTGGGGAGGAAAAAGGAACAAATACTGAAGGAACTACAAGAGACTAGGGCCCAAAATGACATGAAGTCAACAAAAAAGCCAATGGTGGCGGAGAACTAACTCCTTAGGACCCTTCAAGAGTAGGAACGACTAAAAGAAGAGCTGAATTGCCACAAACATGAGAAGGAAAATATGCTGTCAATATGGAAAGAACAAGAAGAGGTGGTGACAACACTATCGCAAGAGCTACATCTAAGTCAAGGCAAGATGGAGGAGAAGGAAAAGATGTTGTCTCAATATGGAAAGAAAAAGAAGAGATGGTGACAACACTGTCACAAGAGCTACATTTGAGTCAAGGCAAGATGGAGGAGAAGGCCGAGGCAGCCTAGGAAGAGAGGAACCTTGGAAGAGTCAAGGACCTTGGCAAATGCCTTGCCCTAGCAAAAAGCAAGAGAATCATGGCAGAAGCAAGGGCCAAAGTAGTGAAGGCAAGGCTAGTGGTCTAGCAATACGCCTTCCTCAATACTATACTTTATGTAATTCAAGCTGGGGATGATAACCTTGTGGAAGGGCTAAAGAAGAAGTTGGAGGTCTCAAGGGGAGCCATAAACTATGAGCTCCAAGAGCACACCCCAAGGACCAACACTAGCCTCAGCCGAGCACAATGGAGAAAACTTTTGTTGCAAGCGGGGCTCTTGATAGAAGAGTTAGGGCAGCTCAAAATTGGAAAAAAAGAGCATCGAGAGTAGCCAACTATAGCATCCCCCCCCATGCAAAACCATCAGGGATGAAGGGCCTGATTTTGAGCAACTTGTTGACACCGAGGCACATCCTGGTGAACAAAGACCTCCCCTACCTTCGATAACGAAAGTAGAAGGCCAAGAAGAAGAAGATCTTGCCACTACAGAAAGAATCATCGAGGCCAAAAGGTGAAGAGCACCCTGCCACGACACAAATCGAACCACGAACCGGCTAGGTAGAGGCTGCAAATACATTGCTGGCGACAAAAACATGCAAGAAAACTCTCCTTCTCACCAAGAACCATATCCTCAAAACACACAAGAGGAAGGCACACAAGAAATTGAGAAACCTGAACCATCCTCACCCTCTTCCTCTTCCTCACTCTCCATTAGATTTTGCAAAGGAGCACAAGAGAGAAAAGCAAGAACAAGAAAGATAAGAGTTGTGCCAAAATGAGAGAGAGAGAAATGAACTGTGAGAGGAGAAGATAAAGGAAGAGAGAGGGTGTAATCACCTCAACCTCCCACCTCCCCAAATCCCACGGATGCAACCACCTCATTTTCCTTTCTTGAATTATAAAATTCAAATTTGCATATATGAACTAAGGTCTAAGGACCTTTCAATTTTTGGAATGAGACAAAAGGGTTTGACCTTTCCTTTTCCTAGCAATATTTTATAGTGTGTCTCTTTTGGACTACACATTGTTACATTGCTTCATAAATGATTTTTGACAAAAATTACATTTGCAATGGATCATTTTACAAAAGATGTTTCCATGACAAGCACATTTTGGTGCCTTTATTTGCACATATTTGTCGGTCATCATTCCTCCCACGCTTAAGTGTGAAGCGTCCCCGCGAACAAATTTGAAGAAGAACCACAATCAGATCCTTGAAAAACTTCATCTTCAATCTTCGGTCTTCATTTTCTTCTTGGATCTTTGAATTTCCATTGGATAAGGAGGGGAATGACACACAAAATAGAAATACACAACTAGGACGTTGAAGCCTAGGGTTAAACACATGCCAAATAAAACTACAAGAAAATACCCGAAAGATAGGGCTCTTCAACAATTTTGCTTACAAGGATAACATCACACTTAAGTTAGAATGAAAGATAACCACACTATAAAGCTCATGAAGAAAACCCGAAAAAGATATCACATATAAGCACACCCTCACTAAGAATATCACAATGGAGTTCTCCCACCCGATAGTTTTGAAAAGGAAAAAGAGGTAGGTTTTATTGAGAATAAAACTAAAAAGTAGGAAAGCAATCTCTTGTGTGATGAAGATGAAAATTCTTGATAGAGAAGAAAGAAACACAAGGAAGAGGGAAACCATCCATATGAACAAGCATTATATAAGTGATTTATGTTAATGTTCATTCTTTTGAGTAGAACATTGAAGATAAGGTTAAAGAGATGGCTCAAGTCGTGATGCCATGTGGAGGAATGCCAAGGAATGAGATAAGGCACATGAGGGAGGATTAGTCAGATTTGACACAGATGCTACGCAGATTTTGACGATGTCGTCAAGGGATGCGATGGAAAAAGAAAGGTATGCTGAGATGGCGCAGTTGTTGACAACGAGAAGGCGAGGTGTTCTGTCGTTAGATAGAGCGCTGGAGGATGTTGTGGAAGGAGAGCCTCAATGACCAGGGAGAGGTAGGCGAAGTGGTTGCCGTTGGTGGAATTTAGAATCAGAAAAGGAAAAGTAGATTGTTGAAGCAAGGAGGAGGCAACGATTGGAAAGTCAAATGATGGCCTTGGCAAATGCGAGGAAGGAGAAAGAAGAGAGACTTTGACATAGCGCCATTCTGTCGAAAGGATAATGAATTTTTTTTAAATGTTTTTAAGCAACAAGAAACACGAACATAATAGCCATATTCTTCTCCATCTTCTCATTGAAAAGCCCTTTTCTTCTCTAATCTAGACAGCCCATCTGTCCTTTTTGAGGATGCAACCAAAATGTTGATGATGTGCTGTCCATCATCTCCTTCTCTTTCTTTCTTGTTTCTTGCAAGCTCCATAGCCACCTCTTTCCCGGCCAGTGCACCAAATGAAGAGCACCTTGCCACGACACAAATCAAACCACGAACCGGCTAGGTAGAGGCTGCAAATACATTGCTGGCCACAAAAACCTGCAAGAAAACTCTCATTCTCACCAAGAACCATATCCTCAAAACACACAAGAGGAAGGCACACAAGAAATTGAGAAACCTGAACCATCCTCACCCTCTTCCTCTTCCTCACTCTCCATTAGATTTTGCAAAGGAGCACAAAAGAGAAAAGCAAGAACAAGAAAGATAAGAGTTGTGCCAAAATGAGAGAGGGAGAAATGAACCGTGAGAGGAGAAGATAAAGGAAGAGAGAGGGTGTAACCACCTCAACCTCCCACCTCCCCAAATCCCACGGATGCAACTACCTCCTTTTCCTTTCTTGAATTATAAAATTCAAATTTGCATACATGGACTAAGGTCTAAGGACCTTTCAATTTTTGGAATGAGACAAAAGGGTTTGTAAATGTAGATGAGCATGGGTGAAGAAACAATGTAAATAGGAAGGGAATAGGAAAAGAGGACCTAGGGTAAAATAGCTAGTCATTAGCAAAAAGGGACGGGTGTCCAAAAGGATTAGGGCTTGTATAAAAGACAAAAAGTGAATAAAGAAACACATTCTTGTGTGTGGCCAAAACTAGCTCTCCTCTTATTCTTCTTCTTCTTGTTCTTGCTTGCTTGATCGAAGGATCAAAAAGCAATGTCGCTATGAACGCTTGGCTACCACAAGCCAGTTATCCCTGTGGTAACTTTTCTGACACCTCTAGCTTCAAATTCCGAAACACTAAAGGATCGATAGGCCATGCTTTCACAGTTTGTATTCGTACTGAAAATCAAAATCAAATGAGCTTTTACCCTTTTGTTCCACACGAGAGTGAAACTTCGTAATGATATGTGATTGATTAATGTATCCTAAACAGAATAACCTAAGCGGTATGGCTTGATTGTCAGGCACCTCCTGTACCCACGAATGCTAACATGCAAGAGAAGAAATTCCTTCTCAAGTAGATTAAGGCACTCGAGTTTGGTAGAAAAGGAATAGACGTCGTAGTGGAGGAGGAGATATGGATTGAGTCGATGAATGATTCTTTCTCTGCTACAGGAATTACTTTTGCCAATCAAGCAATGATAGCCAAACTTAAGTTAGTTGGCCATGGTGGAAGCAATGGTGCAAGGATCAAGGTATTTTTGAAGCCACTGTCACTTGGGTTCAGTTGAAAGTTGTATGGGGATGATACCTTTTGCCCTTTTCAATTAATATTTGTTATTGTATGATGGATTACAATATTGAAATTTCAAAAAAATCATAGTAGTGTCCATAACACTAGGTGGTATGATAAGTATTGGACCTCATGGAAGTAGTATTTGGAGAAATGACATTTGTCCTCGTGACTATCAGGTCCATTACATCTACACACGAAGAGGAAGGTTATGTGAAAGTAAAAGATTTGATAAGCATATATGAATATTTGAATGTAGCTAAGGTCTCTCTTAAAGAGTTCAAGGTCATTTCCTAGGTCACATTTTTAGTTGGAGTCTGTGTATAAGATATATGTGTTATTTGAGGATTGAGGGATCAAGAATTAGGAATAATAAATACTAGACTTTTCAAAGCTACATGAACCTTAGGCAGCTTATTGGTACTCTTAGTGTGATGAAACTCTATTCAAACTAGACGATAGAGTCAATATGGAGGAAGAGGGGGATGGAGTTGTTAAAGATCCCTTGCTAAACAAAATCTAGATTTAAGTCATTGAGGGTTTATCACACTATAAGTACCAATTGGATCTAGTCCATCCCTAAACCCATAATACTAAATAGGTCAAGTACTGAAAAAGTTAGGCATTGTCAATTTTAATTTTCCCTTATCATGGGATTTTCCCCACTTTATCTTCCATCAATTATTTCATACTAAAAGTAAACAAGGCATCGATTCCTTTGTCTCGATCTCTAGAGCATCTTTGATACATTCTATCCTCCTTCGCCTCTTAAAAGTATTTCCATGAAATGATTTTTGCAACTAGCCAATAGCATAGTGAATTCTAGATGAGAGGTCTATATCCATTTGCATTAGAATGCCACCTTTGGGGTTAGTGGTGTTGCCTTCTTTGGAATCCTAGCATACTATCCTTTCTTCTTTTGAACATATGTATACTATGTGTTAAGTGATATAATGGAGATATATAATGTGTAAGAAGCGGGAAAAACTTATATTTTAGTGATAGATTATTAATAATATCTTATCATATGACATAGGTATAAAAGGTCCGAGACATGCAATTTTCATCACTTTTGGAAATAATATAATTATTATATCTTATCTCACCTTCTTGTTCACTACTCCCATGGCTTCTCTCTCTTCTCTTCTATCTTTCAAATCTTTCTCTCTCCTTGTCACTCACACTGTCTCCTCTTTCCCTCTCTTCTACTCTCCTTTCTCTCACCTCTCAATCCTCTTCTTGACAAGAAGGGGAGACAAGACCAAGCAAGTGTAGGTACACTTAAACCCAACCTTGGTGAAGAAGGCGTTGGGGTTGGAGCCAAAGGTAGAGAAAAATCATAAAAGACATGTTTATGCCATGCTTAAGATGAAGAAAAAAGTGATGATCAATGACGATGTCAACATCCAGGACATTCCTGACACGGAAGCCTATCTACAAAACTAGTGCATGCGCTCTTCTCTAGCTAGCGCTACAACTCCTTGATACATCGAATCAGCGTGCATGTGCTGGAGAATGTGGTAGTTTGCACCTTGGACAAAGTCGACTGGAATGGCTATATACATAAGACCATTGACTAGGCGGAAAAGGTATTAGAGCATTAGTCTTTGAACCATTTGGTTAGAATCTTTTCCTAGATTTCCTTCTTAGATGAGTTACATTTCAGTTACTCAAGGACAAGATGTCAGCTTGGAAGTGGACAGGTGCAAAGACCATGGGAACCAAGGATAGCACAGTCAGAGCTAAATGGAATACATGATGTCCAAGTTGGAGGAATTATGGACAAAATGGCAGGTTGTGGACAAGAAATAGGCCATTCTGAAGGTAAAATGGTAAAAGATTGAAAAAATAGAGTTAATAAGGGTTAGAAGTTCAGTTACTTCTTAAAAAAGGCTTTCTCTTTCCTCTTTCTTCCAAGCTTTGACTGAAGCCTCTATGGTGGATGTCAAGAAACCCTTTCTCCTAATCTCCAAAGGCTTTATCCTTCTCTACAACCATGGGATAAAGATTCTAAACCTCTTGAGCAACAAATGGAGTACCGGCTTGAAGACATTAACCAAGTGGGCAACTCTAGGAGTAGGTTCGAGGTTTGTGGTGAAATTATCATCGAATATACCGATTAGTCTTTCTTCTCTACTATCTCTAATATTCTCTATGCTGATCAAGCAACCTTGGAACACTCATTTAGGAGCCATTCCAATAAGCTTTCATAAGATTTAACCCCTAAGCTTCATCCTTTTTCTTAAAAACCCTAAAAACCAGTAGGGCAGTCATAGCTCGAGGTTTGAAGCTTCAAGTTTCTTTAATATTTGGCTCTTCCCGACTTTTAGGGATTTTCTACTGCCGTTATCAAGCAAGATTGGCCTCAAGAATAAAGAAATTAGAAGGATTTCATCCTATCAAGATTCTTGGAGTTCATAATGGAGTTCTATTTCGGGGCTTTTGATTAGAGAGCTTGAATCTCTTGTATTCAAGCATTTAAGAGGGTTCAAGGCACTTCATATTCAAAGGATTATTGATATTTGAGCAAAGGATGGGCTGATTGCATTGGAATCATAGAGCATGAAGCTTTTGGATTGATTTGGGGCAATTTTTTCTACCAATGGATTGAGGCTTGATTCTAATTGAATCATCCATCTTCTTTAAGTCATTAAGAGGTATTTCATTTACTTAATCTTTGAAAATCTCACTACATCCACTTGTTCAAGCTTTTCCACTTGTTGATGGAAAATTTATGGTTATTTGAGTCTCTAAATTGATCATAGATCATAGACAATGCTTATTTACATAAATCAAAGCCTATGAATTAAATTTTATGATTCATTTCAGTCTAATCTCATCATGATTATCATTTTCAATGTCTTTATGATACATAACCTTGATTTGATTTTGTGATTCTCTTATACCCAAGAAAATAATTGTGAATGGTATGTATTATAATCAACGAGTCATTGATTTGCAATGGTAAGACTTTCAACTAATCTCAATTTCTTGATTCTATTTTCATAGATCAAATCCTTGTATATCATTGAAGGTTGAAAGAATTATTTTAGTAATGCATATCATCCCTATTTGCATAGAATAGAATGCTCTTGCCATGGAAATTCTCATAGAGGAAAAATGTGGATATCATCCCTATTTTAGTAATGCATATCATCCCTATTTGCATAGAATAGAATGCTCTTGCCATGGAAAATCTCATAGAGGAAAAATGTGGATACCAAGGGAGATAGTGGGACAATAGAGAGGTGACCCTCACCCACTATTAAAGATCCAGAAGGGGTGTAACCAATCAACCCGAGGGAAACTTTGCCCACCTCTCGATGGTTTAGATCCCTTGCAGGGAGCCTGCCATATTGTTTTTTCCCTTATACAGGTACCATAAGTGAAGATATTGAAGACCCAAATATTTTAGCTGAAGAGCATTGATTAGGGCCTCATTGATTAGTTTACATGGATTACATGTTATTTTACCCTATTTCAGCCTTCATTAGTAGGGTACAAGTAATAGGGCACTTGGACATTGATTGAGGCTGTTCAACCATTTATGTGTGCGATAGGTTATTTCAAGTTCATTATAAGCTGTGTACAAGGTATTTCAATCAAACAAGAATTTGGGACCCATTTCGGGGTATGGACTTTCTTACACATGCTACATAGTAATTCAAAATTTATCTAGGGTTTATACAAGATATTACATGTCATGTCCAATCCCTACAAGTCATATCCAAGATACTATAGGGTTTAGAGACCTTAGTTTGGACCTAAAGGAGATGGAAATGCCAAATCAATGTTTTTACAAGATGTTGGATTATTCTACACATCAAGAAAATAATATTATTAAAATATTTTATTTTAATTTTGAAGTTAAATGCTATAGCTTATCTTGAAGAGCTATTTGTTAGGTTTGTTTTACATTAGAAAATTTTTTATTCTCATATCATGATAAAAAGTTATAGCCATTTTAGAGACATGTAGTCTACTTGGACCGCATTGTAATAGTGAGCATAAATGGTTGGAAACAAAGGAAAGAACAAGGCTAATGATGATGTCTAGCAACAAATCAATTAAGCATGTGAGGCAATACTTGAGACACATCATGATGAGGAAGAATCCTAAGAATATGGTAACCAAGTATACCACTCTATCAGATACATGGAGTTGGTTTCTAAATCAAATCAATTGGTTAAGCAAATGGTTCAGTCCAACATTCAAACCAAGGAAGCTATGGAGTAGATGACCCACTCTACTATAGGATTTCTTGGAGAAGTTTACCTCTTCGACTAGAGAGTCTTTTGATATAGTCAAATTTCTATACTTGTGGTAGCACAAATAGTAGATAAAGAAAGTAGAGACAAATAGTCATTTTAGCTATTGAATAATAACCCTCAGCCAGTTATCATTGGAAAGAAGGGTATTATAACACATACAACTTATGAGATAATTCTCTTCTCTTGGCCACAACCCATAAACCCCCCCCCCCCTCCCTTCAATTTAACTATAAATATGGGGCATGAGGAGCTATTGAGGATCACCCCCAAACTAAGAGAAGAGACTCTTCTCAAACCAAGAGAGAAGAGCAAGAGGGAGAGAGGTAAGAGGAGCGTGAGAAAGGAAATTCTTATCATCGCGAAGACAAGGAGGATACTCCGCTGCCTCTCAAAATCGGATCCCATCTCTTCTACCTTCACTCCCCTGTAGAATCAAGACTCTACTTGATTTTCTCTCAATTTCTAATAACTAATGTCTCCATCAATCCAATCGTGACGACCCAAAGCTCTATTGTCGAAATCTTCTCTAAAATCTCATGATTAAAGACCATGACCCCGAAGAAGAAAATTATGAAGGTCGCGGAAGAAGCGGGAGCTGCTAATAACGTTGCGTACGTTACCACTACAAATGGAGTGGCGAGTACTGGGATTACAAACGAAGCTGCAAATACCATCAACCAGGCACTCATCACAAAATCCCCAAGTACCATATCTGATTATTAATTTAAATATTAAAAGCAAAAAATAGATCATCATCCTATGGGTTGGTAATGAAAAGTTGCATTCATAAGAATATGACTTTTTAAAATAAAATCCCCTCCATTAAAAAAATCCTAGAGAAATTCTTAACTGCAAATTCCAATGAATAATTTGGGTTTGTACAAGATGCACCGGGAATAGGGTGCAAGAAAGATACTGCACTTCTCAAAAGAGTCAAAATTTTGATTTGTATTGAACTAATGGAACTTTTGATTGATAAACACAGACGCTAATTTTCTGCGAAAAAAATTCTTGAGATGAAATTATTAAAAATATTTTTCATAATAAAAATAAGCAAGAATTTTGAATTATCGCTAGACAAGGACCCACGGAACTCCGTTAAGAAAAAGAAAAAGATCATCACAGGAGTTGCTCTTGAAAATAGAAATCTAGGAAAAACAAACTCTTGTTTAAGTTTAACACGAGTTGCTAAATCCTAAGGGGAAAATAATTTGAGAGGATTATTACAAGATATTGTCACTTACGCTAAGTTTAGCCCTAATATTGTTATTCTAGAAAATGATTTTTCCTTGAAAATAAATTCGTTAAAAGTTTGTATATAATGCATTTGAAGTAAGATGTTTGTGATTGTAAACTAGGTATTGATCTTTTCTAAATTAGCAAGCTAAAAGATGGATAATTGCATACAAATCGCCAATTGAGGTGGTATTCTGATAGGCATAGAAAGCCGACTGAGGCAATGTTCTCTAATGGCGCAAGACTTCCCCAAGGTCGGCATGAATACAGCCTACTCCAAGGGTTTTTTGTTTTTTCATCAGTGAGTATAGACTAATCATGGCGCAAAAGGTCCTATCATAGGGAACTCTAGTTGGCAGGAGAAGGTGAGGATACCAAGGGGCTCTAGCTACAAACTCCTTAGACTCTTACGAACGGTCAATTACCTTTCAAACCCAAATAGTATTTTGAAAGTTCCAATACTAATCTAGAAACTGAACTTGGTGAGAATAATACCTTCAGATTCAACAAGGATAGAAAATATTATAAAAATATATTTTTCTTAAAGGAACCATTGAGAAGGAATTGCTTTATATTGTTTTTATGTCGTGAAATAAAGACATGTAGAGAATTAGTGTTAAGAGATAATAAAAGAAGCTGTTTTTATATGTCGAACCTAAAGTGGTAGGTAATTAGGTAATTAAAAACACTCTATCGAGGGAAGTGGGAGGATGTCTAAACCTACGGTTGGGTGGAGTCATTAAGCCAAGAGCTTTTCTCAAAGGGAAAAATTTTCATTCATAAATAGGTAAACAAATGACCACTAGATAATAGGAAACCTGACTTGCATCATTTTAGGGGGGCAGAATGGGATTTTTCCCTATGGGTAGAAGGATTGACATGCAACACTCCCCTTCATCTCCCATTCTCTTTGAACCAAGTGTAATGCAAGTTCGCTCAATTCGAGTAATTCTACAAGAAGTGGAAACTCAAATTACTAACACTAACCGATCGTTAGAAGGTGACTTGACCAATAATAGGAACCTAAACTCAGGTTGATCCTCGTGGGAATGGTCGGAACTTCCACAACGAGGGAGACTCAAGCGAGCCTAGATAGCAAACTTTGAGGGATTCTATGGAATCTCGGAGAACGTTGTCTAGAATATTTCTTGATGGGGTACTAAGAACGTGCTAGAAAGCAGGCAGCTCGGGCGGGCACGTCACACCATCTAAAGGAAATTTTTTATTTTATGCCTAAATAAAGAGTTTTAGGATCAATCCAATGATTTAGTTAAGCATCCAACTTTAAAAGCTCTACTTAAGGAGTACAAGGATTTGTTTAAGGTGCAAATGTCATTACCTTTCAAGAGAGCAATAGATCATTCTATAAATTTAGAGCCACATTCAATGTTAATCAATAAAACACCCCACAGATGATTTAAATATGAGTGTGAAAAAGTGGCTAAATAAATCAAGGAGCTTTTAGATATGGGGTTCATTAAGCCTAGTTTTTCACTATACGCTTCATTGATCTTGTTAGTGAAGAAGAATGGTGGATCATTCAGGATGTGTATTGATTACAAGGATCTAAACAAGATCACAGTAAAGAATATGTATCTGATTCTTAGAGTAGATGATTTGCTCGATCAGCTCAATAGAGCTAAGTTCTTTACCAAGATTGAGTCGAGATCAAGATATCATTAGATCCATATGCGAGAGGGTGATGAGATTAAAATAGCCTTTAGGATTAATGATGGATTATACTATTTTTTGGTGATGCAATTTGGACTTACAATGTCCCAATTACCTTCTAGAGTCTGATGAATAAGGTTTTGCAGCCTTTTTTCTTTTAATTCATTCTTGTTTTCTTTGATAACATACTAATTTATAGCAAGACATTGGAGAACCATTTGTTATATATGAGAAAGGTTTTTGATGTATTGAGGCACCATAAACTCTTTGTTAAGGAGAAAAAGTGTTTTTGCATGCAAATAAAGGTGGAACACTACAACATTATAAGTGAAAAAGGGATATAAATTGATCCTAAGGTGCAATGTGTCAAAGATTAGCCAACACGTACCACTATTACTTCACTTAGAGAATTTCTTAGTCTAACATCTTTTGGGATGTACTTATACAAATTGTAGCTTCAACTAGCTAAAGAAACTTTTTACTTTTGCTTTTATTTTGGCATGTTTAGATTTCTCTAGAGATTTTATCATATAGTGTAATACTAGTGGCTATAGCATAGGGACTATATTGCTATGAGAACATAGAGTTATTGCCTTTGTGAGTCACAAGCTTACAAATAAGGGGATGGCTATGAATGTCTATGGCCAAAAAATATTCACTATGCTTCATACGATATGAAGTGGTACCATTATTTGTATGGCAATCGATTTAAGGTTCAAAGTGATCAAAAGGTCTTAAAGTACTTTCTTACCCAATTAAATCTTACTTCTAAGCAACATGTGAGTTGCTACCCTACAAAATTATGATTTTAACATTACTCATACACATGGCAAGGACAATATAGTGACTGATTCTCTTTCTAAGATGTGAGTATGTAAGATTTTAATTATGATTGAGCTATATAGTGATTGAACTGAAGATTTACAAGAGATCTACCTTTTGGATGATGAGCTCAATCATATATATTAGAAATTACAACAAGACTTTATGAAGAAAAACTCACATTTTCAAATTAAAAATGACTAATCTAACTTATTGATAGAATTGTTATTCCATCTACTTCTTTTTTTAGGCCAAAAATTTTAAAGAAGCATCTATAGCTAGACATTTTGAAGTATTTAAGACTTATGATAAAATCAACGACAACTCTCATAAGCTAGGTGGTTTATTATAGCCATTACGTATCATTGATCCTTGAAGAAAAATAAACACATATTATCATGGATTTTATTATTGGCTCACCTATAATAAAAAACAAATGAAATAGCATTTATATGGTGGTGGATAGACTCACCAAGGCAACCCATTTCATTTCCACAAAAACACAATTTATTGTCTCACAAGTAGCTAGTTAGTTCATGGAGCAATTTTTTAAACTACATGGATTATCACAAGTGATTATACATGGCACGGATACAAAGTTCATGAGTAACTTTTGACATGCAATATTCAACTCCATGGCTACTAAGTTGGCTCCTATAACTAATCGTCCATAAATTGATAGCCAAACAGAAATGATAAATAAGTGATTAGAGATTTACCTTTATCATTTCTATCATAATGTGTAGTATACATGAACTTCATGGTTGTATATGATTAAGTTTGATCATAATAACTCCACTCGTGCTAGTATTAGAGTTTCATTTTTTGAGGCTATATATAATAACAAGGTACCTTTACCAATAGTCATATCAATGAGAGAATCAATCCTTATGAAAAAGAAGAATTGAAAAAAATGCAAATTCTTCTTCAGCAATACAAGATGAATCTTGAAAAGGCCCAAAACCAAATGAAGATATGTGCTAATGACAAAAAGCAACATTTAGAGTTCTAAGAAGGAGAGTTAGTCTTGTTAAAAGTACCCATGTCTCGTTACTCTACATTGAAAGATGATTTCAATAATAATTTACAAGTATTATAGACCCTCCAAGATTTTGAAGTGTATGAAAGACTTAGCATATAGACTAGAATTACCCTCTTTCATTAAGATTCGTAAGTATTTTATATCAACCAACTCAAATCCTTTTATGGTACTCATGTGAAAATAGTTGAGCTGTCTTTTATTTATGAAGAATGTATTATTCAATATCTCTATGAGAAAATCATAAGTCATCATGAGAAAAAGCTTTGCTCTCGTTCTATCATTGAGAATTTTGATCAAATGAAAAGATTTGCCACTTGAGGAAGCTTCTTGGAGACCAAATTTTATATTAGATAAGTTTTCCTATTTATAGGATGCATTAATGGCTAAGGCATAAGCATAGTTGAGCTAGTTATGGTGCAAACAAGGCCTAAACAACAATCTACTTTTAAAAAGTTTTTATTTCGTATAATTTTTAAGAATATACCACCTACATAGGATCAAAGTATTCTTCAATAGCTATGTTCTAACATGTGACACCCTCCATTCGGATACTTGTACAAGAAACTATGATAATTTTTGTTCAACAAGGTTTGTTCTTTTAGCAAGCTGTTTATTCACTATATGGACCTTCTCTTGAAGATCTAAAGGCTCAAATTTCTTTTTGAAGATATCCAAATTGTGTATATAGCAAAGGCTTCCCCTTATGTCTTCATTTTAATCAATAGAAATTTTCTTCATTCATTTTTTATTATTTGTATAGTTGAAATCAAAGTAATACTCTATTTTCTCCATCCTTTTCATCATTAATTGATAGATAATATCATCTTCAACTAATATGCTAGGTTCAAAAAACACAGATGGATATTTCTGTAATCTTGCTCCGCTTGAGGCTTCATATCTATTTGTAACCAGCACAGTCTAGAGGCATACAATAAGTACATTTGAGGGTGAGGTTTCATATCTATTGGATGAATGGAATGTGTTGCTTCAATGCCTTCGCACTTTGTCATCTCCATTTACTTGCGCTGAGCTATACAATAATTCTCTACCTTTCCATATGATCAATGTTTTCAGCATGCACCTAGAAGTGGTCCCGTGTATTACTGTAGAACTCTTCTGAGCGCCATAATGTCCAGCATTACTTTCAATTTCAGCACAACTTAATATCAGTGTAATGCCAAGTCTCATGTGTGTCTCTTTTCTTTCAACCTTTCTTCGCATTTCTAACCATCTTGTGGCTATCGTGAAATTCCCTACCATCACAATTTGCAGCCACACGTTGCATTTACACAAGATTCTGTGGCATCATCCCCAAATACTCTTTACTTAGACTTTATTCATAAGCATCAGCAAACATGTTGGACATCAAGACATAAGCGGCAGGATCATTTGGTTTTAGGTCCACTGCATGATCAAATGCCTTTTTCCCAAGCTGCATATTGTTGTGAGTACGACATGCACCCAATAAGCATAGCCAAAATACCAGATCACCCTGCAGTGTTGTTTCTGCCAACATAAGTTCTACTTTCTTGAACTCTCCTGCCCGTGCAAGGAGATCCATCATTACCCCATAGTGCTTTGCAACTGGAGTGATGCCATACTCTCGGGTCATTGATATAAAATACTGGGCTCCTCTGTATATAAGACCTGCATGACTGCAAGCAGTTAAAACAGACAGAAAAGTGACTGCATCAGGTTGCACACCAGCTGACTGCATTTCATCAAACATTTGTAGACTTGCTAAACTATTTCCCTCTTGTGCATAGCAAGATATATAGGAATTCCATGAAACAATATCACAGTACCAGATTCCTTCAAATACCTTTTGAGCATCCAGCATACTTGCACAACTCCCATATGCTCGGAGGAGAGTGTTTCTTATAAAAGGGTCCTGATCATACCCTGCAGATACAATGATAAAATGACTTCTCCTACAGATCTCCAAATTGCCCATCAGCCTGCATGCTTCTACAACACACATAATCGTAGTATCATTAAGAGGCACACCTTTCTCCTCCATTTGTACAAACAATTCCAATGCCTTCTCTCCCTGGTTTTGATCTAAATAGACGGTAAGCATTGCATTCCACGATACAGTGTTAGGCTTTTCTGAACTTAGGAAAACGGTCTCAGCTTCTACAACTCTGCCATACTGACCATACATACCCACAATGGCATTACAAACATACATGTCTAAACAACATTTGTTAGAAACATCAAGATGCAATGCTTGCCCAATTTCCAGGAACATTACTTGAGCAGCTTCTTTCTCACCTTGACAGCACACACATGCTTGAATGGCAATCACAGATGACTGCTGATCTGGAAGGATACCTTCATCTTGCATCTGTTTGTACAAGAGCAAGGCCTTCTTTCCTTCACCCTTCTCAACATATGCTAAGAGCATGGCACTCCATGACACAATGTCCAGCTTTCGCAATACTTGAAACACGTTCTCTGCTTCAGCCATACTTCCACATCTGCCATACAAGCTCACAATTGAGTTACAAACAAATGAATTTGAAAGGAGACCCTTCTCTAAGGCAGTCGCATGTAAAGAACGGGCGATTTCTAGAAATACTGCTTTACTTGACTTCAATTCCTCAAACAATGAATCTTCCTTCAGTACAAGCAAGTAACATGCATTCAAAGTTACCACAAATGTCTGAGGATCTGAATCAATACCTTCATCAAGCATCTGTCTGTACAACAATACAGTCTTTTCCACTTGCTCTTGCTCCACATATGCTGTAAGCATTGAGTTCCATGATACTAAGTCTCGCCTTGATAACCCAATAAAGACATTCTCTGCTTCAACAATGCTTCCACACTTGCCATACAAATTCACAAGAGTGTTACCAAGGAACACATCAGAACACAACCCTTCCCTTTGTGCATCCGAATGCAATGCTTGCCCTATGATCAGTGCTATCGCTCTGTTCAACTGTCCTGTCTCAGCCATGGCTTTATCCTTCTGTGTCAGAATGCCACATGCTTGAAGCCCGACCACAAATGTCTGTTGGTCTGGGATGACACCTTCCTCTTGCATCTGTCTGTAAAACTGAAGAGCCTTCTCCCCCTGGTCTAGCTCTACATAAGTGGTGAGCATTGCAGTCCACGAGACAACATCCAGACTTGATAAGCCATCAAACACAATCTCTGCTTTCGCAATGCTTCCACACTTGCCATACATACTAATAAGAGCATTGGCAACAAGGAGATGGGACATGAAACCTTTTTTACGGGCATCACCATGCAGGTTCTCGCCAGTACTCACATCGGAAATGCTGGCACATGCTTTGAAAAGACTGACAAAGGTGTGCTCATTGGGCTCCACACCATCCTCTCGCATACAACAGTGCATTTCCAAAGCATCTCTGGCATAGCCCCAAGTGACATAACCTGTAATCATGGCCGTCCAAGTGTAGACAGTACGATGCGACAAGGAAAACAAGATGCACCGAGCATCTTTGAGGGCACCGCATTTGGCGAATGCTGCCACCAAATGGTCCCCGAGCAGACCTGACACTCTCAGGTTCTGTTGCAAAATGTGCGAGTGGACAGCCTTGACCTGAGTAATAAACTTGGCTTTCCCACAGGCCTTTAGAAGGGTGATGTATGCGTCCTTGCTGACTGTGGTCGTCGGATCAATGCGACTCAGGTGACCTTGTTCACAGAGTGACTGAAGCTCAGCATCCGAACCTTGAATCTGCGTTTGTGTACGCCGGGGAGGATGCATTCGCCAGTCATCGAGCCATTCGAAGAGCCCAGCAAGCTTCGAATCCACCCAATGGGGCCTGTTAGGGTCATCCAACCAGAGACCTTCCCCAGATGATTTGTGCCTGAAATCTGGATGGCCAGTGGATTTCTTGTCATGCCTGTTGTCCCACCAGTCCCAGGGGCAGGAGAAAAGGACCCGCCAGAGGTGTCTCTGTCTCTCTGTGTTTCTTGAATCCCCCTGAAGAAAACCCAATCGACCACCTGACATAGATTTTCACACAGCCTGATATCGTACGCCATGTGCTAATATGCAGACAGCTCTGTGCTACGTCAAGAATGGCTTGCTTCACCCTTCTCACAGTCAGACAACATGGCCATGTGCACCCCACAAGGCTGGGGACTACAATCGAATTATTACAATGGCCTGAGTTATTTGCAGATGGGGAAAATTACTAAAATGTCGCTAACCCCAGAGTAATTTGGACTCCTCACGAGTGTATTTTTCATTTCCTTGCTTGCAAATCAAAGTTGAAAATAAAATGTAGCAATTTTGTTGACATTTATTGGATATTTCACCAGAGTTTAAGAAATGAAAATGAGATTCAAATTCGAAGTTTTGAAAGCCATAGATAATCCAAAAAACATAGGAGCTATACTTATTTATTCATAATCGAGGAGCACGGAATATTAGATCATGTACAATGCATTCCTCTCCTGGTTTCTTCTTGTCAAAAAGTAATATTTTCTACATCTCGCTGCGTATCTTTATAAGTTGTAGCCCGTAGCAGTTGCATTCTTTTTCAGGATTGTGTCCTGCTCCAAATGGTTAGTAGGTTTGGACTTTTTTCTTTTTTTTGACAAGTTTTCTTTCGTGTTGAACTCTTTTTTCAACACTTCATTGTATGGCCTACATGTACCTTGCCATTCTGTTTGCATATTGTGCTATAGATGAAGTGCTTAACCTTGTTCCTCTGTGTTGCCACTTTTGAGTTGGCTTGTGGGTATCGCTGCTGGATAATATGGTTGCACTTGAGCTAGTGGTAGTATTTGTAGTGGCTATGGTTGATGATTTGGTGCCAATAGAAGGTTCATCTCTCATTGATTTGCTTGTCTTTGCACTTCTATAGGGGAACGTTGCTATTGGTAGGTACTTTTTCTTTTTTTGGTTAAATACCTTGAAGGTTTAAAAAAGGCATGTTTGATTACTTGCCTATTACATATATAATAGCACTAAATGGATTAGTCTAGCTTCCATGGATTAAGTTTTAGACATGTTTGTGAGTAAGTGTGTGACCTTTTCGATGGTTATAGCCGTCCTTTTATGTTTTGAGTGTAGTTGTTTACTTCCACATACTCTTTTAGTGTATCATCCACTTCTCCTTTTGTTATTTTTGCTAAGGCCTCAAGCAAGATGTTGAATCCATAATGTAGGATTATGATTGTATATGCGAAGATGCCATTTGTTTTGGTGTCTACTACAACTTGGACAACACTTGTTTGTAGTGGATTCTCAACTGTGTCTTCATATTAGAGTTCTATTTTGTTAAGTATCCCTTTTAGGAGTCCTAGATATGAAATGGGTTTACATTTGTTGAGCTAGATTAAACACAAATCAAGGTTGTGAAGGTTGTAGCAAGTTTTGTACCATTTGCGATTCTATTTTGTTCTTTAAGTGGATTATTATTGTTGAGTGTAAGCTTGGAAGTGTCCATTAGATATTGGAGGTCATTGTAGTTTGTGAAGCCATTGATGTATGTTGTTGGTCTTTGCCTAGTGACATTTGCCAAACTCATCTAGTCTATTGTTAGGTACCTATGATGTTGTGGGTTGACATGATGATGCTCAATTTGGTACTAGGTATTCCTATGGTTTTGAATGTATAGCTTGAACATCTACGTATAAAGTTCGATGTATTTAGATGAATTCACATTATTTTATATTTATGGACACAAGGCATAGTTTATATTGTGTGTACCTTGTCTAGAGTCATATTTGCCTTTAGGGGTGTTGTTTATCTATAAAAGGAAGGAAAAGAAATCGTGTTAGTATGTTAATATGAAATTTAAGTGTAGTAAAGAAGATTTGGCCCTAGCCTTTGTATTAAATCCTAGAGATTAATATAAAAGGCAAGAAATTTCCATTGTACACATCTTTGAATAATCATTTGAACATCTCCATCTTGGAGCTTTTGAGGTTACACCTTCCACCACCATTGAGGGTGAGTTCTCATGATCACAATTACATGAGATGTGTATCATATGATCAACATATCATATATTTCTCCTTTGTTTCCAGCTATAGCTTCATTGTGCCATATGCAGCATATGAATATGATTCATGGCTATGGCATTTTTGGATGTGACTGTATTTTCTTAGTTTGAGTACTAATTCCTTTCATTTAGAAGTTCCTCTCATTCAATTGGTATTAGAGCCTTGCTTTAATCTTAGTTGGAGTCTATATCAAGTCATTTTCTAGTTTCAAGCACTAGAGACATGGTACAAAAGGTATAAATCTAGTCACAATTTGATAACAAATCATAATAGAACTAGCCAAGCTTCACTACTACTAATCATGATTATTTTGAAGCATTTGGGAGAGATTTGGAAGAAAATAGTGGAGATTTGACAAGTTTGGTAGGTCATCACTATTGTACAAGCCATTTTAAAGCGGTTGACAACATAAGTGAATACTTACATGTGTATTGTGTTATGGCTATTATGCTAAAGGGAATACTTCTATTGATAGGTCATCACTATTCTACAAGGCATTTTAAAGTGGTTGACAACATAAGTGAATACTTACATGTGTATTGTGTTATGGCTATTATGCTAAAGGGAATACTTCTATTGATGGTCAAAATATCATTAGAATAGCATGAAAAATGGAGAGGGAGTCTCTTTCACCAACCCAAATGTCAATGAGCTAGTGGCTGAGCAAGGTACTTTCCATGATTCCAAAAAGTATGTCCAACTTTCCCATGATGTTAAGCATATAAATGAGGGGATTATTCAGCTCAACAATGCTATGGATGTCGAGTTTGGTTATATGATCACCCACATGGATTCTAAGTTTGACTAACTAATTGTAGCCATAAATAATTTGGGCAGCAAATGGCCAAGCTCACATCCTTTTAATGAAACACTTACCTAACCCTCTAATGATGCATTGAAAAAGGGGCATATAAATCAACCACTTCCTTCGACATTTGAGTTAGAGAAATATCAAGAGAGGAAAATCAACATGTCAATTCAACTTTTGAAATTGGTAGTCGTTCAAAAGAGTAGCAAATCGACCCACATCTATGGCCTATATTTACAAGGGATGCACTTAATTTATGTCAATGAATTAAGACCAGCATGAAGACTTTCCTTCAAACCCTAGAGATGAGGAAGAATTTTACGGATGTGATCCTTTCTATAAGTCCTTTTATAGTCAATCCACTTACATGCCAAATAGGATTGAAGTGCCAAATCAACTTGATCTTGAGGATCGTATGAAAGGAGTTCTTTTCATGGATATCCATAATTTTAAAGGTAGCCATTAGTTGGGCAACCATGTTTTGGTAAACCTTCATATGGATATCACTCTTTAGGGCAAGATATCCATAGACAACACTCTTTTGGAGCCACATGGTAATAGGCAGCACTATTACTTTGACAAAGAATATTGGTGTGCACCATGCACTCAACAATGTGACATTGGGTACACTCCTATTGTTTCAAGAGCTTTGATTACAAAGCAGGATGGCTATCTCTCATTTAGCCTCTCACACACCACAAATGCTACGATATGTTTGCAATGAGCATGCACGACCTTCTTTCAAGAACAAAAGATGCACATTTCATGCTCCATGCTGAGAATGAGGGTGAGGGACCAAGAGAGCCATGCCTCCATCTTTTCTCATGTTTTCTTATGTCTTACCATGCTCTCCTATAATGACATGATAATTTTTTTTCAAAGAATTTATGGTTGTTAGATCTTCTTCTTTCCTTCCCATCTTCTACCAATTGTGCAATTAACAAATATAAAGAGAAAATCAACATCCCTGACTTCAAATATGACAATCCTTCTCCCATGGAGTTAGAGGAATGGGTGAACAAGTTGGAAATGCATTGTTTCTCTTTATCCATATATGGAGGAAGCAAATATTTATTAAGCTGCCCCGCATCTTGAAGGCTATGCTCACACATGTAGCACTATATTAACAAAATTGGTCAAGTATTTCAATCTCAAAAGGTTTCCAATAGGCCACCATTGATGTTTTTGTCTCTCTTATGAAAAAAGAAAAGTTAGAAAGGAAGTGATATGGACTTAAGAAAAGGGGTATTTTAGTGAGAGATTATTCAAGCATGTTTTTGAACCTATCTATGTATGTTGAGGGTATCTCAAACTCAACAAAGTTGAGGAAGTACATATTGGGCCTTGATCCAAATCTATCTTTGGAGGTTGATGAATGCAACCTACCACCATACATGATGATATTCAACTTGTTGAGAAGTATAATAAAAAATACCACAGAGATGTGGCAAATTTTCAGCCAAAAATAGTAGAAAGCTCTTAAGTAACCAATCCTTAAGATCAAGTTAGTATTTTAGCCAGTAAAGAGAAGGTTTTAAGCAAGAAGAAATGTTTCCAAATACATGTAGCAAAGTTCCTATATATCCTACAACTTATAGTTTAAACAAGGCACAAAATTTAGGCCTAATGCTAAAGCAAAAATAGAGTGTAAGTAGATAGACCTTCATGCAGATTTGAATCCAATAATATGCAAGAAAGCATGTATCAAACAATAAGCTAAATGATATGTATCAAAGTCCTTATATTTCCTATAGCTTAAGGTTTAAACAAGGCACAAACTTCAAGTCTAATGTTGAAGCAAAAATACAGGATAAGCAATATATCTTGATGCAGAGCTTAATCCAATAATATGCAAGAAATCATGTATCAAACAATAAGTTGAAGAATGTGTATTTGAAGGATTTTATGTTTCAAATGTGGAGAGAAGATGACTCCAAATCACAAGGCAAAATGCAAAGCAGAGAATGCTGAAGTTAGCATAATTATTAAGGATGATTTAGGTGATCAAGCACATGAGGGAGATTTGCTCCAAGTAGAGGCCTCTCCTACTTGATGAGCCACATGACTATGAGGAGGACAACCACAAAGAATTCTTTGATCCTATGGATGGGTTTCCTTTTGATCCTAGTGGATTTTATATGAATGATTTATGGGATGATATGTGTTCTCCAATGTTGTGTTCAATCTCTCATGATGCTTGGATGGGATGTAAAGGAGAGAACACACTTTGGCTCAAAGGGACAATCAAAGGGAGAGTTGCTCACATCCTCATTGATACGGGAACTCATAATTTTGTAAATACTATCTCTTAAGGATTTGAAGATATTTCCTCAAGAAACATATTATTCTTTACGAGTACAAATGACAAATGTGGCACATGAAATTAGCAATATCAAATATGTCCACAAACTCCTATAGTTGTATCACTATCATGCACTACCTCAGTGGATCTCATTGCCTTAGAGATGGGATCTATTGACACTATGCTCAGACGTGATTAGCTCAAACACCTTGGAAAATTTTTTGTGGATCTCGAGAAGATGCAAGTGGAATTTAATCGGCAAGGGCAACATTATTTTTTCATGGAATAGAGATGGAAATGAAATTTGCATTTGTGCAAATGCTAGTGGTCAAGGTGGTAGGGTTGTTCTATTACAAGACCATGGTGTAATTGCATACAAAAGTAGAAATCTTGATGTCAAGGAAATGACACTCATTTTTTTATAAGCAAGACGTACTTGCGACCCTCCATGCCATCAAGAAGTGACATTATTATCTCTATGGCATCCACATCAAGGTCTAAAGTAATTATGGAGTCTTGAAGTATTTGTTTCACAACATAAACTTTTTCCAAAACAAAGATAATGGTTAGCCATCCTACAAAATTATGACTTTAAGATCTCTTAGGGAAAGACAATATAGTGGGTTGATGTATTATCTCGCATGTGGGAATTCGTATTGATTGTCTCTACATTTATAAAGTTTGGATCCATGATATTCAAGAAGAATAAATGGATGAAAATGTTGCCATGTTAAAGCAAAAATTACAATAAGGTGACAACGAATAATTTCCCAACTTCAAGTGGCACAATGGTATCCTATGGTTCAAGGGATGAGTTTATTTGACACCTCTAACTAGCTTCAAGCAAAACATTCATTAAGGATGCATTTATCTTCATTGGAAAGACATCTAGGACTATTCAAGACATTTGATAAGGTCCACAAGAGCTTTTATTAGAGGGGACTTTAGAAAGATATGAAAGATTATGTATCTCAATGTTTACCATGTCAACAAAACAAGGATTCCTTAATGGTCTATTACAACCTTTGCTTATTCCTCATGGCAAATGGGCTGATATTAGCATGGATTTTTTAATGGGACTTTCAACCATTAAGCATGGGTGAAACGTGATCTTTGTTGTTGTTAATTGGTTGACTAAATTAGCTCATTTTATCCCTGCCACAAAGTCCAAGATTCAGCCAAGCAATTGATTAAGCAGTTTATAAAAGGAGTCTTCAAACTTTCCAATATGCCTATGAGGATGGATACAAAGTTTATGGGTAACTTTTTGAGAAGTTTATCCACTTCCATGGGCACTATTTTGAATCCAAGTACTACCTATTATCCTCAAACAAATGGTCAAACAAAGTGAACCAATTGATGGTCAAAAGTGTATTTGAGGCATTTTTGTTGTGACATTCAATGTTATTTAGACCAATGGATTCATCTTGTAGAATTTTGTTACAACAATACTAATTTAATTATATGAGCATTGGTATGTCACCTTTTGAGGCTCTTTATGATTAGAAAATCAAAGTATTCTCAACCTTATTCCATGATAATATGAAGCCTCAAGCTAGAGAAGAGTTAGAGATGATGGAGGCACTATGTAAATAGTGCAATAAAAACATTTGCAAGGATCAAGATACTATGAAGTCATATGTTGATGAAAGAAGAAGGCATGTAGATTTTGAAGTTGAAGATTGGGTATTCTTAAAGGTTCCATCTTAAGGGTGGACATAATAAATTGGCTCATAGATTTTTTGGTCTATATCAAATGATTGAAAGAGTTAGTACTCTTGCTTATCGACTTCAATGACATTCTTCCACATGCACATATGATGTATTTCATGTGTCTCAAATCAAGATATATGTGCAACATGACATCCAAGTACTTGAAAACTTACCACCTATTAATGAGAATTGTTTAATCATTTATGAATGCAAAAATATGAGTGGTAAGTGTCAAAAGGTTCTAAGGAACCTTATTATAATGGAAAACCTAATCAAATGGCAAGCTTTACCGATGCAGGATTCATGGAAAATGACTTCTTATTTGGACACCTTTTTTGGCTTCTTTAGGAAGATTTTTGAGTCACAAAGTAGTGGACAACATTTTGTAATTAATTGCCATCAAAATTAAAAATTTATGCCATCCATAGGTACCTTCGGATGTCTACTACATTTCTAGATCTGATTCATCTCAATTGGAGGTTTCTATCCAAAGTTATGGGCTTTTTACCATAGTAATCTTATTCAAGTCAGCATTTAGGATTTTCATAGTTTCGTATTAGTGATGGTGCTTTCTTTCTATGGAGGACTCCAAGGCTTGCTCCCATGCAAACAGTAAAGTCCATGAAGGCGTAAGCTCAATTGATTTTGGTTGGGCAAGTCAAAAAATAGTTGTGAAATGTAAAATGGTATGTGCAAGGTGAGAGGAGGCCCATCTAGGCTAATGCAAAAGGAGGTTGCCTCAAAATTTGAGGACATATATAAAAACTAGAAAGTGAATGGATAGGCTCATTCTTGTGATGTGCAATCTTGAGAGCTATCTTCTTACTTTTTGCATACTTCTTGAGAGAGAGAGAGAGAGAGAGAGAGAGAGAGAGAGAGAGAGAGAGAGAGAGAGAGAGAGAGAGAGAGAGAGAGAGAGAGAGAGAGAGAGAGAGAGAGAGAGAGAGAGAGAGAGAGAGTAGAGAGAGAGAGAGAGTGTGTGTGTGTGTGTCTGTGTTTGTGTGTTGGAGGGGGGGAGAGTGTGAGATAAAGTGAGAGACCAATGTGGAGAAGTTTTTACTTCCTCTCCTTCTTCCTCTTGTTTGAGGGGATTGCATGATGATTAAGTAAAAGCAGGTGGAGCTTGCTTGAGGCGTATTGCAAGGATGGTCGAGGCATGGACAAGCCTTTTGCAAATAGACTAAAATGAGAAGGTAAATTGAGGAGTTCACTATATTTATTTAGAGAGTTTGCAATGGCAATGTGAGAGGTAGCCATAGCCATGTTGCTTGAGATTCTTCAAGCAATAGACATTTTGTTAGGTCGCAGGATAATCCATTATCATCTTCTTTGCTTCATCTCATTGGCTTCTATTTCCATTGCATCCATTGTGAAGTTTTCACCCCTCAACATGGCTTGTTAAGGATGGCCAAGTAGGCTAGTTTGTGGCCTAGTCAAAAGGCCTAAAGGCTTTATGAGATGGCCAAAAGGTTTCTTAGGCCTAGGCTTTTTGGCTAATTACGCATCAAAGGGCCTATCCCAAGGTAGAGGAAACCCCCACCTTCACCCCCAAGGACCACTCAAATCAAGTAAAATACAACTGCATGCCTCATGAATAGCGATAACATACCTGCCCAATCACCTTCCTATGACCTTCCATGAGGCATACATGTAGAGGGGTGCATAACACAAACTCTAGGACACTAACATGAAACTCAAAAGAGGACAAATGTGCTTGCAACATAGTAACCTTGAACCATTGTCAATAGAAGAGTGGGAGATCTATGAGGCATTTAACATCCATGACACCACATAGCCTTTTACACTCAAACCTTAACAAAAGGGTAAAAGGAACATGGATGAGCACCTTGGGACATTCCCACCTAAGTACCCTAGGTTTTGCATGCTCACACTAGTGTACCGTGAGCAAAAGGGTAAAAGGAACATGGATGAACACCTTGGGACATTCCCACCTAAGCACCCTAGGTTTTGCATGCTCACACTAGTGTACCGTGAGCAAAAGTTGTGATCTCATACCTTGATCTTGCTCTCATAGAAGATATAGCATTGTTTTAGAAGTCAGAGGTCTTTGGCTCTTGATAGTGCAACAAAAGAAAACTTTATACAAGGAAAAAAGGTTAGTTATATATCAGGCACAATGTTTTGTAGTTTTGGGATCCACCAGCCATAGAAATTTGGATTGTACTCCAACTCAGCAAAAGAATCCAAGTCAATTAGTTTTGAAGCTAGTCCATAAATGTAAGTAATCACATCATCAAGCAAGGATGATCTTGCAAAGTGACTGGCAATGTGTAACTCCTCTTTAATGACTTATCAAGCAATGGGTGGTAGTTCAACTTTTGTGGTAAGCTCAGATGCTGAGCCAAGATGATAGAACATAAGGAAGTAGTCTCATAGTAAATTGGAACATATTGAAGTGTAGTGAATATACGATGCTGCTCAGCCATTGTCATAAGATGATTGCCATCAGAAGTAATCTCAAGTCGATGAGAAAACCATTTATGCAAAAATGGACTTGAGGAATTGCAATTTTGCTCAAGTTCATCAAGTGTTGTGACCGGTCTTTAAGTTTGGTCATAGAAGCATAAGAGGGAATAAGTTGGCATGACTGCAATTGCTTTTGAGGAAGGGTTTTAGCATATTCATATTGAACTAAGAGGCTATTATGGTAGAGGAGTTCCCCCTCTTTCCAAGTGGGATGCAATTTGAATGCAACTCATTTAATCTCATAATCAACAATGCCTAAATTGATCATTGCAAACAACTTGGTATAAGTAGTGAATATAGGATCAAATTTGAGTAGCCATTCTATTTCAAAGGAATTGAAGTTCTTGGCCAAATGAACAGCCATGATTTTGAGTGGTCGACAAACAAGCAAAGGCTAGAGAGTCAAAGGAGGGTTAGGCTTAGTAGGGCTAATTTGGAGGTGAGTCTGAGTAGCTTCCTCTAGAGCATCTTGGGCTTCAGCTAGCTCAACTTGGTTGAGCTAATGGTGTGGGTTAGTAGGGATATTAGTAGCTACAACCTTAGGGTTTGAAAATTCAAGCACACTACTTTTAACCACTGTGTCTGTGTTAGTAGAAGTTTTATGTACATCACTCTACTTCACATTATGGGAAGAAGGGTCATTCTGTGTGATACTAGAAGAAACAAACGATGAGATTTTGTGTCACTGAACCTTGGAGTAAACCACTCATAGAAGTTGGGATTGTACTGTAATGAAGCATGGCCATTAAGAAGTTGTGGGTCATGTGTGAAGTAGAAAATAGATCTAACGACATCAATCATCATGTTGCTTTGTCCCAATTGACTTGCAATGTGTAGCTCTTCCTTTGAATGAAGTTTCTCACATAAGGGATCTATTTCAGCAAGTTTAGAAATGTTGACACTGCAGATAGCCACAATCACTCTTTGAGATGTAGGTGCTACATATGCTGGATCATGTATGGAAGTCCAAAGTGCCTTTCTTTGCTCATCAATAGTCATTAGATGGTTGCCATACCTTGTAGCTAAACTTTGACTAGAATACAATTCCTTTCAAACTCACTTTGTCCTTCTGTTTTCTTGGCTAATGTTGCAATGTCTTCCTTGCTTGCCATGCACTACTTGGGTAGATAACATGAATCAAGCGATGTTTCTCTTGCTCTACCTTTGTCATTTTCTTCATGACTTCTCCCATAGTTCCTAGATAACACCAATAAATTTGTGATTGCTCTAACCATGTCAGAGGCCTTTCTAAGAGCTTCTCATCCTCAGTAGTCTAAATTCCAATATCAGCATGAAGTCAATAGAGTTCATCTAATTCCTTGAAACTCGTAATCTTGGATTGATACTTTTGTTGCTCCATATGTTCTAAAGCCTTCATGAGAGATCTCTTAATTGGCTTTAAGTGCACTAGAGCTTCTAACCAAGAAGAAAAAGGCTTCTGAGTCATTAGATTCATTGTGCTCTTTGGGCTAGAGTTAGTATTTTGTTGTGAGACTAAAGTACTAGAGGCTTGGTCCTTAGCTAAAGTGATAGGTTTGGTTATAGCCAAGGATTAGGGCTCCTCCTTGAAAGTGGAAGTAGTAACTTTTGAGGCAGTGGATTGGTCAATTGTGTCAGTCAAAGATGATGGAGCAATAGGATCCTTAGACTTTTGGGAGGTAGTATTGGTCTTCAAATTTCCATATTTATTCTTGACAATACTCTTGAAGGGAGGTCATTGATCCTATAATGTTTTTTTAGTCCTCCCTTGTGGATCCTTTTTAGTGAAGTGAGCAATAGGCTATTGCTGCTAGATGTTTTGTTTTGGCTTGGGTGACAAAGGTTCTTGGTTGATGGGAGTGGATGTTTTAAGGGATCGAAAAATTTTGTGGGTTCTTGCTTGTCAACACTAGAGGGATCTATAGTGTCAACTTCCTTAGACTTTCTATTTTAGCATGAGCAGTAGCACCAACTAGTGAATGCTTTGTGTCCTCTTTTTGATTCAATGATTGCTTAGTCATTACAGGTTCCTCTTGTGGATTAGCAAGTGCTTCAGGTTGTTGTACTTTCAAAATTGTGGATATAGGTATCTCAGGAACTAGCTGCTTAGTGTCAATTTGTATCTCCATAAGTATCTTGGTCCTTGACCTAGATTTTCATTTGGGTCTCTTTCTCTTTCTCTTGAATTTTGATGGACCTTGGACTATGGTCATTGGAGGTGGCTTTGCGAGTGGTTTGAGCTAAATCCAATAGTTTCCCACAGAAAACCCTTGAGCACATAGCAACCCTTTGGAAACCCTTTGAAAACCCTTGAGCACATAGCAACCCTTTGGAAACCCATCGTCGGTTTGTGCTAGCTCTCTAGTGACACTTCCAATTATATACCCTAATATTATATTTCTTCTAGATGAATTTCTCTTTCTAATAGCTTGAGAAGCTATTGTGGTGGTCCTAGCCACCTTGGGCTTTACTTTGCTACCAAGAGGATTCACATTAAGTGGTTCTCTCTTGTTTGCATGTACCTTGAGTAGCTCTTTTAGAACTCTTTGGCCATCCTCACTAGGTTTTTGATCTAACTCTAAGACAAATTGCTTGCCCTTCCTTGGAGAAGAGACAAGGTTCCTTTTACTGAAAGTAGTGACAATTTGGATAATTATTAAGCTCCAGTATATTCAGTGTGCTTCATAGTCCACAATACATTTGGTCACATACTTGAAAGTTCTTCGAAGCACAACCTCTCTACTTGTATCTTCCCGATTTGGAAGGATATAAAAAACAATAGGAAGGCTCTCAGTCTCTATAGTTTGAAGAATCTTGCATCGTCCTAGGAGGGGAGAAGGTGATCCTCCAAAAGGTTTGATGACTGCATTTGTTGGGACTAGTTCAAGTTGAACAATCACAGACCATACATCATACGTGAGGATGCTATTATCAGAACCTTTGTTGATGAGAGCATCAATGATGAGCTCTCGCCTAGCAGTTAGTTTGACCTTAAGATATGCATAAGGTATTAGCTCTTCATCTTTCGGGTTAGTGTTGATGGCTTTGACCTTTCGAATGTTAGGCTCTATAGACCGTGTGAGGGTACTACTTGACACCTTGTGTGTTGGATGGTTGTGATACATATGAGTGAAGCCACACTCAATTCACCTAAGGTCAATCTTTGTGAATGTGCTTATCTCCATTGGGTTTGCTAGCCATGTTAAAATATTGAGGAGCATGCTACAATGGATCATTGATGAGTAAGAAGACAATCATAATGGACCATAAGTAATGACAAAGAGAACAATTGATATTACTAAAGCATAATTCAAGTACAACTAAATGAGAATGATATGATAAAGTGAGTGTGGGGATGAGTGCCTTTTATAGGCTTATAATATGTGGTGTTGGTAGGTGGCAGAGAGTGGAAAGCAACCATTGTATTTCAACTAATGTGGTTTTAATCAAGTATGCATGAAGTGACCTAGTCTAAGGTTTCTAGTTAGTGTGATCATTTACCTTGATGTTCCATACAAAGAGGCTACAATGTGGGTGTGATCATGTTTCTCAACACCCCTCCTCAATCACAACTATAAAAAGCATTGGGTATACAAAGGTTGTTATGAGTAGAACCTTACTAAGTGTAGACATGGAAAAAGCGACCATATAAAGCTAGAGGCTATCATAAGGCCTCACTAAGTGTGTAGAGGCTGTGGTGCACATGTTACATGAGGAGTAAAAGAGCTCATGGAAGGAACATCAGGCAAGCACACACACAAAATCTAAAAAATTCTTATTAGAATTTGAGGTGCAAAAGGACTAATGGGTCCTATCCTTTTTCTCTTGAGTGTCTTCTTCTTCTTCTTCTAACACCATATTAGAGAACTTGGAAATTTCTCAAGTTTCAATTTCAAATAAGTGATAAATATTTGACCACGTGACTAAATCTTGATCCATATTTGAAAGTGGGATTTGGGAAGGTAGCTTATATAGCATTTAGGGTAGACTCCACCTTTAAATAAGACAACAAGATTTGACCATGTGGTCAAATAATAAAGGATTTGGGGGTTCCCAAAGTGCATGGAAATTCCTAAAATCCCTAATATAGTGTTTTCTTCTTCATTGTTGTCTTCATCTTCTTTGACTATTGCAAGGTATTCTCTTTGAGATTTTTTCCTAGCATGACAAAACTTCTCAGTATGTCCAGGTCTTCTACAAAATTCATAAATTATGCCCTTTTTTACTTTTTTCTTCATATAGAGGAGTTGTTGGTCTCCTCTTGAAGTGCTTGTTTCTCCTTTGTTTTTGATTTTCTTTTGTTGGGAGTACAGGGCCACCGTGCCCACACCCACATTGGGTGTGAATGTACCCTTCAGGGTTGTACCATATTCATATACCTATATGAAAATCCCAAGTGGTACACTATCATTAACCTAAGTGGTACACTATCATTGTACCCACATATTGATTTTGTATATGTTTCCCTCTCTCTCTCCCTACATTGACATTGACATCTTGGCTTTTGGAGTAGGAGATTGAGCAATAATCAGTGAGAAAAGTCTGTAGTTAGTGGCAGTCATTTGGACTTTCAACTTGCATCAGAAACCACCATTGCTCATTGGCTTCCCAAGTACATGAAATCCCTCATAGCTTGCATTTTACACTAGAAGACCTTGACAAGTAATCATTGAACCTTCCCAAAAGTGGAACCTCATTAACAAGCATCACCTCAGCCATAAAATAGGCAGTGTGGATAGTCCTGCATTGTGCTTGTTTACTGACAAGTTATAGTTGAGTCTTGCAGACTTGAGGCCACTTTATTGGTCATGATCATCATGCCTATCACTTGAACAAGGCATGTATACCACCTTAGCATTGGATTGAAGATTCCTTTGCACAAGAGTAGCCTCTTCCAAATAGCATGATCTAGTAGCATTGCGCTTGGTTTTGGATAGCATACTTATTGATCTATAGCTTGGTCTTTGGCTTGTTGTTGATGCTCTAGTAGACACTCTAACATTTGGGAAAAGGTTGGCAACTTCGATAGGCATTCTTGGTCACATTGACTTAGATCACATTGAATCTCTTAATTAATAAGAAAGTCGGATGATGATGAGGATAGCACTTATGTAGAGCATCTAATGCTCATGTAACACAGTTATGTGATGCTATTTTGATGCTAGTCATTGTTGGATAGATTGTCACAGGTTTTGATATACTTTGTGGCTTGCATCGACCTGATTTTGCTAAGTTTTCAATCGTTCTTTTCTTACTAATTACTGTGGTTGAAGTTACTTATTAAGGGAAAAGCTTTATGCATACTATGGCTACACATGTTTGGATGATATATGGGTATGCCATATGGTGGTACTGATGCTTGGGATTCTAAAAGGGAAGTAGAACCTAGGAGGAAGAATCTTGGCGATGAGAGCTGTGGCACATGGAGAGCAAGAGCAAGAGAGAGAGAGAATCAAAAGTGGAAGCTCCAACAACCACAATGTGTGGCCGAGCCTTCCTTTATTCAAACTGTCACTAAAAGAATAAAGAATAAGTGACTGTGACGGGTTCTCGCCACCTGCGGTGTGCAGTGGTGGGTATTGTCAGTGTAGTAATACACAAGCGGCTAGGCGGAGGCACCTTTACCCCCAACAATCTCCCACTTAAAGGAGAATCTACCCTAGTGAGAGAGAAAAGAGAAGAAAAAGGCAGTGCAACATGTACACATGTACAACAGGATGAGAAAAAAGACGTCATCTCATCCAACGCCCATCAATCTCCTGAGGAAGGCAAAGCGCTCTATAGTGAGGCTCTTTTGAGCAAGTCTGCAGGATTCTGCTTAGTTGGAATCTTGACAAGGTCAACGGACCTGTCCTCAATGACCTCGCGAATGAGGTGATACATCACCTCAATATGTTTCGTCTTCGCATGGAAGATCGGATTCTTGGCCAATTGAATGCCACTCATAGAATCCGAATGTAGTGTAGGCATAACATCTGTCATATCAAGGTCTGCAATCAAATGGCCTAACCAAATAGCCTCCTTGCAAGCCTCTGTGATGGCTGCAATATACTTGACCTCTGTAGTAGAAAAAGCCATACACTTCTACGCCCTGGACATCCAAGAGATAGCCCCTCTAGCATAAGTGAACACATAGCAAGAAGTGGACTTCCTACTATTTGCATGTCCTGCATAATCAGAGTTAGTGTACCCCATGACTCTTATATCGTGGCTGCCATAGTAAATACACATATCTATTGTGCCCTTTAGGTACCTTATGATACCCTTCACGGCATCCCAATGTTTCTTGCCAGATGTAGCCATATAACGTGCCGCAACCCCAACTGCAAAAGCAATATCTGGATAGGTGGCTATCATGGCATACATAAGACTGCCCATGCCTGATGCATAGGGAATCTTGGCCATCTTGGCCCTCTACTCATCTGTTTGCAGACAATCGGCTTGTGAAACCTTCACATGAGATGGTAATGGACTACCAATAGGCTTAACATCTTGCATATATGGAAGCACTCAAGGACTTTATGAATGTACTCCCTCTAATAGATAGAGTAGTCTCTGCTGAGATCTATCGCCCGTAATGTGCATAGCAAGTATATGAGAGGCCTGTCCTAGATCTTTCATCTCAAAGCTCTTCTTGAGCTGAGCCTTAAGAGCATCTAGCTTCTCATGAGCTGTCCTTGCTAAAAGCATGTCATCCACATAGAGTACCAAAATCAATAAAGAACCGTCACGGGCTTTCTTCGTGTACAAGCATAGATCCATAGCACTGCGACTATAGCATGTGACTGCATGAATGCATCAAACTTATGATACCATTCCCTAGGTGCGTGCTTCAAGCCATATAGACTCTTCTTTAACTTGCACACTAGATGTTCCCTGCCAGGGTCTACAAAGCCCTTAAGTTGCTCCATGTAAATCTCATCATGCAAGTCCCATGTAAAAAGTCCGTTTTGACATCCATTTGGTACAAGTCCAGGTCAAGGTGTGCAACCAAGGCCAAGACTAAGAGTAGGGTGGTCATCTTGACCACAGGAGAAAAGACTTCATCAAAGTCAACACCATGCTCCTGCTTAAAGCCCTTAGCAACCAATCGAGTCTTGTATGCCAGCTTGGGGTGTCCAAGGGTATTTTTCAGCTTGTACACCCACTTGCATGGCAAAGCCTTCTTACCCTGAGGCAAGGAAACCAAATCCCAATTCTGATTCTTATGTAATGAGTCAAGCTTAGACTGCATAGCCCTCTCCCAAGAGTGACAATCAGCCATGTGCATAGCCTCATCATAAGTGAGAGGCTCTCCTACATCTGTAACTAGTACATAATCCATAGAGGGCACAAAATGGTCAGGAGGTTGTCTATCTCTAGTAGAATGCCTCAACCTAGGTTCTACTACTTGAACAAGATCCTGTCTAACATCAGTATGTCTAACATCTGGGCCATGAGCATCAAGTGATGTTGTACGTTGTCTAGCTGGCCATGGAGCAGGCTGAATGGGAGCAGTGGCTCCTCCTGAAAGATAACTCTATGTACCTCAACCACTTTCTCAGGCTGCATATGCATTTTGTCCTCATGAAAGATAACATCATGGCTATGGATCACTTTCCGTGCCTGCGGATCCCATAGACCGTAACCCATCTCTCATGTATCTCCATAGCCCATGAAAATGCATTTGACACTTTTAGGATCCAGCTTATTGCGTTTGTCCTTGGGCACATGGCAGAATGCCTCACATCCAAAGACACGCAAATGATGATAAGAGGGGGGCTTGCCTGCCCATACCTCCTTTGCAACCTGAAAGTCAATGCCACTGCTAGGCGACCTGTTAATGAGATGCACTATAGTAGTAATTGCCTCAGCCCAAAAGTGCTGCAGTAAGCTAGCCTGGCTAAGCATGCTATGGACCCTTTCTTGAATGGTCCTATTCATGCGTTCAGCCATACCATTCTAGGGTGGGGTGTAAGGGGCGGTCAATTGACACTTAATACCATGCTCATCACAAAACTGCTCAAAAGCATGTGATACATACTCACCCCCAGTATCTGACCTTAGGCATTTTAGCCTTTTCCCAAACTGGTTCTCTGTTAATGCAAGACAACGTCGAAATGTGTCTAAGACATCAAAATTTCTCTTTATGGGATAAGCCCAAACCTTATGTAAGCAATCATCTATGAAAGTAACAAAATACTTTGCCCTGACAGGGCATGGGCCCACATACATCTGAGTGCATAAGAGCCAAGGGCTCACCCATGTGCTTCTTACCAAAATTTTTATGCGTATTTCTAGTTTGCCTACCATAGAAACAATGATCACAAGAATCAAAACGCGAAGAGTCAAAAGGCAGAAGATAATGCAAAGCACGGAGCATTTTCATTCCTTTAAGGGACATATGTCCCAAATGAGTATGCCAGAGGGATACATGGGGGATACAACCCATAGACAAAACATGATTCAATGTAGCTCCAGATACAAGCAAGGGATAGAGGTTGCCAAACTTGGCACCTCTTGCAAGCACAAGCCTGCCACGAGTAATCTTCCATGCATAGTCTCCAAAAGATACAAAATGCCATGCATCATCAAGCTGTCCAGTTGACATAAGGCTGCGAGTCAACGCAGGTACATGGTGTACATCATACAAAACAAAAGAACTGCCAAAAGGAAACTGCAGAGCCTAACATCTCCAATGCCCATAATGTCAAGAGACCTGCCATCACCAAGATGCACAGAATGAGAGATGGTACGATAGGTGTGAAACCAATCTTTATAGGGTGTCACAGAACGAGAGATGGTACGATAGGTGTGAAACCAATCTCTACAAGGTGTCACATGAAATGACGCACCCGAATCCAAAAGCCAGCACTGCGCATACATAGAATGTGTCTCAGAAGCTTGTAAGGCATCGCATGAAGAAGTTGCGAGTATGTAATCCTCATCTGAATCAGTGGCTTGCATGACATTAACCTCTTCTATCTTCACACTGGACTTTGTAGGTACAATACTACGCTTAGAAGACTTTTCCTACACTTTCTCTTTTCATTTTTCCTTGCGCTTATCATCGCACATCTTATGGCACTGCGGCCTAATATGTCCTGCTTTCCCACAATAATGACAGGTGAGATCAAACTTCCATCCATGGGACTTACTATGGCCACATGACTTTGACCTAGACTTCTAAGAGTCCTTGCCCTTATGATCATTATCATACATGCCATGTCTGCCACCTCTAATGGTCAATGCATGTGAAGAGCGAGAAGCATAATTGTTTCTCCTGTTGATTTCCTCAGTCAATAAAGCACTCTCAACATCTTTGATTTTCAGCCCATTAAGCTTGTTCGTGCATATGACAGTACGAAAGACATCCCATGATTCAAGTAAGGTGCCACAACCAGAAACAACGGGTGCAAGTTGTCTTTGAACTCAATACCTTGTGACAACAGATTCTTCATGATAGCATGAAACTGACTGAAATGAGATGATAGGGATGTCCCCTCCGTGCAAAGGTCCATTAACTACTTCAGCCAATACATCTATGACGCAGGACTCTGTTGTGCATAAAGCTCATGAATCTTCTCCCATAAGTCCCATGCACTCTGATTCTCATCTTCAACAAAATTATGATGGACCTCTTCTAAGAGTGACAAGATAATGGTAGAATTGCATAGCTCATCAACTTCCATCCAAATATAATCATCCATATCCTCGGGTTTAACACCTTTGAAACACAAGGGTTTAATCTGCAACTTCTGCACCAAAACCTGCCATATTTGGGACTTCCAATACCCATAGTTGGTACCATCCAACTTGGCAATGTTAAAGAGAGATGTGTCTTTCATATGACCAGCCATACTGTCCCACATCAAAGCAAAAATGCAAAATTGCAGGTTGTTGTAATGAGTAGAAAATGCACTAAAACCATTGCTAAAACTAGCTGAAAGAGTGGATATGACCAAGAAAACCACCTGTCCGCCAAATACGACCAAGAGAACATTAAACAGTAAGCATTACCCTCATACAAGTGCTCAAAATCTGCAGATTTTAGCTTGCTGGAATAAATTACAGCAGTATATAAAATTGTCCCAAAGTGAAGCAATCACTGATACATATGTCACTACAACTGCCAAGTAGCAAGATACATCCAACAACGAGTGCCAAGGGGCAAGAAGGTACCAAGAATTGTCAAACCAATAACCTGCCACAGGCAAGAGACATCTCATAGGTCTAGAAGTCATGCATGTAATGGGTCTCAGGGTAAGAGGAGAGACCAAGCACAAGCAAGAAGTTCAATGCATAACCATCCAAGATGCATACAAAACTGACAAAACTATGATAGAGATTAGGTGCCTGCCCCAATAGGCATATCAAATCAGTCCACTACAGACTAATTGCAGACATAAAGCTTTCAAGAGAGCAAATGCATGTAATTGTCCCACAAGTTTAAGCTCAAGTGTAAGTAAAAATCTGTGTACATCCGAATATGCCAAGAGGCTCCCATTGGAAGTAAAGTCAGATGCAAATAGAGCAAGCAACGCAAAAAGAAGCATTTGACAATCTCCAAATACATCGGTATGATCATTCAAATCTCCAGTAAGCACCCCATATCCAAGAACCAATGCATAGTCCAAGTAAATGAGCTTCAGTCCACTGTATTACAACAGCATATTCATTGCCAAATGAAGCTCAATCGGTGCCCAAATTTGCTCCAAATCAGTCCCAAAGCATAGACATAGCATCCCATAACATCCGTGTATCACCGGACATCAATAGGCATCAAATGGGCAATGCTAAGAAGCATCAAACATTAAATGTCAAGTGCTGCCCTATTTGTAACAGTCCTGGGACTATGTATACAACAATGGCTGAAGGTGGAAGCACTCATATCGATCGCTAGGAGCCAAGATCCAATGTCGAGGAGTCCGCCGGGAAGGTTGCAAATAGTGTCGGGAAGCCGGGGAAGGAGTTGGAAATGCCAGGAGGAGATCAGCCCAGCCCCCTAAAAATGCGCCGCATTTTGCGCTGGTTGCTCGTGGGGGCTGGGGGGGTCTTTAGCAGTGCTACTAAGCACTTGGCAAGGAATAGAAGATTCTGATGTAGCCCTGCAAGGTGCTGAATGAAGGCCGAAAGATCGGGGAGGAGGCGGGAGATCAAAACATACCTACAAATGAAGGTGACATGGTTGCCATTGGAGCTCGAGTTGAAGCTTTTCAAATCAAGGCTGAAGAGAATGTTGGGCAAGCTCCAATGCCTTTGCTCTGATACCAGTTGAAAGGAAGTAGAACCCAGGAGGAAGAAGCTTGGTGGTGAGAGCTATGGCAGATGGAGAGCAAGAGCAAGAGAGAGAGACTCTCAAAAGTGGAAACTCCAACAACCACAACGTGTGGCCGGGCCTTCCTTTATTCAAACTGTCACTAAACGAATAAAGAATAAGTGATTGTGATGGGCACCCGCCACCTGCTGGGTATTGGCAGGTACTGTCAGTGTAGTAATACATGGGCGGCTAGGTGGAGGCACCTTTACCCCCAACACATTCAACTTTGCATTTGGATATGCTTTGATAGAGCTTAGATCTTGGTTTGGAGCTTGAAAACATTGTCTTGGTTGTGAAAAATTGCAAGTTGCTATAGGTACCATACCTATAAGAGATTTTGGTTGAGCTATATGCTTCTGATGAAGCTCTCTAGTACTTATTTGGTACTATCATAATAGCATATGCTTGAGTAGTGATTGCACATGCCTTGTGCCTCATATCTCTGCTGAAACATATCAGTTTATGTATACATTTTGATGCTATACATTGTGAATAGCAAGTACCATTTGTAGATGGGGCTTAGAGCTATCATATGCTATTTGATGATGCATTCATGTATGCTACTAATTTGAAATGTCTTGGCTATGCTAGAATATGATCAAAAATCAATACTAAACAATAGAATTTGAAAATATCTTGCGCATTGGATTTTGCATCTTTTCTTGATCAATTGTGTGACACTTTGGGCTTGTCTTTGGTGACATACATGGTAGAAGCGGTGCTATAACATCTTGGTGCAAAAAAACATGTGAAGCCTATTAAGAGTAAGGGGATATGACCAACAAACATAGAGCCAGAATATTGGGATGATTTGGATGAGCTTGCATGCTCTACAATTGAGCTTTTAGTTGTAGACTCTTTGTTGTTCAACGTAGAGAAGTTGGATTTTGCCTATGTTATGTGGACAAGACTTGAGGAGTTGTATGCTCAAAAGAATGCTGCTAGAAAGGTTTACTAGCTAAAGAAGTAGATGGATCTTTGCATGAAGGAGGGTACGACCATGTATGTACATCTCAATGAGTTCAACTTGATTTTTAGCCAATTGGTTGCTTTGAAGTTTAATATTGATGATGGGTTCAAGGCCACTTTCTTGCTATGCACTTTGCTTGAATGTTGTGATACATTCAAGACAGCCATGGGCAATTCTAATGCGATGCTGCTGTACTCCAATGTGGAGAGCTCTTTGCTTATGGAAGAGTTGAATAGATAGAATTATGCTTCCAGCAAGTCTTCCAGCGCATTGCATACTAGAGTTAGGTCTCAACAGAAGGGAAAAATTGAAAATAAAGGACGTAGTAAATCTAGTGGTGGGAAAGATGTAGAGTGCCATCATTGTGGCAAGAAAGGTCTCTTTAAGCGTGATTGCTATAAGTGGAAGAAAGAGAAAGCCAAGGGTAAGAAGATTAATGATAGCAAGGATGAGAAAAAGGATAGCTAGCCTGCAAAGAAGAGCAATGTCAAGATAGAGGAAGTCAATGTCCCCACCTGAGAGTAACAACAATGGTGATATCCTCTTTGTCTCTTCTTGCTTTAGTGCACACTCATTGGTAGCAGATTTGATGATGTCATGCATATTTGGATCTTGGATTCAGGTGCTTCATTTCATGTTACACTCCAGCATGAGTGGTTCACTGATTACAGTGGTGGTAAACATGGTGTTGTCCACTTGGGGGACAACTATGTTGTAGGCATTGGTAGTGTGCAGTTGGAATTTTAGCATGGTTCAATCTTTACTATTCATCATGTGAGGCATGTACCCCATCTCAAGAAGAGCTTGATAAGCACATAGCAACTAGATGATAATGGCTATCGCACTACTTTTTTGGGGATGACAAATGGAAAATATGTAAGAAATCTAGGGTCATTGCTAGAGGATCTAAGAGTGATACCTTGTATCCATTGCATGTATCTAGTGTGCGTGACCATGTTGTTGTCATTATCGAGTAGCCAAGTGTTTCTTTGTGGCATGGCCCATTGGGACAGATGAGTCAAACTAGAATGAAAGTGATTTCTCATTTGGGTTATTTTCCATGTTTGAGATATGGCAGATTTTGATCATTGTGATCATTGTGTCTATGGTAAACATGCTTAGACATCACATAAAAAGTCTCTTTTATTGAAATTGGTACATTCAAATGTATGTCAAATGCCAGGGTTGTCTCTAGGGGGAAATAAGTATATCACTTTTGTTTGATGATGCTGCATGTAAAGTATGGGTGTATCCTATTCATCGTAAGGATGAGGCTTTGTATGCGTTCAAGAGATTCCTAGCATTGGCTAAAATATGATTGGTAAGTCACTCAAGTATCTTTGCTCTGACAATGGTAGGGAATATGTGCTAAAATCCTTTCAAGAATTTTGTGACAATGAAGGCATAAAGAGGGAGCTTGCTGCCCCTCATAATCTACCCCAAAACAAATTCATAGAGTGTATGAATCAAACCATTCAAGATAAGGTCCGAACAATGTTGTCTCATGCTGCATTACCTATGGTTTTTGAGCAGAGGCTATTATGACAGTTGTTCACTTGATCAATTGATCATTGAATAGGTCTTTGTGGGGGAGAGTTTCTCAAGAAGAGTGGTCAGGCAAGCCACCTTCATATGCTCATTTGAGAGTATTTGGTTGAGAAGCATTTGTGCATATCCATAAGGAAGAACACAACAAACTTGAGCCAAAGTCCTGTAAATGCATTTTTCTAGGATATGGTGATGAGGGTGAAATGGGGTATAGATTATGGAATCCCAAGAAAAGGAAAGTAGTATGCAGCAATGATGCTATCTTCCATGAAGACTGCATGCATAAACAACCCGAAAAGATAGAGGAGGTTAGAAGGAATGTATTTAGGGAAGATGTACATGTAGGACAGTAGAGAATGCCCATTGGACAACAATAAATGCTTGCTATAAATGACCCTAAAAATTCAAGGAATCATGCTAAAAATGGTCGACAAGGTGTTGCCCATGGATGTACCACAATCTTAGCAAGATATCACGTAGTTACGACATCCAGATGTGGTAGGACAGCATGCTAAAATTTCAAGGCAACAAGCTGTAAATGCAGATTTGCAAGCCCCATACTCCACAAATGTTGAATCTTCAGTTTGTAGTTTGATCCCATCTTCAAGGCCACCTGATAGGTTTGTTCCTAGTGCTCAGTATGTTGCTGATTATGTCATGTTGATTGATTGTGGTGAATTGTCATGCTTCAAGGAAGCAATGGATAGACAAGACAACAAGAAGTTGTTTAAGACTATGTTGTCAGAGATGGAATCTCTAGAGAAGAATGGCACTTGGGACTTGGTGTATTTGCCTAAAGGGAAAAAGGTTCTACCATGCAAGTGGGTTTATAAGATGAAAGTCACTTCTCGTTCCTTGCCAAAGTACAAAGCACAACTTGTTGCAAAGGGGTATAAGTAGGAACATGGGATGGACCATGTAAGTGGGTTTATAAGATGAAAGTCACTTCTGGTTCCTTGCCAAAGTACAAAGCACAAATTGTTATTGCAAAGGGGTACAAGTAGGAATATGGGATTGAATTTGATGAAATCTTCTCTCATCTAGTCAAAATGACTACTTTGAGGACCATCTTGGGCTTGGTTGCATCTGAAGATATGGAATTCATGTACATGGATGTAAATATTGCTTTTTTACATGGTGATATGCATGAAGACATCTATATGCAGTAGCCTGAGCATTTTGTGGCAAAGGGGAAAGATAAGATAGTATGCAAACTCAACAGGAGTTTATATGGACTAAAACATGCACCTCAACAATGATATCATAAGTTTGATGCATTTATATAGTCTCAAGGTTTTCATAGGAGATAAGTGGATCACTGCTTATACACCAAGAAGGTAGTAGATGGTAGCCTGATTATCTTGGTTTTGTATGTGGATGACATGCTAATTGTAGGAAGGGATGTTCATGCTTTGTACACCTTGAAGCAGAGTCTACATAGTAGTTTTGACATGAAGGATCTTGGTGAGGCTAATCATATTCTTGGGATGTGGATACTCGGGGTCAGATTGAGGGGGCTTCTCTATTAGTCACAGCAGAAGTATGTATCCAAGATTTTACAACATTTCAATATGGAGGGAGGGAAAGTGATTGGGGTTCCATTGCCTCCATATGTGAAACTTAGTGCAGAGGACAACCCTACATCTAATGATGAAAAGGCTGAAATGACCAAGATTCCATAAGCTTTAGCTATTGGTAGCTTGATGTATGCTATGGTTGCTACACATCCTAACCTACGTTTGCAGTGGGAGTGGCTAGCAAGTACATGGTATATGCTGGCAAGAAGCATTGGGAAGTAGTGAAGGGTATCATGTGATATCTCAAGGGAATAAAGGATTTATGCAACTGCTTTGGAAAGTAGAAGGCATCTGTTTTTGGCTTTATGGATCTAGACTATGTTGGTCATTCTGAGACTACAGGACGTCTACTTTAGGGTATATATTTACCTTTAGAGGAGGATCAGTCTCTTGGATATCAAGGTTGCAGAAGTGTGTTGCATTGTCTACTACAAAGGTGGAGTATGTGGCTCACTGAGGCATGCAAAGAGGCTTTATGGCTTTCACGTTTGGTTGGAGAGCTTAGCATTATAGAGGTTCTTGTCCTCCATTGTGATAGTCAGAGTGCTATCATGTTAGCACGGAATCCTATCTTTCATGCAAAGACAAAGCACATATAGGTGAAGTATCACTTTATTAGGGAAGTACTTGATAGCAGGAGTATAGAGCTTGTCAAGGTACATACCAATGATAGCCTTGAAGACCTTCTTATGAAGGATCTTCTAGCATAGCAGTTTGCTCATTGTCGGCAGATGATGGGAGTTAGGTAGGTATAGGTTTTCAGCTTTGTACATACTTAGACTTAGTTGATTCTTTCCTCTACCTTTAGGCATACCTTCAAGCACATTGCTTTTAGGGAAGATTGTTGAGAATAAAGGGCCACCATGCCCACACCCACATTGGGTGTGAATGTATCCTTCGCAGTTGTACCATATTCATGTACCTATCTGAAAAATCTAAGTGGTACACTATCATTGTACCCATATATTGTGTTAGTGTCTGCTTCTCTCTCTAAGCTAGGTAGGTAGGTCACACCACCACTAGGATGACCTTTTTGATAGGCTTTTTACCCAATCTGTGTTCAAGCAATTGGTTAGAGACTCGCTCTCGATTTTTATCAGATTATGCTGGGCCTATTTCTTGTGGATTTTCCTACCTTGATTTTGTTAGGGGGTAGGGTGAGAGATGCGGAATGTTTTGTTGTGTATTTTTTTGTATCAGCTTGACGCTCTTTGTGGTTATGCATGTGTATATCTGTTTGTGGGATTCGCGGGCTGAACCGCCCTATCTTGTGGTTGCCAATGAGAGCTGTATTTAGGAGTCGATTGTGAGCTGTGCTTGAAGCATTTGAGGCCATTTTTGGAGTAAAAAAGTGCTAAGGAGGTGTGAAAGACCAAATTTTCATGAAAAATCAAATAGTGGCGGATGGCCGAGCTGGATTTTCCCTAGATGCATTTTGACATCACGAATCCAATGCAAGTCTCGATTCGTCGATCCGAGGTCGTTTGAACCCCCATTTAATCCCTGCAAGGTTTGGCATTATAAAGTAGCTACTAGATCCGAGAAACGGAAAGTGCGTAAAGAAGGCCAGATTTATAGATTTCAATGCTGCAAGGCTGTCTTCTAGACAGATATCTAATTTGAGTTCGTTTGCCCATCCAAAATCGAAATATCCACTTGCGGGACAGTGCGAATACAAAAAACTGGACTAGTTATTTTAAAGTTTTAACCTTAGGCTTAATAAAAGCCTCAAAAACTCATGAAAAACTAACAAAAGGGGGGGGGCACAAATTTTTTTGAGTCCCTTCCAAAGCTCATCGGTACCGCTTGATCCCTCACCCGTTTGAGGAGAGAGAGACAGATTCTCGATCAGAAGAGAGAGAAGATGAAGATGATTGTGAGTTTGCTGATTTTAATGGAGTATTTAGAATTTTGATTTTCTAGTATTTCTCTCTCCTCTCTCCTCTTAGCGATTGTTCATACGCATCAATTCAAGAGAGAAGGGGGAGGATTGTGATGAAAAATCCGGAGTAAATGATGATGTCGAGGACGTAGATCGGGCTAAGAGAGCACGTTCGAGGCAAAGAAGAAGCATCAACAGCCTCTCGTCTACGAGATACGAGCCTTAGAATCACGGTTTCTATGCATAAGTGAGCGGTTCTTGTGTTTTATGGAAAATGATTGGAGAAAGTGCTTGATTTTAATTGCTTTTTATTTCCCATGTTGCATTCTCTCTGAAATATGAAATAAAACCAGAAAATATGATGATATAATAATTTCCCACAAAACACGCAAAACTTTAAGTTGCAGTTTTTATGGAAATAATGGAATTTGGGGTTTTTGTTGAGTGTTTTGGGGTCATATGGGATAAAAATGGATATGAAAATAATGCTGAGTGTCCTTGATTAGTGAGAACTCATAATTCTGAAATATCATATTTTATGAAGAAATAAATGAAGATAAATAGCAAAAAATGAAAAATTTTAGATTTTTATGCTAGAAAATTAGGAAAAAATAAGGTTTATGTCTGTGAATGTATGGCATGGCTGTAGCATGAGGGATAAGCCTCAGTTCAACTGTGTCTTCATGTTAAAGTTTGTTTTTCCTATTTTTTAATAAGAAAAACACACAAAAAATCGTTTTTTACACCTATGAACGATGCAAAACCTAAACGAGAGAGGGAAGAGGGGTTTTGATGCTAATTAGTAGCTGAAAATTTATGAAATTATGGTCTATTTTTTTGCGCATACCATATAAGACATTTATAAATTAAGTTAAAAGGGGTTTAAGCCCTATGAGAAGGCTTAGGGCTAACCCTTAGCAACGAAGCATGACGTGTAGACTGAAATCATGGAAATACATGTTTATTGCACCACAAAATGCTAATTTATAAAATGTTTGAGGACTATGGAATTCACAGTTGCATTGCCCATATCACATGGTAACTCCTGGATGCATTGCAATTGGTTTCTGATATACATGACATGCCCTGAGTGGTGAGGCACCTAAGCTGTAGGTTTAGGTGTTTGGGTTCCTTGGGAGATTTTAAAGTGAGGAAATTTCTATCTCCTGGATCGTTTAAAACAAGAGTGGAGCTTGTTATGTTTGTGTTATTTGTGTTCGTGGTGCATCGAGGGGCCAATCCTCTCGGTGTAGGAGAGCTACAACGGGGCCACATCATTCAACCGAGAGTTTGCCTCCTCTATGTTTGTTTTACGTGGTATATTATACCAAGATATATGGGATCAAGGAAAGACAATCGTTGGACTACATTCCATTACAAATGCAATATCTCTAGTAGCGATTAGGGTAGAGTGTGTCCCTTAGACGCTCTTGGGCTGTGAGGCCATGTGGGGTTGTCTTGAGAGTGTTAGAGGCTCGCTAGTGCCTAGAGCCAGTGTCGGGCCCATTCTAAGTCCCGACACAATACAAACAGACTAGAAGATAGCCTCACGTTTTGAGACAATGACTTGGTTCATTCTTTCAAATGGTTTGTGATGGAGGATTTCTAAACTTGCTAGACCCCACTTTCATTACCACATCTAATTTCTTAAGGTTACTTCTCCAACTACTCAATCAAAAGAAGGCGGTAGAAGAAGAGAGTCCACAACCACTCTTCTTTGATGTGAATGTACGAATAGATAGGTATGCCATGGTAAGGTCAATTCTTCATGCCACATTGTTATTGGCATCCTACTTTAACTACTAGAGGACATAAATGCTAGCTAATTCACTAATTGTGCTCACCCCTTCCTCCCATCAATACCCCCGGTAGCAAGGTCTGTGTTGAAAATCTATGTTATGAGTAGAGCATGCTTGGAAAGATCACTGTGGCCACTCAGTTGATCAATATTGAGAAATTAAAGAGATCCACAATGAAGTCCTCATAATTCATTTCTACATTATTTTGTTTCATTAAAAAAAAGAGGAAAGAAAAAGAAAGAAAACAAGAGAAAAAAAGGAGAGAAAAGAAAAAGAAAAAGAGAAAAGAGTGTCCCATGTACAATCACGCTACCTAGGGGGCCTTAACCCCTAGCCCTTTTCCCACCTCATAAACTCAAGGTTCATCAAGGGCAGGACATCACAAGAACATTGGTAGACTTGTCACCTTGAGCTTTGCATTGCACCTCCCCTAGAACCAGCTAGGTCCTCAAGTTTGGAAAAACACTCCATGCTTGCTTGGAGTCCGATCCATCTCCTACTTGGACTCACACATGCATAATAGTCAACATGAGGTAGACATGCCCTTAGGAAGTGTACACATTCTTCTATGGTGAGAAATTAACTTGAAGAGTAGCGTGACTCAACTAGCAACATTAGTCGTGCATATCATCCCAATCTCTCTCTTCTTTACCTCAACAACAAGTTGACCTCCACACCCTCCAATAGTGGCCTAAAATCAAATGATATGGGTGGTAATCCCCAACTTCAAGTGCATTAACTATCCATAGACCCCACCAAACTATAGAATATTGAATTCTAGAGATCATTTTGTTACTTGTTCTCTTGATATGATTGATTCTATATGTTGCACCATTGTGGTATCTATAGTAAGATCAATGTTCTTTGTCATCATTACAATCGTTCTAATTGACATCTCTTCTATCTTGTGAAAATTCGTGTTTCATAGCCAAATTTGTAATGCTGGCTTCTTGATCGCATTTGTCTGAATTTCAAAAATGTGGAGATATTTGAATATGTAGTGTTTGTACATAAGTTGCTCATTGTACTTGTGAACTTCTTCCTTGTGTGTACATATAATTGTTATTCTCTTGTATACAAAACCTAGTGAAAGGATGAGCAAGATTGAGAGTAAGAGAGAAGAGTGCAAGTGGAAGCTAGAGTAATGGCTATGGAGGTCTAAACTCAAGAGAGTAAGACCAATATGTGGAAACTCTAATAGTTGTAGTGTGTGACCTACTTTCCATTTATTATTCAATCATAATAAATAATAAAGAGTAAAGAAGATAGTGATGGGTGGTTGTCATGTACTGTGTATCTCATTAGCATATTGAATATATGGATAACACTACACCTTGCACACTTTACTTAGATACACACATGACCTTCCATTTCTAAAATTCTTGTAAGTGGTTAGGTTTCGATATCCAACTAACAAAGAGAGACAAGAATGCATGCACAAGTACATCATTGATGAGAAGAATGTGGGGTTCAAGGCTGCTTGTGCCTAGCCATCTATATTTACCTTGTACTCGGTGCCCGCAAAATTGTACATTGCAGGTGGTGGCCACCTATCACTATCATCTCCATTCTTTATTATTTACTATGATAGAATAATAAAGGGAAGGCAAGTTATACATTGTGATTATTGGAGTTTCCACACACCAATCTTGCTCTCAGTTTAAGCCTCCATAGCCATTATTCTTGCTTTCACTTGTGCTCTTCTCTTTCTCTCTCACTCTTGCTCACCCTTTCAATTGGTATTAGAGGGGGAATTCAAGGAGATTTAACCATTCCATTTAGCTTGGGAAAAAGAGCTCCAAGAACCATGACAACCATATCTTCAACCAACTGAGATAAACATTTGCTCCTCACCTTCCCAACTTCTTTTCTAGATTTTGGAGCATCTTCAATCATTAGCAAAGTGACTCAAGAAGGTTAATGGTAGTAGGAAGAGCCCCAAAATATTAGCCCACAATTTGTGGCACATTTTAATAGTTTTTTCTTTCCTAGTCTACATCAACCATTTTCTTCCAAAACTCCTCCTCCTTCTTGTGTAGTCATTGGGAAATTCTCCTAGCACCTTGGAATTCGACTTGGGCATCATTTAGGGAAAGAGTTCAACCCATTGATTGTCATTTGTGGACTTGGTGTTCACAATTTGGGGTAGTAATAATTTAAATGGTCATGCTTCTTTGATGCTTATTCACTAAAGTTTTTATGCTAAGTGATATATCGATGCATTGGGATGCTCTAGGGTTGATTAGAGCTCATTTTGCTCAACCATTGGAAAGTTTGTTATTGTCATAAATAGTGGATACAAGCATATGCTTTGAATATCAATGAAATCTATGCTTTCATACCATTCAAGAATGCTCTTGGATCATATATATCATTGCCGATGCTATCATGTTGGATATGCTCTTCTTTGAGCTTTGAGCTTTGATTTTAAGGTCTCTTATATTCATACTTGGTAGAGGTTGCATACTCAAGATCTATTATTTATGGGCTTGGATGCTTATGTTATTCATATGCCCTTGGATATATTACTTGGTATCTTTGGGTTTTCAAATGTTATGGCATATATGTATTGAGCTTGTTTTGCTCTTGGATACTATGGTTTGGTTCTAGTGGGAGTACTTTTAGATTTTATTATAGAGCTTGGCTTTTAGAGACTGTGGGGTCTCTTATATATGCTTGTTGGTTCATGCAAACATTGTCTTTATAGTTATTGATCACTGTGGATTGATTTTTGTTTGATTTTTTGGTTACTTGGTGTCGAAGAGATGCATGCGTAGGCCCCAAATATGCGAGGTCTCTAAAAGGCATGGCAAATTAGGAAAGAGGAGAGCGAGAGAAGAAGCTTTTTTAAAACATAGGAAAAGAAGCTAAGAAAACTTTGGATTCCATTCTCCATCAGTTCTTATAAACTCAAAACTCAAAACTTATGTATGGAACTTCAAGTCAACTCTGATCAAATACATGTCAAATATTCAAGTATATTTCTTGACATTGAAATAAAACCCAATGATATGCATAGCTTTCTTTCCATGAAGCATTTCACACTGGGAATAAGATCATGTAAGTGATCTTTAACTTCAAGCTTGTGAAGTATGTCTCTATGTCCAAGGAATGTTGTTAAACACTCTCCAATAATCTAAGGTATAAACTTTTGCCTTATCACCATGAATCCATGCATCGAAATTGCATTTAAGATACCCACACTATGGTGGCTCAACTCATGAACTAGTGAGAACTCACTAGCATCGTCTTTGACAAGTGGAAGCATTAGAGATTAAGTACCTCAAAAGCTATGTGCTTACAAGGAATTGATCATAGCAAGTTTGGCAGTCATCCTTGCAATAGAAGCAGCATATCCACAAAGAACAATCAATGGCTCATTGCTTGGGGTAAACTAGTTACTTGCTTTATGTGTCAAGGGAATACTCAGCATATATGTGTATTGAGGGTCTCTGCCATGCACAAACTGTGGCATGGATGTGTGCTAATGAAGCCAACTCATTCTTTATCTGGTTCTTTTTGCCCTTCCCTTTGCTAACCTTTTATTTGATCTCTCTCTCTCTCTCTCTCTCTCTCTCTCTCTCTCTCTCTCTCTCTCTCTCTCTCTCTCTCTCTCTCTCTCTCTCTCTCTCTCTCTCTCTCTCTCTCTCTCTCTCTCTCTCTCTCTCTCTCTCTACTTGCATAGATGATTTAGAGGAAGATTTCACCCAATACATCTATAATTGGTGTATCAGAATTTCCATGATGGCCTTGATGTAGCTTGCCACCCTCTCTTGAATAGCCGGTTCTAATCACAACGTTGATAGTCTTCTTGTTTGACACTTTGTTGCTTTTGATATCAAAATTTCCACCCTTCCAAGTCCTACAACTCTTGCTAGATAAGTGACAGTGAGGCATAAGAAGGCAAAGGTCTCCTCATCGTGCTCAAACTGCTGGTCTAATTGCAATTTGCCTTTCTTTTGGGTTTGAACCCTTCCTGAACCATGCTAGAATAGTGTCATTTGCAAGGACATTGTAATCATACAAAGCTTGTATTATTTTAGGAAAAAACTTCATCAATTTTGCATCCTCATAACAGTGAGTTTGGATTGTATATATGAGCTCCAACTCAAGCTTCCTAGTGGTAATGAAGGAACCAAGCAACTTTCCCTAGGTTTTGACCTATCTCAAAGCTAGATTTATGTTTTGCTATTAATTTCTCCTGAACCATTGAATTGCATCCAAAAGAGCCTCCCACACAATTTGTACCACAAATATCTTTGGAAAACTAGCTTCTTTGCAGTGCTACTTGTACTCCACCATCATCTATTTCTTGCCATGTCTCCAAGCATGACCAATTGAGGCTAATCATTACCTTCCTTCTCAAGCATAAGAATGCTCAAAAGACATTCTATATTCCTCCTCTCTCTTGATCTTTAGGCAAAGATTATGCTTTCTTTATGTTCACCACCTTTGCATGTGGGTGTTCTCAAAGGAACCATGAAGTTGTCGAGCCCATGACAAGCAAATCCACAACTTGTCTCATTGCAAACTAGCTCCTTGTTTTAACATCACAAGCTCCATGGCTCACTCTTTATTCATCTAACTTTCACAAAGTAATTGGGTAATCCAAAATTAAATAGATAATGATGATGACTTTGGCTATTCAAATCACCTAACTCTCAACCTTCTTCCTAGGTTTTTTGCGAGTAGATGTGCTGCATCATGACATCAGTACTCCCTCTTATTAGATGGGTTGTTAGTCATGGATGCATGCTTTGTTAGGTATTGAGCTTTAATGTTCATGAGTAGTGAATTGGTTGTAGCTTGGTAGATCTCACCATTGCTCAAAGATCTTTTATGCATAATTAGCTTATATACTTGGTTAGCTCTTGGCTCAAGATGCATCTGTGTATTTGACACTTTTAGTTCTCCGATAGTATTTGGTAGTTCGAGTTGTATGCCTTGCTTTGATCTCACTACAAGTTGGCTCCTCCTATTGCATACACTTCAAAGGAGCTTATTTCTAACTGTGGTATACACTTCTTGAATAGGGTCATAGCTACTTTTATTGAGTTTCTAATGATCAAGCATAATAAAACTACTCCTTATAACCCCCAAGTGAATGGGCAAATAGAGAGCACCATTAAATAGCTTGTGGAAATCTTGTCAAAGATTGAGTCAAAAAGTAAGCACGATTGGGAAAAAGAAATTATATGTGGATGTTTGGACATGTAACACAACATTTTAAAGAGCAATAGGCCATACCTTGTTCATGTTAATGTATGGGGAGGAATGCATCTTGTTCTTAGAAATCAAGTTGTAAGATTTGCAAAAAGCCTTAGAAAGGCTTATGAAAAATTTCAACAAACAGGGGGATATTAGTCTAAGCCCCCTACGATCATTATAGAAAATACTTTGGACCGAGGAGGTCCAAGCTATTATCCCCAAGGTGGAGCAAGGGTTATCAGGCTATTGAGTGGCTAGATAAATCTTTTATGTGGGATATTAGGGTCTATTTCCACTATTTCCAAAAGGTTCTCCTTAGTGTGCCCATTGAGTTTTGTGAGGTGGGAGCTATTGTCCTAGTGACACATCCCCTATCATCATTAGATTTCAATTACCATAAGTACAAGTAGCTTGATCCATATGGCATGGCCTATTGATGAGGATCTAGTTTACACTCTATATAGTATATGGAGCTTTTAGAGGGCCAACTATGTATGAAAGTGTTTAAGTTGTCATAAAATATCCTCATTATTGAGTGTCATTCTGAAGATGGGTATTTATTTAGCTGTTGGTTTCACTAACAACATATCATAATACAATGCCTTATTGATGGGGATAAATCTTGCTAGACATGGTTGTATCTTTCATTTCTTATTGAAAGGGGACTTGCAGTTGGTAATCACTTAGTTGAGTCGGACTTATAGTGTTCATTATCCCATTCTTCATATGTACTATCATGCTTTGTTGGATATGATTGTGAAGGTAGCCCTTCCCAGAAATGGACACAAAACAACCAATGAAACAAAACACAAAATCTATGTGTAGGGCTTTGCCATTGATCTCAAAACATGAAAGAAACAACAAATCTTGCTCTTACTAACAAACAGATTCGTCATCTTCATCATCTTCATCCATAGCTTTAACCATTATGCACTCTGAAACATGAAGTGCCTTCATCCCCCCCTGAAAGATGAAGTGTCATCATGAACCTTGTCAAAGAAAAACCATTGTTTAACACAGAAAACTCATAAAAATATTAGCCAAACAACATTAATGATGGGGACAAGGCTTAGCCATGGTAGGGTATATAGACTCCAAATCCATTACCACCAAAGAAAGGGAAGCCTTGCCTCATTCACTCCCACACTAAAAATGTTTACTAGTCTTCAAAGGAAAGGGTTCTTTATTCCACAAGGATCATATAGATACATTGTGATGTATATCTTTCGATGGTTATTTCTTAACCAAGGATGTTTTGACGTTAGTGATGTAATGTTAAAGTTTATGAAACATTATGTGTTTAGGATTTGTTTTTTAAAAAAAGTGTCAAGGATTAGTTTGGTGCCTTATCTTCATTTTTTCATTTGTTAAAAATCTTTTTTTGCTTTAATGCTCCTTTTTTTGAATGTTCATCTTATTTAAGAAATATTATTTCAATTTTTTTCTAAAACAAAAACTTATATGTGATAAATGATGTCCATTGCCACATGAGATGAGCTGAAAGGAGGGGAATGGGATTCGCAAAGGAAGATGAAATGGGGGGAGCTTGGAGGGAAGGAGGTGCAATAAATAGGAAAAGGATGGAGAGACAAATCATTGAAATAATACTTTTAACATTAAAGGATATACTTGTTCTAAGTTCTTAAACTCAAGCAGTTTTTTAGGGCTTCTTCATAATTGAGGGGGAGATAGAAAGGGTGGACTAGGGGCAAGATTTGGAGAGGGAAGAAAGATGCCATGGAGAAGGAGATGAGGGTATCAGATGGAATTTGGGAAGGGATGAATGGGAAGGAATAAGTAGGGGATATGGAGGAGATTTTCGGAGGACAAGGAACCAAACACCTTACTATGCTGTTTGTTGCATCTTCTTATTCTAGTTACAATGGCAAAGGCAAAAACCTATTCTAGACAAGTAAACCACATCTCATATGCAACTAGTTGCACAAACCTAAAAATCCTCTAGCATATGGTGCTTTGCTCTTTCATCCCTCTAATGATGAAGCTCTTTGGTTGGAATCCTATCTTCAAATTGGCTACCATAGTTCTTTTGCATTGGCCATATCATAAATGCCATTTCTTGGTGGGCGAGGAGGCTTGAAGTGGAAGTGAAGGGTTTTATTATTGGAAGGCTAATGTGATCTACTCTTCTTTTGCTTGATGGGAAGAGTTGAGAAGGTTTCCAAAGAGACAAGGGAGGCACCATGGACAAGGAGAGAAGTAGCCGATGAAGAGCCACAGTACCGTTTCTTCAACATCTTCTTTTTCTTCTTCTTGTCTTTGTGGATGAGTCCAAAAGGTGTGGGTTCACCATTGATGAGGGTAGTTGAAAGAGAGGGGAAAATGTAGGGGGAATAAGAGAAAGTGAAGGGGAGAAGATGATAGGTAGAGGGGACCAAGGGCAAAGAGTTTTGACGGCAGCATACACAGGATACAACAAATGAGTATGGGTATGCTCCAAGCATGATGTGAGGATATAAAGGTTGATGAAGGGGTTTTCGTCATGGCCAAGGTGAGGGAAAACTTATGAAAAGAGGAAAATGTTGTAGATTGGGGTTTAGATATGGCATGCGCATTGCTCATTCTCTTCATCCAATATAGAGGGTTGATGTCGCATTAGGTCGAATGCTACTGAGGGAACCAAAGCACAAGAACCTCATAAATATCCACCTCAAAATCCTCTTATGCCCTTTAAAAATCAACTTCCCTTGAAGGTAAGGCTTGTTCTCTCCCCTTGTACTCTCCAGGCTCACTAATTCCTTGTAGTCTTGTGCTACAATTCGGGTAGCAAGATGTGATCCTTTGTAGATCCAGGACTGAAGCTGATGATATAATGGCCCTCTTTTGTAGCATCCTTGTCTTCTTGTTCCTTCTTCTCTAGTGTCTTCTCGATCCATGTTAGTGTAGTGTACGTGGACAATAGGTTGCTACCAAAGATTCAAGTTTAACTTGTATGGGGGGGATGTGCTATGTGACCATAGCTGCCATGGAACCTATCTCTACATCTAGGGTGCAACTGCTTGGTCTTGCCCTTTTAGAAGTCCCAAATGCATGAGATAGGTATACAATGCACTCGGGCCTTTTCTTTTTCTTCCTCTTCTTCTTTTGTTCAATCTCTATAACAAGCCATTGCATGTCCACTAGGATATCCTTCACGGGTGTGCTGCTTTTGTTGGCATGGTCATTCCACAAATATTCAATCATAAATCCCTGAATATCAAAACTTCTTGATTCTTCTAAACACCCTTGCATATAATTGTTGAGATCATCTTCTTCCCTAATTGCGCATCAAAATGAATGCTGCCCTCCCATGGTGAGAAACAAACACAAAACTATGGAAACAAAACACAAAATCTATGTGTAGGTCTTTGCCATTGATCTCAAAACATGAAAGAAACCACAAATCTTGCTCTTAATAACAAATAGATTTGCCATCTTCATCCATAGCTTTAACCATTATGCACACAAGAAAGAGTAAAGGAAAAAGAAGAATCTCTTTACAAAAGATAGAGGAGAGAGGAGAGAGAAATATTAGCACCATACAAAAGGAGAATGTGTGTGTCTTGCAAGAAAGTTGAGAAGAGAGGCACATAATTAGCAGCGCGCTCCACCCCACCCTTTCCCCAACATTAAAACCCCTTCATATTTTTATTATTCCTTTGAATATTTTTGGATACATTTGGATTAGAGCCTTTACATTTGAATTCTTTCTAGCTCTTTAGAAATGCGTGCACGTACACTTTTATGCATACCATATATTTTGGTGGATGTGCCTCCCTCATTTAGGATCTATTTTTGGTGATTTTGTAACAAAGTGAGTATAATTTACTCTACAAAAAAAAGAAAATTTGATGTATGCATGGATATTCTTGTGCCCTATTTTTATTCTTCTTTGGGTGCCATAATTTTCCCCCACACTAAAACGTGAAGTATCCTCATGAACCTTGTCAAAGAAAAACCACTGTTTAACATAGAAACACTCATAAAACTATTAGCAAAGCAACATTAATGAGGAGGACAAGGCCTAGCCATGGTAGGGTATATATATTTGAAATCCATGACCACTAGAGCAAGGGAAGCCCTGCCTCAATCACTCCCACACTGAAAAGATTTACTAGTCTTCAAAGGATAGGGTTCTTTCTTCCACAAGGATCAGGATAAAAACTTTCTTCTTCCCAATCGGGGAAAGAAGGATGGCTCGCTTCATCATGTAACTCAAAGGACACTTGAAGGAATTGTGTTTGATTATAGATACATTGTGATGTATCTGTTTCGATGGTTATTTCTTGACAAGGTTGTTTTGATGTTAGTGATGTAATGTCAAAATTTATGAAATATTAAGTTATGTGTTTAGGATTTGTTTTTTAAAAAAGGTTTCAAGGATTAGTTTAACGCCTTATCTTCAGTTTTTCCTTTCTTAAAAATCTTTTTTTTCTTTAATGTTTTTTAAATGTTTATCATATTGAAGAAATGTACTTTTAATTTTTTTCTAAAATAAAAACTTATATGCGATGTTTGATGTACATTGCCACATAAGATGAGGTAAAAGGAAGGGAATGTGATTGGTAGAGGAAGATGATATTAAGGAGAGCTTGGAGGGAAGGAGGCACAATAAATGGGAAAAGGATCCAAAGAGACAAATCATGGAAACAATGCTTTTAGCATTATAGGATATGATTGTTCTAAGTTCTTAAACTCATAGGGCTTCTGCATACTCATTAAGGGGGAGATAGAAAGGGTGGACTGGGGGTGAGATTTGGAGAGGGAAGGAAGATACCATCGAGAAGGAAATGATGGTGCAAGATGGAATTTGAGAAGGGATGAATGGGAAGGAATAAGTAGGGGCTATGGAGGAGATTTTTGGAAGAGGACAAGGAATGAAACACCTTGCTATGTTGTTACTACATCTTCGTATTCTAGTTACAATGTTGAAAGTGAAAACCTATTCTAGATAAGTAAACCACATCTCATATGCAACTAGTTGCACAAACCTAAAACTCCTCTGGTATAGGGTGCTTTGCTCTTTCATCCCCCTAATGATGAAGCTCTTGGGTTGGAATCCTATCTTCAAATTCACTACCACACTTCTTTTGCATTGGCCATTTCTTGGTGGGTGAGGAGGCTTGAAATGGAAGTGAAGGGCTCACTCTTTCTTATTGGGAGACTAATGGGATCTACTCTTCTTTTGATTGATGGGAAGAGTTAAGAAGGTTGCCAAGGAGACAAAGGAGACATCATGGACAAGGAGAGGAGTAGCAGATGAAGGGCTGCAATGCCTATTCTTCAACATATTCTTTTTCTTCTTCTTGTCCTTATGGATGGGTCCAAAAGGGTGTGGGTTCAATGGATGCTCACCCTTGATGAGGATAGTTAAAAGAGGGGAAAATGTAGGGGAAAGAAGGGAAAGCAAAGGGGAGAAGATGATAGGTAGAGGGGACCAAGGGCAAAGGGATTGGATGACAAATATGTAGAGGGGAAAGCAAAGGGGAGAAGATGATAGGTAGAGGGGACCAAGGGCAAAGGGATTGGACAACAGATATGTTGAGAAATAGACAAATGATTTATGCTCTATGAAGAGATGTCCTGAATCCCATATGCATAATGAGGAGAGTGGAACAACCTAACTTCTATAAAACATTGTACTTGACTATCACTTTCATAATGATGAATACAATATCATGATGCTTTCTTCTTTCAATTAGTGTCATTGTCATTGTTAGTCCAATACACAAGATTGTCTTTATGAGTCCAAGCTTCCATCTTGGAACCTAATTCACTTGTGTAATAGTGGTCTACATTGTCTATGTCAATATGAATTTAGTCTTCATCTTCCAACCTCCATAGCTCCTGCCATGCTCTAGATCCGAAATTCTTAACATGGTATCAGAGCTTAGTTGAGCATGGTCAGCTCCTCACTCTACTTCTCCAACTACCTTTCACTTATGCTCAGCTTGATATCAGCTCAAGTCTTCATTTGCTATTCCAGCTTTCACCTTCACCTTCACTGTAGCTTTTATGGCTGCCATGGACAGCAGTACCTTGTTTGCTTGCAGCACCTAGATCTTTCTCCACAAGCCAAATCTCGTCAAGCATCCTTCTAAAGAAGTGTTTCCTGATGCAATAAGGATATATGTGTCACTTTATAGTAGAGCATTGGGGTCTTTGCTGTCCAACATTTCACAAATTATTGCTTGTTGTCCTTGTGTGTGCCTGCAGATTGTCATACCTACTGACCTTGGAGGAGGTGGTGTGAGCAAATGAGGCCATTTTAGGCTTTGCATCATTCTGGAGACTTCTTCTATAGGTCAAGGCGCACTCTCTCAACACCTCAAAGCCGAAGGTAACTGACGACATTGGCCGCCATTGATGTTTTGTTAAGATCTAGTGCAATTGGCACTGAGCAAAAATTCATAGATTATTTCGACCTATAGGCGATGCAATCTCTATTGGCACCATAGGGCTTTGGTAGCCCCTCAAGTGGGCTAACCTCACCCAAGTGGCTTTCTCAAAATATTCTCTCAGTTGATCACAACATGAGGAACCCTAACTATCATCTGTGGGCGGCCATAGCCATTGACCTTCAAGGTCATAAGCACTTCATTTTCCACTTCATTCCAACACATTGAAGCCTCAAACACTCAGGTCTGATCAGTTTCTAGCAAGTGAAATTCTCAAGAAGAAGATTTGGAACATCAAGCATCATTTATCGAGATCAACATCGAGTCTTCAATGCATAATATCTCTTGATACTCGATTAGATCTTCTAGCACTTGGATCATCAGCTCACTCAAGAATAATTCATTTTTTATCCCACATCAGTTGCTTGTTGTAATGCACTAATTGATCAAATCTCTTGTAAGTCTTATCCCCTTTGTAAAAGGATAGACACAGCCTAAGTACACTCATAGTAATACCTCTTTCAAAATGAGTGAACTTGAGCAAATAGATAAATTCAATAGTGAAGGCTTTCATACCTAGAAGGAAAAGACCATGTACCACCTCATGAGGAAAGACCTCTGGGATCTCTTTAAAGATGATGAAGGTGATGCAGATGGTGGGAAAGAAGATTCAGAAAAAGATGCTAGAATTGCTTGGGAGGAACTTGACAAGGTCTTTGGTACCCAAGCAAAGAATTCAAAGGTAAAATTACTAATGCAGTTTTATAAACTAGATAAAAGATAGTGCTTCCATGACCATACACATTAATAAGTTCAAGAGTCTAAAAACCCAGCTTGCAACTCTTAGGAAGAATATTGATAAAGATGAAGCAATAGCCGTACTACAAGTGTAAATAAGGATCCATATGAGAATCTTGTGTCCACCCTAAGTAATGTTCCAATTCTCTCACTTAAAGATATTGAGCACTCACTACTTGATGGAGAAAGCAAAGTTAAAAGCAAGGATGCAAAGGAACACACCACCAACAACAGTCTCTTGTACACCAAGGGCACTTATGGAGTAAGAGGCGATGGTTGAGGACTCATCACCAACAACAACAAGGATCAGATTATATGTCATTACTATGGCAAGACAAGCCATACATCCAGTGAATGTTTCCACAAGAAAAGAGCACATCAAATGTAGAATGATTGCCACCAGAACCAGTTCATGAAAGAAGAAGAAGAAGAAGATGCTTCTGCTACAATCAACAACTCTGACAGATTGTTCTAAAGAATTTTCATTGTATCTTTCATATGTTTTTCCCATAGTAGATCTCTATTTTTTCCTTAATAGATTTGCTTTGTAAAAACCCTTGCCAAAGATGTAAAGTTTTAAGCTTTAACTTGACTAGGCTATGCCTATGAGCTAGTCTCCTGGGCCATGTCACCATGTAGGGGGGGGGGGAAGCTAGCAAGTGTAGGGACTCATCATTTGAGGGGGGTGTTGAGAAATAGAAAAATGATGTATGCTCCAGGAAGAGATGTCCTGAATCCCATATGCACAGTGAGGAGAGTGGAACAACCCAACTTCTATAAAGAATTGCACTTGCACTTTCATAATGATGAATACAATATCATGATGCTTTCTTCATTTAGTTAGTGTCATTGTCATTGTCAGTCCAATATACAAGATTGTCTTTATGAGTCCAAGCTTCCATCTTGGAACCTAATTCACTTGTGTAATAGTGGTCTACATTGTCTATGTTAATATGAATTTAGTCTTCATCTTCCAACCTCCATAGTGTCACGAATCGCGTGGTGGGGGGACTTGCTCAAGATGCTGCACTGAACACACACAGAATGCACAAGGAGAAGCTCACTCAAGAGACAAGAAGAGAGATGGAGGCCAAAACATTTTCTTGCTGGTTTCTTCTTCTTCTTCCACACTATTTACAATGTACACAAAGTATAGATAAGATACAACATAAAGGAAAGTGGCCTACTAAGTCAAACAATGCATAACCGACTATACTAGTCGACTGGCACTATAACTATGCCAGTTGTAAATAGGTGTAACAACCTGAATATAATAAGTAATGAGTCAGTGGCCATGTGAGAGTCATAATGACCACTGACGTGCTAAGTGTAGACGTGTGGATCCATCTAACCAGGCGGTCCATCATTATTGTCCGCATGTGTTGAGCTTGTCATCTCAACACTCCCCCTCAAGCTCAACTGCATCTCTGCAACTCCAAGTAAGATTCAAAACTTTTGAAGCTTCTCTATACCCAATGCCTTTGTGAAGATGTCAGCTATCTGATCCTGTGTGCTGACATACACCAAGTCAATCTCACTTGCTAGTACCTTTTTTTTCACAAAGTGGTAGTGTACCTCATTACATTTTGTTCTGGCATGAAACACAGGGTTCCTAGCCAATTGTATACTGCTCATGTTGTCATAATAAATGACAACTGGACCTTTCATCTGGACATCTAAATCAACCAATAACTTTTGTAGCCATACTATCTCACATGGTGCAACAGCAACACCTCTATACTCAGCCTCTGTACTCGACAAAGCAAATGTAGATTGCTTTTTGCTGCTCCAAGTAACTACTGCACTACCAAGAGAGAACATGTATCCACTGGTAGATCTTCTATCAGACATACTACCAGCCCAATCTGCATCTGTGTATCCAAACACTTGTACATCTATACTTGCCTCATAGAAAAGTCCATAATGTAATGTGGACTTCACATATCTCAATATGCGTCTGACTGCATCCAAATGTGGCTTTCTAGGTACTTGCATAAAATGACTCACAAGACCAACAACGTAGCTCATGTCTGGCCTTGTAATGGTCATGTAGATCAAACTCCCCACTATCCTCCTGAATATAGTAGGGTCTTCTATCTCATCCCCAACATCAGTACTCAACTTTACATTCTACTCCAACGGGACTGAAAGTGGTTTGCATGCTGTCATACCATACTTGGACAACATATCCAAGCCATACTGTCTTTGGAACAGCCATATACCATCATCACATCTGATCACCTCAATGCCAAGGAAGTACCTTAGCTCACCTAAATTCTTCATCTCAAACTTCTTCTTCAAAAAGTCCTTAACTTCAGCAATCCCACTATCACTAACACATGTAATAATCAAGTCATCCACATAGATGACTATGATGACCAAACCTACATCTCTCTTTCTCACATAAAGTGAGTGATCAGCATTAGAAACATAAAAGCCAATATTGATAAGATACTCTCTAATCTTGTCAGACCATGCTCTAGGTGCTTGCTTGAGCCCATAGAGCGCCTTCTTCAACCTTCACACATACGTGGGATGCTCTAAATCTTCATAACCTACTGGCTAATCCATATACACTTCTTCTTGCAAATCGCCATGTGTGGGAGCTTTCACTCAACCGCCAAGACCCACAGACCGCTTATTGTTTCAAGAGTTCCAAGCTGAGCACTAATGGCTACCTCTCACATAGCCAACGCGCCATCCATATCTACGGGTGTAGTGAGCTTATCTCCGTGCTGTTCGAGTTACCTCCTCTCCCGTGCACTCCGGTAGCTCCACGATCCAAGTGCAAGCTTCAAGCTCCAAGCTCCAAGCTCCATTGCCGCGAGCAAGACAAGAGAAGAGAAGAGAAGAGAAGAAGAGAGGAGAAGATGGAGAGCTTCTCCTCCTCGGTCCCTCACCCTCACACCCTCACTCCCTCACACTCTCACACTCCCTCTCTCAAGCACAAGCTCAAGCAAGCAAGAAAAAGAAGAAGAAGAAGAAGAGGAGAGCTACTTTTGGCCATACGCAAGAATGAGCTTCTCATTCACTTTTCAACTTTATATACAAAACCCTAAATCCATTTTGGGCGGTCATCCCCTTTTCCCCTTTTTTTACATGGCTGGCCATAGCCTAGGCCCTTTTTCCCATTGTCCTTCTATCTTCCTAGATTCCTTTCCACCGCCCGTCTACATTTACAAATTGCAAGGGTGAGAGCCCGGCGCTCCTTGAATTAACCCATGATGCGCTTGCGCTCTTTTATAAAAGTTTTGACTTGCGCTTTTCCTTGTGCGCCTTTCTCCCTTATTTAGGACTCTTCTCCTTGTGTGTCTTTGTCTTTCGTTTCTCTTTTCCTTGGCCTTTGTCTTTGTCTTCTGCTTTAGCTTTTCTGGATTTTCCACCTTCGTTCGTTTGAGGGTTAACATTACCCCCCTCCTAGACGAGTGCTAGTCCCATGGCACTTACCATCGTAGGTAGCAGGTTGTAGCATGCACCGAAGACGTGGGTGACAAGGACGCCTGTGGTTTCCGTGGAGGAGTGTTGGTGGTGGTGTGGCAAAAGGTCCTGGGGGCCTATTGGTGGCCAAGGTGGCTAGTGGAAGGTTGTTGGAGTTGGTGGTAGGGCTATTCTATGTTGGGGATTGCATTGATGGCTAGCGCAAGTGTTGGTTTGTTGGGGATTCTGCACATGACGATTCTTTGTGGGCTTGTCGGATGTTAATGGATAAGCATTTAGAGTTTGATGTTGATGAAGAAGGTGTATAGAAAAGGACTACACCCTGTCTACACCATCATAGTTGTTGATCAAGGCTTCCTATGGCGGTAGTGTGGGTTGCATACCCTTCACTTGGAGGTGGGGATGGTCACATGTCTTTTAAATGTGTGATGAGAGGAGGACTTGAGAAGCTTAGCCTGTCAGACCCAACTCTTCTCCCTGTGCTTAACTATCATTGCTTGTGTGTGTTGATATTGTTTATACACGGTAACACAAAAATAAGTGTTTATTTATATACATATTTATGAATCCACGTCACTTCACGAGGATAAGAACCAATTGTAGAACTCGGGGTTGTACTGGAGCGTGGCACACACATCCAGCACTCGTGGCAGCTTACTTAGTACCGATAGATATTTTGCCACATCAAGCAGCATGGACCCTTGTCCGAGTCTACTGGCAACATGTAGCTCCTCCTCAATGAGAACCTTATCCAATAGAGAGTTTACTTGGCTAGGTTCAGCCAAGTCTGTACCCCGAATGACAGTCACCCACTCGAAGGGAAGTTGGTGCCACATAGGTTGGGTCCCTTTGGGATCGCCATTTGGCCAATCGCTCCTCAGAGATTGTCATGATCTGAGCCCCTAGTTCAGCCATTACAACGCGGCGTTCGTACCAATGCTGCTCAAATTGACTCTGGCCTTCTGACAGTCACTTTAGTTGCTCTATGTCTACGAGATTCGGTCGGCAGAGCACTTCATTGAACGTGACGGTTAAGTGCAGTTCGTCAACCTCCTCGTCCGAGATGAGTTGCAAGCGTTCGTGTAGGAGCCTGCTATAGTGCCCATCAAGGTGTTCCTACTCTTCCCAAGATAAAGGGAAGGGCAAGTAATCTCCAAGCTGCTCCTTGGGGATTGTGCCCATGTCCTTAAGGATGTAAACACGTGCGAACACCTTGAGCTTAGCATCCAACTCAGTTAAGCATTCTACGACACTTCTATGTTCAACGAGGGCTTGCTCAGTTGCTATTTCATGCAAGGTTCTAGGAGGTTGCCTAGGCTTTAGCATAGCTGGGGGTTCAAGCCTATATGAGCAAGATTGGTCAACTCTAGGATTGCTCATGCTCTTGGGATTTCCATGTTTCTCCTGAGGCTTTGTTATTGTGTCATGGTTCTCCTTGGATGTGACTGGTATAAATTTGTCATCTTGTTGTGACAGCGTTGTATCCACTCTTGATTGGTCGATGCGAGTTCTATTGTCGATAGATTGAGTGTTGAAAGCAACTATTAATGGCAACGGCTGCTTTGATTTTTCAGAGCACACGGATGTATCTGAGGTTCCACTGCTATTAGGAGAGACATCAATGGGTTCATTGGTGGATGGACTTGATGCTTTATTCCCCAGCTCTCCAACGCTCTTGGTCTCAACACTCTTGGGGTCCATTACCACCTGTAGCTGCTGTTGTTTGTGTTGTTTTCTCCTCTTTTTCTTGGTTAGCAAAGGTGCATAACTTAATGACTCAAGACCTTGAACTAGGTCAGTCATTGATGTGCTTGGTTGGGCCTCAACTTTCCCCTTCTCTGGTGTGTCCTCATGGGACGTAGCTCCGACCTGTTGGATAGCCTTGCTAGGTTGGTTGGTCAGATGCACCATCTCCTTGGCCACATCTTTGAGAGATTTCTCGTCAAGCCTAGGCTTTAGGTGCTTTGAAAGTGTTGGAGTTGCCAATGAAGTTGGTTGTGACACCTCCTCCATAGGTAAATTGCTAAGGACACATTCTGCAAGGGGCATTGTCACGGCCAAGGGCTGTGACTGCTGTGATCCTTGATTGGAAGTAGTAGCAGCAAGTTTAGTGGGCTGGCTACCCTTGGTGGATTGCGGTGTCAAGTCCCTAGGGCGATCGGAAGTGGTCGTGTCTTTTTTTGCCCTTTGAGCACTCATCTGTGTAGATCGAGCACGAGTTGATCGAGTCACATTAGGTTGCTCAGGCATATCCTTGGGTCGAGAGCTACAGATGGCGTCATGTCCCACCTCTTGGAAATTTGGAAGCTTAGATGGAGATAGAGATTGGAATTGAGCAGTCACCCTTGACAAATACTGTAGTGCTTCTTTTGTCTGTTTGGGAAAAGAGGGTGTAGGAGACCTAGGACTCTTAGGTGGACTTGGTACTAGCTGAATGATTTGCTCAAGGCTATTAGACGATTGTGCCATTTGTTTTGTTGAGCAATTAGCCATCTCACAAGTATGGTGCCTCTGGTGCTCCTTATCCTCTTGGGAAATCAAAGACTCCCTGGGCACTAGTGGACCTTGTGCATGCTCGATAGTTACCTCTGCTATCTGCTTGCTAAGTACGCTAGGTTGGGGATCTAGTTTTTGATAGGCCATGTTTGGTTTCTTGATTTCAATAGCGAGGGGCTCAATCACTCCAATATTTTTGGTTCGAGACTTGGATTTTCGTTTAGGTTTCCTCCTACGCCTCTTTGCTTTGGACATAATTTGGGATTCTGACAGAGGTGGCTTAGCAGGGATTTTTGGTACCCAAATCCATTGATTGCTTGCATAATACCCTTGAGCACGAAGCAACGCCTTGGATATCCATCATGGCATTGTGCTAGCTCTCTGTCGATGCCTTCGTCTATAAGGCTTGGGCTTCTTTCGTGGTCTTCTACGATATTTGTAAGTCCAAACCCCATCCTTGGCCTTGTCTCCTAACCTTTTTGTTTCAAGCATGGCCTCACTCATTGGTTCTCGTTGCTCGACCTGTGCTTGTATCAACTCTTCCAACAAGTCCTTGCCCTCGTTAATAGGCTTGACTGTTACATCAGCACCTTCCTTGCCTTTCCCTCGAGGTTCGCTGAGGTCACCTTTGCTAAAGGTTGTGACTATCCTCACGCCCGGTAGTGTCAGGTGTATCCTCTATGCTACATAGTTGGCCTCACACTTGGTCGCCCTTTTGAAGGGTCTTCCTAGGAGGGTTTCTTTCCCGCAGCTAGCACTATTTGGAGGAACATGAAATAGGATAGGCAAGCTTTCCATTTCAATTGTCGCAAGGATTTTGCACTTCCCTACGAGTGCTTGTGGGTGTCCCCCATACGGGCTAAGAGTTGCACTAGTCGGTGTGAGCTCTGGTTAGCCTAGTAGGGTCCATGATTCATAGGTCAAGATGTTAAAATCTGCTCCTTCATCAATCAGAGCATCAATAGTATGCTCTCTTTTCGCGGTGAGTTTGACCCTAAGATAAGCAGGTGGTACTATGTCTTCATCTTCCGGGTCTTGGCTTGTAAATTTAAGCCTTCTAACATATGCCCTTGAGTCTCCACATGCATGACCAGATGTGGATTCTCCACCAATGTCTTGGGTCATCTGTGCAGTGTTGCTCAAGGTACATCTCTCATCAAGAGTGTCATGTCTAGTCATCCTCGCATTGATAGCTTGGTGATGCTGCATTCTACTTCGACTAAACACAGTTTGAACACAATGTACATGTGTTCTTGTGGTGTGACCTTTTTGCCCTGGAAGGCTAGATTGGCCCGTTGAGGTTCTAGGGTCTTTGTTTCTCTCTGTTTGGGTATGGGCTTTTGGTTGCTCTTTTACAAGTGAGGACCTGTGCTCATGTAGAGCCATTACTACACTAGGGTCTAATTTGGAGGACCTTTCACGGTGCGCGTTTTCTCTCCAACCTACTTGGGGGAGGTGCGGAGGGGGCAGAGCCCCCTCTACGGGGGTTCGAGGGGGGGGGGGGCAGTCCCCCCCAGCCCGCAGGGCCGTTACGATAAAAGCCATGCACAATTTGGAGGACCGTTTATAGCCAAATTTTGAACTACGTGCTCTAAATTTTAGCCCAGTGATGGATCTGTGATGTGCCTTTAGCTCTACGTAGCCTTTGGGGTCAATCTCGGGGTTTAGATCCGTCAAATTTGCATTTCGGATACCTGTTCGATTTTTAGGAATCCGATTATCAGATGTCCGATTTTCAGGAGTCCGATTATTAGAATCAGACGTCCGATTCTGGGTGGTCCGATCGGCCTAGTGATCCGATTTCGGTCACGTCCGATTTTGGGAATCGGATCGAAAAGTGGTCCGATTTTGGAAATCGGATCGAATAGGGTGGTCCGATTCTGGATTAGTCCAATTCTGGGAATTGGATCGGACAGGGTGGTCCGATTCTGGACTAGTCCGATTCTACGATTCGGACAGGGGTGGGTCCGATTTCCTCGATCAGACGAGGCGTCTGATTGGATAGGTTGGTCTGAGTCCAAGTGGTTCGAGTGGTCTGAGTCTAAGTAGTCCGAGTGTCCGAGTGGTTCGAGTTCGAGTGGTCCAAACGTCCGAGTGTTCGAGTGTCCGAGTCGGACAGGTTGGTCCGATCGGACGGTTGTTTGAGCGTCCGATTTTGAGAATTGGACACTGAATCGGGTGTCCGATTCCGCTGGTCCGAATGCACTTTCGAGCACAAATTCGTCCAAAATCTTAAGGTATTGCTTATAGTAAGCTACAAGATTCCACAGGAATGATGCTGGAGTGATGGGGAAGAGATCTATATACCTGGGATAGCCAATAAACTCCAAAATGCAAATCAGCAAACGAATCAAACCCTCATGCCTTGTTATGACAGCAGAAACCCTGATACTTGTTTTTCTTCTTTTTCTTTGTTTTTTCCTACCCTAATGCACCCAAATCACAAAGTAAATATCTACACTACATTCCAAAACATAAATCTCAAGAAAGCAAAAAACCTACTTGCCAAGGAGATCGGATACCATCTTCAACCCCCTCACTTCCTACCTATCTCAAGCACCAGTTGGGGGGAAACCCCTTACTTTGATGCTCGATTCGAAGCGTGCAAGTGCTTAAGGCTTGAATTCGTTGGTCCAAGCAACGGAACCAAAATGTGGGAGCTTTCACTGAACTGCCAAGACCCACGGACCGCTTATTGTTTCAAGCGTTCCAAGCCGAGTACTAATGGCTACCTCTCACATAGCCAACGCGCCATCTGTCAAGATTGTGGGAGAGAAGGAAGGAGTCTCGCTTGAAACTTTCTTGCTTGCACAATGGGGGAAGACACACAAGGGTGGAGGCTGAAAATAGTTTTCCTCTTCTTAGTTATGTAAGCCAAAAAGAACTCTAGTACAAAGAAATAAAAGAACCCTATGTATGGGTCTCAAACCAAACTCAACTAACTAAGGTGGCATACTAACTGAGCCACGAACTAGAGTAGATAAGGATAGCTATCATGTAGCTATTATTCATGGGCGGTGTACCAACCGCGTCTGCAACTGACAAGTCGGTGACATAAATACACAACGGTCACCCTGGCGTATCACGAGTGGAGCTCGATATCTCAACACTCCCCCTCGAGCTCAATCTCAATTCCTGCACACCAAGCAGGTCTCTGAACTTGCGCAGCTTCTCTGCGCCCAATGCCTTCGTAAATATGTCAGCTACCTGATCCTCTATGCTGACATAAACTAGATCAATAAGACCTAGTAAAACCCTCTCCCGCACATAGTGATAATGCACCTCAATGTGCTTTGTTCTAGCATGATAGACTGGGTTATTTGCCAAGTGTATACTACTCATGTTGTCACAATAAATGACAACTGGCCCATCTGTAGACTGATGCATATCATAAAGTAGCTTATGCAACCAAGCTACCTCACATGCAGCCATTGCTGCACCCCTGTACTCAGCCTCTGTGCTCGACAAGGCAACTGTAGGCTGTTTCTTGCTGCTCCAAGTGACTGCAGCACTCCCAAAAGAGAATACATATCCACTGGTCGATCGTCTATCAGAAATACTACCAGCCCAATCAGCATCAGTGTATCCATGCAACTGTATCTGAACCCCAGTCTCATAAAATAGTCCATACTGCAATGTGGACTTCACATACCTGAGTATGCGTCTAGCCGTATCCAAATGCGATTTCCTTGGAGCCTGCATAAACTGACTTACCAATCCAACAACATAGCTCAAATCTGGCCTAGTAATAGTCATATAAATCAAGCTTCCTACTATGCGTCTGTACATAGTAGGGTCTTCCAGAAGCTCACCTACATCTGCGCTCAGCTTCACATTCTGCTCCAAAGGAACTGAAATAGGCTTACATCCTGTCATCCCATATTTGGACAGCATGTCCAATCCATACTGCCTCTGCAAGAGCTGTATCCCACTTGGTGATCTAATCACCTCAATGCCCAAGAAATAACGCAGCTCTCCCAAATCCTTCATCTCAAACTTCTGCTTCAATAGCATTTTCACATGAAGGATATCTTCATCACTGTCACCTGTCATAATCAAATCATCAACATAAATGACAAGTAGCATAATACCTTTCTCTGTTTTTCTCACATAAAGTGAGAAATCTGCCTTGGAAATCTGAAAGCCAATAGTGACAAGATACTGTCCTATCTTGTCAGACCATGCTCTAGGTGCTTGCTTCAAGCCATAGAAGGCTTTCTTCAACCTGCAAACAAACTCAGGATGAACAGCATGCACATAACCTGGTGGCTGCTCCATATAGACCTCTTCTTGCAAATCACCATGCAAGAAGGCATTCTTTACATCCATCTGATGTAAAGACCATCCCTTTGATGCAGCCATAGCAATGACTGCTCTTACGGTTGCCATCCTTGCAACCGGACTGAATGTTTCTTCATAGTCAATGCCATATGTTTGTGCATACCCCTTGACTACTAATCTTGCCTTGTATCTGTTCACAGAACCATCTGCATTGTGCTTCACCTTATAAACCCACTTACAGCCAATTGCATTTTTACCTTTAGGCAAAGGTACCAATTCCCATGTAGCATTTGCTTCCAAGGCATCCATTTCTTCATCCATGGCTTTCTCCCATTTTTCTTTTCCCATGGCTTGCTCAAAAGAAGTGGGTTCTGGTTCCTGTATCACTTTGACCATATATGCATAGTGAATGGCTGTAAATCCATCATATTTCAGCCTATCCACAGGATACCTAGCTCTCGTAGACCTGCGCAAAGTAGGTTCACTCCCAGGTGCTCTCAAAACATCCCTGGTCTTCCTTACTCCAGGTGTAACAATAGAAGGAATACCCAACTCATCATCAATGCTCTGTTTTGAGCCACTGGATTCACCATCCACATAAGAGTGACCTGCATTCACATCAAACATGGGCTGATCAACCTTCTCTTTTCCTTTTCGTGATACCTGCATACCACTATCTGCATTACTTTGAGAAGATTCTCCTGATCTCAATCTGCCTGTCCATGGCGAAGAATGTGAACCACTGCTAGAGGACGCTCCAGGTCCACTAATATTTTGTGACTGCTGCTGTGAATTTTGTGCAGCATTACCATTTTGTGCATCTACATCATCAATCACATTTACTGGTTTATACCAGCTACTCATCTCATAAAAAACAACATCTTTGCTCACTGTAAACTTACGAGTAGAAGGGTTATAGCATCTATACCCTTTTTGCTGCAGAGAATAACCAATAAAGATGCACTTCTCAGCTTTTGGATCCAACTTGGATCTTAGCTCATCTGGCACATGTACATAGGCAATGCAACCAAAAATTTTCAAATGAGAAATATCTGGTTTCCTACCAGTATACCTCTCCTCTGGAGTCATTCCATGTATTGCTGCAGTGGGAGTCCTATTCATTATGTAGACTGCTGTAGCAACTACTTCAGCCCAATAAAAATCTGGTAAGTCTTTTTCATTGAGCATGGCACGAGATACCTCTCCAATATGCCTGTTTTTCCTTTCTGCAATTCCATTTTGTTGTGGGGTATAACTGCATGAATATTGCTGCTTTATGCCATGCTCCTGCAAGAACTTTGCAAACTCATTTGAGAGGTACTCTCCCCCTCCATCTGACCTTAGGCATTTTATTTGCAGACCTGTTTCTTTTTCAGCCATAGCTTTAAGGGTTTTGAAATGCCCAAAAACTTCACTTTTCTTTTTCATTAAATACACCCAAACTTTTCTGCTATAGTCATCAATAAAAGTGACAAAATAATGACAGCCTCCAAGAGATGCAGCTTTAGTAGTCCACACATCAGAGTGGATTAATTCCAATGGCTTTTCACTCTCTTGAACATGTCTAGGAAATGGTTTCCTTGCCTGTTTTCCAAACTGACAGGCTTCACATACCTTATGCATTTCTGCAACCTTGAATTTCGGCAAACCTGCAACAATATTTTGGGCCTGCATTGATTTAAGTCGCTGTACATTAACATGACCAATGCGTTTATGCCAGATATCAATATCTGCAACTACACCGGTCCCATGTGCAAACATTGCTGCACTCAATTCAGACGTGTCTGCATCCAATGTAAACATTCTGCCCTTCTTCTTTCCTTTTGCTATCAAGCGACCTTTATTTTTCATATCCTCAACAAAGTATCCATGAGGATTAAATCTGACCTGCAAGCCCTGTTCAACCATTTGACCAACAGAAACCAGATTCTTGGTGATATTCGGGACATGAAATACATCAAACAGGTATTTCTTTTTCCCATCCTGCATAGACAAGGGAATTTTTCCAATCTGCACAATAGGATGTGCAGTATCATCCCCAGTCTCCACAAATCTTGGTTTTTCCATTTTCCTTGCATCCTCCATCCATTCTGCATGACCTATCATGTGGTTTGATGCACCTGAGTCAACATACCATACATCATTGCTTTCTTCTGCACTTGTCACAGAATTGTTCATGTGCTGCACCATAAACAAGTGCTCATTTCTGTCATCACCCTGTCTACTAGAAGATGCATAATTCCCTTGTTGCAGTTTTCCATTCATGATGTCATTCTGCTTTTTATAGCAGTCTTTAGCCATATGACCCATTTTACCACAGTAGTAGCATTCAACATTACTGTTTGCATTTTGGCCTCTTTGCCATCCACCACGACCTCTTTGGCTCCCCCTGCCTCTAGAGTTACCACGTCCTCCTCCATAGGACTGGTTTTCTTGAGTCTGCTGCATATTCTGATTTCTGCCACGGCCTCCAAATCGGCCTCCTCTACCTCTGCCTCTACCTCTTCCAGCATTTGAGTAGAAGACAGCTTCTTTTGAAGTTCCTCCTGAAGAAGATGCACCACCATTTCTCTGTTCCTCAGAAATTAGAAGAGCAATCAACTCCTCAAAATCAGGAAATCTTTCACGAACTGAAATGGATGTCCGAAACTGTGCATAATCCTTTCCTAGACCATTCAAGGTCACAGAAACTAAATCATCATCTTCCACTGGCGACCCAATGGAAGCAAGTGCATCTGCAATCTTCTTCACCTTCATGTGGTAGTCATTGATGCTCATATTTTCTCTTTGCACATTGTGCAACTCTTGCTTGAGCTGCATTTTCTTGGCTTGCGTATTTGTGCTATACATCTTTGACAGAGTATCCCATGCCTCCTTTGGCATACTTGCATCCTGAATATGCACAATCATAGAGTCTGAAATGCTGATAGACAGCCAGTACATAACTTTCCTGGCTCTCTCATGCCATGCTTTGAATGCCTGCATTTGCTGTTGATTGGGAACATCAGGAAGAACTGGTTCTTCTTCATTTCCTGCAACAAATTCCCAATATCCTTTTCCCATAAGGAAATTCGTCATTCTAAATTTCCATGCCTGGAAGTTGTTCTTGTCAAGCTTTTCAGTGACAATCTGTGAAAGAGAATCAGACGCCATTACAGAATACTGCAAGAAATTCTGTCACTGCAAAAAAACACAGCTTCACCCTCACAAGGGCAAATTTGCAAAACTGGCAAAAGTGGTATTTGACCACACAGTCACTTCCTAGTGACGATTTTGCATAAACAAGAACCAAGGATGATTCTGAAACTCCCAATGTCTCTGCGCACAAGCATACGATGCAATTTCTACAGTAACTTTTCACCGACCAGTAGAACAGTGGCTGCACAGCATAAAACTGAGCCTTTTCCTGAGTGCGTGCAGAAAACTTCCGTCTGCGAAACAGGCCCCGAAATGGCCTCAAATAAAAAAAACAAGGTCGCCAAGGGCTAAAGCCCACTCCCGCAGCATATACTGCCCTCTTGCTTCACCGCGAAGGGCGTCTCAACCTGAGACAATGCACTCCTGCAATTTCTGGCTGTGCTACCTGCAGAGATCTGCTCCCAAAATAGAAAATGAAAGCAACACTGCTCCTCTTACCAGAACACCGCGAGCTTGGCTTGCTTTCTTGAGCTCCTTACCACGAACAAGGCTCTGATACCATGTCAAGATTGTGGGAGAGAAGGAAGGAGTCTCGCTTGAAGCTTTCTTGCTTGCACAATGGGGGAAGACACACAAGGGTGGAGGCTGAAAACAGTTTTCCTCTTCTTAGTTGTGTAAGCCAAAAAGAACTCTAGTACAAAGAAATAAAAGAACCCTATGTATGGGTCTCAAACCAAACTCAACTAACTAAGGTGGCATACTAACTGAGCCACGAACTAGAGTAGATAAGGATAGCTATCATGTAGCTATTATTCATGGGCGGTGTACCAACCGCGTCTGCAACTGACAAGTCGGTGACATAAATACACAACAGTCACCTTGGCATATCACGAGTGGAGCTCGATATCTCAACACCATCCATATCTACGGGTGTAGTGAGCTTACCTCCATGCCGTTTGAGTTACCTGCTCTCCCGCGCACTCCGGTAGCTCCACGATCCAAGTGCAAGCTTCAAGCTCCAAGCTCCAAGCTCCATTGCCGCGAGCAAGACAAGAGAAGAGAAGAGAAGAGAAGAAGAGAGGAGAAGATGGAGAGCTTCTCCTCCTCGGTCCCTCACCCTCACACCCTCACTCCCTCACACTCTCACACTCCCTCTCTCAAGCACAAGCTCAAGCAAGCAAGAAGAAGAAGAAGAAGAAGAAGAAGAGGAGAGCTACTTTTGGCCATACACAAGAATGAGCTTCTCATTCACTTTTCAACTTTATATACAAAACCCTAAATCCCTTTTGGGCGGTCATCCCCTCCCTTTTTTACATGGCCGGCCATAGCAGGCCCTTTTTCCCATTGTCCTTCTATCTTCCTAGATTCCTTTCCACCGCCCGTCTACATTTACAAATTGCACGGGTGAGAGCCCGGCGCTCCTTGAATTAACCGATGATGTGCTTGCGCTCTTTTATAAAAGTTTTGACTTACGCTTTTCCTTGTGCGCATTTCTCCCTTATTTAGAACTCTTCTCCTTGTGCGTCGTTGTCTTCCGTTTCTCTTTTCCTTGGCCTTTGTCTTTGTCTTCTGCTTTAGCTTTTCCGGATTTTCCATCTTCGTTCGTTTGAGGGTTAACACCATGCAAGAAGGCATTCTTCATCCATTTGTTGCAATCTCCAACCTTTGGCTGCTGCCAAAGCAATCACACATCTGATAGTTGCCATGCTAGCAACTAGACTGAAGGTTTCTTCATAATCTATGCCATATGTCTGGGCATAGCCTTTTGCAACTAGCCTAGCTTTGTACCTACTAATAGAACCATCTGCATTGTGCTTAATCTTATAAACCCACTTACATCCAATAGCTTTCTTGCCCTTTGGCAATGATACTAGATCCCAAGTATTATTGGCCTCTAATGTAGCCATCTCCTCATCCATTGCTGCATCCCAATGAGCATGACCAACAGCTTCCTCAAAACATGTGGGCTCAACATCCTCAATCACTTTCACCATATAAGCATAATGGTGAGCTGCATAACCTTCAAAACCAAATCTGTTAATAGGGTATCTCACCCTGCTAGACCTGCGTACCACTGGATCACTCAATGGAGTCTTTGCATTGACGCCTGCTCTCTGCACACCTGGAGTCCTCACTGAAGGAATGCCAAGCTCATCATCCAAGCTCTCTGAGCCAGTGGAGTCTCCATCAAGAACTGCATCAATGCCATCTGACACTTTATTCTTTCCTTTGTCTTTACCTGTTGTGCTACTAGATGCGCTTGAAGATGTAGAGCTACTCCTTAGTCTCCCAGACCAAGGACTACCAGATGATGTCTCTGGTCCACTAAGAGTCTGTGATTCTTGCTTTTCAGCCTGCACATGAGTGTCACGATCATCATCATCATCCAATGCATCACCAGTAGATACATACCAATTGCTCATTTCATCAAAGATGACATCCTTGCTCACTCTGAACTTACATGTGACAGGGTTATAACAACGATACCCTTTTTGCTCTAAAGAGTATCTAACAAAGACATACTTTTCAGCCTTTGGATCCAGTTTCTTCGCAACTCATCTGGCACATGAACATATGCAATACAACCAAACACTTTCAAGTGTGAGACATCAGGCTTCTTACCTGTAAAACATTCTTTGGGGGTCATACCGTGAACTACAACTGTGGGAGTTCTGTTCATAATATAAACAGTAGTATGAACAGCCTCAGACAAAAAATGCTTAGGCATATTCTTTTCAGCCATCAAGGCGCATGCAACTTCTACAATATGCATGTTTTTTCTTTCTGTAACCCCATTTTGCTGTGGGGTATACCTGCATGTGAACTATCTCTTTATCCCATGAGACCTCAGAAAATCACTGAACTCATTCGAGAAGTACTCTCCCCCTCCATATGACCTCAAGCACTTTACTTTCAAGCCTGTTTCTCTTTCAACTGCAGCCTTGAAAGTTCTAAAGTGCTCAAACGCTTCACTCTTTTCCTTCATAAAATATGCCCACATCTTTTTAGAATAATCATCAATGAATATGACAAAGTATGAACTGCCTCCAAGAGATACATTTTGCGTAGGCCCCCAAATATCTGTATGCACAACATCAAGGATATTTCTGCTTACATCTCTGTCATGTGAAAAGGGTTGTCTTGCCTACTTACCAAACTGACATGCTTCTCATACCTTATGAAATTCTGCAATTCTAAATGTAGGCAAACCTGTAACCAACCCTTTGGACTGCATTAATTTCAGCCTTTGTACATTTGCATGTCCAATGCGTTTGTGCCAAATTTCAATATCTGCAACAACATCTTTTTCTTTAGCATACATAACAGCATTCATAGTAGGAATTCCAGTATCTAGAGTAAACATACGTCCAACTCTACTTCCCTTTGCAACCAACCTACACTTGTCATTGGAGTCTTCTACAAAGAAACCCTTTGCATTAAATCTGACTTGCAGCCCTTGCTCTCCGACTAACACCAGGTTCTTTGTAATAGATGGCACATGTAATACATCTGAAAGACTCTTTGTCTTACCATCATGCAAGGACAAGGAAACTTTTCCAATGTGTGAAATTGGGTGGCATGAATCATCACCCGTCTGTATATAACCTGTATTTTGCAAATCCTGCATCTCTCCAAACCATTCTGCATGGCTGGTCATATGATTGGATGTACCTGAATCAACATACCAAACATCATCATGTGTTCCCTTTCCTGTAACAGCATTCAGCATATGCTGCATAACAAACGTTCATTTTTGTCTTCATTTTGTCGTGAAGACGATGCATAGTTTCCTTGCTGCAACTTACCACTGTGAATATCATCTTTCTTAGCATAACATTTGGCTGCAATATGACTTGTTTTTCCACAGTAGTGACACACAATACCAGAGTTGTTAGAACCTCTGTTTTTCCATCCACCTCTTCCTCTAAAGCTCCCCCTGCCTCTAAAGTTACCACAACCTCCTGAAACCTGCATATCACAAAATTGCTGATTCAATCAGTTTTGCTAGTTGTTACTACCACGTCCTGTACCACGGCCTCTTGAAGACGACTTGCCACGTCCCCTTCCTGAAGTGGAGTAGAAAAAGCTTGGACCTGTTCACCACTTTTTTCAGATGTCTCACTCTGCATGTTAATCTCTTTAGTGATCATAAGGGAGACCAACTCATCGAAATCTGAAAATGGCTTTCTGACATATATGAAAGTTACAAAAGACTTCCAAGCCTTTTCATTGTTAAGTCCACCCAAGGTAGACGACACCAAATCATCATCATCGGGCATTGCATCAATCACTGCTAAGGCATTTGCAATGCTCCTTACCTTCAGTGCATACTCATTGATAGACATCTTTCCTTTCTTCAATGTGTTCAACTCTTGCTTGAGTTGAATCTTTCGTGCCTTTGTATTTACGAAAAACATAATTTCAAGTATGGTCCAAGCTGCATATGAATTCTCTGCATTTCTAATATGCCCCATCATATTATTTTCAATTACTGCAGACATCCAATACATGATCTTTTTGTATTTTGCATTCCATTCCTTCCGTGCCTTTGTCTCTTCTGCAGTTGGAGGATCACTCACCTCCTGCTCCTTTTCTTCACCTGAAACAAACTCGTAGAGGCCTTTTCTAATAAGGAAGTTCGTGACATGGAACTTCCATGAAGGGTAGTTGTTCTTGTCGAGCTTCTCAATGATGGGGTTTCCATTGTTCTCTACCATTATCACAAAACTAATACCAAACAGCAAGCAAATCTTTTGCAACCCTCAACCTGTAGTGCACAACAATACACCAGACAACCTTTTTCACTATTTGCTCAACAATACATGCAATCTGCAACGAGTTTGCAGATAAACCTTGTGTTTATTCGCTGATAAATACCTTTGAACTTACAGATCTGAAATTTGTAACCTGTGCACATGTATATGACAGACACATCTGAAATTGCAGGATACCTCGAACTGCTGTCCGCAACCTTGTGAGTCTAAAATGGAGCCTGAAATGACCTCGGATGGCCAAAATAGCAGTGGGAAAGCCCTAAAGGGCCTATTTGCAAAATATACAGTGCTCTTCGTGCACACCAAATCTCACTGCAATCTGAGATTTTTGCTCTGCCCTGCTTCCGGTGCCTCCACAGGCACTGTCCAAGAGAAGAAGTAGAGAATGGAAGAGCTTCTTACCGGTTGCTTACTTGCTCGAATCCTTGGTTCCTCTCCTTCACTTTAGCCTTCAAAACTAGCCTCAATTAGTGGTGCTGCTCTAATACCATGCCATGAATCGCGTGGTGGGGGGACTTGCTCAAGATGCTGCACCGAACACACACAGAATGCACAAGGAGAAGCTCACTCAAGAGACAAGAAGAGAGATGGAGGCCAAAACGTTTTCTTGCTAGTTTATTCTTCTTCTTCCACACTCTTACTATGTACACAAAGTATAGATAAGATACAACATAAAGGAAAGTGGCCTACTAAGTCAAACAATGCATAACCGACTATACTAGTCGACTGGCGCTATAACTATGCCAGCTGTAAATAGGTGTAACAACCTGAATATAATAAGTAACGAGTCAGTGGCCATGTGAGAGTCATAATGACCACCGACGTGCTAAGTGTAGACGTGTGGACCCATCTAACCAGGCGGCCCATCATTATTGTCCGTATGTGTTGAGCTTGTCATCTCAACACATAGCTCTCGCCATGCTCTAGATTCAACATTCTTCACAAGATAGAGGATATAATAGATGAGTATGGGTATGCTCTAAGCATGCTGTAAGGATATAGAGTTCAACGAAGTGGTTGTCGTCATGGCTAGGGTGAGGGAAAACTTATGAAAAGAGGCAAATGTTGCAGATTGGGGTTTAGCTATGGCGTGCGCATTGCTCATTCTCTTCATATCCAACATACAGAGCTGATGTTGCATTAGGTCAAATGCTATTGAGGGAACCAAAGCACAAGAACCTCATGAATATCCACCTCAAAATCCTCTTATGCCCTTCAAAAATCAACTTCCCTTGAAGCTAGGGCTTGTTCTCTCCCCTTGCACTCTCTAGGCTCACTAATTCCTTGTAGTCTTACGCTGCAATCTGGGTAGCCAGATGTGATCCTTTGCATATCTAGGCCTAAAGCTAATGTTACAATGGCCCTCTTTTGTAGAATCCTTATCTTCTTGTTCCTTGTTCTCTAGTGTCTTCTCAGTCCGTGTCAATGCAATGCACGTGGACAGTAGGGTATTACAAGGATCTAGGTTTAACTTGTATTGGGGGGGGGGGGGGGATGTGCTATAGGACCATAGCTACCATGGAACCTATTTTTGCATATAGGGTGTAGCCTCTTGGTCTTGCCCTTTTAGAAGTCCCAAATGCATGAGATAGGCATAGAATGTACTTAGGCCTTTTCTTTTTCTTCCTTTTCTTCTTTCGTTCAATCTATGTAACAAGCCATTGCCTATCAACTAGGATATCCTTCATGGGTGCTGCATTTTTTTTCATGGCCATTCCACTCAAATTGTTAATAATAAATCCTTGAACATCAACACTTCTTGATTCTTTTAAACACCTATGCATATAATTGTTGAGATCCTCTTCTTACTTGGTTGTGCACTAAAATGAAGGCTTCCCTCCAATGGTGAGAAACAAACACAAAACTAAGGAAACAAAACACAAAATCTACGTGTAGGGCTTTGCCATTGATCTCAAAACATGAAAGAAACCACAAATCTTGCTCTTAATAACAGACAAATTCATCATTTTCATAGCTTCAACCATTATATACAAAAGAAAGAGTAAAGGAAAAAGAGGAATTTCTGCACAAAAGATAGAGGAGAGAGGAGAGAGAAATATTGGCACCATATAAGAGGAGAATGTGTGTAACTTGCAAGAAATGAGAGAAGAGAGGAACATAATCGGCCATGCACTCCACTCCACCCTTTCCCCAAAAGACACTAATACCCCTTCATATTTTTATTATTTCTTTGAATATTTTTTGATACATTTGGATTCGTAAGGCTTTAGCCTTTACATTTGAATTTTTTCTAGCTCTTTAGAAATGCATGCACACTTTTATGCATATCATATATTTTGATGGATGTGCCTCCCTCATTTAGGATCTATTTTTGATGATTTTGTAACAAAGTGAGCATAATTTACTCTACAAAAAATGGAAATTTGATGTATACATGGATATTTTTGTGCCTTGTTTTTATGCTTCTTTGGGTGCCATCAACTTGAGAAATTTGGGATGATAAACTACTAGTTAATTCCTTGTTAGCAAAACTGCTTTGTAGATTCCTTGTCAAATTATGATTATGTTTAAGATGTATTGTCTAACTATGGTCCCTAAGGCCTTTTGAGCTTATTTGATGGTATTATCCCAATGGCTAATTTGGGGGTTAATTTGCTAAAATATCCTTCTTTAGTTGTCAATGGCTAGTATGGGTGATGAGTTAGGTTGCTATGGACCACATTCTTATTCTTTCTTGGATGCATCAGATTATTCAACATCATATCCATCATACATCTCTTACTATTTATGTAGGAAATGTGGCTAATAAATTGATGCATCTAGTTAGAGGCATGGGGCCTTCTCTTAGTCAAGGCCTTGCGTATCATGTGAGATTTGTAGGAATTAAGGAAGTGTTCTTAGCATTGTGTTGCTAGATATTGTACTTTCTTGATATATTTCATTGGACCAAGAGGGTCTTTCCATTTCCTTTCTCATATGTAGGTGCTCTTAACTTATGTATTGTTTTTGAGTTTTATTGTGTAGCTTTTCTGGTTCGCATTCGAGGGGTTTTAGAGCTATAACGTGGATTCTTGTTGATATCATGCATCTCTATCACCTTGCATTTTCTTTGTTTTTCATTTTTATTTTGAGGGAAGGGGTGGAGACAATATGTGATGTGTTATATGGATATGATGCCAAGGTTTGGGCTTGAGATTGAGTGGTCTCTTTGAGGGGGATGCATCTATTGTTGTCCCCTTTCTTGAGGGTGCGCAAGTCAAATGTGAAAGTGATTTTAGCTAGCCAAATGGTCAATTGATGTCATTCTTTCTTCTATAGTGTGATTTCCTTGTTTGTTTCATGTCATCATGAAGTTCCATAGAATCTAAAGGGTTGGGGCTTGAGTGATTTCCTACAAGCTATAATTACTAAAAAGTATCATCATAGAGGAAAAATAAGTTAAAAAGAACCTAGAAGATACTCATCACCTTGCAAGGGCTTGGTAGGCTTTTGGGTTTGAGCAAGCTTGGGGCCAATGCCCTACCCTCCTTGGGATAATACCTAACCATGGAGAATAAGATAAAAATGAAGAAAAATAAAATCCTATTTGTTGCCTTGTAGGATCCTCATAGGATCCTAGGTGGGCGATTACCATGGGGTTGATACTTTGGTCTCCTTGGGGAATGATAGTGACTAAAATGGCTTATTGCAGGCTCTAATATATGCAAAATACATAATAGGACTATAGTGCCTCATGTGGAAATACATTTCACTGCTATAGGCAGTGTAGAGAACACCTAATACCGCATTAGACAACTCATAGGAAACTCAAAATTAATGACATAGGAATATGAGAATACATAATACAACACTAATAACAACAATTGAGAGATACAAATTAGAGAATATGCCAGAATTAAAGTAGAAACACAAAAAGAATCATGGTGCCAACTATCAAGTCTCATATCTCATCATGAATATCCATCATACAATACGTCATAAGCATTAGCATTGATAAAAATTGGGATAGACACTGTAGATACCTCTTCAGGTCATGCTTGAAAATTGCCTACATAACTACACTTCATGAGGCATCTAAAGTTTGCTTCATACATAGAACTAATGTGACTAAAGTTCTAACCATGCTAAGGGCAAACATAGTGTATCAAGCCATGGATAACACCTAGCACAAGTCAATGGATAGCTGGTACAACCATGACTTGGAACCCTTGCATGTCATGGTATCAAATGATTTATTAAGAACTGACATATCTAATGAGAAAAATTATGCTTTACTCATAGCCTTGCATCATGAAGTAAGACACATAGAGAAATGATAAGTAGAGCCTCTCTAGTAGGATACTTATAGCTCTCTACTATAGTTGCATAATCCCCTCAAAAGACAATCACAAAACAAAGATATACATATCATAAGTATAATTGAAAAAATAAAAGTCTAATATTAATAGTCAAAGAACCTCATGAGTTGTGAGGCTCATGAACATCATGAGAATTAGTGATGGAATGTTCTTGTGTATGTTGCTCATGTGATACAAAAGGTATAGCATCAACTTCATGAAGTCTATCAAAATGAGCAAAGCCAGGTGCTCTTATTTTATGGCATAAGTTCCCTTAACTTAACCTGTCTACTGATGTCTTGCAGTACTTCAGTGATATGAGCCTTCACAACATTATAATCCAAGCACTGATTTTCAGCATTGTCATGTTGCTTGATACTTTGCAACTTAGTGATCATGCCCAAAATTCTATCATACTCAACCTACAATCCATCAAGCTTCTCTCTAAGAGTATCCTTCTCATTTATCAAGGCTTCTAAATTTTCTAAAACAAGACTTGCTACAAAATTATATATGGCCAAGATATTACTTGAAACATTCTTCCTACAATGACAAGCCATTGATCATATATAGTTTTGAACAAAGCATTCTTCATCATAGTAACAACAATCTATATAAACGCAGACCTATCAAGATCTACATCCAAATATTATAACAATTGAACCCTTTTATCAATATCTCGACTTTGTTGCATGGTATTAATGGTTACTTATACCAAATTGCCACTTTCCTGCATCAAGTTATTGTCTACCTATAAGTATTAGATTAACTGTCATCTATAGTGGTGAATATAATGCCAACAATAGTAAACCTGCTGCCTGCAATGATGAACTTGCCGCTTGCAATGGTAACCTTATTTTGTATTGTGATAATCTTGGTTCTTGCTGTGAAAACTCTGTTTCCTATAGCGGTGTTGTAGTCTCCTACAGCAAGATTGCAATTGCCATCATCAGGATTGTAGTTTCTTGTGATAGGAATGTCATCTGTTTTGCCCATTCAAGACAAATACATACTATTGCCAACACTGAAATATCACCAACATAAGTGCAATGAGATATTGCCAAAGTTTGAAAACTATTTATCTCATGAAATTGGCAAATGACCATAATGTCCATAGAATTCCATACTCCTACTTTAGGCACTGTAGAAGTGACTTGCATAAAATTGATTTCCACTACTTGCTAAACCTGTGAATCATTCTATGGCTCATCTTAATCAACTTGAATTAGTATTTGGAGCCTAAATCCATTAATTGCAAGCTCAATAATATCTTCTTGCATTATAACAGAATGAAAGTGTCTACAAAATGGTTGACAGGTAATGCACCATAGTTCTATAGTATAACCATTTCAATGAAATATGCTAGGGTTGAGAACTCATTGTATAAAATGACATCCATAATATATCATAGAGAATGAAGATATAAAACCATAATATACTACTCCAACTACAAAGAATAATTGCATTGACTCGAATATATGTCACTGATGCTATAGCATTTTCATTATAATAAATGTATAGAAACTTGGAAAAAGAATAATAAAAGCTCTAAAATAACCATAATCAATCATTAGCTCTAGCTCAAAAAAATCCACAATCCCTTCTAATAACCTGCATTTGGCAAACAATTCTAACGAAAGGAGAATATCTTTTATACATTAACTCACTCTAAAAAGATAAAATCATGATAAATTTATAAATGATATAATAGGTTTCTTTTTTTCATTGCAATTCATAAAAAGCCCAATAATCACAAAAAAACCATCAACTCGATCAACTTCATTAAACCACAACCCCTTCACACACAACTCACATACCACATACACAAACTAGACATACAACAATCATATAAATGGCACCTCCAAAAATATAATTTATTATTATGGCTGAGGAAAGATACATTAAAAATCTTGATGGTTTCTAAATTTATCTATGGAGAAGCATTCATCCACAAATGTCTTGGGAGGATTTTGAAAGAATTGCAAACAACACATTCTCTCTGCAAGTACAAGATATCTACTTGGAAGACAAAGAACATGGAAATACAATACATCCAACTAATGGGGATCAATATCCACATTCGCATTGAGGCATAATTTAAGTGTTGGCTTTTGATCATTATGAGAATGACAATGCATGCATGTTAAGTATACCAAGCAAAATGAGCAGTTAATTCGACTGAAGGATCAATAGATTGATAATATATTTGGGCAAATTGCAAATAACTCTGATAAGCTTGTGTAAAAGTCTTCCATTCCCCTCGAAAAATATGCCAATTAACCTAGGGACCCACCAATGAATTTGTCTGGATCCAATCTCTGTGTCTAGGTATCTGCAAGTCAAAACTTGAGTGGCTACTAACCAACTGAGGTGGATCAGAAATAAAAGGTGTAGAAGAAGGCCCCCAAGGGATTAAATAGCCATGTCCCTTAATCAAACAAACCACCTAAAGTTGAGTCCACCTCTAGGTCTTTGACCTTCTTACAAGAGGCAATCCATATTGGAACTAGCTACTACCAGCAATGCTATGTATACTGATAATGACATAGTCACATGTACTAGATGGTTGGATAACCCTATCACTTTGTTTGCACATAGTTATGAATGACTTTGACCTAAGCCTTCTTGATAAGAACACCACCAATGATGTGAAGTCTCTAACATACTCATGGGAGAAATTTGAGTTCATCTTACTAAGGGCTCCACGACATAGCAACTTAGGTTTCACATGAGCAAGCCCTAAAAGGATGATTGATCATCTCCTTTAAGTGTAGTTGTGTTGAGACCACATCTAAGGAACTTGCCAACCTCAATCATCTCACACAATCTGAGTTCTTTTTTTTTTTTGCAACATTAGTTTTACATCATTGTAATGGGAAAAAGTAGGATGTTAGATCATGACCAACATTGAGCAACATCACGTCATTAAGACATCAAAATATAATCCTACTTATGTTTCCTCCACTTTATTTCAAGTACTTGGTTTAACTCTAAATGCCCATTAAAAGATCACATGATGCTACATCCATATATGGATCAAATCCTTGGTGAGCAAGAGCTTCATATTATGAGCCAAATATGTTCACACGATCTCCTACCAATGTCCTGACCTATATCATGCATGTTGTCATTTGATCATAGGATGCAACCTATTATGCCACCATGGAATATAATTTGCATTTCTATGATTGGTTGTTACAAAGCTAGTTCGGTCTCTTTGAATACAAACAAGTGCATAAGAACCTCATGGTCACAAATAAAATCACATTTACCCCTCCTTTCCATAAATCCTTTATGCAGTCCTAGAAGTATTGCAATCCATTGGGAGGGGGAGGGGCTTGTAGCTTACATTGTAGTAAGACTTTGAAAATTGATTGTTTCATGTAGCTTGCATCGTAGCAAACCTTGGATAAATTGATTGTTTCCCTAAATGCAAAGTTTCCTTTTTTGGGTGTAAAATTTTGAGTATACGAGACTAAGTTTTATTGATAATGTTTAAATATTTTTTTTGTTCATACATTTATCTTAATGAATTCTTGTTAATATCTGACTATAAGATGTTAGATTATGGACACACCATGTCAAGAAGAAAAAGCTGCATAGGAAAAGGCAACCGAGTCACATACACCATTTTTCAAGAAAGAATAGGTAGTCTACAAGCTAAGCATGGAAATCAAGGGGTATCGCCACTTGCGGTGTAGACAAATCCATAATCTAAAAGAAGTGGTAGCTAAAAATCTAGATTCTAGGGAGCTAGTGGACTAATGTAGATTGGAAAAGTATATGAGAAAACTTGAGGGAGGAATAAATACAAGAAATGCACAGAATCTCTCATAGCCTATGACCTTGACAAGCATAGTGGGTTAGTCTCACAGTGAGTGATGACAATGGAAAAAAATAGGTGGAAACCACCTCTAAGTCTAGAAGTGGTCCATAAAGCCCTAGGCATATCGCAATATAATGAGAAGTGGGAAAAAAGAGATGCATATGCAATGCTTAGGATGGATGAACAAAAGGTGTTCACCAATGATGGCATCAACGTGGAGGACATCCCGAATCCCATAGTTCAAATTCAAGCCAAATTGATACATGCTTTGTTCTATCGGAATAGATACAACTCCATGATGAGTAGGATCTAAATAGCAATGTTGGAGAGTGTGGCTACACGTGTGATAGACAATAGAAACCTCAACACCTTTGTCATAAAAAAAATCCATGATGCATCAAAAGCACTTGGGTCATGAGCACGAATGTGAGAAATTGGGATCCGTGCCACCCTAGTAGGGTTTGGGGCGTGCTAACAACCATAATATAAGAAGTCGTCAAGGGATCAGAGATAGGAGAAAAACAAATGGCAGGCATAGCAATGTAGACGGTGTCAGCTATGCACATTGGAAGATTGGAGCATGGACCCTCAAGAGAGCAAGAAGAATAGGAAATTAAAAAATAGTAGCTCGAGGTGGAGAAAAGTGCTAGAAGGGTTGCAACCACAAGACAAAAGCTCTAGACTAGACAAGCACACCTAGTAGGATAGTTGCAACCAAAGTACTTGTGAAAAGCTTAGCTAGAGAATTGGAAGAAACTCAATTACAACCCATGATAGTAGATATTGAGGCCCAAGCCATGAATTCAGAACTGCCACTTGAGTTGGGGAGTAAGAGATTCTAGGATCCACAATATAGGAGGCTAGAAACATAGCAGCAAGAACGAAGTCCATGATCAATATCAATTAGAAGGGAAGAAATGGGAAAATTTACTATCAAAGTGTCAACCAAACAAGAAAAGGGTGGGTTGAAGAGGAGAAAGAACTAGAAAAATCCAAAGAGGCATCCAAGAAGGAAGAAGATTAATGAAGGCTAAAGCAATAGGAAGAGGAGGAGGACCCTAGGAAACAAAAGGAGAAAGACATAGCCCTAGCCATTAGAAGATCGATGGAGCAACCATCAAGAGTAGAAGAGCTAGCATTGATGAACCTTAACTTGGGAAGTTCTTCAAAATTAGAAGAGAATTTGATACCAATGTGGTAGGGCCTATGATAAGGCCACCAGTATGGGCAAGGGTAAGGCTCTAATAAAAACACCCATTCCTTCACTAATAGCCTATTTTAGCAGGCATAAACTTGTCTTGGAGAAACTGGCAGACCAACTTCCACAGTGGATCAGTGATCATGGAAAAAGAGACTCCTGAAGTGTTGATCACTTTCTTGACATCCATAATTTCCTTGATCTGCTTCTGTAACAGCTTGAAAATCTTATCGTTGGAGAATAATTGTCTAGCTGTAACAAAGGGCTCTCCTTTGTAGGGAATAGACAAAGCCTTTCCTAACCCTCGAGGTCTCAATGTCATGGAAGCACCATGGACCAGTCTCGACTTCTTGCTGTATGAGGCAAAGAACCACAAGGATGGATCATCTGGAATCAGTGGAAATGAAGCAGCCATGAAAGTTGCAAGTCCGGCTTTCGCTATAGGCTCAAAAGCTAGTAGGGAAGAATAATCCCTACTAACCAGCAGGACATACTGGATAGGAGGAGGAGAGTGAGGCACCATTCAAATGGAAAACACACACACCACAACACAGACAATCACAAAGAATGCTTGCAAAACAACCAAAGGGCTATCAAAAGGAAATCAATAAACAGAAGGACACACATACATACATAGACGTAGCTAACCCATTTACCACCCCAGACAACCCACATCCTAGAAAAAATTCGGCGTGACCTCTACACGTATGCGACCGAAAACTTCATGCAATGCAACAAACATGCACCCAAATCCTCGTATCAGGCAAGAAAGAAAGAACTACACACCATTCCCGTAATCGTAGCACATAGACAAATCATAATACCATAAAAATGTATCTTAAGATCGGACCATAACCTTGACCATCAATTTCAACTAAAAGGACTTTACGCGCCCAACCCACGAAGCGTGTTTATTAAAAAGGGGAAAAAAATACAGTGAGGGGGAAATTATTGTAATGAAGGGTTCATTTTAAGAAATTATTAACAATGGGTGACATTTTATTAGGTTATAAACCTTAATAAGAAAACAGCGGTTCCTTCTTAAAATTTTAATTATAATTTATTAGGGTGAAACAATACTTTATCGAAACCCAGACTACGATTCCCAGACTGGGTCTCTAAATGCAAATTCATTAATTAAAAATTAATAGTGATGTGGAGCGCTTTTTTGCCAGCGCGTGCTTTTTGTGATGGCTTGTTCATTTTTATTAAAAATTAAGGTGCCTCTTAAGCGCATGTAGCGCGTGCAAAGTGAACGGCTGGTTGATTTTTAAATTATTAAATTGTGTGTTTAGCGCGAATGCGCATGAAAAATGTGGGTGAATAAAGTTTATTTTAGCAATTAATCGTGGTTAAGGGGTAATGACAAAATAAATACCTGGTAGGGGTGTGTATGCAATGGACTGAAGGCACACGGAGTAATCTCCCAAAAGCAACGAATTTGGTCAAACAAAAACAAAGACCACTCACTAAAAAAAAATAAAGCATCTTAGTGTTTTTGTTTGATTTTTATTGTATTTTTAATTTTATTTTGTTTATTTTGTATTTTATTATTTTTTTTTCTTTTTCATTCATTTGTATTTTGGGTGTATTTGTTTTGTGTATATTATTTGGTTTGGTTTATTTATTTTGTTATTATTTTTTTAATTTTTTTGTTGTGTGTTTTAAAAAAAAATTAAAAAAAATTAAAGCAAGATATATAACATATGGATATGTTATGAAGTGTAAGAATGAATTTTCAGCCATTTAGCAAGTGTCCACAATGTATGTTAGTTCAGCCATGATTTTCAACTGATTTGTAGGATTTAAAATGAATTTTTATGAAGTGTTTTTTAAATGAATTTTTATGAAGTTTTTTTTTTCTTTTTTTTTCTTTTGGTTATTTCTTTTTCTATATATTTGTTGTTTCGTTCTTTTTGCTTCTTCTTTTTCTCTTTTTGTTGTTCTTTTAAAAAAAAAATCTTTTTCTTTTTGTTGTTGTTTTTGTTTTTTTCATTTTTTTTCTCTCTGCTTGTTTTGATTTTGTTTTTAATTTTCTTTTTATTTTTTATTTTTATTTTTAAATTTTTTGGTGACTGTGATTATTGTTGTTTTTTGTTTTTGTTAAAAAAAAAGGGAAACTAGAAAAATAAAATAAAAAATGGAAAATGGAGGTGGAAGAGGGGGAGGAAGGAGGGGGAGGGGGAGGTGGAGGTGGAGGTGGAGGAGCAAGGAGAGAGGAGGTGGTGGAGGAGGAGAGAGGTGGAGGTGGAGGTGAAGAGAGGTGGAGGTGGAGGTGGAAGGAGAAGGGGGTGGCGGCCGCGATGGCGGCGACATGGCAGTAGGAACGACCGAGGCGGACGGCGTAGTGGGCGGCAAGAACGACCGAGGCCGACGGGTACTCGGTGCAGGCAAGGCGACGAAGGTGCTAGCGTCTGGTGCAGCGGCGCGGTCGTCTGGAGTAGCGGCAGATGGCGTTGAGGGTGGCGGATGTGGGCCGAGGGAGAAAGAGGAGGAGGAGGATAAGAAAGAAGGGGGGAAGAAGAGAAGGGGAAGGGGAAGAAGAAAGGGAGAAGGAGAAAGAAGAGCAGGAGGGGAGAAGAGAAGAGGAAGGGGAAGAAGGAGGGAGGAAGGAGGAGAGAGGAAGGAAGGAGGAAGGAGCAGGGAGGGAGCGATGCGACGCAACGGCCAATAGATAAGGGTTTTTTTTTTCTTTTCTCTTTCTTTTGGTTATTTCTTTTTCTATATATTTGTTGTTTCGTTCTTTTTGCTTCTTCTTTTTCTCTTTTTGTTGTTCTTTTTTAAAAAATAATTCTTTTTCTTTTTGTTGTTGTTTTTGTTTTTTTCATTTTTTTTCTCTCTGCTTGTTTTGATTTTGTTTTTAATTTTAATTTTAATTTTAATTTTATTTTTATTTTTTTTTTGTGATTGTGGTTATTATTTTTTTTGTTTTTGTTTTTAAAAAAAAGGGAAACTAGAAAAATAAAATAAAAAATGGAAAATGGAGGGGCAAGAAACACACCCTCGGCTCGCGTGCATGCGTGGGCAGGGGTAAATTTTTTTTGCAATGATGGGGTCAAACGGGCAGGGACAATGACACACTAGCCATGGACGCTACGGGGCGTCCCGAGGCGCGTAAAACCAAAAACACGCACCTTCACGCGCGAGGCGAGAAATGCGGTTACACGGGAAAAATGAAGAAAAATTAATAAAATCCAAACCATTCGTTGGATCAAAAATCTATAAAAAGGAAAAATGTGTCGGGAAATGAGGGAAAAAGGATGGAAACATGAAACACCGATTTTCGGGGCAAAATCAAGGTGTTCACATGGGAAAAACGCAAAAAGCAAGCCCGAAAACACATACGGGTATAATATCAAAATATTCGCGCATCGGAATGAAGTGCAAAAAGAAGGAAAATTGTGCAGAACAATGTGTCCAACAAGGCTATCATGACAAAACATAGTTCCAATCAAGATAGGATGTGTTCACATGGAAAAAATCCCAAAAATGGATCCGAAAATGGACTCAGAAATTAATAGAAAAGGATCCCTGCACCGGAATAGAGGGAAGTAAAAAGGGATAATGTCCAAAAGAAAGGTATTCATAGGGCTGTCACATCAAAACTCAGTTTGGGGAAAATTAGGAGGGGTTCATGTGGAAAAAACACGAAAATCACACCCGAAAACACTCGAAAAAATTAATAACTAAAAATCCGACAGTCGAAAGAGGGGGAGGAAAAAAGAAAAAGTGGGGGAAAGACTGGCAGGACACGACTGTCAAATCAAATTGGAATTGCGATAAAAATAGGGCAGGTTCACATGGAAAAATATAAAAAATAAGCACGAAAAGGTCCCAAAACCGGTAAAAATTAATAACGGATCAACCGTGCATAGGAATGACACGGAGTAAGAAGGAAAAATGTCAAGGGGAATGGATAGGATAGGAATGGCACATCAGACTAGGATTTTGAAACAATAAAGATGAGTTCACATGGAAAATCGTCTATTTTACGGGAATTGTTTTAAAAATTAATAACTTGAGAACTGTTTGTCGGAAAAGGGGTTGGTAAAAAGGAAAAATAGGAAATTTGAAGGGACGAACAGGGTTCTAAGGTTGGATCGGGATTGCGATGAACGTAGGATATATTCACATGGAAAAATCACAAAACAAAGAATAATGGCAAACGGTCAAGGAACAACCCCGAGGATAGGGTGAAATAGAAGGAAAGGGTGGGGAAGGGACCCCATCAGGGTATAATAAATCATGGCCAAGAGTACACTACTCAAATTATCGCATAGTAACTTTATTGGAGCATCTACCTGTATGCCCAAATCAGCCATAAGCTTGAGCAGCCATGAAATCTCGCATGCTACCAATGCAGCACCCCTGTACTCTGCCTCAGTACTCGACAAAGCAATCGTAGGCTGCTTCTTGCTACTCCAGGTTAATTACGCCGCTACCAAATCCAAAAGCATATCCACTCGTAGATCTACGGTCATATGAGCATCCTGCCCAATCTGCATCCGTGTATCCAATGAGTTTCAAGGGCTTATCTTTGATATAAAACAACCCATACTCTACAGTGGACTTAGCATATCTCAAAACACGTCTAACTGCATCCAAGTGCGGCTTTCTGGGCTTCTGCATAAACTGGCTTATGAGCCCTACAACATAGCTCAAGTCAAGCCTAGTGATGGTCAAGTAAATCAGACTTCCAACCATCTGCCTGTACATAGTCACATCCTGAATTTCAGCTCCAGTGCTAATGTCCGGTTTGACATTCTGATCAAGAGGTGTATCCAATGGTTTGCATTCAGCCATGCCATACTTCTTCAGCATTTCCATGGCATAGTGCTTTTGCATCAGCCATAAACCATTTTCAGCTGGAACTACCTCAATGCCCAAGAAATACTTCAGTTCTCCTAGGTCTTTCATGTCAAATTCAGATTTCAGCATCTACATAACATGCTGTATCCCCAAATCATCATCACCTGTGATTATCAGGTTATCAACATAGATAACCAACACTACCAAGCCTTTGTCTGTCTTTTTCGTAGACTGTGATCAGCCCTACCAACAACAAATCCCAAGCTCTGTAAGTAATTACTGATCCTTGCATGCCAGACTCTCAGAGCCTGCTTCAGCCCATACAATGCTTTTTTTAGCTTACATACATAATGCTGAATATCAAGGTGAACATACCCTTCAGGCTGAACCATATAAACATCCTCTGCTAAGTCACCATTAAGAAATGCATTCTTAACATCCATCTGCTGCAATTTACAACCTTTAGCAGCAGCCAAAGCAATCATAGTGCATATGGTTGTCATCTTGGCAACAGGGTTGAATGTTTCCTCATAATCAAGTCCATAATGTTGGGCATACCCCTTAGCAACCAGCCTGGCTTTGTACCTTTCCACACTGCCATCCGACTTGCATTTGATTTTGTAGACCCATTTGCAGCCAATGGTCTTTTTCCCTTCGGGCAGTGGCACAAGATCCCATGTTTTATTTTCAGCCAAGGCATTCATTTCTTAATCCATGGCTGCACACCAGTTCTCATCTTTCACTGCTTCAGCATATGTACTTGGTTCTTTAATCTCCATCACTTTTGTCATGTAAGCATAATGCTTTGCAAAGTAGCAACTATATGTCAACCTACCAACAGGGTATCTGACCCTCTGCGAGTGTCTAGGCTATGGTGCACTACTCGATTCCCCTCTCTCATGAGGCGGAATGTACTTGCTCTGCCTTGTGCCAGGCGTATAGACAGTCGGAATACCAAGTTCACTGTCTAAAGTGTCAGCAGACTCATATCCAGAAGTCATTCTACCAGGTGTCATCATACCAGATGCATCCTCAGCAGCTTTCTCTTTTCCTTTGCTGTCCAAGACATCATATCTCCCCCTCACTGACATACTGGTGTCAGTGGATGGTGAGCTCCTCAATCTCCCTGTCCATGGGGATACTGTTTGACTATTAGGTCCTATCATAGCAGTGCTCTGCTGCAAATCAACTATAGATACATGAATGGAAGGCATATCCGATGGCACTGTAGCCGGTGATACATACCAAGAACCCATCTCATAAAAAATAACATCCCTGCTCACCAAAGTCTCCCTGGTAGAGGGATCATAGCATTTGTATGCCTTCTTCTCCTGTGAATATCCAATGAAGACACACTTATGCACTTTTGGATCCAACTTCTTCCTTTTCTCATCTGGAATGTGCACATAAGCAAGATAGCCAAAGACTTTCATGTGACTTACATCCGGCTTATAGCCATAGAGCCTCTCAAACGGTGTCATCTCATGAATGCCTGCAATGGGAGTCCGATTCAAGATATACATGGCTATCGTGACAGCCTCAGCCCAATAATAGAGCGGCATCTTCTTCTCATTCATCATGGCACAAGCAGCTTCCATCAAGACCCTATTCTTTCTTTTAGCTACCCCATTCTGCTGAGGAGTGTAGCTGCAGATAAGCTGCCTACGTATGCCATTTTCAGCCAAGAAAGTTGTCAAACTCATTTGACACATACTCCCCAAGGCTATCTGATCTCAAGCAAGAGATATAGCAGTGAAATTCCTTTTCAACCTGCTTTTTAAACTGCTAAAAAACAGCAAACACCTCATCCTTTGTCTTCAGAATGTAAACCCAAGTATAGCGACTATAATCATCAATGAATATCACATAATACTTCGAGCCTCCCATAGATGCATTATGGCCTGGCCCCCAAACATCAGAGTGCACTAACTGCAATGGAAGTGTACTCTGCCTTACATGCCTGAAAAATGGCAACCTGGACTGCTTACCAAACTGGCAAGCATCGCATATATGACCAATATTTGAATATTGGAACTTGGATAACAAGTTGTTTTTTCTGCATAATTTGCAGCCTTTGCAAATTCACATGCCCCACTCTCTTGTGCCAAATTTCCAAATCTCTGATAGTGCCAAAACCATGGGCAAACATAGATGAATTCAGCTCTGGAAAAGTAGCATCAAGAGTAAACCTTCTGGCATTCATGTGACCGCGAGCTATCAACTTGCATCCATTGCCAAACTCTTCAATAAAGCAGCCATGCTTATTGAATCTAATCTGCAAGTTCTGCTCCATCACCGCCAGACAGTAAGTTCTTTGTAATCGATGGAACATGCAATACATCATGCAAATTTTTCTTTTTGCCATCATGAACCACAAGAGGCACTTTGCCTTTATGCTCAATGCTATGCTGCGTGTCATCACCTGTACAGACATAGCCATGATTTTCAGCCACCATGTCAGTGAACCAATCACTGTGAGGAGTCATGTAGCTCGATGCCCCTGAATCAATGTACCAAACTGCATCATCAATGCATTTTTCAACAGCCCTGTCTTTTACATACTGCATGGCAAACAGTTTATCACCTGAGAAATCATCTCCCTGACTAGACGTAGCAAAATGTCCATGTTTTTTGCCCTTATGATTGCCCTGCTTCTTCTAGCAGTCCTTGGCAATATGCCCATACTTCCCGCAGTAGTGGCAATCCTTATCCCTATTGGGATTGTCAGATGGGTGCTGCTGCTGCCAGGAGCCTCTGCCTCTAGGGCTAGATCTCCCCTTGCCTCTAAAGTTTCCACCACCTCTTGCATTCGATACCTGCTGGTTGTTATTGCCATAGGATGCATTTTGCTGGCCTCCTCTGCCAGATCCATAGCCTCTACCTCAGCTGCCATGGCCACGCTGATTCGAATAAAAAACTACATCCTCATTTTTAGAACTGCTTGACCGTGTAGCCAAGCCAAGTTTAACCTCCTCATGTATAAGCAATGCAACCAGCTCATTAAAATCAGGCATTTCAGCCCTCATAGACACAGAAGTGTCAAAAGACTTATACTCAGGCCCCAAGCCATTCAAAGTCACAGCAACCATGTCTTCATCTTCAACTTGTGAACCAACAGATGCCAGCTGATTCGCAATGGTCTTAACCTTCGTGACATAAGCCTGTATAGATCTGCTCTCCTTCTCTCCATGTTGTTGAACTTCTGCTTCAACTGTATCTTCCTGGCACTTGTGGTTGTGCCATAGTACTTGACCAAAATGTCCCATGCATTCTTAGGAGAGCTGTAGTTCATTATCTGCATTACCATGGCATCTGAGATACATAAAGAGAGCCAGTGCAAGACTCTACGAGCTCTTTCTGTCCAAGCTCGGTGTAATCGTCTCTGCTCAGCCATAGGTCGATCTGGGAGCTCAGGTTCAGCTTCCGCTCCAATCACCAACTCCTAGTAGCCTTTCCCTATTAAGAAGTTCTCCATGCGGAACTTCCATATGGCATAATTGTTACTGTCAAGCTTTTCCCCCACTATCTGCGTTATGTTGTCAGTCCTCTTTGCATTAGCCATATTGTACCAGACAATATTTAGTCACTGCCTAACTTCCTGCAAGCCAACAAGTATGACTGAACAAGTTCAATCCTCAACTGTTTATGACAGTTTTCTGCAATTAATTGCAGTAAAAAACCAGGGTATTTCAGCCCAATGATAGCTCAAAACAGTCCACAAACAAGTGGTCTAACCCGTAGGTATAACAGGCAATACATATGCTATGTACTTGCTTTAGCTTAAACTCCTGCAACCTCACTACCAGGGAAACTAGGCAGCCCTCTTCTCTTTTCAACCTTGGCAGGTCAGTCTTTAGGTCTTCTTCCCACATGCACTCCGTAGAGCCTAGTCATGGGTGCTCTGATACCATGTTAACAATCAGAGACAGAGACAAGAGTGAAGAAGCAATAGTCAAAGCAGAGTGCTCTCACATTCTCCATTATCATTCCACACACTACTTAGTGAATGTACAACCTAAGGTCACATAGGACCATTCACACCAAACAACTAAGTCCTAACCACCAACTTATTTAATGTCTGCATCATGTAGTACAACTGGACAACTCAAGTGTCAGATATGGTCATACCAAAGATAGTAGATCGAGCTTGAAGTCTTAACAATCTTTGCTTAGAGTTATGATGAGTTGAGAGGTATTCCTCCCAACCTGGTTGTTCATACCATTCCTCTAAAGGAAGGTAGTCGTCCTGTGGATCAGAAAGTAAGGTGTATGCATTTTGAACTGAGGGATGGGTTTTTTGAGGAGTTGCAAAAATTGCGACAAGCTGGTTTGATCTTCCCTGTTTAGCACACTGAATGGTGTTCACCTGTTGTTATTAGGAAGAAGAAAAATGATCAAATCTAGCTTTGCATAGAGTTTAGAGAGTTGAATAAGTAGACAACTAAGGACTACTACTCGTGTCCCTTTATTGACCAGATTTTGGACCAGCTAGCGAGTAGGGAGATATATTCGTTTATGGACTACTTCGTGGGATACAAGTAGATGGCAATTGTAGAAGAAGATAAGTTAAAAAAAACTTTCATTACTATCTTCGGTACCTTCAGTACCATGTGATGGCCCTTGGTTTATGCAATGTACCTGGTTCATGGCAAAGGACACTAGACAAGACCTTTGGTGACATCTCCCCAGAGGAGTTGAAGGTATTTATTGATGATCTGGGGGCAACCACCATAAGAGAAAGGCAGTTGATTATTTTGAGGAAGTGCTTTGAGTGTTGCAGACAATTTTACATAGCTCTAAACCCACAGAAGTGCATCTTTGGGGTGCCTTATGGGCTATTACTAGGCCATGTGGTCAGTTCAGTAGGGATTGCAACTAACCTTGAAAAGATCAAGGCCATAGTCGCCATGAGTCCGCTACACACCCTGAAAGAAGTACACATCTTTCTATCATCTATAGGGTACTAGCAGAGGTTCATAAATGCCATGGTAGAAAGGACATTGCCATTAACAAATCTATTATCCTTTAGCTATTTATTTGAATGAAGTGACCCTTGTAAGGTAGCTTTTGATGATGTGAAACAGGAGCTAGTAAAAGCACTAGTTTTAAAAGCACCTAAAAGAGGCAAAGTATTCTACATATTTTTAATAGCTACCATGCATAGTATCAACTACTGCTTATTCCAAATCTGGGAGGAAAAATGATCTCACCCGATCGCTTTTGCTAGTCAAAAGTTGGGCATACCAGAAATCAACTACATCTACATGGAGAAGTTGTGCCTTGCAATGGTATTTGCGACTGAAAAATTCTGCCACTATATCCTCTATGAGAAGGTAGTTTTTTATATGAAGGCGGAGGGGCTTAGATTGCTAATGATGAACAAGCTACAGCTGCCTGATCGTTTAGTAAAGTGGTTAATCACTTTGCAGGAATTTGACCATGAGATTAGAAGTAAGCCTCCAAAGCTGGAGGGTATTGTTGAATGCATTGTGCATTTTGGGGAGCTGAAAGAGACTTTAGTCAAAGGGAGTGATATATCAAGGAAATGTTTAAAATTGATACAGCCTCCATTCCATCATGGTATGCTGCTATCACGCATTACCTATCAGCAGGAGAGGTTGGAGCTGGTTTATCAAAATCAAAAAAGAGAAAAATTAGACAGTGTTGGGGGTAAAGGCGCCTCTGCCTAGTCGCCCGTGTATTACTACATTGACAGTACCCACCACTGCACACTGTAGGTGGTGAGCACCCGTCACTGTCACTTTATTGTTTATTCTTTTAGCGACAGTTTGAATAAAGGAAGGCCCGATCACACATTGTGACTGTTGGAGTTCCCATTTGGTCTCTCTCTCTTTCTTGATCTTGCTCTCTCACCATAGCTCTTTCAAGCAAGCTTTGATCCTTCTCACCTTCCAATTGGTATCAGAGCATGGATTCATGACTACTCGAGCTTGGTTCGTGGTATCTTCAGCTTCCTATTGATTATCTACACTCATTGGGTCTCCTTCTCGATAGCCATATTCGACTCCTTCGAGCTCCGATCACTCCTCGGACCTGCAAAAAGTTCATTTTTTACTTTAGCCCTCCCTTGGCACTCATTGGCAGCTTGAAAACACTTCATTTGGCACTTGGGAACACCCCTTTGATGCTCGAAATTGGTGGTTATCATTGGCATTGATTTGTGGACTGATCCATTTGAGCAAGAGTCACATCCCCATTAGGATTTATTGTCAAATTTGGAATGGTCTTTTGAGTGTTCAAATTGGACTGTTGATGTATGAAGGCAAGATGCCAATAGAAATGTGTAGCAAGACATACAGAAGTATCTTCAGACTGAGCATGCACACGAGAAAATTCAAGATAGGAGTTTGAACATGCTGAAGAAGTCTCCCATGACCCAAGAATAAGAGGCCAATTGAATACTGATCCTCTCTCACAGAATCATGTAAAGTCCACTGCCATCGATGGAGGATGTCATTATCAAATCCAAGAGTATCCAATACATACTGAGATGGAGGATGTCATTATCAAATCCAAGAGTATCCAATACATACTGAGGTGGAAGATTGATATATTCCATAGGAGCTGGAATGGGAGTGAGGGTAGAATATTGAAGAGGTGGATATGACAGATCATAGAAAGATGGAAAACGTAATGATAATGATGTTGAAAATGGAGGAAATGATACTAAAAAGGCTCTAAGTGATTCTAAACAAAAGGTGGAAGGAATAGGAGAAATAACAAGAGAAGGATCTGTAGGAGGAGAAGAGGTAGGAGGATTGGCAATAAAAGGGCATGGAGTAAAAAATAGAATATGAGGGAATGAAGCACAGGTAAAAGATAGAAGAGAAATGGAATTAGGATTAATGGTAAGAAGATGAATATAAGAAGGAAGGCAAGCAACAATGAGGGAATATGAAATAAGATAATGAGGATAAATAAAACAACGAAATTTAAAATTCTGGAAGAATTCCTCAGTAAACAAGAGATTATCAACAATGTATTGCAACACTTTAGTATGCAACTATTGGATATCAGACTTATAAAAAGTACTATGCCGATGGCGTGGATCCATGATAGCATCATCCCAAGGAGGATGCCAATCAATTCCTCTACACCATGATGTGCGCCAATGAAAATTTTGCAGACCATCCACAAGATCAAACTCCATAGAATGCACATACAATATAGCTTGCAAAACCACATCCCCCACATAAATATTCAAATCCTCCTCATTTGGAACTTGCAAGTCCCTTTTGATATACATGAAAGAGAGAAATCTGACTCTTTGAGGATCAAACAGATCATCCACAGCTCTATCAAACACTAATTTAAGCAAACCACTTAACCAAAGATCCTACCAACCACCCTCTAGAGGATGTATATCCACATTTCTCAAAAGATATATAAGGCCATCCTCTGCTTATGATATTTAAGACAAAAAGAGGGAGGGAAAACAAGTTCACTGAAATAAGCAAAATCTTCCTACACACAGTCCATACAATGCTGTAACCTTTCCACCTTGATAGTAAAGGCATCACACAGCCTAGCTTGTTCCTATGAATTTTCTAGCTCCTCCTTAGAAGGCACAACAAAAGGCATGATAGGAGCAAGAGAGGAAACAGAGAGGGTAACTATTTTGGACTGTAACTCATCAATATGTTTCTATTGAGATTACAAAGTCACTTGGGCATGTTTCAATTCACCCTCAAAAATACCAAGCTTCATGGCCAAAGTAAGTATCTTTGCCAAAGCATCATCCTTCTATTTATTGATAGACACCTTATCAGCCTCTCAGCTTGCAACTTTAACACCCAACTCTCTAATGATAGCTTTCTGAGAATCCATTACAATAGTAGCTCCTTGCATTTGCATATGGATGTCATGGAGGGCAAGCCTTTCTAAAGCTAGATCTTCTAATCCCTTACTGAACTGATAGGTCAAGAAATCCATCGTGTCCTAGAAAGAGGTAGAAACTCCTATGGAAATAGATTGAATACAGGAAGTCCAAGTAGTTTCCATTGTTGTTTGGACATTCAACATGACTTGGGAAAATAAGGTGCCATGAATCAATGTTGTAAAGAAGCTAATTCCCACAAGAACAATTAAACTAGAAATACAAAGAAATAGACTATTTACCAAGAAACCGGAGCCAATGTGGCTAGGCATGAAATGATAATACCATGAATGGCTGAGAATCAAGTGATGAGAGGTTGCAGCATGGTATATGCACCCCAAGTTACGGTGGCCAAGAGTATGCACCCTCTTAGATGGTGGAACATTAAAACCTCAAACATGAAATGTTGTAAAATGGTAAAAAGATACTTAGCTAGTTACAACTTAGCCTTTTATACTTAACCTTAGTAGGCTAAATATTAGCTAAGGCATTAAGGCATTTTACTCTATTACAAGCCATCTTGGTCTAGAAGAGCTTTGTCCTCAATGTTGAATTTGGGACAAGATACAAAGATGAGTACAATAACAACTTGAAATAGATGAAATCATGCTAAAATAATACTCCATGCTGAAATAAAAGTCTTCGTGCCACAAAGAAGAGTCCTTCAAAATATGAAAATAATTAAGAGAGGTCAGTGGATTGTAGTAGATGGTAAAATGTGGCAGCCAATAAAAGTTGCCTATCTCATGATAGAAGAGTCCAAATGACACGAACAAAGTCTTGTTGGATAGAAAATACAATAAGGAACCTATTTAGCACATATGATTCAATCATATCGCCAAAAGGACTATGTAATTCATGACAAAAAATTCACACATCAAGCTGTCCCCACTATCATGTAACTGCAATAATCCCACTGTTTTCAAGGAATCATGAAGCCTTAGAGAGGATGATTGAATATGTTGAAGAATTAGTATTGCAAGCATTATTTACAACCCACCAACAATGAAAGTCACTAAAGTCCAATATGCCTCCATGGTCAAATGGATAACCATGAAAATAATCATCACAACCATAAGTTCCCTCCATAGAAAAATATATCCCATCATTGCCTCCTAGGTCAAATGGAAACAAGGAAGCATCCTCATTGTTAGAGAGAGAACTAGAGAGAGAGAAAGAGGAGAGAGAAGACTGCAGAAGAGAGAGAAAGACTACAAGAAGAGGGAGAAAGAGAGTGATGAGGAGAGAGAAAGACTAAATTTAGAGAGAGAAAGATATGAAAGAGAGAGAAGCCATGGAAGCTATGAGAAAGATGGGAGAGAAGGACAGTAATTGTATTAATGTGTCAAAAAGATGTGAAAAATTACATGTCCTCTCCTTTTATACCAATGTCAGTGTGGCATGGCATAATATCAATATCATTTTACACTATGTCCTTATTCCCAGCTTCTTACAATCCATCCCTTCCCAAAAGTTTTTATCCTTAAAAACATACCTGAAAGATTAGAAAAGGATGGATAGAACAAAGTACTACTCTACTTTTACAACTTTACAAATGGAAAAATGAATGAAGTATAACCACCCATATGGACAAATTGAAGAACAAGAGTTGGCCTCAACTATATACATGATTTGAAATACTTCAAAAATATATGGAGCCATAAAATCTTCAATAGATAATCTCAAAATGAAGTAGATAGCTTGCTGTGTAAACAGACCATGTTGGACCAAATCTGCCATAACTTCTAGTAGAAGTGTCCAAACGAGGCGTACCATATATCAAAACAGAGCTCTTGAAGAGTACTTTAAGCCCATGTAGATAGATTAATTTTGAAAATTAGAAACAATAAAAAATATTCTAAAATAGTGTATTGTCCTGATCCTGTCTGCATCATCACTGGCTCCATAATCAATAGGCTTCAGCCACCAATGTATCCCTTAAGAAAGGAAACTCATCCAATATAGAATCAGGCCTCCAAGAAGCTTCCTCAGGTGGTAAACCTCTCCATTTGATCAAATATTCCACGATAGAACGAGATCGAAGCTTATTTTCATGCTGACTTATAACAGTCTCTGGGATGTACTGAACAAGACCTTCTTCATCAATAGGTGGCAGCTCATCAACTATATCCATTGGATCACCATAAAAAGGCTTGAGCTAACTAACATGGAAGACATTGTGAATCTTTATGGAGGAGGGAAGCTCTAATCTGTATGGCAAGTCTCCAATTCGCTTAAGGATCCGGTAAGGGCCATAAAACCTGTGAGCAAGCTTATTACTAGATCCATCTTTTAATGTAGAGTACTTGGACTTGGGCACCTTCAGTAAGACCAACTCTCCTTCTTGGAACTCTAAAGGCCGCCTCTTCTCATCAGCATACATCTTCATTTGGTCTTGAGATTTCCTAAGATTCTTTTTGCATTGCTGAAGAAGGGTTTGCATTCTTTCTAACTCTTCCTTCCCATGAGGATTGATCCTTTCATTAAAGATGACTATGGGTAAGGGCATCTTGTAACCATACAAAGCCTCGAAGGGTGAAACTCCAATACTAGCATGGGTAGAATTGTTATAAGCAAACTCAGCCAAGTGTAACCAAGAATCCCATGAAGTTTGGACATCATAGCAGAAACGACAAAGATAAGTCTCCAACCATTTATTGACCCTTTCTGCATGTCCATCAGTTTGTGGATGATAGGCCGTAGATGGAGCCAATTTAGTGCCCATAGATGTAAGTACTACCTACCAAAAGTGACTCATAAACTTTGAGTCTCTATCATGAACAATCACCTGTGGTAATCCATGTAGTCTAAAAATCTACTCCATAAACTAACTGGCCACTTGAGAGGCAGTAAACTGAATCTTAGTTGGAATAAAATGGGCTGCCTTGGTGAGTCTATCTACCATCACATATATACTATTCCATCCCTTCTTGGTAGTAGGTAAGCCAGTCATGAAATCCATAGTAATATGAGTCCATTTACCTGTAGGAATAGGTAATGGCTATAACAAACCTCTTAGCTTATGGGTGCTGTCCTTATTTTGCTAACAAGGCATACATTTCATGACAAAGTCCTTGACATCTTTCCACAGTCCTTTCCAATGGAAACTTTTACTGATCCTATCATAGGTCTTGAAAACTCCTAAATGTCCAGCTAAAGGCGAAGAATGTAGTTCCTCCATAAATTTTCGTGTAAAAGAAGAGGTAGAAGGAATAAAAATCTTGCCTTTTAACCAAATAAGGACATTTTTAAGCTGATAATGCGAGTTTTCTTCCATAAGATCTTACTGTAATTTTTGAAAAATATGGTTGAATTCTTCATCCAAAAGATAAGCCTCCTGTAATTCTTCAATCCAATCATTATGCAATTCAGTCATAGCTGAAACTTTGCAAGCCCACATACGAGAAAGAGAATTAGCCATTGTATTGTCTTTGCCCCTCATATGAGTGATGTCAAAATCATAATTCTGTAGTGTAGCTACCCACCGACATTGCTTAGGAGTAAGATTGGACTGAGTAAGGAAATACTTAAGAACCCTGTGATCATTGTGTACTCTGGATCAACTGCCATACAAGTAATGGTGTCACTTCTTAATTGCATGTAAGATAGCAAACATCTCTTGGTCATAAACATTCATGGCCATTTCTTTATCTGTAAGCTTACAGCTCTCAAAGGCAATCACTCCATGCTCCTGTAATGTTGAGAGTGGAAAAAGACTAAATTTTTGACTGATTTTTGTTGTTTTTGAGGTCTGAATGATTGATTTTTGATGGATTTAGAGTGATGTATGGTTGTTAATGGAAGTATTTGAGAGTGTTTTGGATGATATTGATTATGTTTTGGAAGTTCATGATGATTCTCAGTGGAGATATGAAGCTCTGTGAGGTTCTGATAAGTTCTGATTGGTTCTGTATACCTTTTGTATAGCTTCTGTTTTGTTCTAATTGTCTTCTGTATAAAGCATGGATTGATGATTGATGAAGATTGAGATCTTTTGAAAGTTTATTGAATAGTTTTTGATAGTTTGGAAAGGTTTGAGTATGAGTTATGAGGTTCTGATGACCTTCTGTAGATCCTCTATCTCTGCTCTATCTCTATATTGTAACTGTACTGTAGCTGTTCTGGTGCTGTACTGTAACTGTTCTGTAGAACTTCAGTAAGTGTTCTGTAGAATGTGTGTGTGACTTTGGAAAAGTTTTCTAACTTTTGGAAAGGATTAATCTAAGTTCAAAAGAGCTAAAACAAGTGTAATAAACAGCTACTGAAGACTGAAGAGAAGACTAAGTGACAGTGACAGTAGTGAGTTGTGAAAAGACACTATAGTGGCTCTGGTGACTCTTCATATCAGACATACCTCTTGGGAGGTGCATCCACGACCTAAGAAGGATTATTGAGGGTTATTATGAGAGCATTGTAGTGAGGATATGATGTACTATTGATGGAGAGAGAGAGAGAGAGAGAGAGAGCCAGAGATAGTCAATTCTATCAAAACAGTGTAACTGTATATGAGAGATTGAGAGAGAGAACATGAAGACATTGAAGATGAATACTATGTGATTGATTTCCATTAAAAGATGGTGGATTCCTTTATGTTCTTTGTTCTATTGAAGAATTCTATGAAGATGTTGAAGATTATGGTTGATTCTATCAAATCCGTGGGAGAAATCTACTATGATGCTGCGCGAGGATTTGCTATTTTCTTTGTTTTGATGATTAAAAGAATGGAATAAAAGCTTGTTGATGTTACAAGATAGATTTTCTTGCAAGAGAATTCCCTTTTCCTTGGTGTTCCTTTTGGGGCTCCATGTTTTTTGTGCGCAGCCGGGGAAACTTGCCATGAACAAGCACCAGAAGAGGCTGAAAATGAAGGAAATGACATTGCCAAAAAGAGGAGAATTCAATGGATGTTTGCAAAGTTTCTTATTCCACTGAAGAGTTGGAATTTCTCATTATCAAAGCCACTTTCCATAAGAAGTTCATCCTACAATGGCGGAAATATATCACCATCATGATGCATGTTCTATGTGGTGGACTGTTTCCTCTTCCTGTTGAAGCAACAGAAACTTGCATCTTGGTGGCAAACTATTTGGGAACAAACTGAAGAGCAGAAATAGAGAGAATGACCATCCATGGAAGATTTGGCATTCATTGAGAAGTTTCCAAACATCATCAAGTGGGAGATCGTGAAGAAGCTTCAGGAGTCTTGGTCTGTAGAGGTTCACAAAGACAAGAAAGAAAAGAGTTGGAATTTGTTCATGGATGCTCAACAACAAGATACATGGGATGCTTGGTGCAATGATAATCTTCTGTTTGTTCAATTAGCAACCCACTGGAAGTTGGTAGACAGAGTGTTTTTCACAACATACACTGTTGAAACCCTCAGAAGCTGGCATTATTATAATGACGCAACAACAATCCTAAGAAAAATGAGTTTTGATACTTTCAGAATGGAATATCTTCCCCTCTGTAGTGGTTTGAAAGCTGAATTCAGAGATGTTGAAAAGAAGAAAGTAGAGGAGATGTTGGCCAAAGAATCCATCAAAGATTGAAGCCCTCTCTGATACTATCCTGTTGAGTCCAGACCAACTGGTTGAAGTCAACCCCCTGATGAATGACGCAATAAAGAGGCAAGTGTTAGAACGAGTCCAGAGGTACGTGAGAAGAGAAAATGCAAAAATCAAAGCTGAGAACGAGCTCGCAGCAGAAGCCTCCTTTGACGCCCTAAAAGCACTCTTTGTAGAAGTCCCCATGGCGACTCAAGGTCCCCTTCCTAGTTAGATCCATCCTAGAAATATTGATGACATGCCAGCAAATGTGGTCCCATTGCCAGTTTTTAAGGGAGAGTACAATGAAGACCCTGATCTTCATGTAGCAGAATTCATGGTAGCATGTGTGGCTAACAATGCTAGAACCCCTGAGCATTGGTTAGCAATATTCCCCGCCACTTTCAAGGGCGCATCGTTTCAGTGGTATGAGAGACAAGCACGAGGAACTTTTGGCACATGGGATGACCTGAAGTTGGCCTTCCTCACTAAATTTAGGCGTGAAGGTTTTGAAGAGCGGATGCGAGAGGAGTTCATGAATTTAAGTCAGTCCTTTGGAGAAAGAGTAGAAGCTTATGTCTCGTGAATGGAATCCATCTTGAAGAGATGTACTAACCATCATTTGGATGAAGGAATCCAAAAAGAAGTGTTTCTTATGGGCCTACAACCAGAAGTTCGAAAGTTTGTGGAATTGAGAAGACCAGTCAATCTGTAAGTTGTAGTGGAAGGTGCAAGATTGTATGACGAAGTTGAAGCAAGGCTGTCAATGACTCCAGGAAGAGGACTCTTACCTCCTCCTATACCAGGAATGGTATACCCACCAAATGAAGTCCCAGGGACAGTTCCCTACCCCTATCCCCAGATGCAAACAGTACCACAGTATAATGCACCTAACCCACTATGGTCACCGCAGACGACAATACCTCAAATGATGGTTCAACCACAACAACAGTGGCCTCAAACAGTTACTCCAATGGCAAATCAACAATAGTGGAATCCTACCAACTGGAATCAACAACCCCAAGTCTCAACAGGAGCTTTGAATCAGAGATAGAACAGAGGACCTTCTGGATCGACCCAACCAATTTATGCAGTAATTACAGACACTTCCCAAAACCCTACTACAAGTACTTTAGGAGGTGAAAATCTGAAGGACTACTTATCCAACTCAGTTGCAAGTATCAAGAAAGAGCTTCTGGATGTGATTACAGAGCAGGTACAGACGTTGAAGGTGAATACTGCCAATATATCTACTCCTGCGGGAGCTGGAAGAGACGTGATGCGCTCTAATACATGGTGCGGAAAGTGTCATCAAGCGGGACATTTAGCCACTGAATGTACCCGAAAACCAACCATTCCTGGAGTCTTCTGTTCCTACTGTTTGCGGAAGAACCATACAGAGGATATTTGCTCTCTGAGAGAGATGCATGAATGAAGACAGAAGGATGAAAATGCAAGATTCAACTTGCTCAAATCTAAAATGACAACACAGAATATTGGACCAAAGCCTAGGGAATTTGGTCCTAATTTCGGTCCAAGGAAGTTTCCCTCTCAAAGTTACAGAGGATGACAGTCTAGCGGTGGTCAGAGATCAGAGGTGGAATGTTATAGGTGTGAAGAAAAGGGACATATCTCCCCGAATTGTCCAAACCCTAGACGATCTGTGGATTACAAGCCCTTATGCAGCCGATGCAAAGGTGAAGGCCACACTGCAAAGGACTGTCCAAGTCCAGCCCGTGTAAAGGCCAATGCCATTGATAGCCAACAGAAGGTACAAGAGCCTGTTTCCAATTTGGTAGAGTTGGAAGTTACTGCTGTTACGTGCACCAAGAAGAAGAAACCGGTTGTTCAAAATGAAAATGATTCTCTTGCTAAGAGTGTGAAGTTCAACCTACCTACAGAGATACAGAGCAGTACAGAACAGAACAGTGCAGTACAGAGCACTACAATGCCACAGAGAGTTATAGAGACCATCCCAGAGACAGGACCAGAGGCCCAAGAGATGGATGATATAGAAGCACTTCCAGAAACAGAAGAAGTGTCGATGCAGCAATTGTTAGAAGAAAAGGAAAGATAAAAATGGGTGTAGCCCCATTCCCCAGTCGGTTGGAGAAGCCTGTGGATCGTATCAAAGATTATGACTTGGTCAAAGACCTAGACAATTTTAAACCAAACTTAACATTCTGAAAGTTGCTGATGCTGTCTCCCAGCTGCCAAAAGAAATTCAAAAGCATCTTGACAAGAAGGCGTGGACTAAGGATTGCTCCTTCAACAGCGACCAAGACCAATAAGGCCCCGAAGCCTGTAAAGGAAGTCGATGTGGCTAATGCCTTTCTAGATCTTGGAACCCTAGAGATTAGTGTATGGATAGAAGGATGTTTCATTTCAGATGCATTGATTGATGGAGGCTCATCAGTCAACATAATGACGGATGTCACAATGAAGGACTTAGGGTTGCAAGGAATTCAACCTACACAGTGGCTTATCAGATTGGCAGACCAAAGCAGAGTCAAACCATTGGGCATCCTCCCATACGTAAAAACGACCCTTGTAGGAAGAGATTATTGGCTGATATATCTGGTGGTTAAACCAAATTCTTATGGGACCTCGCACCCTCTGCTATTGGGAAGACCTTGGCTTTTTGAAGCAAGAGCCAGGATGGACTGGTTCAAAGGAACCCTAACCCTAGGTAGAGGACCCAACAAAGAGGTGTTAAAGCTGTATGGATCGCAAAAAGGCAATGGATCCACATCCATTGAAGTCATAACCGACTCCTCTAACAAGGTAACAGATGGTACATTAGGAGATGAAGAGGCTGTTAAGCAGATCTTTCCTAAGAAAATAGAGGCATAGTCCCTAACAGTGGGCACTATAAGCCAACTGCCAAGGGAAGCAAAATCCTTGTCTATGGGAGAATATCTCCTGCCTCAACTAGAATTAACTTTGGAAATTACCTCTGACAGTGAAATAGAAGCATGGATGTACTGTTTTCCCTGTTACATGACAGTCGCAGAGACAGAACAGAGACAGTACAGAGATAGTACAGTTACAGAGCAGAGGCAGTACAGAGACACAACAGATACAGAGCGGCTACAGAACAGAGACAGACTGGATACATAGATAGTTACAGAGATAGTAACAGATACAGAGCCTGAGCTTGAGCCTGAAGCAGAGTCAGAAGCGGTGATAGAAGCAGAAGCAAATGCAGAGGTAGAAGATCTATTCTTCTCCTACAGAGCCTCTACAGAAGCAGAGGCAGAGCCTCCAGAGAAAGAGGATGAAAATGATGAGGAAGAAAATCAAGCAAGTTATGAAAGTGCAGATGAAGAATTCCCTCTGATAGAGAATGATCTTGTTGATGTCCCTATAGAGACCTCAGAGGTCGAATATCTCAGAGTACTGGATGGAATGACCATGGTGTCGTTTGGGTTGATCAATGGACCACAAAGTATGCAGAATCTGTATAAGCAATGGATTAAAAGCATAAAAATTATGTTCACTAGTGGCTCCTGTTGCCCTGACTGTTGAGTCCAAAGAAAAGATGATGATGATGCCCCCTGCCAACAGAAGCCAAAGCCCTTAGAGCCACGGCCTCTAGAAGGTCCGTGCTATGTGACATTCCTGGATATATCTTCTGAAGATGAATCCTTGAGTCCTGAAGAAATCACTACTCATATAGAAGAAAACAAAGCAATGATACCCTTCCAGCAACCTAAACAGACAAAGGAGTCATCTATTCAGAAGGAGGACACTGGTTCTAGTGGGACATCAGACGAGGTTACTACTCTCTTGAAAGAGTCAGACCTCTATCTAGAAGCAATCCGTGGGACATTTATCCGTGAAGTGGAAGGTGAAAGACAAGTAACGTTCTTGGATGCTGATGGTACTGAACGTCACCTGAAAGTGGATCTCAATCTTCTAGAAGAAGAACTAGTTTTCCTGTGAGACCTACTCAAGGAGAACTTAGATGTATTTGCTTGGTCCTACAAAGACCTAAAGGGGATTGATCCCACAGTATGCCAACATCACATTGATCTAGAGCCTGATGCCAAACCTATAAGGCAAAGACAAAGACGGATGAATCCTAATTACTCTACTCTGGTGAAGGCTGAATTATTGAAACTTCTTGAAGCAGAGTTCATTTATCCCATGGCTAACAGTGAATGGGTTTCGCCCATTGTGGTAGTACCCAAGAAGAATGGGAAACTTCGAATATGTGTCGACTTTTGAAAGCTCAATTCGAAGACGAAGAAGGATCATTTCCGTATCCCTTTTACAGACCAATTGTTGGACACAGTGGGTGGCAGGCCATGAGCTTTATTCCCTCTTGGATGGATTCAGCGGATATAACCAAGTCCAAATCGCAAAAGAGGACCAATCCAAAACAACCTTCACCACACAATGGGAGACCTATGCCTACAGAGTGATGCCATTTGGGATCTGTAATGCTCTTGCCACCTTCCAACGAGTAATGATGGCTGCCTTCCAAAATCATTTGCATGATTTTATTGAGGTGTATCTTGATGACTTTTGTGTCTATAGCTTGATCCGTGAGCACTGGGGACACCTAGAGCAATGTTTTGACAGATGCCGAGAGTATGGGATTTCTCTCAACCCCGAAAAATGTGTCTTTGGCATCTCCTCCGGAGTTCTTTTGGGCCATATTGTCTCTGACAAGGGATTGCAACAGACCTGGCAAAGATTGAAAAGATTGCCGCTTTAACAACACCAACAAACCTCAAACAATTGAGAGGATTTCTTGGCCATGTGGGCTACTACAGAAGATTTATTGCACATTTTGCAACCAAGGCAGTCCCTCTGCATAAGCTCCTAAGGAAAGAAGCTGATTTCCTTTGGATGGATGACTATGAAGAAACCTTTAATACCCTAAAATAGTGCCTTATTCAAGCACCTATTTTATAGCCTCCTGATTGGACGAAAGAGTTCTATGTGCACACAGATGCATCAGTTGAAGGGCTAGATACTGTCCTATGTCAAAAGGACCCCTCTAAATTAGATCAACCAATATATTATGCAAGCCAAAAGGTCATTGATAGGGAACGTAACTATACAATGACAGAGCTTGAGTGCTTAGCAATGGTGTTTGCACTGGAGAAGTTTCAACACTATCTATTGTCAACGCATTTCAAGTTCTATGTGGATCATGAAGCCTTGTCCTTCTTGATGAACAAAGCAGATGTTAAAGGACGAATGATGAGATGGTTGCTCCTATTCTAGGAGTTCAACTTTGAAGTAGTCACTAAGCCTGGCCACTCCCATGTCCTAGCCGATCATCTATCACAGATCCCTCAAACAGAAGAAGAGGAACAGGATGATCCAGACCTTCCTGATGCTTCCTTGTTTCTAGTTGAAACAGTTACTCCCTGGTATGCAGACATAGCCAATCTCCTAGCAACTCAACAGTATCCTCCTGGCATCTCAAGCCATGAGAAGAAGAAGAAGCTTCTGTTAGAATCAACCCCCTACACTTTGTTAAGTGGTGCACTGTACAAGAGAGGCAAAGATGAAGTGATGCGAAGATGTGTTGCAAGGGATGAAATTGGCATAGAATCGAAAGCGGGACGATGGTAACAGTGTAGCCCTGTTCATGTACGAGAATATTATCACCCGTTTTGGCAGTCCCCTTGAGCTGGTAAGTGACAGAGGTACTCATTTCCTTAACAAAATCATGGAGGAGCTGACGGAACTGTATAAGATCCGCCATCGTAAGTCCACTCCCTATTATCCCAGAGCCAATGGCCAAGTTGAAGTCACCAATCGCATCCTTTACTCAATTCTGACAAGAACGATTGCCGCACATTGTCGCGACTGGGACGATCGACCTACAGAGGCCCTCTCGGCATATAGAACCTCCCATAAGGTAGCTACAGGACAGACCCCTTTTTAGCTAGTATATGGTACAGAAGCTGTCTTTCCTATTGAGTTGGAATTTCTCTCTTTGCAAGTGGTGGTTAAAGAATGCTTGGGAGATAGTGAGTCACTGCAATGCCATCTCTTGCACTTGGAATGCTTGGATGAGATACGACGGATGGCCCTATAGTGCATGGAAACCATTCAAGCGTGACGCAAGGCCTATCATGACAATTTCATCAAGCAAAAGGAGTTCAAAGAAGGTGATCTTGTTCTAGCCTATGATTCAAGATTTGGCAAGTTTCCTGGCAAGCTCCAACAATGATGGATGGGCCCGTACAAGGTACTTGCTGTCAATCCTAACGGTTCTGTTCAGGTGCAGACTGTTGATGCCTTTGATGATCCTTTCATGATCAATGGCTATCGCTTGAAAAAGTACTTCTCTCCCTGGGGATCTTGACAATCACAGTCAATCTACCCCTTTCCTTTTGGGCATCGCACTGTCCTTCTTGTCGTGCTGCTAATAGCCCTTATGATTCTCCTCATGAGGCGGTCTCGTTCTGCTACCCCCTCGCAAAAACATCTCAACCCGACATTGTTTTCTTCTCGTCTGATCCAACAACAGTGGCGAGGTTGGTCCTGACATATGGTATTTCTACCATTCTCTTTCTTAATGAAAAAAACAAAAAGAAAAAAAAAAGACAAAAAAAGGGAAAAGAAAAGAAAAGAAAAGAGAGAGAGAAAAAAACAAAACAAAATAAAACAACAAAACTGTTATGGGAGAAAAGGAAGAAATTCCCTATCGTAACAGGCCTCGTTTCTAGAAAAGGTGGAAACACCCTTGGACGAGAAGCTGACTGTGGAAAAGGTGGTAACACCCCGCAATTCAGGATAGCTGATTCACCAGCAGAACTTCTTCAACAAGCAATTTGAAGCCACCTCCCTTGGTGCGATGTCTTTGCAATATCAATTCGTCTGCCCTTCTTAACAGACGACTCTTCTTACCAATCATTGAAGTACGAGATTTGTAGGCTGCCTCCCTGGGTACGCCTTGTCCTCAAGATCCTGATGACACCAACAACCGACATGATCTTTATCACCAACCCCTTGAGTGATGTGAGCTTTCATCCTAATAGGATGGGGACATGAGTATGGGCTGCCCTCTGTATCTATCAGAGCGTGAGATAGAGGGTGGGGTGAGTGACCAGTCTTTCCCTTCAAATCAAATGAGAGGTGAGTTGTATGAACGGAGTGTTGCACGCATGGGATGGGCCTCTCAATGCACAATGCATGATCTGTTTCTGTGCACTGCACTATAAGGCTTCCTGGCCTTCCTTCTTGCACTGTATGCCGGCACAGGGCGGGATGCATAGTTGCACCATCATATGCGCACAAGGCATACAACCTCTGCACAAGCGACAATGAGGATTACATCAATGGGTTTCAGGAAAGGGCTGCCCTCTGTATCTTTCAATAGAGCGTGAGATAGAGGGTGGGCTGAGTGTGACTGGTGTTTCTTCAATCAATTACCGAGAGGTGAGGATTGAGGGACGTTACGACCTTTGGAGTCATGTACGTTCCCATTTCCCTATGCACCCACGGGCTGGGTTTCTGCCATCCGCACATGACACATCATTCTGTTCTATACACTGCACTACAAGGCTCTCTGGCCTTTCTCCTTGCACCTATGCCAGGCGGGTTGGATGCACTGATGTACCATCAATTGTGCACCTTGGCATACTCCCTCTGCATCATTCCTTTGTCGATTCCTAAAATGGGTGTGAGCTCTGGGATTTCATCCTGATTTCCTTGAGTGATATTAGTAATGGGGTGAGTGACTACTCTTTCAATCCATTTGAGTGATCGTGAGTCGAGTGCAATATCCCTCGTCATCAACAAATTTCATGTGATTCCTTCAACCAGCTACCTCCCTGGGTGGTGCCGCTTGGTCCCTGCCATAAAAGACGTTGGATGAGCGCTGTGAAGATACCTTGTTACCTCCTTTAGCCGACACAACAACACCAGACGCAACCTCGATAGTCGACATTCCTCCTCAACAATATGGGTCAAATTTTTTTAACCCTACGCCTTCTGTTTCTCAGTGATGGTTATGTTTTAAGTGTGGGGACCTTATGGTTGGTCTGATGTGATGTACCAAGTCTTTGAAGGATGGTTTACCCTTCCTATTAAGGTCTTAAGTGTGGGGACGCGTCCCTGCACGTCCATGTTGCATATCCCCATGCATACACCCTGTTCTAATCATGCATCTATGCTGTGACTTTATTTTACCCTGATGGGGCCCCTTCCCCACCCTTACGTTCTGTTTCACCCTATCCTAAGGGTTGTTCCTTAACCATTTGCCCTTATTCTTGGTTTTGCGCTTCTTTCATATGAACGGACCTTATGTTCACCAGCAACTCAATCCAACCTTACAACCCTATTTGTCCCTTCGAATTGCCTATTTTTCCTTTTTACTGACCCCTGTCCCGAGACAGACGATTCTCAAGTTATTAATTTTTAAAGCAATTCCCATAAATTGGACATTTTTCAATGTGAATGCATTTTTATTGCATTGGAACCGTGATCTGATGAGTCAAGCATGTCCTACCCATTCCCCTTGACATTTTTCCTTTTTACTCCGTGTCATTTTGATGCATGGTTCATCCGTTATTTATTTTTGCGGATTTTCGGGTCTTTTTCATACCTATTTTTTACATTTTTCCATGTGAACCTGCTCTATTTTCACCGGAATTCCAGTTTGATTTGACAACCGTGTCCTGCCAGCCTTTCCTCCACTTTTTCCTTTTTCCTCCCCCCTCTTTCGACTGTCGGATTTTTAGTTATTAATTTTTTCAAACGTTTTCGGATGCATTTTCCATGTTTTTTCCATGTAAACCCTTCCTAATTTCCCCCAAACGGAGCTTTGATGTGCCAGTCCTGTGAATTCCTTTTTTATGGACATTTTTCCTTTTTATCTCCTGCTATTCCGACGCACGGTTCTTCCCCTATTAATTTTTGAGTCCGTTTTTGGGGCCATTTTTGGGGTTTTTCCATGTGAACATGTTCTATCTCGATTGGAACTGTGTTTTGACGTGATAGAGTTGTTGGACACATTGTTTTGCACACTTTTCCTTCTTTCCATACTTCATTCCGATGCGCGGATTTTTCGATATTAATGCCTGTATGTGTTTTAGGGTTTATTTTTTGCGTTCTTCCCATGTGAACACCCTGATTTTGTCCCGGAATCGATGTTGCATGTTTCCAATGTTTTTCCCTTGTCTCTCGACCCATTTTTCCTTTTTACGGATTTTTGTTTCGACAAACGGTTTGAATTTTATTAATTTTTCTTTATTTTTCCCGTTAACCGTATTTCTCGTCTCGCGCATGAACGTACCTGTTTTTGGGTTTACGCGCCTCGGGACTCCCCGTGGTGTCCGTGGCTCGCGTGTCCCCGTCCCTGTCTGTTTGAACCCGTCATTGCAAATTTTTTTACCCTTGCTCGCGCATGCGCACGGGTCGGGGATGTGTTCTTTTCTTATTTTTTTATTATTTAATATCAAAAGAAAAAAATATAAAAAAAATATACACACAATTTAAAAAAAAATAAAGACAATTAAAACAAAAATCTAACTTTAAAAAAAAAACAAACACAACGAAGAAGAAAAGGAAAAAAACACACACATACACATACATTTCAAAGGAAAATCCATATTTAAAAAACAACAACAAAAAGGAAAAACAAAAACAAAAAAAAACAGAAAAATAAGAAAAAAAAGGAAAAAAACCCCACGTAACTGTCGTGTCGATTCGGTTCGTTCCACCATCTTCTCCTCTTCCCTTCCCTTCCTCCTCTCCTGCTCCTTCTTCTTCTTCTTTCCTCTCCTTCTGCTCCAACTTCTCCTTCTTCTTCTTCTCCTTCTCCTTCTTCTCCTTCCTCCTTCCCTTCTCCCTTTCCTTTCTTCTTCTTCTCCTCTGATTGATTTTTGATGGTTTTAGAGTGACGTATGGTTGTTAATGGAAGTATTTGAGAGTGTTTTGGATGATATTGATTATGTTTTGGAAGTTCATGATGATTCTCGGTGGAGATATGAAGCTTTGTGATGTTTTGTTGAGCTTCTGATTGGTTGTGTATACCTTCTGTATAGCTTCTGTTTTGTTCTGATTTTCTTCTGTATGAAGCATGAATTGATGATTGATGTAAATTGAGATCTTTTGAAAGCTTATTGAATAGTTTTTGATAGTTTGGAATGGGTTGAGTTATGAGTTATGAGGTTCTGATGACCTTCTGTAGACCTTCTGTAGAGATTCTGTCTCTGCTCTGTCTTTGTACTACTATAACTGCACTATAGCTGTTCTGGTACTGTACTGTAACTGTTCTGTAGACCTTCTGTAAGTGTTCTGTAGAATGTATGTGTGACTTTGAAAAAGTTTTCTAACCTTTGGAAAGGATGAATCTATGTTCAAAAGAGCTAAAAAAGTGGAAGAAATAGCTGCTGAAGACTGAAGAGAAAACTAAGTGACAGTATTGTAGTGAGGATTATTGAGGGTTATTATGAGAGTATTGTAGTGAGGATATGATGTACTATTGATGGAGAGAGAGAGAGAGAGAGAGCCAGAGATAGTCAATTCTATCAAAACAGTGTAACTGTGTATGAGAGTTTGACAGAGAGAACTATGAAGACATTGAAGATGAATACTATGTGATTGATTTCCATTCAAAGATGGTGGATTCCTTTATGTTCTTTGTTCTATTGAAAAATTCTATGAAGATGTTGAAGATTATGGTTGATTCTATCAAATCTGTGGGAGAATTCTACTATGATGCTACGTGAAGATTTGCTATTTTCTCTGTTTTGATGATTAAAAGAATGAAATTAAAGCTTGTTGATGTTACAAGATAGATTTTCTTGCAAGAGAATTCCCTTTTCCTTGGTGTTGTTAATGGAAGTATTTGAGAGTGTTTTGGATGATATTGATTATGTTTTGGAAGTTCATGATAATTCTCAGTGGAGATATGAAGCTCTGTGAGGTTCTGATAAGTTCTGTATACCTTCTATATAGCTTATGTTTTGTTTTGATTGTCTTTTGTATGAAACATGGATTGATAATTGATGAAGATTGAGATCTTTTGAAAGTTTATTGAATAGTTTTTGATAGTTTGGAAAGGTAGTATGAGTTATGAGGTTCTGATGACCTTCTGTAGACCCTCTCTAGAGCCTCTGTCTCTACTCTGTCTTTGTACTGTAACTGTACTGTAGCTGTTCTGGTGATGTACTGTAACCGTTCTGTAGACCTTCTGTAAGTGTTCTGTAGAATGTATATGTGACTTTGGGAAAGTTTTCTAGCTTTTGAAAAGGATGAATCTATGTTCAAAAGAGCTAAAACAAGTGGAAGAAACAGCTGTTGAAGACTGAAGAGAAAACTAAGTGACAGTGACAGTAGTGAGTTGTGAAAAGACACTGTAGTGGCTCTGGTGACTCTTCATATCAGGCATACCTCTTGGGAGGTGCATCTACGACCTAAGAAGGATTATTGAGGGTTATTATGAGAGCATTGTAGTGAGGATATGATGTATTATTGATGGAGAGAGAGAGAGAGAGAGCCAGAGATAGTCAATTCTATCAAAACAGTGTAACTGTATATGAGAGTTTGAGAGAGAGAACTATGAAGACATTGAAGATGAATACTATGTGATTGATTTCCATTCAAAGATGGTGGATTCCTTTATTTTCTTTATTCTATTGAAGAATTCTATGAAGATGTTGAAGATTATGGTTGATTCTATCAAATCCATGGGAGAAATCTACTATGATGCTACGTGAAGATTTGTTATTTTCTTTGTTTTGATGATTAGAAGAATGAAATCAAAGCTTGTTGATGTTACAATATAGATTTTCTTGCAAGAGAATTCCCTTTTCCTTGGAGTTCCTCTTGGGGCTCCATGTAACAAAACAGCCCTAATGCCACGTGTAACGTGCATGCCCCTCAAATCTTGGGACACGTCTTAGCAGCCCATCGAATCTAGAAGACGCCGCCCGACACTCCCAAGGAATGACACGAGGTTTGCCAACTAGGGTCTCTCGAGTCTGCCCCGCAACGGAACTTATTCGGCCGTTCCCACTAGGATCAACCTGAATTCTGGGTTCCTAGCAGTCGAGTCTTCCTAACAGCCTTGTAGCGTCGGTCTACAGCCACTCCACTTTGCGTAGATACAACTGGACCCAAGTAGACTCATACCGCACTTGGTTCAAAGAGAATGGAAAACGAGAGGGATGCATTGCTCGACCTCTCTGCCCATAGGGCATAGTCCCATTCCGGTCCCCTAAAACAATATGGATCAGGATTCTAACCAACATTGTCCAAAGTCATCGTCTGTCCTTCCCTAACATTCCTTGTTAACATTTTCTTTTGAGGAAAGCTCTCGGCTAACCGAGACCACCCTTTCGTAGGATAGACCCATTGGTCACATCCACCACACTTCCCTCGAGGGTTGTTTTAGTTATCTAATTACCTACCACGTTATGTTTGACACATAAAATTAGCTTCCTTAATTAACTCGTTAGTCATAGGTTCCTTTACGTAATTTAGGACACTGACATGAAGACAAGATAAAACAAGATCAAACACTTCCTTAACTTATCTTAAGATTAATGTTTGCCTCCTGCCCATACAGGAGAATTAAGTGTTCCTTTTTGCCTCTGCACAAAATCCTTCCGTCTCCCGGCAATAAAACCCGAAGGTTTTATCCTTCCAAGATTCCGCCTTGTAACTAGTATCAAGGCCTCGAGATCCCATCTTGAGTCATGTAGAATACTTGTGTAGGGCCCAGAGGCATTGGGATTTATAGCCAGAGCCCCCACTGACACCCAAGCGTCCTCCTACGCCAAGTAATTTCCACGGAGAGACCTCTTGCAGCAGGTTCGGTCCACATTTTTGACACGGATTGATAACCCCCTTGGTTAGGGTTTGGTGGTTCGCGGGGGGTAGCTAGTGCCATCCTTCCTTGATTATTCCTTTAGAAAATCAATCACAACTGAAGCAACTAGCATAGTAATAATTTCTAGGGAAAACATCCCTTTCATTTCCAATCAAGAAAATATCATTTTCTACATAAAGCAATCACTTTGCTTATAAACCACTTGTCCTTAATAGGATCTCCTCTTACCAAGGCAACTAGTCAATTCACTTAGAAATATTCTTTTCGAAACAATCAAGCATAAGCCTTGATCAACATTCCACTTAGAGTCAGCTTACTAGCCTAGCTTAAGCCTAGAGGATATCCACTTCCAATAATCTAAGACAAGATCCTTAAAAACAACTCACAAGCATGTGTGTTTAATCATTCAACTTCTTTTGAATCCCTCTTTCCCTTGGGTTTTTCCCTAGGGTTTCAAGTTGTGAATCCTCGATTTTCTTACACGTCTTTTAACATACTTGGTAATCTTTAAAGCACATTAAATATATTGCATGACTTGTCATACATTCTTTCTATCCTCTCTTAGTGCAATGCTATGCAAAATTTTCTAATCAAACTTATCTCGCATGCACATGGTGAGTTTACTATATTAGTACAGCCCAAACAATCTTTAACTCTCTTCATATCTGGCAATGAGTACTTGTTCCTAAAGTGTAGGGTCTCATGTGACTTGAGTATATAAAAGTTTAAACTCAATTCACTTATCACTTCTATGCTCTAACATAGGTAAAAGGTAATCATATAATGCATAAAAATCTTTCCTTGTAAGCGATCCATGAAAGTCTAAGAACCTGTTAGTATTCTAAATGCAAATTTTCCCTTATATTTCATGCGGTCTCCAAACATAAATATTGGCTATCATAGGATAAGACAACCTATTTGTGGTATGCAAGATCAAGACCTATCTTCTGCTTGGAATGCAAGATAGATGACAAGTCCTCTATGCTTTTGTGCAGTTGCATCCTATGAATGGAAACTAACATTTCAGGTATTTATTTTAATCACGAGAGTAAACCATGAATTATAGTTAACAAATCATACCCTAAACTAAGTAAAAGTCTATCATTTTATGTGACATATTATGAAAACCTTCTCATTTCATGTGGCGAAATGAAATCAATAGTTCTTCCCTAGGCCAAGGAGAACCTGGTTCCATGAGACAGGGTCTAGAGTTGTGCGAATTACCGCATTGGCTATACCCAGTGTTCCATTAATGGCCATAATTCCAATGGCTCCAATTTCACCATGAATTCCATCTATACTTGTCCCTTGAGCAACTATGGTAGCTCCCACGGTCTTCACTCCTTCACGACGCTAGGGGGCCATGGTAAGTAGCTAGCCAAAAATTCCGGATATGATATCAAGAGGGTAAGGTGATGATGATAGTCAAGAGGGAGGATAACAAAATCTAACTCTATCCCTGTCCCTTATCTCTCTCTTTCTCACTATCAATTCACTCTTCCTACCTCTCACCTTCTCCCTTTATTTTTGCCTATTTGTTTTCTTAACCTTTCTCTCTCAGCCTATATTCTCTATTTATCTCCCCTAGACTCTCCTCATCTTCTCTCTTTTCTCTCTCACCCTTCTTCTTCTCCTTCTCTTCCTTCTTTTTCTTCTTCTACCCTTCTCTCTTCTCTCCCTCTTCTCTCTCTTCTCTCTCATCCTTCTTCTTCTCCTTCTCTTCCTTCTCCTTCTTCTTCTACCCTTCTTTCTTCTCTCTTTTCTCTTTTCTCCTTCTTCCTCTCCCTTCTTCTTCCCTTCTCTTCCTTCTCTTCTCCTCCTCTTCTCTCTCTTCTCTCTCTCCCTTCCTCTTCCCTTCTCTTTCTTCTCTTCTCCTCCTCTTCTCTCTCACCCTTCTTCTTCTCCTTCTCTTCCTTCTCCTTCTTCACACGGATCACCCGGGGGGGGGGGGGGGGGGGGGGCACTGTTATCGCCATCTGGGGGGGGCGGGAGAGCACTCTACTACCTCAACTAGATTTTTCTGACGATGGGCAGCCTGACAGTCTGCCGTAAATGTAGAGGGGAGGTGCGACTGCACACTAGCACGGGGGGGGGGGGGGGGGAGGAATGCTCGTGAATGCGAGGGAGGAGGGGGCAAACCTGCAGCATAGGGAGAGGGGAATTTAGAGGTGGAGGGGGGGAAGTGGCACGGCGGTGCCACCCGCCACCCGGGGAGGCTACATGCCCCCCACTGCTTGCTACTTCCACTCTCTCTCTCTCTCTCTCTCTCTCCCCGCCATGCAGTCGACAGGAGGAGAGAGAGGGGGTAAAATTTTTTTTAAAAACATTTGAACCTTTTGTCCTAGGGGGTGTCCTATGGGGAGCACGGGACATTACATCCTCTCCCCCTTAGAGGAATCGAGATGTCCTCATCTTGAAAAGACCTGGGGGAGATAAGCACTACTGGGCCTTAGAGCCTGTGGGTTAACGCCCATCATGCTTCAGCTGCATTACTCTGATTACTCAAATTCTTAAGTTAAAATAACAACTTGTCACAACTCATAGGTTTCAATAGGATTTATTCCAAGTACAAGACTTATTACCTCAAGAGGATCTTCTTAGGATATCTAGTCATCCTCAAAGGTTACAACATGCTCCAAGCCTTCATCATCAGGTGGTTCATAATGTGCGCCAAAAGCAGAGTTTAGATAGCTTCGTTTGACCACAGATTCCTAATTCTTAGGGTCCAACTTAGGACAATCTATTTGGATGTGTCCTAGTTCATTGCAGTGGAAACATCGGCGGTTGGGATATCTTTTACGGATGTGTCCTATCTCACCACACCACCTCTTGCCTTGATCCCGCGCGTCATGTACATCATAGTTGCCTGATTTAAGCTCTTAGACGATTAGATTCACTCGAAGTAATGCGTCTTGCAAGTCCGTTGGGTGCATTGATTCCAATCGAGTGTTTATGGGTGGATTCAACCCAGCACAGAACTTTAACACTTGTTGCGTCATATCCATTTGTGGCGCGCATTTTAAGAGAGAGACAAATTTTGAATAGTATGCATCAAGGGATAGTCCAAGATGCTTTAATTCATAGAATTTGTTCATCTTTTGTGTGTGATAGGCAGGTGGCAGATATCTCCCTCGCACAGCTCTTTTAAGGTTCTCCCAAGTAATTGACCCTTCAAAGATCCCTTTGTCTCTGCACCATTGCTTCCACGAAAGTCTTGCTTCGCCGGTAAGCTTCAGTTTGGCGAGCATCGCTTGGTTAGCGGATGCAGTCCTTGCTGCTTCGAAGTAATCCTCCATGGATTCGATCCACACCTCGGCGTCAGTTTGGACGGTCCTTCCCTTACCATCAAACTCGGGTGGCTTAATTTGCTTAAGAAGGAACTTCTTCTCTTGCATGTCAGCATTCGTGGGTGCAGAAGGTGCCTAACAATCAAGCCATTCCACTTAGGTTATTTAGGTTATGTATATGATCCGATCATTAATCAATCATGCATCATTAAGAAGTTTTGCTCTGATACCAACTGTAACGTGCCCGCCCCTCAAATTGCGGGACACATCTTAGTAGCCCACCGAGAGATCAATCTAGAAGACACCGCCCGACACTCCCAAGGAATGACACGGGGTTTGCCAACTAGGGTCTCTCGAGTCTGCCCCGCAACGGAACTTATCCGGTCGTTTCCACTAGGATCGATTTGAATTCCAGGTTCCTAGCAGCCGAGTCTTCCTAACAGCCTTCTAGCGTCGGTCTATAGCCACTCCACTTTGCGTAGATACAACTGGACCCAAGCATATTCATACCGCACTTGGTTCAAAGAGAATGGAAAACGAGAGGGATGCATCGCTCAACCTCTCTGCCCGTAGGGCATAGTCCCATTCCGGTCCCCTAAAACAATATGAATCAGGATTCTAACCAACATTGTCCAAAGTCATCGTCTGTCCTTCCCTAACATTCCTTGTTAACATTTTCTTTTGAGGAAAGCTCTCGGCTAACCGAGACCACCCTTTCGTAGGATAGACCCATTGGTCACATCCACCACACTTCCCTCGAGGGTTGTTTTAGTTATCTAATTACCTACCACGTTATGTTTGACACATAAAATTAGCTTCCTTAATTAACTCGTTAGTCATAGGTTCCTTTACGTAATTTAGGACACTGACATGAAGACAAGATAAAACAAGATCAAACACTTCCTTAACTTATCTTAAGATTAATGTTTGCCTCCTGCCCATACAGGAGAATTAAGTGTTCCTTTTTGCCTCTGCACAAAATCCTTCCGTCTCCCGGCAATAAAACCCGAAGGTTTTATCCTTCCAAGATTCCGCCTTGTAACTAGTATCAAGGCCTCGAGATCCCATCTTGAGTCATGTAGAATACTTGTGTAGGGCCCAGAGGCATTGGGATTTATAGCCAGAGCCCCCACTGACACCCAAGCGTCCTCCTACGCCAAGTAATTTCCACGGAGAGACCTCTTGCAGCAGGTTCGGTCCACATTTTTGACACGGATTGATAACCCCCTTGGTTAGGGTTTGGTGGTTCGCGGGGGGTAGCTAGTGCCATCCTTCCTTGATTATTCCTTTAGAAAATCAATCACAACTGAAGCAACTAGCATAGTAATAATTTCTAGGGAAAACATCCCTTTCATTTCCAATCAAGAAAATATCATTTTCTACATAAAGCAATCACTTTGCTTATAAACCACTTGTCCTTAATAGGATCTCCTCTTACCAAGGCAACTAGTCAATTCACTTAGAAATATTCTTTTCGAAACAATCAAGCATAAGCCTTGATCAACATTCCACTTAGAGTCAGCTTACTAGCCTAGCTTAAGCCTAGAGGATATCCACTTCCAATAATCTAAGACAAGATCCTTAAAAACAACTCACAAGCATGTGTGTTTAATCATTCAACTTCTTTTGAATCCCTCTTTCCCTTGGGTTTTTCCCTAGGGTTTCAAGTTGTGAATCCTCGATTTTCTTACACGTCTTTTAACATACTTGGTAATCTTTAAAGCACATTAAATATATTGCATGACTTGTCATACATTCTTTCCATCCTCTCTTAGTGCGATGCTATGCAGAATTTTCTAATCAAACTTATCTCGCATGCACATGGTGTGTTTAATATATTAGTATAGCCTAAACAATCTTTAACTCTCTTCATATCTGGCAATGAGTACTTGTTCCTAAAGTGTAGGGTCTCATGTGACTTGAGTATATAAAAGTTTAAACTCAATTCACTTATCACTTCTATGCTCTAACATAGGTAAAAGGTAATCATATAATGCATAAAAATCTTTCCTTGTAAGCAATCCATGAAGGTCTAAGAACCTGTTAGTATTCTAAATGCAAATTTTCCCTAATATTTCATGCGGTCTCCAAACATAAACATTGGCTATCATAGGATAAGACAACCTATTTGTGGTATGCAAGATCAAGACCTATCTTCTGTGTGGAATGCAATATAGATGACAAGTCCTCTATGCTTCTGTGCAGTTGCATCCTATGAATGAAAACTAACATTTCAGGTACTTATTTTAATCATGAGAGTAAACCATGGATTATAGTTAACAAATCATACCCTAAACTAAGTGAAAGTTTTATGTGACATATTATGAAAACCTTATCATTTCATGTGGCAAAATGAAATCAATAGTTCTTCCCTAGGCCAAGGAGAACCTGGTTCCGCGAGATGGGGTCTGGAGTTGTGCTAATTCCTGCGTTGGCTATACCCGATGTTCCATTAATGGCTGCAATTCCAACGGCTCCAATTTCACCATGAATTCCATCTGTACTTGTCCCTTGAGCAACTATGGTAGCTCCTGTGGCCTTCACTCCTTCGCGATGCTTGGGGGCCATGGTAAGTAGCTAGCTAAAAAATTCGGATATGATATCAAGAGGGTAAGGTGATGGTGATAGTCAAGAGGGAGGATAACAAAATCTAACTCTATCCCTGTCCCTTATCTCTCTCTTTCTCACTATCAATTCACTCTCCCTACCTCTTGCCTTCTCCCTTTATTTCTGCCTATTTGTTTTCTTAACCTTTCTCTCTCAGCCTATATTCTCTATTTATCTCCCCTAGACTCTCCTAATCTTCTCTCTCTTCTCTCTCACCCTTCTTCTTCTCCTTCTTCTTCTACCCTTCTTTCTTCTCTCTTTTCTCTTTTCTCCTTCTTCCTCTCCCTTCTTCTTCCCTTCCCTTCCTTCTCTTCTCCTCCTCTTCTCTCTCTTCTCTCTCTCCCTTCCTCTTCCCTTCTCTTCCTTCTCTTCTCCTCCTCTTCTCTCTCACCCTTCTTCTTCTCCTTCTCTTTCTTCTCCTTCTTCTTCTATCCTTCTCTTCCTTCTCATTCTTTACATGGATCTACGGGGGGGGGGGGGGGGGGGGGGGGTTTCCCAAGGCACCTGTTGAATTGGGGGAGGGGGGCCCCACTATTATCGCTAGCAAGGGGAGAGCACTCTACTACCTCAATTAGAGAGGGGGCCAGATTTTTCTACTGACGGACAGCCTGACAGTCTGCTGTAAATGCAGAGGGGGGGGGGTGTGACTGCACACCAGCACGAGGGGGGGAGGGGAGGAACGCTCATGAATATGAGGGAGGAGGGGGGCGAACCTGCAGCGGAGGGAGGGGGAACTTATAGGTGGAGGGGGGAAGTGGCACGGTGGTGCCACCCACCACCTGGGGGGGCTGCATGCCCCCCACTGCTTGCTACTTCCACTCTCTCTCTCTCTCCCCGCGATGCAATCGGCAGGGGGAGAGAGAGGGGGTAAAAATTTTTCTTTAAAAACATTGAAAATTTTGTCCTGGGGGGGTCCTATGGGGAGCGCAGGACATTACCCCATGGCCACTAGCATCACATCGTATGGTAAATTCTTTGGAGAAGTTCGGGCATACTAAGATAGGAGCAGAGGTAAGGAGTCCCTTTAACTGGTTGAAGCTACTATCTGCAAGAGCATCCCAAAAGAAAGTCTCCTTTTTCAACCTATCAGTCATCAAAGGAGCTGCAATGGCCTCATAATGCTTGATGAATCAGGTATAGAATGAAGATAAACCAAGGAATCTTCTAAGAGAAGTAGTGGTAGTGGGCCTTGGCCAATCTTTTATACATTGCACCTTCTTGGGATCAGCCTGTATTCCTTTTTCACGGACAATATGTCCTAAGTATTCCGCTTCATTCTGCATGAAAGAACACTTCTTTTCCTTAGCAAAAAGCCTGTGATGTCTCAATACATCAAAAACCCTCCTCATATGTGCCAAGTGATCATGTAAAGTCTTACTGTAGATCAGAATGTCATAAAAAAACACCAAGAAAAATTGAAAGAGGAAAGGTTGTAAAATCTTATTCATCAAGCTCTGGAAGGTAGCTAGAGCATTTTAAGCCCAAATAGCATCACTAAGAAATGATAGAGTCCCCCGATTAGTCCTGAAAGCAGTCTTGACTTCATCACCCTCTTGCATGCGAATTTGATGATACCCTGACCTCAAATCAATCTTTGTAAAGAATCAAGCCCCCTTGAGCTCATCAAGCAAATCATCAATCCTGGGTATCAGATACTTGTTCTTCACTGTGATCTTATTAAGATCCCTGTAGCCAATGCACATTTTGAAATATCCATTTTCTTTTTGACTAACAGAACTAGAGATGCATAAGGTGAAGAACTTGGTTTAATGAATCCCATCTCAAGAGGTTCCTTGATTTGCTTGGCTACTTCCTCTCGTTCACACTTTGATAATTTGTAAGGTAGCTTATTGATTGTCTTTGAGTTGGGCTCCAAATCAATAGGGTGATCTATTGCTCTCTTGGGAGGCAATGAAGTAAGTACCTCAAACAAATCCCTATACTCCTCAAGAAGAGCTGTCAAGGCTGGATGGCTTGCTGAATTATTGGGATGATCTTGCATCTCTTTATTCAAATGCAAAACAAATATTTATGAGCGCCTCTTGTACTCCCTTTTGAGTTGTTGAATGGTAATAAGTTGAAAATCTGATCTATTAGGAATTCCCTATAAATGGATGAGCTGTCCATTGAAGATAAACTCCATAAACAACTATGAGAAATCCATAGTGATCTTGTCTAATGTCATCAACCAATCACAACCGAGTACGATGTCTATAGGCCCCATTTCCAAAGTGATCAGGTTTACTTTTGCTTCAAAATTTTCAGCGAGTTGTAAAGAAACCTGTGGGCATATCTGTGTATGCTGATTTCCTCTTCACTATTGGCCACTTGAACTCTAATGGGCTGTTGTAAATCTGTGGGAATACAATTCAACTTGTCCATGATGGACTTATTCACAAAACTATGGGTACTACCACTGTCTATCATAATGAACACTGACTTTCCATGAATGTTACCCTTCATACGGAGTGTATTAGGGCTCTTAGATCCTGTCCAAGCATCCATGGAAATAGAACAATTAGTGGCAGCAAGTGGCTCATGAGAAGTCCCACCTGGATCAAAAGGAAAAGAGTTGGCTAGATCATAGAAATACTCTTGCCCAACTTCTTCCTCAAGATCTTCATTTTCAACATTAAGTGGAATTGCATTAGCTTCATCCATCTCATCTTCAAAATCCTCAAAGACTAACATACTCTGAAGCTTGGGTTTGACATTTTTGTATACACAATTTGAGGCATGATTGGGTGTATACTTTTCCCCACACTTGAAACATAAGCCTTTCTCCTTTGTTTCTTTGTAAAGATCCATAGGAATAGACTTAGGATTCATGTTGGCTGAAATGGATTTAGGCTTGTTGTCCCCTTGTTTGAAGTCAACTCTAGGACTGTTTGTTGTCCTAAAATTACTTTGAGGTCTAGAAGCATTGAATGGTGGATAAGTTGGTACCCGTAAGCTCCCTTTTGGCACATGATTGCTGCCATAAGTGTTACCAACTTGCCCTTGTTTAAAAACAGTCCTTGGCGGTCCAAAACTAGGCTGAAATGAAGATTCTCTTCTATATTTTCTTCCATAGCGCTCCGCAATCTCAATAGCCTTAAAGAGGGAAGTAGGGTTTTGTGCCATGATATCGGCTGATAAAGATGGCTCTAAACCATACATGTACTTGTGGAGTTTAGCATCATCACTGATGCTTTCTATATACATGGTTGGGTTGAGAAATTGGTTAGTGTACTCTCTTACACTTAGGCCTCTTTGTTCCAAACCATACCATCTCCGTGCCAATTTCTATTTTTCAAGAGGGGAGACAAATACTTCAGCCATAAGTGCTTTGAAAGCTTCCCAATTCTCTACAAGTATGTTTTCTTTTTTTATATACCTCCACCAAGTATGGGCAAATCCAAATGCAAATAAGCAAAATGAATCTTCATGTCATCATTTTAAAGAAATATGTCAAAGTAGGATTCCATCTTAGAGGTCCACTCCTCTAAATCAGATGGTGAAGATGACTGACCATTAAATTTGGCTAAAATAATATTGTCCTTTAGCTATCTTTCATGGAATGGTTGCTGTCCCAAAATAGACTGATCATGAGTACCATGCATTGAACCCCCAAATTGAGATGGAAATCTCCCAATAGGTGGCTGAGAACCACTATGCAATCTTCCTGTTGGTAGAGGACCCCTAGGAATTTGAGTATTCAACCCAAAAGCTTGAGAGTTAGCTCCATTCAACTACCCAAATAGTCATCATGCCTTTGTGAAGCCTCACCTACTTCATATTGGCTATTTAGGATGCCTCTTCTTCCAATAATCCCATGGCCATGACCATGTTGGTTAGATGGCTGAAGTGGGACTGAAGGCTCACTGTTTGAATAAGCTTTCTCCTTAGCTTCTTTAGATCCCATTTGCATCTGCATCCATTGGGAGAACTGTGCCATAATTTGAGTATTAGATTCCACCAACTTCTCAATAGAAGCCTTTGTTTGAGTCATTGAATCTACTAACTTCTCAATGGAAGACTTCGTTTGATCAATAGACAAAACCATTTTCTCCATTCTTGATAATAGGGTCTCATGACGCTCTCTATGTCTTTGTTCATGTTTGTGCAAGGTATTATTGATTATACTAACTTTCCCTTATTGTTGAGGCTCTTCAAGGCTCTCTTGAGGTGCATTATCTAACATGGAATTTCTGATTTACTGAGAATAATCATCCTAGACCTTATTTTTACCCTTATGTCCTGCCATAATAGTGCAGTCCTGCAATACCCCCTGTCAGAAAAATGGCTATAACTTTTGCTAGGGAACTCCGATTTCAAAACTTTTTAGTTCAAATCGAAGCCAAGAATGCCCTCTTCGAGATAAGCTATATCACACTATAGCAAATTTAGGACAAAAAATTCTGCAACTCAATTTCTGAGTCTAAAGTGTCTAGGCTTGCACCCTGTTTTAACATATAAGTGCCTTGTTTTGATCTTGTAAGGTAAAATAGTAACCCCAAATGGTTACCAAACCCTGTAGAAGGTTGAGTAGGACCTATGGGTACCCTATAGTATCTACACCTGTACTTCAATAATGAAGGGTGTACTTATAACAACCTGTAAATGCCTTGTAGTGCCCTGTAAAATCCTTGTTTTACCCTGTTTTGATCATGAAGATACTTGAGCCTTTGGAAACTCTTCAATGTTTTAATCCTTGTTTTACCTTGTTTTGATCCTGAAGATACTTGAGCCTTTGGAAACTCTTCAATGTTTTGATCCTTGTTTTACCCTGTTTTGATCCTGAGGATACTTGAGCCTTTGGAAACTCTTCAATCTTCAGTTCTCCACTTGTTGTACCTATGTGAGGGATAAAACGGTATGACAGGCTCCCTACACGGGCTCCGAATCATCGGGAGGTGGAAAAAGTTTCCCCCGGGTCAGTTGGTTGCACCCCTTCGGGATCTTTCATAGTGAGGAAGGGTCACCTCTCTTTTGTCCCACTATCTCCCCCGGCATCCACCTTTTTCCTCGGTGGGTATATCAACATGGCAATAGCTTGCTAATCTAATCAATCAGCATGAAATGCATTTCTGAAATATTCATTCAGCTCCTTTCATGAGATGCAATTGAATGAAATCTTGAAATTTGGATAGGGAAAGGGTCTTACCAATGCAATTTAGTGACTCACTGATTGCTTTAGTACTTACCCTTGTATAATATTTTAGCTTGGGGAAAAATAATTCAACCAAAACAAGTCAAGGTTATGCATCAAACTTGGCAAATGATATCTATGATGAAGTAATGATTGAATCAAGACTAAAATTCAATGGAATAGGTTGAGATTAATGAGGAATAATACTAATCTCTGATCTATTGATCAATTCAGAGAATTAATTGATCAATAATCTCCCATCAACAAGTGGAAAAGCATTAGCAAGTGGATTATTGAGAGATTTCAGAGATTAAGTAAAAGAAATACCTCGATTAAGCTTGAAGAAGATGATAGATGTCAGCTCCAATCACATTGATGGAAGAATTATTCAAAATCCACCATAAATCCATCATAAAGCTTGAAATATCCATAGAATCAGTCCATACAAGCTCCAATATGATCAAACTTGTGAAGAATCAACGCCCCGGGCTTGCTTGAACACTTGAATACCAAAGATTCAAGTCTCTTGAAGAAAAGCCCCAAAATAATCCCCCAATTTGAGCTCCAATGTCCTCCACGAGCTAAAATTTTTACAATGTCTTCAATCTTGAAGTCTATCCGACTTGTACATAATATTAGAGAAGCCTTGGAGGTTGGAGAAGTCCAAAATTTGAAGAAATTTGAGCTTCCAGGTCTATGGCTATGGCTGTCGTGCTGTGTTTTAGGGTTTTGAACAAAGGAGATGAAGATTAAAGTTCCCCTCCAGCTGGAAGTTGCTGAAATAATGCCTGATGAAGTGCTTCAAAGCATGCAACCAATTTGTAGAAGATCTAGAGCAGATCAGGAAGTGGTTTAGAGCAAGAAAATCAGCATATTTTTTGACACAAATTTCGGGCTGCATGCTGCTCCATCTTCTACATCAACCACCTGACCAGGATACTCAACTTGAAGCTCGAATGATAAGGAATCATTGCCCCATGGTTTGGCTATGAGAAATGATCAGTAGAGAGAGAACTTGAAAGATTTCTTGGCAGCTACCATTGAAGCTTCAGCCAAAAGCTTGAAAGAGAGAGAAGAGAAGCTCCCTTTTCAAAAGTAACTGGAGTTTAACCTCGAACTAAGCTGGGTTAACTCTCCTTTACCCTAGTTACCTCCAGTTTTACATGAAATTTGATGACGACCTGCCACATTAGCTATCCTCTGCCATATCTGACCTTGGATATATCTAGATGTAGTCTCTTACTAACTATAGATGGTATGTAGCACTCCATAGTCACTGTCTTGTACAATATTTGTCTGAAATTGATTTTGATGGAAGAAAATAAGACTGAAAATAAGAAGGGAAAAAATTTGGATCAAAGACCAATGCTCTAATACCACTTGTCAAAGAGAGAACTAGAGAGAGAGAAAGAGGAGAGAGAAGATTGCAGAAGAGAGAGAAAGACTACATGAAGAGCGAGAAAGAGAGTGAAGAGGAGAGAGAAAGACTAGATTTAGAGAGAGAAAGATAGGAAAGAGAGAGAAACCATGGAAGCTGTGAGCAAGATGGGAGAGAAGGACAGTAATTGTATTAATGTGTCAAAAAGATGTGAAAAATTACATGTCCTCTCCTTTTATACCAATGTCAGTGTGACATGGCATAATATCAATATTATTTTACACTAAGTCCTTATTCCCAGCTTCTTACACTCATGATCCCATGGATCAAATGGAAAGATAGGGTCATCAATTGGGAACATGTCATTTGAGTCTGTAGACTAGTGTATGGATTCATTAAGCTCCCTTACATGTTCCTCTTCAATTACTCCATTCGCTTGATCTTTAGCATGATGTAGGTTAGAAAGCTGATAGGCATCATGATCAACTACAAAGGATTTGTAAGATTCTCTGACTGGCTCTCACCTAACACTCAAATAAGCACAAAACTAGGGCATCGAGCAACAAAGTATATGCTTGGAGCTTTGCTCCTCACCATGAAACTTGCAAATACACCTCACTTGCGATGAATACACACACACAAAAGACTCAAGACACACCCTCACCAATCTAGAATCAAGATCAGGAGGCTCCTCTTTCAAGCTCACACACCAAGAATTCATAGTTTTCTGCACAAAGATAGAGCAAAAAGAAGGATGGACAAAGAGAGTCTGGAAAAGAGGGAAGAGTGAAGTTAAAGAGACACCACAATTTGCCATGCTTCAACCTCCTCAACCACTTTTTCCCAAGAACCCCAATTGCACCCTTTTTAGCCTTTATTAAATCAAATATTTTTGAGCATACATAAAGACTAAGGTAGGAGCCTTATGTGTTGCATGTATTCTAGGCAAGATTCCTAAGGTTTGAAAAATAAATGAACATATGCAATTGGTTTTTATCGCTCCAAGCCAAGCATTAGAAAACACATAAAAATATATCAATGAAGTACAACTTAGATGCAATAGCACAAACATTTTTTATAAAATGAATGATTTATTGATGTAGACCCCCATCCTTTTAGCCTTTTTGATGGCAAAACTGAGGCTATCATTCCTTCCACACTTAAATTGGTGAGCTCCCATAAACCAAAGAACCATAGCACACTTCCATTGTAATCTTCAAGAAACACTTTCGTCTTCTTCTTCTCATTTCTTCACACTTCCATGCATCATTTATCCACTTCTTAAACAACCACTATCTCTTCATATCTCTCTCATGCTTGAATTTTTCCTAGCTATGGAGAAAGAGAGTGAGAGTGAGGAAGAGGATGATGTCCATGTTTACATCTTTTGTGTGCCCTAACATCTTTACATGTGCATATGTGGCTATGGCCTAATGAAAACAGGAAGAGGGGAAGTGTGTGTGGTTTCTTGTAACCATGGAGCAGATTTTTGCAATCTATGAGGCTTGTAGGAGTACCTACAACCTTCCCTTACCTAGAAATTGAGTCTTTTGGTTGCTTGGAAAACAGTTGTTCATTGGTGCATTTATCGAGAGGGAGGTGGTCTCAAGAAATTGCAACAAATGAGCAACATGTTCTACCTGTTCTTTGCAATAAGAGTCAAAGGTTCTCAGCATGGTTAAAAATAGAGAAGAGCAAAGTGTAGAGAGTGCATAGAAGTAGCATGCAGAACAAGAACCATCGATGAAAAAAATGGGGCAACAGTTGGTGCACAGATCGGATGCCGTATGCGCGCGTAGTGAGTGTCAAAAGGTCCCCAAGAACAAAAGAACTCTACTTTTTGCACAAAAAACAATGAAGAAAGCTTGCACGACATGAAGCAAGAGACTAATTGGATGTAATCTCCCCCCATGCCTTGTGTGAGCGCTCCACGAAGCATGTATTTTATATATTATTCATCTTCAAGCTCAAAAAAATAGCCCAATTTACAATTAGCACACTTTAGCTTTTGTGCCACTAAAGAATTAAAGCTATTGGGCACCCAAGAAGTCAGGCGGTACCCAAATACAATGTCCAATACAAATATTCAAATCGTGCACCCATGCGCATACAAAAATAATAAATAAATATCAAGCGCTTTAATAAATAAGCGCGTCAAAATATGGACGCCATGCCTAAGATATGTGCCCATAAAAAATTGATGATAATTTGAATACACGCTATCCTCCAATGCTTCCCAATGCCACCATTGCTTGCTCTACACATCAACTGAAGCATTCACAATTGTTAGAAAAATAATAAAATTAAACTGACAAAAGTGAATACCTAGCAGTCTTCAGCTACAAAAATAAATTGGTTAGAACTCAATCCTAACCTTAATTTATTACGAGTACGCACTCTAAACTCATAAACGTTTATTAATTTAAATATGTATTTTACGGAATCACCCGCTATGGAATCGCCCACTTACACATTAAATTAACAAAACGCCCGAAAAGGATAGGCGTCCCCCATCGACTTTCCGCACAAAGAATCCACCTTGTGTATGAGCCCCGGTAATAAAATTTTACGGAATCCACCGCAAAACCTCACGGAATCCACCGTGGAATATGTCTCTTGGCATCATACCCCCGGGGTGGGATAGCAATTATCCTCAATTGCTATTAGCTCAATGTGGAGCTAATGGTGTGGGGAAAGCATTTAGGTCTCTAGCGTGCATCCATTGGGCCTCTTCAACAGGATGATTTTTAAACTTGACCAAATATCTAGAATATCTACGGCCAGTGCTAGTGGTCATAAAGTCAGTATCTATAATAGTCTCAGACTCAAGGATTTCAATTTCTTTGTCTAGCAAAGGAGGGTTTTCATAGACATGGTGTATAGGTAGTTGTCCTCTAAAGGGTCGTAATAAACTGATATGGAAGGTGTTGTGAATTTTCCAATGTTGTGGTAATTCTAGTTTAAATGCATTGTCGTTGATTTTGTGTATGATCTTGAACGGGCCATAAAATCTAGGTGCTAATTTGACAACGGGGTGTTTATCTACACTTTGTAATCTGCGTTTTTCAATTCGTAACCAAACATAATCATCAACTTTAAAATTCATAGCCTGTCTTTTCTTGTTTGCTTGTTTTGTGTATGATTGCTGGGCTTTGGCAATCATATCTTTAACTTCATAAAAAATAGTAGCATGCATGTTAGCAATATCATCAACTGTTTGAATTTTGTTTGATAATGATGTAATAGGTGTAGACAATCGATATCCATAAATAATTTCAAATTGTGCTTTCTTTGTAGCTGTATGTGGTGTGTTATTATATGCAAATGAAGTAAATGTAGATATGTATTCCATGTGTGTGGTTTTGAAATGGTGTAAGCGCACAAAAGATCTAAAATAGTACTGTTAGTAGCTTGTGTTTGACCATTTGTTTTAGGATGAAATGCAGATGAAAAATCAATCTTTGTTCCTAAGTTAGCAAACAAAGTAATCCAAAAATTATTGTAGAATCTAGAATCACGATTAGAAATAATGACTTTTGGTAAACCATGGTTAGTGAAAACAGTTTTCAAAAACAATTGAGCAGCTTGAGATGCACTTAAGGTTTTCTTACATGGAATAAAATATGCTTGTTTGCTGAACCTGTCTACAATAGTCCAAATCATATTATGATTAGCTTTAGTGTTAGGTAGAGCAGTGATAAAATCCATTGAAATGTGTTCCCATGGTCGTGATGGAATGGATAATGGCATTAGTAAACCATATTGTTTGCCATGGTGTCTTTTTACTCGTTGATAAATTAGGCATTCAGATACAAAATTAGATACATCAGTGTCCATATGTGGCCAATAAAAATCTTCAATCAATGTACGCAAAGTAGATATAATTCCTCTATGACCTTGATATGAGGGACAATGAATTTCATGCAAAACAAATGATCGAAATGGAACAGTCACACATAATCTTTTTTCATAAAACATAAATCCATTAGTGTAAGATAATGAATCAATAGGAATCCAATTATTTGCAACTAGTTTATTTCAATCAGCTTGAAAAGTAGGATCCTGATGATAAGTATCTTTCATAGGAATAAGGGAATCAAATGATATCACAGAAATATTTTGAATTGTCGGTCTTCTGCTCAAAGCATCAGCAACAACATTCTCTTTTCCAGGTTGATATTGTATAATGGGATGAAAACTTTGAATAAAAGCAGCCCATTTAATGTGTCAGTCAAATATTTGTGGTTGACTAAGAAGATGTCTAATGCTTTGTTGGTCAGTTTTGATCATGAATTCAGATCCCATTAAATAATGTTTCCATTGATGTAAGGCTTGTACTACTGCTAGCAATTCCTTATCATAGGTAGAGTATTTAAGTTCAGATGGTTTGAGTTTGCAGCTAGAGTAAGCTATGGGATGAGAATCTTGCATAAGGACTGCTCCTATTCCAGATCCACTAGCGTCAGTAAACTAAAAAGAATGGTCTATTGAAGTCACGTAATTGTAATACAGGAGCATGAGTTAAAGCATGTTTTAGCAAATCAAAGGACTTTTGTTGATTGTCAGACCAATTATACACGATTCCTTTCTTTAAGAGTTTTGTCAAAGGTAATGCAAGTAATGAGAAATTCTTGACAAATTTTCTGTAAAAGCTAGCAAGACCGAGAAAAGAACGTAATTCATGCACATTTTTGGGTATCGGCCAATTTAAAATTGCTTCTATCTTTTTAGGGTCGACTTTAATACCTTCTGATGAAATAATATGTCCTAGATATTCGATTTTTGTTTGGAAGAATTCACTCTTTTCAGGGTTAGCATATAATTGATTGTCTTTTAACAACTTAAAAACTAAAGACAAATGTTTATAATGCTCATTCTCATTTTTACTGAAAACTAATATGTCACCAAAGAAAACAATGACACAATGCTGATGTTTCAGAAATATGCGATTCATCATACGACTGAATGTGGCTGGTGCATTAGTTAAACCGAAAAGCATAACCAAAAATTCATAGTGTCCAAATTGTGTTCTAAATGCAGTTTTGAATATATCAGATTTGTCCAATCTTACTTGATGATATTCAGATTTAAGATCTATCTTACTGAATATGGCAGATCCTTGTAGCTTATCCATAAGATCATCTATCCTAGGAATTGGGTATCTATTCTTAACAATAATTTTATTTAGGGCACGATAATCAACGCATATGCGATAGGTATGATTTTTCTTTTTCACTAATAAGACAGGTGCACCACAAATGGAGAACTACTAGGTCTAATTAATCCTCTGTTAAGCAATTCTTCTATTTGGTTTTGAATTTCTTTCTGTTCAATTTGGTTATGTCTATATGGTACTTTACATGGTGGTTGTGTTCCAGGAATTAAATCTATCTTATGATCTTCAGGACGTGCAGGTGGTAATCTAGGTGGTAAATCAACAGCAAAACAATCTTGGAATTGGGAAAGAAATTGTGCATGCCTAGGATGCATTTGTTTTTCTTTAGCTTGAATTTCATTCACCCATATTAAATAGGATTTGCTACTTTTACGTAATGCACGTTTAGCCTGAGTATGAGTAAGTAATGGAAAATTATTGGAAGTATGCATACCATGCAGTGTGATTTGTTTTCCTTGAAAATAAATTTTAATTGAATGCGTAGAATAATCTATATCAGGATTGTATTGATGATGCCAAGGCATTCCTAAGATAATGTCACTAGACTGCAAAGGTACAACTAAGAAATTTCTTCGTTCAATATAATCACCAATTTTAATTTCTAAATTATGCACCTCTTGTGTTCCATTATATCTCGTACCTAAGAATGCAGCCTTGATGCGATAATGTGTAGAAACAGTATGTAAATTGAATTATTTGACCAATTTTGCATAAATAAAGTCATGTGTGCTCCCATCACCATGTAAAATAGTCTTTTCTTTACCATGCACACAACATTTCATTGTTAATAATGAATGGGGAGTTGGCATACCTGGCAAAGTATCAGAATTAGTACTAATGTCGTCATCGTCTTTCGTAAAGTCCGGCATCTCTTCACGTTCTTCATCTTCTATTGCTCCCAGATAATTGATATGAACAGATGGCTTTTTGGATTGACAATTGGCTGCTAGATATCCAAGTTGATGACATTTATAACAAACAATGGGTTTTGCTTTGGATACATTATTGGTAATGGCAGGAAGTTTAGGAATGTTGGGATTTGACTGAAGAGATGGCTTAGGGTTTGGATTTGTGTTTGATGGCAAGGCAGGTGGTCGTGTCCAAGATTTACGGAATGAAGATGGAAGAAAACGACTTTGATTGAATCTTCGAAAATTTGAATTGAATTGTTTGGAACCAAAGTTACCATTAGTTGGGAATTGTTGTGGTCGCTTGTCCCGTCCGCGAATTTTGTCTTCAGTGTCATGGGCCAAGGAAATTGCATCTTCAAGGGTTGTTGGCTTGAACATATTGACCTCCGCATAAAAATGTCCAAGTAGGCCAGACATAAACTTGCGTTTATGAGTTGCTTCAGGTACATCTTCGAGCATTCGTAGTTGCAATAGAGCATTCCAAAAACGTTCGGTATATTGTGAAATAGGTTCGCGATCCCTTTGTTGTAGAAGATCCCATTGCTTGATGGCTTTTTCGTGGAATTGGGGAGGAAGGAAATTCTACAAAAATTTCTTTTGGAAAGTCTTCCAAGTATTGGGACAATCAACGCTTTTGCGGACCACTGTCCTGATTGCAAGGGTGTCCTCGCTTTTGAGGCCGACCATAAACATAATGATTGACATGTTGTTGCTATTCAAAAATAATTTGACCATCACTTGCATGCTGTAACTCAATAGAGTTCTCATCACTATCATATGCATGTTGTTGGTCATACCAATGCTTGTTATACTCATGGTCATAATACAAGTGTGGATCATAGTCATAATGTTGTCCATAATATCCATGATAGGAAGATTGTTGTTCATAATGATGTTGATCATGAGATTAATGACCATGCCTTGCGTATTCTTCATAATCTTCATGATAAGCATGTTGTTTGTTTGTATAGTGTACTTCTTCATGCATAGCTGCTCCAAATGCATAGAAAAATGGTGGCTCAGGGTTGTTCATTTTCAGTCGCAAGTAGCCAAAGTAGGGGAAATAATCTCTTCCAGTTCATCAACCAATTGTGACTGAAGTAGATATTCAGCAGATCAATGTACTCAATTGGTTAGCAAGCCTTGTATTCTCTAACAAATATTTGTCTAAATAATCCACCTAACAGATTTGCCTATATTTCCCAAAATCTGGTTTGCATATGGATTTGCAAATTTGCATACAATAGCACTCTTGTCGATGGATGGAAAATCTTCTACAAACTAATCTTAACATCATACAAATGTTATAAGTGTTTCCAGCATATGAATAGTCCTATCTTCACCAATTGCCATATAATACTACTGATTCCCTACAAACTTTCATCATGCTTTCCTTGGTGTCCCTTGTCTAATGGAAGAGAAAAAAGGTCCATTGAATAGCAGGTGCTATATCTGTTGTAATGCTGAAACAAGCTACTGATCGACTTGCTCCTCTCTTTGAACTATAAGCACATTGTCTAGTGAAGATGGCATTGTAGAGCTTATTTAAACTAATTTGAACAGCCAACAAAGCAATTGTAATTGATATATCCACTTTAGTGAGGTTATTTCTTTCCTGTTTGATGCAAGAATTGTCCTAAAAGCATGCTAAAAATAGGCACAATTTGCTTTACAATGAGTGTGACCAATGATCAGTCCTATTTCTATGACATCAAGCCCTGGTTATCACATGCACAACGTCTATAGGTCTATAGCCTAGAGAGCTAATTGGGTGATTTACTTGTAAAACAAGGCTGACCAAGTTGCATACTCTAAAACCTTTATGATAATAGAGTTTCCTTGTAATACAACCCTCTCCATAGTTCATTCTAGAGATGGCTCCTTCCATTGAGGTTTTTCATCAGCTGAATTCTTGATGAGCTTTCATAATACTACCTCTGCGAAAGGGAGAAATAGTGCATGTAGCAAGTGGATGATCTAGTTTTGTCTGAAGATTCAAATAATAGCAATATAGTTCTCTTAAACTGCTCTTACCATCCAATGCTGTTGGAGCTTTCTTGGGAACTTGCCAAATCTTGAATCATAGGCTAGGACTAGGTCACATACCAATGTGTGTTATGATTATTAGATAACTAAAACACACCCCTAGGAAAGCAAGAGAGCGAGATCCCTAACGGATCTATCCTATGGATGGGTGGTCTTGATAAGTAGAGAGTTTTCCTTCAAGGTGCTAGATTTAAGAAGTGGCTTAATGAGTCACTACCTAGTGTGTTGCCTTAGACCTCAATCAATGTCGTTTTAGGGAAACATAGTCTAGACTATACTGTACAGTAGAGGGATTGACTCGTATTGCTCCCCCTCGTTTCTCACTCATTATGAGCCAAGTGCAACATTGATCTACTTTGATCTGAGTTGACTTGCAAATGCTGTGGCTCAAGGACCAATGCTAGTTAAGCTGATAGATGACCTTAGCATCGAATAAGGAATTCAGATTCAGGTTTATCATTATGGGTTATGGCTAGAACCTTTTGTTGTAGAGGGTGGACTTGAGAGAACCAAGGCGACAAAACCTATGTTATTCTAAAGAATAATAGGTGGTGTTGCTTATGAAAAGTCTCTTGATAGACCACTAAATTGTGCCACTAAGGGCTCCTCAGTTGGGCATGTTATAGTTTAAGTGGTTGGAAAGCAGGGCAGACCTATTACATGAATACATTAGGCTATAAATAAGCCCAAATTTGATTGTGAATGGCCCGAGAAATCAAGAATACAAATGTATGTATTGAGAAGTTGGGATTAAGAAGAGTTTTCAGTAGGATTGAGTTGCTACTTTCCTAGAGAGGAAACTCTTATTGCAAAATTGAATTGTTGAGGTACTTGTTTTCACTTCATTGTATATAGATCTTACATAACACAAAGAGTTTCTTGGCATCACTCTAGTTGTTTCTTTCCTGTCTTGTCTGATTGATCCCAAGTGGATCATAGCCAAACACATTACCCCTCCAACAATGCGTAGCCTATTGTATATGTGTGCAAATACACGTATACATATAAATAGTCTATGCAAAAGCACATCTACACATATGCAAGGCTACGCAAACACACATATATATGCATATGCTATGCACACACACACACACACACACACACACATACATACATACATACATACATACATACATACATACATACATACATACATACATACATACATACATACATACATACATACATACATACATACATACATACATACATACATACATAGAATACTCTACAAACAAGCATAAATATATGTATACATAACCTATATACATGCATATGTATGTCCATAACAATATACATATATATACACATAAGTATGACCTTATCACTTTACATTGAATACTAATTGCAAAAAATCCAATATTTTGGATTTTCTCAAACACATTGGTGACCATGCCACCGTGTCACAATAATGGGCTACTCCTAGTAGCTTTACCTACCATATCCTCTGAAATGGGCATAATATACAACTTAGGGATTAGATACCTAGCCTACCCCCATCTAAATACATCTAACATCACACATCAACTCAACATATCCTCACATCTATCGCCAAACTATTGTACAATGCCAAGCAACAACCTAGATACTCTATTTCACTTGAATATAGTTTTAATAAACCATATGTATGAAAAAGCTAAACCAAACATCAAATTTAATATAGCTAGCTGTACCTTTGATAGATTGATGATGAGGTGTACCCTATATACATAATTAATCAGCCAAAAAGTTCAAAAAAGATAATCAATAATCTTGATTAAAATAAGTAAATAATATATTAAGCATAACAAAAATACATGCTACAATCAATCTGTTAATAATCAAGTCAAACTACGTGTTCACTAAGTTTCTAATGCATTTAAACAAACATCAAATAGCCATAAGTAGCAATGTCAAGAAGCTCTTGTGCAATGTGACAGTTTAGCCTTAGAAATATTGGGAAAAAATGCATTTAAAACCACATGAAAAAACCACAATAATGCTTGCAATAGTATACATGTTCGAGTGCCCAACATTGAGTAAACCAAAAATCCTTATGTGGACACAGATGGCAAACAATGTGTTTTTGTAATAGCAACCTTGCAAACCCTCATTGTCATAACATCTCTTATATTTGTGAACATAGTAAAGTAAGAGATTCACACTAAGAAATAAAGACTTTACCTTGCAAACTTCAATAACTAGTAAGGCTCTCTCCATTGCAAGTCCTCTTGAAAGTTCAAGTTGTGTGTGTGTGTGTGTGTGTGTGTGTGTGTGTGTGTGTGTGCGCGTGCGTGCGCGTGCGTGCGCGTGCGCGTGCGCGTGCGTGCATGCGTGTGTGCATGTGTGTGTGTGTGCGTGCATGCGTGTGTGCATGTGTGTGTGTGTGCGTGCACGCGCGCTTATGTATTGAGTTTTATTTGAGTTTCATCTTTTCCTTCAAAGGGAAATTCAAAAATAGTGCACTCAAATTTTAAAATAGATGGCACATCTAACTGTCCTTAGAAAAAATTGTCAAAATGCACATTTGAGTGTCGTGTTTTAAAATAGCATTTAAATCAATGTTTTTTCAAGCTTATGCCTACGTGTTTACATGTGAATTTACATGATATTTTAGGTGTGCTTGCTAATGTGTGTCACACCTTTACATCTCTACTCTGGTTTGTTATAGTGGTGGGGATGTCTTTTAAAATTCACAATCATTATTACTAGTATAGTTGATACTTTATTCCCTTAAAATGATATTAAACTGAGTTCTAGCTAACTGAAGAGGAGTCATGTTTTAATAGCTCTATCTAGTGCAGCAAAGCTACCTAACTTATTAGGTCCAACCAACAATATATACCACTTTTTGGGATTGTAATCTCTCACTTCCCTTAACATTTTTAACTTAATCATCTTAGTAGTATGTACTACCATACTATGAGAGACCGACTCAAATTTATGAGCATATCAAAACAACTGTTTAATATCTTGTTTAATTGGATGGCATAGCTTGGTCTCAGATAGCTCATTTGAATGCTAACTTAAACATGAAAAAAAGAGCCCAATTTTTTGAGATTATAGACATTAAGTTACACATGTTTCCAATTCAAAATTGTGATGCACTATTTTCAGCTTTCCTCTTGTTGGAAAAAATGTAGAGCTTAAACAAAAATGTCGAATACATACATACATACATACATACATACATACATACATACATACATACATACATACATACATACATACATACATACATACATACATATATATATATATATATATATATATATATATATATATATATATATATATATATATATATATATATATATATAGAGAGAGAGAGAGAGAGAGAGAGAGAGAGAGAGAGAGAGCTTTCAAGGGCAGCTGCTATGAAAGAAAAGGGTATATCTTCTAGGAAAGCTTACAAGGCAAAGCTTCCATTGTTGCTATAAATATATCTTGTTTATTGTGTGCACAAGTGCATGAAAAGCACCATCACACGAGGTAAACTTATGTTTTTTGTGTAGCAAAACTTAGATATTACCATCTTTATTCATGCAATTTGGTGTATAGAAATGCGAGCATAGACAATAGATTAAATGAAAGGTTAATAAAAGTACTTTTGACTAGATTAAAACTATTTTAAGGCTATTTTTCTTACTTATTTTATGTTAATATTTTGGATTTCCCTTTTAAAAACATGATTTTTTCCTTGAGTATAAATGTGACAATAGAGCTTTGTGAACATGTGTTTTGACAAGTTGTTAAATGCATAAAACATGTAGATTTCATTTTTAAAAAGAGGTTTTTAATTTTTTTCATTAAGCTAGGGTATGCTAAGTCATGGTGCTTTGGTACGCTTGCCTATGCTAAAGTCATTTTAGACTAGGCCTCACTATGCTTAGGTTATGTATAGATTTAGTTACTAAATTATCCAAGTATAGATCCAATGATTTAATTACTTAATCATATAATTGTTTATTTCTTATGTGTCTAGGATGTGCTATTTATTGCTAGAAGAAAAGGAAAGAAAAATCATCAACTAATCAAATATACGATTACTTATATTTACTTTGATTTTTGGTTTATTCTTTTATAATCATGGTTTGCTACAATAATAGTTACATTTTTATGCTATGTTCTTTACAGATGTTTCTCTTGATTTTAAAACAAATTTTGATGTGGTGAGGGTCATCATCTCAAGACTCCAACATTGAGGATGAGAGAGAGAGAATGATTGCCAAGGTAGAGGCCTTCTTTGAGCACCCTCCCTCCTGCCCTAGTCTCAAGAGCCATATGAGTATATGACCACCATTTAGCCTTCTTGACCACAAACACCTACACAATCCCCAATTACTCTAGTAATATTAGCTTTGACTTACCCAAGTACAAGTGCTCTACAATCCCCATAGCATGATCCATCCCATGAGAGTGGTAGTAGTAGCAACCATGGGTGTAAGCATCTTGGTAGAGGTTGTTTTGATAGAGGCTATTTTTGTGGTGGTTGGATCCCCTCTTTAGAGTAGCATAGAGAGAGATAGGTAGAAGCCCACAATAAAATGAAGAGAGAGAGGTAGAAGCCCAACAATATGAAGAGAGAAGCCAAAAGTGTATTACTAACTGAATGCATCGAATGGGGTTTTCCATAATGCTATAGGTAAGGATATCGTAAGCTACTTGCATTCTTAGTGTGTGTGAACTATAGAGATTTCTTCTTATAGTTCAAACATCACGACGTAGTTGCAATGCAAGTGACCATACTTGCACTGCATGAGAAATTTCCCAATCCCTCCACATCTAAGGTTCATAAATGAGTGGACTCAAGAAAGATAAAAAATGCAATTTCTAATAAGAGGGCCATGCTTAAATATAGAGTAGCGGAAAACAAAGAGAGGATAGAGCAAGGCTTGGATCCCAAGCCAATGCCAATCACTGTACATGACTAAGAGTGGATATAGACTCAAAGTAGGGTGGAGTATGGGGTCTTCAACCCACAATAGAAGGAGGCATGAAAAATCCAAATGGAGTGATCTGGTTTGTCACATTTTGGATTAGGAGGTATCGATACATGGGAGGGAAACTTTGTAAGTATTTGATTTTACTTTCAATTTTTATATGTGACTATTACCATTTATTGTATCTAATACTCTTAGTGATTTCATTTTGCAATTGGGTCTTGTTGGCCGATTGTCCACTAGTCATCATGAGACGAGCTATAAGCCTCAACATAACAGATTGGACACATGGATCCACTTGTGCGAGCAGGGTGTCATCACATAGTAGCAGTGGCACAAAATCACAGTACAAAGAATTTATTACGTTATTTGTTTTATGAAATAATTTGAAATTCATTAGTATCATGAGAGAAAAATTTAAATGCCCAAGACATACTGGAAAGGTGCACAATGATGCAAATTTTATGTGGAATTCAAAGCTCAACACAAGCAGAAGATGCTTGTAGATTCGACAATTTTAGGTGACTGTGGAAGATAGGATTGCAAATTTTGATTGTTGTGGATTTTTCATAATTTCTTTAACTTTTGGATTGAAGTAAGATGACTTCTTGGCCATTCAGGACCTCAAATCGCGGACGCGTAGGATTTTTCAAATCACGAATCGGTTACTGGATGAAGAAGCAGGAGGCCGAGGACATTTGAAGGGTCAAATAATGACCAAGATTTTAAAAGACATGACCTATGGGCCTTTCGGGGGACTTGGACCCCAAATTTTTGATGAAATTGGGGGGGGGGGGGGGGGGGGTTATGACAGCTGCATGTAGTGCGTCCTCTCCCATCACGATCATGGATTTTGGGGGCTAAAAGTAAGCCACCCAATAGATGAATGCCATGGAATTGCTGATATTTTTGCTCTCCATCGCCACGTTTCGCATATGAAATGGCTGTCTAGTTTGAAATCTCAGAATCTAGTCTTTCTCTCTCCTCCCTTTCTCTCCTCTTAATGCATGTTTCTATGGTTCAATCTATGAGAGAAGGGGGTGGGCTGATTTGAGAGATTTCAATTGAGAGATGATGTTGAGAAATGAAAAAGCATAGATTGATGTTTAGAGGAGCATTAGCCACTCTTAATGAGTGTCAATGGCCTTCCAAATATGAGATATGTGTGAGATAAAGTGTAGTTTTATAAGTGATAAATTCATCGTTTTATGATCAATCTTGGTTGCAAATGGTTGTTCTTGATTGTCAATGAATGATTAATGAGGAACATTAAGAAAATCAGCAAGAATTGGTTGTCTATTAATTTTTCTATAAACATGTGAAACTCGTAAAATTGCGGTTTTAGGGTAAATCATGGATTTTGGGGGTTTTGATGCGTTGATGGTGTTCGCATGGGATGAAATGAGATATGAAAGTAATTTTCAACAAGTTTTATAAAGTCACATCAAAAAATCAAGAAATATCAATATTTATTGGTAAATAAATAAAGAAAAATAAAAAAGAGAGAAAATTAAGTTTTTTGTGCTTGAAAAATAGCAAAAATCATATATGTATCCATGGATGTATGGTATGACTAAAGCATGAAGTTCAGCCTCAGTTTAGCCCTATCTTTATATTAAAGTGAATATTTATCACTTTTTATGAAGAAAAAAACATAAAAACGCTATCTAGATCTACCATCGAGTGCACAATCCTAAACGATAGGGAGAGGATGGGATAATAAGTGCTGATTATATGCTGAATTTGATTTTTTCCTGATGCACTTTGCATATAGGATATGTGTGTTTTGATAATTAAAGGGTTCAATAGCACGAGCATGCTCAGTAGTGCTGACCCTATGCAACACAACAATTACATTTAGAATGAAAGCATGAAAAGAAATGGTTTTGCACTGTCACAATGTTTTTTTTAAATGAATAAAAATGGTTGAGAACTATGAATCATTCACAGTTGCATTGCATTCAACACATGGTATCATCTTGGATGCATGGCAATTGTCTTCATAAACATTGACCCACATTGAGAGTGAGGTATCCCAAGCCATAGGGCTAGTTATTCATTTCCTTTGGGGAGTGTGCAATGAGGATTATCTTTTATCTCCTTGAATGATTGATTAAAAGAGAGGAGTATGTATCATACATGCTTTATGTGTGCACGACACATCTTGAAAGGCCAATCCCTAAGGTGTAGGAGAGCCATAGTGGGGCCGCGGCAATTAGCCGAGGGATGCTCCTTGTGTCTATTTTACGTGGTGTATATTACCAATATGTGTAGGAACTCCATATGAGGAGTTGGGAAGGGATCCATTGGACTATAAACATTACAAACACTTATTTAGTTAGATAAATGTGTAGCCTCTGGATGCTCTTGGCCGTGAGGCCGTGGGGTGTTTTGGTTGAGCATAGAGGCCAAATAGAGCCTTAGAGCCAGTGTCGGCCCGTTTTAGGTCCCGACATATCATTAAGCTTGAATTATGCATGTCTAGTAGGGACAACAATGTAACAAGGTGGCTAGGGAAGAAGGGAGTAATGCAGGAGGAGTTAATGTAGAGGATGAGGAGCACAATGTTGAGGAGTATGATGGCAAGGAGGACGAGGATGATTAGGGTGATGGAGATGATAATGAAGAGAGAGGGTGGTGATGGTGATATGTCTTTGGAGGATATATGACCTTTATTGTACATACTAGCATCCTAGATACTAAAGCCATAATAGATGAATGAAAATCATGTAAATATGATATTTTGTGCATTCTGAGTAACACAATATACTTTTACTCATTTCTTTTATATATAGTTAATTTGGTAATGTGTGTACTTTTTTCTTAATATGTGAGCATAATTCCTAACATTATGTCCAAGAAAATGCAAGAAGGAAAAAAAAAAGCCAGTAAGCTATTGGTTGGAGAATTGTGCCCAGAGCTACAAGTCTGTAACTAGTAGCTCCTTGGTTTCTTTTGCTTGCATAATGAGCGTGTTTAAAATAGTGTTTAAAGATGCATGAAAATTGCATGTAGAACCACGTTCCTTTTTTCATTTAAAAGACTTAGTCTATGAAAATTGCAAGTTCAGGGCCTTAAACCAAGAATAAAAAGTCATGCTTATATATACCATTATATAAGCATGATTTTGGATGTGGGTCTCTTGACGAGTGGTTAAAAGGGATCATAGACATGCTCATAAGTTTTTTTTACAATTCAAAAAATGCATTAGTACAACCATATATAGGCCTAATCCTTTGTAGTGAGGGAGAATAGGGGCACCACCTATGGGAATATTTGATTAAAAAACGTGAAGAAAAATGGAGATATCTCATATCTTTTGTTCATGAAAAGAAATAACTCATAGTAAAGTAATAACAAGAGAGAGAAAAGCTTGAAGAGACAGAGTTCTTGGAGGTTTTTTACTAGTGGCTTTTCTTACATGTAGATATCCCATTGAAACATAATATGGAGAAATTTTAAGATTTCTTGATTTAATACTGTTGAAGGTATTGATGCAAGAGCTTATTTTGGGCTGAATATGAATCTTTTAAAAGCTCTAGCATAGAGCTTTTATATTTATGCAATCTGCTTTGTCTTGAATGAAATCTATGCATATTTAAGTTGTTTCCCTACCAAAGGGGTCTATGTCTTGATTCTATAGAATGTGTATAGCAATTGAGTTGATGCATATTGGGTATTTTTGAGCTTTCTCTCAAGTTGAGCTATTGTCTTAGTGAAAGTATCTTGAGCTATCATCTCAAACTTGTCTGAATTGGAGTCATGTATGATGTATACAATCTGAATCAAAGACTCCCTTATAACTAGATTTTTAGTATTTCTTATCTCTCTATTGTAAAATATATTCTTAATTTTAGAGATTACTTATCTCTCTTCTATGTGAATCTTCTTACTCAATCCTTGTGATTAAGGCCTTTCACTTAGATCCCTTGACAATAGGCACATGATAAAGGCTTAATCAAAATAGTTAAAAGAGGGAAATTCATATGCAGAAGGATTCAAATGGAGAGTGGAAAATGAAGAGTGGGCGTTGCGACGGAGATGAAAATGGGATGTTTACTGAGTGATAATGATGATAGACTAATAACCTTTGTCGAACTATAGAGACATGACCTACAAGGACACAACTATGCACCGAGAAATTTCCAAGTAAGCATGGCAATATTTTTATCGATTAGCAATACGGATGAATTTCAATTTACCATGTTGAATATTGTTAATCTATGCATTGATGTGCATTCTCCACATTCCCTATGAATTTTAGATCTTGTTCGAAAATTTAAAAAATGAAAGGATGAGAAAAATACTTTAAACAAGTCATAAAAGGACCTTTGAAAAATCATAAAAATTTACAAAAATAGTTTAACCTAATATTTTTCTATTATTTAAGGCACTAAAAATAATATTTTAAAAAAAATCAAAACTTTTAGAATCCATTTACTATTTTAAAAATTAAAAAACTAGACCTTTTGAGTAAAAGTTATACTTTTTATTGTATAAAATAATAAAAATAACTTAAAATTAGTTTTAAATTTGTGAGCATGAAAATAAACATGATTTTATTTTCATGTGATTTTTTCAAATTTTTATAATCTAATGAATCATTAAAATCAAAAGTTTAAGTCAAATTATGCACTTAAATTATTAAAGCAAGAACACACATTTATTTCTTTAACGCACTATTGTCTATTCACCCTAGAACTAAAGGGTTGGGAAATTCTAGAATGGATCATATATATTTTTAGAAGATTTTACTCGTAGATAAACAAAAACAATGTACTCTAAATATGTAAACTATTTCATGTGGTTTTTTGAAAGACGTTTGTGAAAGACATAAAGCCAATGGCATGAGGGTAAGCCTCATCACTAATAAAGAAGTACTACAAATAAATAATTTTATTCTTAATTATTATAATGAGAAAGAGAGAGGGCCAACTTAATAATTTATTAATTAAGAGGAAAAATCTTTGGGTTTTAAAAAAGACTTCTATGAGTGAATGTGCAGAGTGAGTAAGGAGACATTCTTTACTCTGTTTGCTATCTAGTTTTAGGGAATGCAATGACATTTTTATCAATATTTTAAATAAATTATTTATTTAATTATTAAAAGTACAATGACGAGCTATCATTACAAGAGCACGATAACATTTTAAAAGAGGATTAAAAATATGAAAAAAAATGTTAGCTTATTTTCTTTCTTAAATGGTCCATTTGTAGTTTGTATAGATCTATACTCTAAAACACTATTCCAAGAGTTAAACAAAACAAAATCTTGGATAAATCATCACAAAGGGATAGGAGAAAATTATGAGGAGCCACCCTTGAAAGATGGGGAAGCCATAACTAGCTTAGGGCTAGAATTCTAGTGCCTATCTAGAGACCTAGTTGTGAGTTATTGTGTAAACATAAAGGATCACAAAACCATAGTACTAAGCAGCAAAGTATATGCTTAGAGCTTTGCTCCTCACCATGAAACCTGAAAACACAACTCTCTTGCATAGAAATACACACACAAAACACTCAAGACATCCACACCGACCAAGAGACTTAATTGGGTGGTTCGTCCTTCAAACTCACACACACAAAATTCATGGTCATTGCACAAGTATGAGAGAAAAGAGATAACGGACAAAGAGACTTTGAGAAAGAAGAAAAAAGGAAGATAAAGAGAGACGCAACAATTTGCCATGCTCAAGCTTCGTCAACCACCTTTTCCCAAGAACTCCCAAATTGCACCCTTTTGGACCTTTATTAGATTCAAATATTTGACCATAAATAAAGACTAAGTTATGAGCATATCAAGTCTTGCATATATTCTAGGCAATATCCCTAAGGTTTTGAAAATAGGAAACATATGCAATGGCTTTTATAGCTCCAAGCAAAGCATTTACAATGCACCAAAACATATATGAATGAAGTACAATGAATGTGCGCATAGCATATAATTTTGGATAAAATCAAAGACTTTTTGATGTAGATCCATATACTTTGGAGTATGTTCTTTTCCTAAATAAAGAGATATTATTACCCATTGGAAATTTTTTGGCTTGCAATTTGTATATGGAAGCTGAGTTGCTATCATCAGCTTGCAAGATATGGAGAAGGAGAGAAAGGGGGTAGAAGAAGCAAGAAGAATGGAATAAGTACATGGATTGCTAGATGTTGTGCAAGAGGTTGGACGTAGATATGATATGTGCAAGGGGAGAAATAGACCGTGGATCTTGCTCTCAAAGTTTCTTATCATTATCATTTATCGTGCCGCCTTCTTGCTCGAAACTATGATTAGATTCATTTATTGACATTTGTCCCTTCCTTTATCATCTCTAAACACCATTTGGGCACAAAATGATGGTCTTATTTGCTCCTTCTCTTCCTATTCTTTTTTTGCACCGTTGCTTTATATCCACAACATTCAATTTGCATCTTCTTCTCCTAGCTTGATGCACAAACTCTTACTCTATCTATGTGGCCATTAGATAATGCACAACATGGTCATAGGAGGCCATGGAAGGCACTAGCCAGGAGGGGTAGATGGGGAGGTGGATATGGGGTGGAGGCAAAGAGTAATATCCCCACAAGAGGCTGGCTTGATGCAAGTTGGAATTAGTATGGTCCTTGGACAACTTCAATTGTCCTATCAATGGCAAGGTGCATAGGTGAGGCCCAATAGGGATGTGCTGTGACTAAGAACACGAATGGTAGACATTAGGCCTACTGGGTCAAAGGCTGAGTAACACAGGATAGCTGGGTGGCTATGTCCTTGATGTTGGTAGCTAATTGTGGTCAAATGTGAGCATCAATTTCTAACACTACCTCACTACAAGGAAATGGAAGCATAGCGACTGTCATTTTTTATGCGATTAGATGGTGTTGCTATATGCATCACTAAAAGCATTGCTATTTTTCTCACGATATGTATAGCGAGGCAAATAGCGACACATATAATGACAGTTAGCATCAAACCTCATATATATATATATATATATATATATATAGTGAGGCAAACAACAATGCAAATAGCAATGGCGTACTAAGACAAAAAAGTACTGAAACCCAAGCACGACATTTTATAGGTTTGTAAGTGAGCGAGAGAGAGAGAGAGCAAAAGAGAGAGGGAGAGAGCTCAAAGCAAGGCAGGTTGAGAGAGAGAGAGAGAGAGAGAGAGAGAGAGAGAGAGAGAGAGAGAGAGAGAGAGAGAGAGGCCATCGCCAGCACTGCCACTGCCATCCATGAAGAGGGAGAAGACAAGTTCAAAGGAGGAGGGAACTTGGGAAGAAGAAGGAAGGAAGCGCATATGGATTCTTCTTCAAGCTTTGAGATAAGTGTGTTCTCTCTTCTCTTTCTATTTTTCTCTTTTCTTCACTTCTCTCTTTCTTTTTGTTTATGAAGAGATGCATAGAGAGAGAGGGGGGAGAGAGAGAAATAGGGAGAGGGAGAGGGAGGGAGAGAAAAATAGAGAAATGGAGAGAGTGAGAGACTGAGAAATAAAGAGAGGGAGGGAGAGAAAAAAATAAAAATAAAGAGAATGAAAAATAGAGAGAGAGAGAGAGAGGGAGGGAGAGAAGGAGAGAAATAGAGAGAGAGAGAGAGAGAGAGAGAGAGAGAGAGAGAGAGAGAGAGAGAGAGAGAGAGAGAGAGAGAGAGAGCGAGATAAATAGAGAGAGAGAGGAAGGGAGGAAGAAAGAGAAATAGAGAGAGAAAAATGAAGAAAATGAGGGAAATAAAGAGGAGGGAAGAATAAAAGAGGAAGAAATAGAGAAACAGAGATAGGAAAGAAGAGAGAAGTAGAGAGAGGCTAAGGAAGGAGAGAAAAATAAAGAGAGAGAGAGGGAGAAAGGGGAAAGGGACAGAGATAGAGAGAAAAGGAGAGGTAGAAAGACGGAAAGAGATAAAGGGAGAGAAAAAGGGATATAGAGAGAGGGAGGGGGAGAGAGAGCAGGAGGGAGGGAGAGAGAGGGAGTTGCTTGCCTTAATACATGACCCTAAAATTTTGATAATTTAATTCTCTTATATCCAAGAACAAATTGTAAAGGGAAAGTATTTCAATTAGTGAGTCACTAATTTGCAGTGGTGAAACCATCAACCAATCCTCATTTTTAAATTTTCTTTTGATTAATCAATTCATGCATATCATTAAGGGTTAAAAGATTTATTTCAGTAATGCATTTCATTTATGTCTTCATAGAGTAGAATGCTCTTGCCATGTATATACTGTCAAGAACCCTATATATGGGTCTCAAACCAAACTCAACTAACTAAGGTGGCATACTAACTGAGCCACGAACTAGAGTAGATAAGGATAGCTGTCATCTAGCTATTATTCATGGGCGGTGTACCAACCGCATTTGCAACTAACACGTCGGTAACATAAATGCACAACGGTTACCCTGGCATATCACGAGTGGAGCTCGATATCTCAACACTCCCCCTCGAGCTCAATCCCAATTCCTACACACCAAGCAGGTCTCTGAACTTGCGCAGCTTCTTTGCGCCCAATGCCTTCGTAAATATGTCAGCTACCTGATCCTCTGTGCTGACGTAGACTAGATCAATAAGACCTAGTAAAACCCTCTCCCGCACATAGTGGTAATGCACCTCAATGTGCTTTGTTCTAGCATGATAGACTGGGTTATTTGCCAAGTGTATACTACTCATGTTGTCACAATAAATGACAACTGGCCCATCTATAGACTGATGCATATCATAAAGTAGCTTATGCAACCAAGCTGCCTCACATGCAGCCATTGCTGCACCCCTATACTCAGCCTCTGTGCTCGACAAGGCAACTATAGGCTGTTTCTTGCTACTCCAAGTGACTGCAGCACTCCCAAAAGAGAACACATATCCACTGGTAGATCGTCTATCAGAAATAGTACCAGCCCAATCAGCATTAGTGTATCCATGCAACTGTATCTGAACCCCAGTCTCATAAAATAGTCCATACTGCAATGTGGACTTCACATACCTGAGTATGCGTCTAGCCGCATCCAAATGTGGTTTCCTTGGAGCCTGCATAAACTGACTTACCAATCCAACAGCATAGCTCAAATCTGGACGGGTAATAGTCATATAAATCAAACTTCCTACTATGCATCTGTACATAGTAGGGTCTTCCAGAAGCTCACCTACATCTCTGCTCAGCTTCACATTTTGCTCCAAAGGAACTGAAATAGGCTTACAGCCTGTCATCCCATATTTGGACAGCATGTCCAATCCATACTGCCTCTGCAAGAGCTGTATCCCATTTGGTGATCTAATCACCTCAATGCCCAAGAAATAACGCAGCTCTCCCAAATCCTTCATCTCAAACTTCTGCTTCAATAGCATTTTCACATGAAGGATATCTTCATCACTGTGACCTGTCATAATCAAATCATCAACATAAATGACAAGTAGCATAATACCTTTCTCTGTTTTTCTCACATAAAGTGAGAAATCTGCCTTGGAAATATGAAAGCCAATAGTGACAAGATACTGTCCTATCTTGTCAGACCATGCTCTAGGTGCTTGCTTCAAGCCATACAATGCTTTCTTCAACCTGCAAACAAACTCAGGATGATCAGCATGCACATAACCTGGTGGCTGCTCCATATAGACCTCTTCTTGCAAATCACCATGCAAGAAGGCATTCTTTACATCCATTTGATGTAAAGACCATCCCTTTGACGCAGCCATAGCAATGACTGCTCTTACGGTTGCCATCCTTGCAACCGGACTGAATGTTTCTTCATAATCAATGCCATATGTTTGTGCATACCCCTTGACTACTAATCTTGCCTTGTATCTGTTCACAGAACCATCTGCATTGTGCTTCACCTTATAAACCCACTTACAACCAATTGCATTCTTACCTTTAGGCAAAGGTACCAATTCCCATGTAGCATTTGCTTCCAAGGCATCCATTTCTTTATCCATGGCTTTCTCCCATTTTTCTTTTCCCATGGCTTGCTCAAAAGAAGTGGGTTCTGGTTCCTGTATCACTTTGACCATATAGGCATAGTGAATGGCTATAAATCCATCATATTTTAGCCTATCCACAGGATACCTAGCTCTGGTAGACCTGCGCAAAGTAGGTTCACTCCCAGGTGCTCTCAAAACATCCCTGGTCTTCCTTACTCCAGGTGTAACAATAGAAGGAATACCCAACTCATCATCAATGCTCTGTTCTGAGCCACTAGATTCACCATCCACATAAGAGTGACCTGCATTCACATCAAACATGGGCTGATCTACCTTCTCTTTTCCTTTTCGTGATACCTGCATACCACTATCTACATTGCTTTGAGAAGAATCTCCTGATCTCAATCTGCCTGTCCATGGCAAAGAATGTGAACCACTGCTAGAGGACACTCCAGGTCCACTAATATTTTGTGACTGCTGCTGTGAATTCTGTGCAGCATTACCACTTTGTGCATCTACATCATCAATCACATTTACTGGTTTATACCAGCTACTCATCTCATCAAAAACAACATCTCTGCTCACTGTAAACTTACGAGTAAAAGGGTTATAGCATCTATACCCTTTCTACTGCAAAGAGTAACCAATAAAGATGCACTTCTCAGATTTTGGATCCAACTTGGATCTCAACTCATCTGGCACATGAACATAGGCAATACAGCTAAAAATCTTCAAATGAGAAATATCTGGTTTCCTACCAGTATACCTCTCCTCTGGAGTCATCCCATGTATTACTGCAATGGGAGTCCTGTTCATTATGTAGATTGCTGTAGCAACTGCCTCAGCCCACAGTAAAAGTCTGGCAAGTCTTTTTCATTGAGCATGGTACGAGATACCTCTCCAATATGCTTGTTTTTTCTTTCTGCAATTCCATTTTGATGTGGGGTATGACTGCATGAATATTGTTGCTTTATGCCATGCTCCTGCAAGAACCTTGCAAACTCATTTGAGAGGTACTCTCCCCCTCCATTTGACCTTAGGCATTTTATTTGCAAGCATGTTTCTTTTTCAACCATAGCTTTAAGAGTTTTGAAATGCCCAAAAACTTCACTTTTCTTTTTCATAAAATACACCCAAACTTTTCTGCTATAGTCATCAATAAAAGTGACAAAATAATGACAGCCTCCAAGAGATGTAGCTTTAGTAGTCCACACATCAGAGTGGATTAATTCCAATGGCTTCTTACTCTCTTGAACATGTCTAGGAAATGGTTTCCTTGCCTATTTTCCAAATTGACAGGCTTCACATACCTTATGCATTTCTGCAACCTTGAATTTAGTCAATCTTGCAACAATATTTTGGGCCTGCATTGATTTAAGTCGCTGTACATTAACATGACCAATGCGTTTATGCCAGATATCAATATCTGCAACTACATCGGTCCCATGTGCAAACATTGCTGCACTCAATTCAGGCATGTCTGCATCCAACGTAAACATTCTGCCCTTCTTCTTTCCTTTTGCTATTAAGTGACCTTTATTTTTCATATCCTCAACAAAGCATCCATGAGGATTAAATCTGACCTGCAAGCCCTGCTCAACCATTTGACCAACAGAAACCAGATTCTTGGTAATATTCGGGACATGAAATACATTGGATATGTATTTCTTTTTCCTGTCCTGCATAGACAAAGGAATTTTTCCAATTTGCACAATAGGATGTGCAGTATCATCACCAGTCTCCACAAATCCTGGTTTTTCCATTTTCCTTGCATCCTCCATCCATTCTGCATGACCTGTCATGTGGTTTGATGCACCTGAGTCAACATACCATACATCGTTGCTTTCTTCTGCACTTGTCACAGAATTATTCATGTGCTGCACTATAAACAAATGCTCATTTCTATCATCACCCTGTCTACTAGAAGATGCATAATTCCCTTGTTGCAATTTTCCATTCATGATGTCATTTTGCTTTTTATAGCAATCTTTAGCCATATGACCCATTTTACCACAGTAGTAGCATTCAACATTACTGCTTGCATTTTGGCCTCTTTGCCATCCACCACAACCTCTTTGGCTCCCCCTGCCTCTAGAGTTACCACGTCCTCCTCCATAGGACTGGTTTTCCTGAGTTTGCTGCATATTCTGATTTCTACCACGGCCTCCAAATCGGCCTCCTCTACCTCTGTCTCTACCTCTTCCAACATTTGAGTAGAAGACAGCTTCTTTTGAAGTTCCTCCTGAAGAAGATGCACCACCATTTCTCTGCTCCTCAGAAATTAGAAGAGCAATCAACTCCTCAAAATCAGGAAATCTTTCACGGACGGAAATGGATGTTCGAAATTGTGCATAATCCTTTCCTAGACCATTCAAGGTCACAGAAACTAAATCATCATCTTCCACTGGCGACCCAATGGAAGCAAGTGCATCTGCAATCTTCTTCACCTTCATGTGGTAGTCATTGATGCTCATACTTTCTCTTTGCACATTGTGCAACTCTTGCTTGAGCTGCATTTTCCTGGCTTGCGTATTTGTGCTATACATTTTTGACAAAGTATCCCATGCCTCCTTTGGCGTACTTGCATCTTGAATATGAATAATTATACAGTCTGAAATGATGATAGATAGCCAATACATAACTTTCCTGGCTCTCTCATGCCATGCTTTAAATGCCTGCATTTGCTGTTGATTGGGAACATCAGGAAGAACTGGTTCTTCTTCATTTCCTACAACAAATTCCCAATATCCTTTTCCCATAAGGAAATTCGTCATTCTAAACTTCCATGCTTGAAAGTTATTCTTGTCAAGATTTTCAGTGACAATCTGTGAAAGAGAATCAGACGCCATTACATAACATTGCAAAAAATTCTGTAATTGCAAAGAACACAGCTTCAGCCTCACAAGGGCAAATCTGCAAAACTGACGAAAGTGGTATTTGACCACACAGTCACTTCCTAGTGACGATTTTGCATTAACAGGCAACAAGGATGATTCTGTAATTCCCAATGTCTCTGCGCACAGGCATACGATGCAATTTCTACAATAACTTTTCACCGACCTGTAGAACAGTGGTCGCAAAGCATAAAACAGGGCCTTTTTCTAAGTGCGTGCAGAAGCCTTCCGCCTCCAAAATAGGCCCCGAAATGGCCTCAAATAAAAAAAACAGAGCAACCGAGGGCTAAAGCCTATTCCCGCAGCATATACTGTCCTCTTGCTACACCGCGAAGGACATCTCAACCTGAGACAATGTACTCTTGCAATTTCTGGCTGTGCTACCTATAGAGATCTGCTCCCAAAACAGAAAAAATGAAAGCAACACTGCTCCTCTTACCAGAACACCGCGAGCTTGGCTTGCTTTCTTGAGCTCCTTACCACGAACAAGGCTCTGATACCATGTCAAGATTGTGGGAGAGAAGGAAGGAGTCTCACTTGTAGCTTTCTTGCTTGCACAATGGGGGAATACACACAGAGGTGGAGGCTGAAAACAGTTTTCCTCTTCTTAGTTGTGTAAGCCAAAAAGAACTCTTATACAAAGAAATAGAAGAACCCTATATATGGGTCTCAAACCAAACTCAACTAACTAAGGTGGCATACTAACTGAGCCACGAACTAGAGTAGATAAGGATAGCTGTCATCTAGCTATTATTCATGGGCGGTGTACCAACCGCATCTGCAACTAACACGTCGGTAACATAAATGCACAACGGTTACCCTGGCATATCACAAATGGAGCTCGATATCTCAACATATACCCACTGAGGAAAAAGGTAGATGCCATGGGAGATAGTGGGACAAAAAAGAGGTGACCTTCCCTCACTATTGAAGATCTTAAAGGGATGCGACCAAGTGATATGGGGCTGGTGATTTAGAGCCCATGTAGGGATTCCATCCCATGAGTTTATCCCTCACACATGTTATTATATATAGAGCTTATACACATGATTGCAAGTCATACAACATATGCCAAAATAATGTTATGTTTCCACTCATGTTGTGTAAATTATAGGATTCTAGGGATAGGAAGATCCAATGGATCATGCACTTCGACTTTTATCACTTGGCCATTGATGGTTTCCAAAGACAAGAAAATCCATCATTTTATGTGCGTTGCCTTCAATCACCTCAAGTCCATGGATTCTGGAGGCATAAAACTCAACCAAATCAATCCCATTTTTGAGAGAGATAAGAATCATGTGTTGAGATATCGAGCTCCACTCGTGATATGCCAGGGTGACCGTTGTGCATTTATGTCACCGACTTGTTAGTTGTAGATGCGGTTGGTACACTGCCCATGAATAATAGCTAGATGACAGCTATCCTTATCTACTCTAGTTCGTGGCTCAGTTAGTATGTCACCTTAGTTAATTGAGTTTGGTTTGAGACCCATATATAGGGTTCTTCTATTTCTTTGTACTAGAGTTCTTTTTGGCTTACACAACTAAGAAGAGGAAATTTGTTTTTCAGCCTCCACCTTTGTGTGTATTCCCCCATTGTGCAAGCAAGAAAGCTACAAGTGAGACTCCTTCCTTCTCTCCCACAATCTTGACATGGTATCAGAGCCTTGTTCATGGTAAGGAGCTCAAGAAAGCAAGCCAAGTTCGCGGTATTCTGGTAAGAGGACCAGTGTTGCTTTCATTTTTCTGTTTTGGGAGCAAGTCTCTGCAAGTAGCACAACCGAAAAGTGCGAGAGTGCATTATCTCAGATTGAGACATCCTTCGCGGTGTAGCAAGAGGATAGTATATGCTGCGGGAATGGGATTTAGCCCTCAGTTGCTCTGTTTTTTTGATTTGAGGCCATTTTAGTGCCTGTTTTGGAGGCGAAAGGCTTCCGCACGCACTCAGAAAAAGGCCCTGTTTTTTACTGTGCGACCACTGTTCTACAGGTCGGTGAAAAGTTACTGTAGAAATTGCATCGTATGCTTGTGCGCAGAGACATTGGGAGTTACAGAATCATCCTTGTTGCCTGTTGATGCAAAATCGTCACTAGGAAGTGATTGTGTGGTCAAATACCACTTTCGTCAGTTTTGCAGATTTGCCCTTGTGAGGCTGAAGCTGTGCTTTTTGCAGTGACAGAATTTTTTGCAGTGTTATGTAATGGCGTCTGATCCTCTTTCACAGATTGTCACTGAAAAGCTTGACAAGAACAACTTCCAAGCATGGAAGTTTAGAATGACGAATTTCCTTATGGGAAAAGGATATTGGAAATTCATTGCATGAAATGAAGAAGAACCAATTCTTCCTTATGTTCCCAATCAACAGCAAATGCAGGCATTTAAAGGATGGCATGAGAGAGCCAAGAAAGTTATGTACTGGTTGTCTATCAGCATTTCAGACTCTATGATTGTGCATATTTAGGATGTAAGTACGCCAAAGGAGGCATGGGATACTTTGTCAAAAATGTATAGCACAAATACACAAGCTAGGAAAATGCAGCTCAAGCAAGAGTTGCACAATGTGCAAAGAGACAGTATGAGCATCAATGACTACCACATGAAGGTGAAGAAGATTGCAGATGCAGTTGCTTCCATTGGGTCGCCAGTGGAAAATGATGATTTAGTTTCTGTGACCTTGAATGGTCTAGGAAAGGATTATGCACAGTTTTGAACATCCATTTCCGTCCGTGAAAGATTTCCTGATTTTGAGGAGTTGATTGCTCTTCTAATTTTTGAGGAGCAGAGAAATGGTGGTGCATCTTCTTCAGGAGGAACTTCAAAAGAAGCTGTCTTCTACTCAAATGCTGGAAGAGGTAGAGGCAGGGGTAGAGGAGGCCGATCTGGAGGCCATGGTAGAAATCAGAATATGCAGCAAACTCAAGAAAACCAGTCCTATGGAGGAGGACGTGGTAACTCTAGAGGTAGGGGGAGCCAAAGAGGTCGTGGTGGATGGCAAAGAGGCCAAAATGCAAACAGCAATGTTGAATGCTACTACTGTGGTAAATTGGGTCATATGGCTAAAGACTGCTATAAAAAGCAGAATGACATCATGAATGGAAAATTGCAATAAGGAAATTATGCATCTTCTAGTAGACAGGGTGATGACAAAAATGAGCATTTGTTTATGGTGCAGCACATAACCAATTCTGTGACAAGTGCACAAGAAAGCAACGATGTGTGGTATGTTGACTCAGGTGCATCAAACCACATGAAAGGTCATGCAGAATGGATGGAGGATGCAAGGAAAATGGGAAAACCAGGATTTGTGGAGACTGGTGATGATACTGCACATCCTATTGTGCAGATTGAAAAAATTCCTTTGTCTATGCAGGATGGGAAAAAGAAATACCTATCGGATGTATTTCATGTCCCAAATATCACCAAGAACCTGGTTTCTGTTGGTCAAATGGTTGAGTAGGGCTTGCAAGTCAGATTTAATTCTCATGGATGCTTTGTTGAGGATATGAAAAATAAAGGTCGCTTGATAGCAAAAGGAAAGAAGAAGGGAAGAATGTTTACGTTGGAAGCAGACATGCCTGAATTGAGTGCAGCAATGTTTGCACATGGGACCGGTGTAGTTGCAGATATTGATATCTGGCATAAAGACATTGGTCATGTTAATGTACAACGACTTAAATCAATGCAGGCCCAAAATATTGTTGCAGGATTGCCTAAATTCAAGGTTGCAGAAATGCATAAGGTATGTGAAGCCTGTCAATTTGGAAAACAGGCAAGGAAACCATTTCCTAGACATGTTCAAGAGAGTAAGAAGCCATTGGAATTAATCCATTCTGATGTGTGGACTACTAAAGCTGCATCTCTTGGAGGCTGTCATTATTTTGTCACTTTTATTGATGACTATAGCAGAAAAGTTTGAGTGTATTTTATGAAAAAGAAAAGTGAAGTTTTTGGGCATTTCAAAACTCTTAAAGCTATGGTTGAAAAAGAAATAGGCCTACAAATAAAATGCCTAAGGTCAGATGGAGGAGGAGAGTACCTCTCAAATGAGTTTGCAAGGTTCTTGCAGGAGCATGGCATAAAGCAGCAATATTCATGTAGTCATATCCCACAACAAAATGGAATTGCAGAAAGAAAAAACATGCATATTGGAGAGGTATCTCGTGCCATGCTCAATGAAAAAGGCCTGCCAGATTTTTACTGGGCTGAGGCAGTTGCTACAGCAGTCTACATAATGAACATGACTCCATTGCAGCAAGACATGGCATGACTCCAGAGGAGAGGTATACTGGTAGGAAACTAGATATTTCTCATTTGAAAATTTTTGGTTGCATTGCCTATGTTCATGTGCCAGATGAGTTGAGATCCAAGTTGGATCCAAAAGCTGAGAAGTGCATCTTTATTGGTTATTCTCTGCAGCAAAAAGGGTATAGATGTTATAACCCTTCTACTCGTAAATTTACAGTGAGCAGAGATGTTGTTTTTTATGAGATGAGTAGCTGGTATAAACCAGTAAATGTGATTGATAATGTAGATGCACAAAATGGTAATGCTGCACAGAATTCACAGCAGCAGTCACAAGATGTTAGTGGACCTAGAGTGTCCTCTAGCAGTGGTTCACATTCTTCACCATGGACAGGCAGATTGAGATCAGGAGAATCTTCTCAAAGCAATACAAATAGTGGTATGCAGATATCACAAAAAGGAAAAGAGAAGGTAGATCAGTCCATGTTTGATGTGAATGCAGGTCACTCTTATGTGGATGGTGAATCCAGTGGCTCAAAATAGAGCATTGATGATGAGTTGGATATTCCTTCTATTGTTATACCTGGAGTAAGGAAGACCAGGGATGTTTTGAGTAGAGCTAGGTATCCTGTGGATAGGCTGAAATATGATGGATTTACAGCCATTCACTATGCATATATGGTCAAAGTGATACAGGAACCAGAACCCACTTCTTTTGAGCAAGCCATGGGAAAAGAAAAATGGGAGAAAGCCATGGATGAAGAAATGGATGCCTTGGAAGCAAATGCTACATGGGAATTGGTACCTTTGCCTAAATATAAGAATGCAATTGGTTGTAAGTGGGTTTATAAGGTGAAACACAATGCAGATGGTTCTGTGAATAGATACAAGGCAAGATTAGTAGTCAAGGGGTATGCACAAACATATAGCATTGATTATGAAGAAACATTCAGTTCGGTTGCAAGGATGGCAACCGTAAGAGCAGTCATTGCTATGGCTGCATCAAAGGGATGGTCTTTACATCAGATGGATATAAAAAATACCTTCTTGCATGGTGATTTGTAAGAAGAGGTCTATATGGAGCAGCCACCAGGTTATGTGCATGCTGTTCATCCTGAGTTTGTTTGCAGGTTGAAGAAAGCCTTGTATGGCTTGAAGCAAGCACCTAGAGCATGGTCTGACAATATAGGAAAGTATCTTGTCACTATTGGCTTTCAGATTTCCAAGGCAGATTTTTCACTTTATGTGAGAAAAACAGAGAAACGTATTATGCTACTTGTCATTTATGTTGATGATTTGATTATGACAGGTCACAGTGATGAAGATATCCTTCATGTGAAAATGCTATTGAAGCAGAAGTTTGAGATGAAGGATTTGGGAGAGCTGCGTTGTTTCTTGGGCATTGAGGTGATTAGATCACCAAGTGGGATACGGCTCTTGCAGAGGCAGTATGGATTGGACATGATGTCCAAATATGGAATGACAGGCTGTAAGCCTATTTCAGTTCCTTTGGAGCAGAATGTGAAGTTGAGCGCAGATGCAGGTGAGCTTCTCGAAGACCCTACTATGTATAGGTGCATAGTAGGAAGTTTGATTTATATGACTATTACTAGGCCAGATTTGAGCTATGCTATTGGATTGGTAAGTCAGTTTATGCAGGCTCCAAGGAAACCACATTTGGATGCAGCTAGATGCATACTCAGGTATGTGAAGTCCACATTGCAGTATGGACTATTTTATGAGACTGGGGTTCAGATACAGTTGCATGGATACACTGATGCTGATTGGGCTGGTAGTATCTCTGATAGACGATCTACCATTGGATATGTGTTCTCTTTTGGGAGTGCTGCAGTCACTTGGAGCAGCAAGAAACAGCATACAGTTGCCTTGTCGAGCACAGAGGTTGAGTACAGGAGTGCAGCAATGGCTGCATGTGAGGTAGCTCGGTTGCATAAGCTACTTTATGATATGCATCAGTCTATAGATGGGCCAGTTATCATTTATTGTGACAACATGAGTAGTATACATTTGGCAAATAACCCAATCTATCATGCTAGAACAAAGCACATTGAGGTGCATTATCACTATGTGCGGGAGAGGGTTTTACTAAGTCTTATTGATCTAGTTTATGTCAGCACAGAGGATCAGGTAGCTGACATATTCACAAAATCATTGGGCGCAGAGAAGCTGCGCAAGTTCAAAGACCTACTTGGTGTGCAGGAATTGGGGTTGAGCTCGAGGGGGAGTGTTGAGATATCGAGCTCCACTCATGATATGCCAGGGTGACCGTTGTGCATTTATGTCACCGACTTGTTAGTTGCAGATGCGGTTGGGACACTGCCCATGAATAATAGCTAGATGACAGCTATCCTTATCTACTCTAGTTCGTGGCTCAGTTAGTATGCTACCTTAGTTAGTTGAGTTTGGTTTGAGACCCATATCTAGGGTTCTTCTATTTCTTTGTACTAGAGTTCTTTTTGGCTTACACAACTAAGAAGAGGAAAACTGTTTTTCAGCCTCCACCTTTGTGTGTATTCCCCCATTATGCAAGCAAGAAAGCTACAAGTGAGACTCCTTCCTTCTCTCCCACAATCTTGACATCATGTGCCAACATTAGGCAATTTGAGGCTGAAAAAAAGATGCAGTATTGTGAAAAGCACAAGTCTAAACCCATACTCTTTTAGAGGAGACTGATGAGTCTAAAAAGTAACAAATTGTACTTAAAATAGTAAATTTATTCATTAATAATACCAAAAGCATGGGAGGAGAATTGAGGGATGAAATATTTGATTGATTTCTACATCATCCTACAATATTAGGGTTACAATATCATTCATCTAGAGAGGAGAAGGAAATGCAAGTAGCAGTAGTGGTCAATGTACACAATACATTAGCCACTGTAAAGCAACCAACAAATAGGGAAGAGTTGTTCCTAAAGCATAGTGCATTGATCATGCTAGTGAACTCAACTGATGCAATGCCATTTCATAAGGTGGCAAGGGTTTTACAAGTTTCCTACCAATCCTTGTATTGAGCAAGGTCATGTGTCTAAGCCAATAGAGATGAAGAAAATGACTTATTGGTAGGATGTTGGAAGCAATCACATAACACTATAATAAGTGAAGAAGTGAAACAAAATTTTTACACATATATTTACATCAAGAATAAATAGTCTACCAACATGTTTTCCATTTGCAATCAACTTGTAATCATTTTTTAGATCTTCTACATAAAAACCATCAAATGCAAACCGAACCCTCAATCCTTGTTCTACCATCTGACGACCAACAGAAATCAAAATTTTTATAATATTTGGTACATGCAGCACATCAACCATGTACTTAGTTTTTCTATCTTGCATACTCGAAGGAATATTTTCAACATGAGAAATGAGGCGAGCTGTATCATTTTGTGTCTCCACAAAGCCCAAAGACTCTGGACTGTGCATCTCTCTAAGCAACTCTCCATGAGAAGCCATGTGGTTAAAGGGACCTGAATCTATATACTATACATCATTTTTTGATGAACCATCAGGTGTCATAGTATTCATGAAGTACTGTATAACAAACAACTATTCACTTTTGTCATCATTGTTTCTATTGCTAGATATATAGTTACCTTACTGCTTTTTCCTATTTCGAATTTCAGCCTTCTTTTTGAAGCAATCTTTAGAAATATGGCTTTTTTTACCACAATGCCAATATTCTCTATTATCACCAGAATTATGTAGCCTATTAGAATCTACAACTTGTCCTCTCTGACTCCTCCTTCCTCATGACTGTCCCCCTCTATTTTGCTATATATCATAACCTTGACCACGACCACCACCTTGGCCTCTACCACGACCTCTATCTCTGCTAGTAGAGTAAAGCACTTATTGACTTGTTCTTGCTTTGAGAGGAAGAGGAGTCCAAGCCAAGGTTCTTCTCTAAGTATCAACATAACAATCAAGTTTGCAAATTAGGGATATCATCCCTCACATTCATTAATGACCTAAAGCTCTTGTATTAATCTCCAAGTCCATCTAAGCATGCTCGCACAACATCATCAATATCAACTACCACACAGATAGATCCAAGAGCTTTCACAATACTCTTGATCTTCAAGGCATAATCATTAATGGACAGGTTTCCTCTTTTCACTTGATTCAACTCTAACTTGAGTTGCAGCTTTCTAGCCTTTGTATTTACTTCAAACAGTCTTGCCAAAGTCTTCCATGCAATAGTGGGAATTTCAAATCCCAGCAAATAGCCCATCATGCTATCTATGACACTGAAAAATAGCCAATACATGGCTTTACTTTTTGTCTGCTTGCAATCTTTCTTAGCCTTTAACTATTCTACATTAGCATTTCATGCAAGAACTTCAGGTGCTACTACCATGTCTCCTTCAATGTAATTCCAAACACCTTTTTCCTTTTCAAAAAATTTATCATCCTAAACTTCCATATAGGATCATTATTCTTATCAAGCCTCTTGCTAACAATCTAGTTGAAGTTATTACACATTTTGACAAAATGGAAAACCTTGTAAAAACCTACAATCTACAAAAGCAAGCTGATATCAAGTGCACCACAATTAAACACATAGCCTTTTCCACTGAGACTGCATAATAGTAACTGCAATCAATCTGTATGCAAATGCCTTTTATGTCTGCAAAACCAAGCAAACATCTAAAACCTTATAGATTCAAAATTTGTAACCTATGCACCTATAAATGGAGGACACTCTTGAAATTTCAATATACCCAAAAACTACTATCAAGACACTTCTAGGTCCTGAGCAGAGGCCAAAATGACCCCAAATGCCAAAAATCGAAGATTGTAGCCCTTCCAGCTTCAAGAGCCTCTTGCAACTATAAGCTAAGGCAAATCAAACAAAGTGGAAAAGATTCTTACTCATTTCTTACTTGCTTACTTCCATGCTCCAATGTCTTGACCTCAGTCTTCAAATGAGATCCATGCAGCTATGGGATAGCTTTGATACCATGAAAACTATTGAGAGTGGGAAAAAGACTAAACTTTTTACTGATTTTTGTTGTTTTTGAGGTTTGAATGGTTTATTTTTTATGGAATTTGAGTGATGTTTGGTTGTTTTTGGAAGTGTTTGAGAGTGTTTTAGATTATATTGATTATGTTTTGGAAGCTCATGATTATTTTTAGTAGAAATAGGAAGCTATGTGATGTTCTGATAGGTTCTGTTGAGGTTCTGATTAGTTCTGATGCCTTCTGTTTAGCTTCTGTTTTGTTCTGATTTTCTTCTGTACGAAGCATTGATTGATGATTAATGAAGGTTGAGGTCTTTTGAAAGCTTATTGAATATTTTTTGATAGTTTGAAATGGTTTTAGTATGAGTTATGAGGATATGATGTTCTCTGATGACCTTTTGTAACCCTCTGTAGACCTTCTGTAGAGCCTCTGTCTTTGCTCTATTCATATTATGTTCTGTTCTGTAGATCTTCTGTAAGTGTTATGTAGAATGTATGTTTGACTTTTGGAAATTTTTCTAACTTTTGGAAATGATGAATCTAAGTTCAAAAGAGCTAAAACAAATGGAAGAAGCAGCTGTTGAAGACTGAAGATAAGGCTAGAGTGATAGTGACAGTAGTGAGCTATGAAGAGACACTGTAGTGGCTCTGGTGCCATTTCATACCTCCCATACCTCTTGGGAGGTGCATCCACGACCTAAGAATGATTATTGAGTGCTATTCTTAAGTATTTTAGTGAGGCTATGATGTATTATTGAGAGAGTAAGAGTATGTGAGAGAGAGAAGTGAGAGAAACTTAGTTCTATGCCTAAAAACAATGTATCTACTATGAGAGAGAGAGAGAGAGAACTATGAAGACAATGAAGATGAATACTATGTGATTGATTTCAATTCAAAAATGGTGTATTCTTTTATGTTCCATGTTTTATTGATGGATTCTGTGAAGATATTGAAGATTATGGTTGATTCTATCAAATCCGTGGGAGATATCTACTATGTTGTTGCGTGAAGATTTGTTGTTTTCCTTGTTTTAGTCATCAAAAGAATGAAATAAAAGCTTTTTGATGTTACAAGATAGATTTTCTTGTAGTAGAAACCCCTTTTCCTTGGTGTCTCTCTTGGGGCTCCATGTTTTTGGTGCGCAATCGGGGAAACTCGCCATCAACAAGCATTAGAAGATGCTGAAAATGAAGGAAATGGCATTGCCAAAAAGAGAAGAATTCAATGGATGTTTGCAAAGTTCCTTCTTCCACTAAAGAGTTGGAGATTCTTATTTCCAAAGCCACTTTTTACAAGAATTTTATCCCACAATGGCAGAAATATATTACCATCATGATGCAAGCTCTATGTGGTGGACTATTTCCTCTTCCTGTTGAGGCAACAGAGACGTGCATCTTGGTGGCAAATTGTGTGGAAACAAACTAAAGAGCAGAAGCAGAGAGAATGACCATCCATGGAAGATTTGACATTCATTGAGATGTTTCCAGACATCATTAAGTGGGAGATCGTGAAGAAGCTTCAGGAGTTGTGGTCTGTGGAGGTTAACAAAAACAAGAAAGAAAACATTTGGAATTTGTTTGTGAATGCTCAACAACAAGATACGTGGGATGTTTGGTGCACTGACAACCTCCTGTTTGTTCAATTAGCAACCCACTAAAAGTTGGTAGATAGAGTGTTTTTCACAACATACACTGTTGAAACCCTCAAAAGCTGGCATTATTATGACAATGGCATAACAAGGATCCTAAGAAGAATGAGTTTTGATACTTTCAGAATGGAATATCTCCCCCTCTGTAGTAGTTTGAAAGCTGAATTTAGAAATCTTGAAAAGAAGAAAGTAGAAGAGATGTTGGCCAGAGAATCCTCCAGAGACTGAAGCCCCTCTCTGATTCTATTCTGTTGAGTACAGATCAACTGGTTGGAGCCAACCCCCTGATGAATGATGCAATCAAGAGGCAAGTCTTAGAACGAGTCCAGAGGTACGCAAGAAGAGAGAAGGTAAGAATCAAGGCTGAGAACGAGCTTGTAGCAGAAGCCTCCTTTGACACCCTAAAAGAACACTTTACAAAATTTCCCATGGCAACTCAAAGTCCCATTCCTAGTTAGATTCGTCTTGGAAATATTGATGATAGGCCAACAAATGTAGTCCCATTGCCAATTTTTAAGGGAGAGTACAATGAAGACCCCGATCTTCATGTAGCAGAGTTTATGGTAGCATGTGTGGCTAACAATGCTAGAACCCTTGAGCATTGGTTAGCAATATTCCCTGCCACTTTCAAGGGTGTGGTGTTTCAATGGTATGAGACATGCAGCAAGAACTTTTGGCACATGGGACATTGGCCTTCCTCACTAAATTTAGGCATGAAGGTTTTGAATAGCGGATGCAAGAGGAGTTCATGAAAACTAAGTCAGTCCTCTGGAGAAAGAGTAGGAGAAAGAGTAGGAGAAAGAGTAGAAGATTATGTCTTGCTAATGGAATCCATTGTGAAGAGATGGACCAACCATCATTTGGACGAAGGTATCTAGAAAGGAGTATTCCTCAGAGGCCTACAACCAAAATTTCGCAAGCTCATGGAATTGAGAAGACCAGTCAATCTGCAAGTTGCAATGGAAGGTGCAAGATTGGTTGTCAATGACTCCATGAAGAGGAGTCTTACCTCCTCCCATACCATGAATGGTATACCCACCAAATGCAGTCCTAGGGATAGTTCCCTACCCCTATCCCCAGACGTAAACAATGTCATAGTATAGTGCACCTAATCCACAGTTGTCAACGCAGACAACAGTGCCTCAAATGATGGTTCAACCACAATAATAGTGGCCCCAAACAGTACCTCCAATGGTGGCTCAACAATAGTGGAACCCTACCAATTGGAATCAACAACCCCAAGTTTCAACAGGAGCTCTGAATCAGAACCAAAACAAAGGACCCTCTGGATCAACCCAACCTGTATATGCAGTAATTACAAAAGCTTCCCAAAACCCTACTACAAGTACCTCAGGAGATGAAAATCTGAAGGACTACTTATCCAACTCAGTTACAAGTATCAAGAAAGAGCTTATGGATGTGATTACAGAGCAACTACAAATGCTGAAGGTGAATACCGCTAATATATCTACTCCTGCGAGAGCTGGGAGAGATGTGATGCATTCTAATATATGGTGCAAAAAGTGCCATCAACCGGGACATTTAGCCCACTGAATGTACTCAAAAACCAACCATTCGTGGAGTCTTCTGTTCCTAATGTTTGTGGAAGAACCATATAGAGGATATTTGCTCTCTGAAAGAGATGCACGAACAAAGACAAAGAGATGAAAATGTAAGATTCAACTTGCTAGAATCCAAAACGACAACACAGGACATTGGACCAAAGCTAGGGAGTTTGGTCCTAATTTCGGTCCAAGGAGGTTTCCCTCTCAAAGTTACAGAGGACGACAGTCTGTTGGCGGTGGTTAGAGATCAGAGGTGGAATGTTACAGATATGGAGAAAAGGATCATATCTCACCGAATTGTCCAAACCCTAGAAGATTTGTGGATAACAAGCCCTTATGTAGCCGATGCAAAGGAGAAGGTCATACTGCAAAAGATTTTCCAAGTCTAGCCCTTGTCAAATCTACTTCTGATACCCAACAAAAGACCCAAGAACATGCTTCCAATTTGGTGGAATTGGAAGTGTTCGCAATAATGCGAGCAAAGAAAGGAGAACCCGTAGTTCCAAAAGAGAACGTTACTTTTGGAAAGATGGTGAAATTAAATCTTCCTCAAGAAAAACAGAACAATGCAATTCGAAATAAGGAAGTACAGAGCACCACAGAGCCACAGAGAGCTACAGAGACAGTTGTAGAGGCCGGGCCAGAGGTCCAGGAAATAGAGGATGTAGAAGTCTCTCCTCATGACGAAGAAGCGCATATTTTTCCGCTCCTAGAAGAAAAAGGGAAGATAAAAGTGGGTGTGGCCCCATTTCCCACTCGATTGGAAAATCCTATGGATCCTATCAAAGAATATGACTTGGTCAAAGACCTAGACACCTTTAAACCAAACCTAACCTTCCGACAGTTGCTGATGCTATCTCCCAATTGCCAAAAAAGATTCAAAAGTAACTTGACAAGAAGACACGGCCTAAGGATTGCTCTCCCAACAACAACAAAGTCCAATAGAGCCTCTGGACCTGTGAAGGAAGTGGATGTGGCTAACACCTTCCTAGATCCTGGAACCCCAGAGATTAGTGTATGGATAGAAGGATGCTTTATTTCAGATGCATTGATTGATGGAGGCTCATCAGTAAACATAATGACGGATGTGACAATGAAGGACTTAGGTTTGCAAGGAATTCAACCTACATAGTGGCTTATTAGATTGGCAAACCAAAGCAGAATTAAACCATTGGGCATCCTCCCATACGTAAAAACAACCCTTGCAGGAAGAGACTATTGGCTGACATATTTGGTGGTCAAACCAAATTCTTATGGGACCTCATACCCTTTGCTCTTAGGAAGACCTTGGCTTTTTCAAGCAAGAGCTCGGATGTACGAACTGGTTCAAAGGAACCCTAACCCTAGGCAGAGGACCCAATAAAGTGGTGTTGAAATTGTATGGATTGCAAAAAGGCAATGGATCCGCATCCATCGAAGTCATAACCGACTCCTCCAATGAACTAACAAATGGAACATATCTTTCCCAAGAAAACAGAGGCACGGTCCTTAACAGTGGGCAATGTAAGTCAACTACTGAAGGAACCAAAATCTTTTCCATGGGAGAATACCTCCTGCCTCAACTCGAAGTGACTACTAAAATCACCTCTGACAGCGAGATAGAAGCATGGATGTATTATCTCCCTGTTACATGGCAGTTGTAGAGATAGAGGCAGAAGCAAAAGAAGACATAGAGGTGGAGGATCTGTTCTTGTCCTACAAAGCCTCTATAGAAGCAGAGACAGAGCCTCCAGAGGAAGAGGGTGAAAATGATGAGGAAGAAAATGAAGTAGGTTATGGAAGTGCAATTGAAGAAGTTCCTCTAGTAGCGGACGATCTTGTTGATGTCCCTACAGAGACTTCAAAGGCCGAGGATCTCAGGGTGTTGGATGGAATGATTATGGTTCCATATGGATTGACCAATGGACCACAAAGTATGTAGAATCTGCATAAGCAATGGATCAAAGGTATAAAAATTAAGTTCACCAATGGTTCATGTTGCCCTGACCATTCATTCTGGAGAAAAGATGATGATGATGTCCCTTGTCAACAGAAGCTAGATCCATCAGAGATGTGGCTTATAGAAGGCCTGCGCTATGTGACATTCCTAGTGTTGAGATATCGAGCTCCACTCGTGATATGCCAGGGTGACCGTTGTGCATTTATGTCACCGACGTAGATGCGGTTGGTACACTGCCCATGAATAATAGCTAGACGATAGCTATCCTTATCTACTCTAGTTTGTGGCTCAGTTAGTATGCCACCTTAGTTAGTTGAGTTTGGTTTGAGACCCATATATAGGGTTCTTCTATTTCTTTGTATTAGAGTTCTTTTGGCTTACACAACTAAGAAGAGGAAAACTGTTTTCAGCCTCCACCCTTGTGTGTCTTCCCCCATTGTGCAAGCAAGAAAGCTACAAGCGAGACTCCTTCCTTCTCTCCCACAATCTTGACACCTAGACGCATCCTCTAAAGATGAATCCCTAAGTCCAGAAGAAATCACCACTCACATAGAAACAAACAAAGCTCTGATACCTTCCAAAAATCTCAACAGACAAATGAGTCATCTCTTCAGAAGGAGGACATTGGTTCTAGTGGAACATCAAACGATGACACTACTCCCTTGAAGGAGTTAGACCTCTATCCAAAAGCAATTCGTGGGACATTCATCTGTGAAGTGGAAGGTGAAAAGCAAGTGACGTTCTTGGATACTGACGGTATTGAACATCACCTGAAAGTGGGTCTCAATCTTCCAGAAGAAGAACTAGTGGTCCTGTGAGATCTACTGAAGGAGAACTTAGACGTGTTTGGTTGGTCGTACAAAGATCTAAAGGGGATTGATCCCACAGTATGTCAACATCACATTGACCTAGAGTCTAATGCCAAACCTGTGAGGCACAGACAAAGGAGTATGAATCCTCATTATTCAACTCTGGTAAAGGTTGAATTATTGAAGCTTCTTGAAGCAGAGTTCATTTATCGTGTGGCTAATAGTGAATGGGTTTTGCCCATTGTGGTAGTACCCAAGAAGAATGGGAAACTTCGAATATGTGTGGACTTTCGTAAGCTGAACTCGAAGACAAAGAAGGATCATTTCACTATCCCTTTCATAGACCAACTGTTGGACATAGTGTCAGGCCATGAGCTCTATTCCCTCTTGGATGGATTCAGCGGATATAACCAAGTCCAAATCTTAGAAGAGGACCAATTCAAAACAACCTTCACCACAGAATGGGGGACCTATGCCTATAGAGTGATGTCCTTTAGGTTCTGTAATGCTCCTACCACCTTCCAACGAGTAATGATGGCTGCCTTCTAGAATCATCCGCATGATTTCATTGAGGTGTGTCTTGATGACTTCTGTGTCTACAGCTTAATATGTGAGCATTGGGGACACCTAGAGCAATGCTTTGACAGATGCCAAGAGAGTATGGGATTTCTCTCAACCCTGACAAATGTGTCTTTGGCATCTAATCAGGAGTTCTTTTGTGCCATATTGTCTTTGCACAAGGGATTGCGACAGACCCGGAAAAGATTGAGAAGATTGCCACCTTGACAGCACCAACAAACCTCAAGCAATTGAGAGGGTTTCTTGGCCATGTGGGCTACTATATAAGATTTATTGTGCATTTTGCAACCAAGGCAACCCCTCTGCACAAACTCCTAAGGAAAGATGTGGATTTCCTTTGGACTGATGATTGCGAAGAAGCCTTTAATACCCTAAAATAGTGCCTCATCCAAGCACCTATCTTGCAGCCTCCTAACTGGACGAATGAGTTCCATGTGCACAGAGATGCATCAGTTGAAGGGCTAGGTGTTGTCTTACGTAAAAAGAGCCCCTCTAAATTAGATCAACCAATCTATTATGCAAGTCGAAAATCGACCGCGAGTGGAACTACACAGTGACAGAGCTTGAGTGATTAGCAATGGTGTTTGCACTGGAGAAGTTTCAACACTATCTACTGTCAACACATTTCAAGTTCTATGTGGATCATGAAGCCCTGTCCTTCCTGATGAATAAAGCAGATGTCAAAGGATGACTGATGAGATGCTTGTTCCTATTCTAGGAGTTTGATTTTGAAGTGGTCACTAAGCATGGGCGTTCCTATGTCCTAGCCGATCATCTATCACGGATCCCTCAAACTGCAGAAGAGGAATAGGATGATCCAGACCTTCCTGATGCTTCCTTGTTTCTAGTCGAAATAGTTACTCCATGGTATGCAGACATAGCCAACCTCCTAGCAACTCAACAGTATCCTCCTGGTATCTCAAGCCGTGAGAAGAAGAAGCTTCTGTTAGAATCAACCCCCTACACCTTGCTAGGTGGTGCATTGTACAAGAAAGGCAAAGATGAAGTGTTGCGAAGATGTGTTGCAGGAGACAAAATCGACATAGTATTGAAAGCATACCATGACAAACCATGTGGTGGACACTTCGCAGGAGAAGCAACAGCTAGAAAGGCTTTGCTAATAGGATATTAATGGCCGACCCTTCGCAAGGATACATATTACTATTGCAAGAGATACAATGCTTGTCAGTGAATGGGGAAACCCACCAAAACAAGCGCCGTGCCATTGCAACCTACTCTTTCCCTAAAGCCGTTTGAGAAGTGGGGGATTGATTTTGTGGGTCCCATTGATCCACTTACCAGTCGGAAGCAAAACAGTCCCATTGTTCCACTTACTAGTCGGAAGCAAAACAGATACATCCTAGTATGTATGGATTATGTCACAAAGTGGTGTGAAGCTAAAGCTCTGAAGCAAGACGATGGTAACAACGTAGCCCTGTTCATATATGAGAATATTATCACCTGTTTTGGTAGTCCCCTCGAGCTGGTAAGTGACAGAGGTACTCATTTCCTTAACAAGATCATGGAAGAGTTGACGGAACTGTATAAGATCTGCCATCGCAAGTCCACTCCTTACTACCCTAGAGCCAATGGCCAAGTTAAAGTCACCAACTGCATCCTCTACTCGATCTTGACAAGAACAATTGCCGCACATCGTCATGATTGGGACGATTAACTTACAGAGGCCCTTTGGGCGTACAGAACCTCCCATAAGGCAGCTATAGGACAGACCCCTTTCCAGCTAGTATATGGTACAGAAGTCGTCTTCCCTATTGAACTGGAATTTCCCTCTTTGCGAGTGGTAGTTTAAGAACGCTTGGGAGATGATGAGTCACTACAACGCTGCCTCCTATACTTGGAATGTTTAGATGAAATTCGGCGGATGGCCCTGCACTGCGTGGAAACCACTCAAGCGCAACGTAAGGCCTATCATGACAGTTTCATCAAGCACAAGCAGTTCAAAGAAGGTGATTTTGTCCTGGCCTATGATTTGATATTTGGCAAGTTTCCTGGCAAACTTCAACAATGGTGGATGGGCCCATACAAGGTACTTGCTGTCAACCCTAATGGCTTTGTTCATGTACAGACCTTTGATGTCTCTGATAATCCCTTCCTGATTAATGGCTATCGTCTGAAGAAGTACTTCCCTCCTTGGGGATCCTAACAATCACAGTCGACGCACCCTTTTCCTTGTGGGCATCGCAATGTCCTTCTCCTTGTGCTTTTGATAGCCCTTATGATCTTCCTCATGAGGCGGTCTTGTTCTGCTAACCCCTCCCAGACACCTCCCATCCTTACTTTGTTCTCCTCTCGTCTGATCTAGTAGTGGTAATGTGGATGGTTCTGCTACATGGTATTTCTACCATTCTTTTTATTAAAAGAAAAAAAACAAACAAACAAACAAACTGTTATGGGAGAAATGAAGAAATTCCCTGTCATAGCAGGCCTCGTTCCAAGAAAATGTGGAAACACCCTTGGGCAGGAAGCTGACTGTGGAAAAGGTGGTAACACCCCGCAGTTCCTTTATAGCTAATTCATCAGTAGAACCTTTCCACAAGCAATTTGAAGCCACCTCCCTTGGTGCGCTGTCTCTGCAATATCAGTCCGTCTACCCTCCTTAACAGACGACCTTCCATACAAATCATTGAAGTACAAGATGTGTCTACCTCCCTGGGTGCACATCATCTTCAACACTCTGGTGACAATAATAGCCGACGTGATCTTCATCATCAACCCCCTTGAGTGATGCAAGCTTTCATCCTAATAGGATGGGGATGTGAGTATGGACTGCCCTCTGTATCTATCAAAAGAGTGTGAAACAGAGGGTAGGGTGAGTGACCAGTATTTTCCTTCAAATCAAATGAGAGGCGAGATGTGTGAATGGAGTGTTGCACGCACAGGTTGGGCTTCTCAATGCACAACGCACGATCTATTCCTGTGCACTGCACCATAAGGCTCCCTGGCCTTCCTTCTTACACTGTATGCTGACACACGGTGGGATGCACTATTGCACCATCAAATGCGCACAAGGCATACAACCTTTGCATAAGTGAATGTAAGGATTACATCAATGGGTTTCAGGAATGGGCTGTCCTTTGTATCTTTCAACAAAGTGTGAGACACAGGGTGGGTTGAGTGTAACTGGTGTTTCTCCTCAATCAATTCCGAGAGGTGAGATTGAGGGACGTTACGACAATTGGAGTCAAGTACATTTTCATTTTCCTATGCACACATGGGACGGGTCTTTGCCATCAGCACAGGACATGTCACCCTGTTCTATGCACTGCACTATACAGCTCCCTGGCCTTCCTCCTTGCACCTATGCTAGATGGGTGGAACGCACGAATGCACTATCAATTGTGCACACTGGCATACTCCCTCCCAATCACTTTTTCCTTGTTCAATTCTACACCATCCATGAGTTATGGGATTTCATGCTTATTCATTGAGTGATGTGCATCACGGGGTGAGCGATTGTTCTATCAATCTCTTGAGTGCACGTGAGTTGAGAGTTCTATTCTTCGTCATCGACACTTGAATCTACGGAATTTATTGATAAAACTACCTCCCTGGGTGATGTTGCATGGTCCCTGTCGTGATGGACGTGTTCTATGGCGCACTCTGGTCCCTTTTGCCGCCCAACGATGACTTCAATCTTCCTGCATCAACAACGACGGTTCCCTTCAATCCTCTATGAAATGGGTCAAGTGTTCCTAACCCTACTTTTGTGTTTGTAAGTGTATGTTATGTCTTAAGTGTGGGGACGCCAGCGCCAGTCGGTTGAAAAGTCCGTGGCCGTGTCGATCAATCTACCCTCACTAGTAAGGTCTTAAGTGTGGGGACATGTCCCTATGCGTCTGTTGAGCATACCCCCTGTATATGTCATTACCCAATCATGCATGTCTACCACATACTTGTTCTATTTTAATGGGGTCCCTTTCTCACCCACCCACCCTCGTACCCCCTATCGTCGAGGCCATTTCCCTTATGGTTGCTTTTATTGCGCACTTTTTTTTCCTTTTCTATGTGAACATACCCTTCATTCCCCAAACTCCCAATCCAAACCTTATAGCCATGTTCATCCCTTCAAATGACACACTTTTTCTTTTTACATCCCCCTATTTCGGCTTATTGTTTTTGTGTTATTAATTTTTAAAGCTTTTCCTGACAATTGGATATTTTTCCATGCCAACACTCCCTTATTATTTCGAATCCATGATCTGACATACCATCCCTCTCCTACGCCTTCCCTTGGAAATTTTTCCTTTTACCCGCTTGTTATTCCGATGTAGGATTTGTCCATAATTAATTTTTGTACGGTTTTGTGTCTTTTTCGTATGTATTTTTGATATTTTTCCATGTGAACCTGCCCTATTCTCCTCAGAATTCAATTCTGCTTGGATAGCCTTGTCTGGCCACCCTTCTTGCCCAATTCTCATTGTTCCTCCACCCTGTTTTGACCTCTCAATTTTTTGTTATTAATTTTTATTGGTGTTATCGAGCTCCATTTTATTGTTTTTTCCATGTGAACATCTCCTAACCCCATTCAAACTGCAATTTGATGTGACAGCCCTGAAGATTCTATATGTCCTGACATTCTTTCTTTTCCCGCCCTCCCTTCCGGTGCACAGATCATTCGCTATTAATTTTAGAATCTCGTTTCGGATACAATTTTTGGGTTTTTTCCATGCGAACAGAGTTTCTTTTGCTCGGCACTATGTTCTGATGTGATAGGCTTGTCGGGCACAATTTTTTGCACAGTTTCCCTTCTTCCCTCACTTCGTTCCGGCTAATGGATTTTTTGATATTCATTCCTGTATGTGTTTTCGGGGTCGATTTTTGTCTTTTTTGCATACGAACCCCTCCTTATTCCCTTGGACATGTGTTTTATTGTGCTAGCCCTGTAATCCCCTTCCCGTCAATGTTTTTCCTTTTTACTGCCCTTCATTCCGGAGACCAAATCTTTTTCTATTAATTTCTATATCCCGTATTAAGGTCGATTTTTGGGTTTTTTCCATGTGAACGGGTCTTATCTCTGTCGAAACTGTGTTTTGACATGATAGGCCTATCTAATATAACTTTTCTCACAATTTTTCTTATTCCTATGTTTCATTTCGGCGAATGGATTCTTTGATATTCATTATCGTATGGGTTTTCGCGCCTGTTTTTTGCATTTTTTCCATGGGAATGCTCTGATTTGATCCCAAACATCCCATTGTACTTTTCCGCAGTCTCCCCCTCGCCTTTCATCCCAATTTTTCTTTTCACCCCATTGCATTCCGATGCACAATTGTGAGTTATTAATTTTTAATTGTTTTGCCGTGTTCCCGCGTGCTTTGCCTTGCGTCTGAATGCGTGTGAATGTGTGCGTTTTTGAATGTGTGCTTTGCCTTGCGTGTGAATGTGTGCGTTTTTGAATTGACGCGCCTTGAAACACCCTATTCTCTTTGCATCCTTTCATCCCGACATGCCGGTCGTGTTCAATCATGTCACTGCAAATTTTTTAAACCTCCCGTGCATATGCACGGGACGGGGCGCATTCCTTTTTTTTGGGCCTTTTTTTCTTTCATTTTAAAAAAAAAACACACATACACACACACAACAAAACAACTCATGATAATAATAATACAACAAAATCACATCTTTTCTTCCATTTTAAAAAAAACAAACAAACAAAAAAATAAAACAAAACAAAAAATACACAAACGAAAAACAAAAAACAAATCAAATCATAATAATACTAATAAAACAAAATCACAACCAAACACACTTAATACACAAAAATAATAAATAATAAATAATAAATAATAATTTTGAAAAAACAAAACCACACACGTAACACCACCCACACATAATAGACAATATACATTTTTTAAAAAACATACAAAAATAAAAATAAAAAACAATCAAAATACACATAAAAATAAACCCAAAAAAAAACAACACAAAAAAAAAACAAACAAGCAAAAACAATAACAACAAACACTACACAAAAAAAACAAAAACAAAAAAAAACGGTTGGCCCTTCCCCCTGCGGCCAACCGCGAGCTCCTCCTCCTCTTCCTCTTCTTCCTCTTTCTCTTTTTCTTCTTCTTCGTTCTCTTCGTCTTCTTCTGCGACCTCCACCCACGCCTCCTACTCATCCTCCTCCCTCACCTCCATCCTCCCCCACCGCCCTGCTCCTCCTCCTCCTCCCTTGCTCCCCCCCACTCCCCCCCCCCCCCCCCCCCGGCGAGTGCCATCACGCCCCCCCCCCCCTTTGCCGCTGTTTTTCCTACCCCCCCTCCCCGAGCGTCCTTCCTGCCGCCCCGCCTCGCCGCCCTGCACCTCGCCCGACGAGCCCTCGCCTCCCTCCTCTGCTTGCGCCACCCTCCTTCGTCTCCTCTCCCACTGTCATCTCTTCCACCCTCCACCACCACCCGCCCCTCCTTCTCCATCCTCCTCCTCCACCACCCACCTCTCCTTCCCGCCACCTCCTTCCCTGCCACCCCCCAAGCCCTTCTAGCCCCCCCTTCTTATGCCCTTTCTAAGCCCCCCTCCTACCCCCCTTTCTAAGCCCCCCTCCTACTCCCTTCTAGCCCCCCCCCTTCTAAACCCCCCTTCATATGCCCCTCCTAAGCCCCCCCAACTCCCATTCTCTCCCAGTGGCCTTATAGCCCCCATTCCCACCCCACTCCATTCATGGACCCTACGCATGAAACACAGGGTAGTCAGGCACGGGCGCAGAGGCATGATCATGTGTTCGTGAGCTCCTAGCGAGTGTTCATGCACAAGGACACGCGTCCGAACTTGTCCGTGCAGTGGTACGTTCTTAGCCGTTTCCACGCAACTGTTCATACGCAGCCTCAGGTACCTATTTTTAATTTCAAAACCTGACAAACACCTAAAATCCTAAAAATTCATTTAGAAGTCATAAAAATTCAATTAAAAATAGAAAAATAGCTGAAAATCCTTTACTAAATTGGAAAATTTGGATGTCGAGAGGCATATTTCAGTGTGGATTCCGTGCCACGGTGGATTCCGTGCCACAGTGGATTCCATGAGGTTTTACAGTGGATTTCGTAAACTTTGTTGACCGGGGCTCATACACAAAGTGGATTCTTTGTTCGAGAAGTTGATGGGGACGCCTATCCTTTTTGGGCGTTTCATTAATTTAGTGTGTACATGGGTGATTCCATAGCGGGTGATTCCGCAAAATACATATTAAATTAATAAACGTTTATGAGTTTAGAGTGCGCACTTGTGATAAATTAAGGTTAGGATTGATTTCTAACCAATTGATTTATTTATGTAGCTGAAGACTGCTAGGTATTCACTTTTGTCGGTTTAATTGTATTATTTTACTAACGATTGTGAATGCTTCAATTGATGTGTAGAGATAGAACAGTGGCGGAGGAAAGCATTGGAGGATAGCGTGTATTCGAGTTATCACTTATATTTTGATGGGCGCATACCTTAGGCATGCCGCCTATATTTTATCGCGCCTATTTATTGAGGCGTTGGATATTTATTTATTATTTTGTATGCGCATGGGGGCACGATTATGATATTTGTATTTGGACATTGTATTGGGTATGCTTGACTCTTTGGGCGCCCGCCCATTAGCTTTATTTCTATTTTTTGCTAAAGTAAACTCAAAAGCCAAAAGCGTGCTATTTTATAATTTGGGCTATTATTTGAGCTTGAAGATGATTAATACATAAAATACATGCTTTGTGGAGCGCTCACACAAGGCATGGGGGGAGATTGCACCCAATTGGTCTCTTGTTCATGTCGTGCATGCTTTCTACCTTGAGTTTTGTGCAAAAAGTAGAGTTCTTTTGTTCTTGGGGACCTTCCAACGTTCACTACGCGAGCATACAACATCCGATCTGTGCACCAATGGTATCAGAGCGAAGCTGAGATCGAGAGCTTCCAATCGCTACCCATCTTGTGCGAAGGCGGAGCTCCTGGAACAATCGAGCTCTATGGTTAGTCTCATCGCGAACGGTCGATACGGGTGGATTCCTGGCGGTCAAGTACCTCTGTTTACAGACCCTGATCGCGAAGGACCGGCCTGTAACGGCGAAGGACCACTCCTACATCTTCTTCTTCAAGACGTTTTCTTACAGTCAACAGATAAGCCCATATCTTTTATAAAGCTTAAAAGCTTAATTTTAAAGCTTAGAAAGCTTAATAAGAAGCTTTATAAGCTTCAAATTTTTAAAACGGCGGCAAGATGGCAGCATCCATGAAAGTCGACGGAAAAATCGCCCCCTCCCTAAAATTCGACATCTTCTTCAGCTTAGCTTTAAGCTAAGTCAATCAAGTCCTAAATCACACAAAGTTTCAAAAATTCTCAAGTTTCATAAGTTTTGACACTCTGCAAGTCCAGCAAGTCAACAAAAGTCACAACTGACTTGTGCCAAAAACTCCCATAAAGACTGTTCCTGCGCAGAAGTGCCAAACTGCAAAGTTGTTCCCTGGAAGACTCTGTTCACATACCAGACTTGCTGAACCAGTTTCAGCACATGCAGAAGGTCAAACGCAGATTTTACAAAGGTTTCAAATCTCGCAATTGCCAAAGACGAAGACCGTGAAAGCCAAACAAAAATCTATAAGTCTTGTATACCCGATCTTGAGCTACACTCATCCCGCTAATTGGATTTTGAGAGTGTGAGGTCTTTTGAAGTTTTGCACGATGACGGAACAAAATATGGATGATTTAATGGCTGAAGGAGATCTTCCTGAACCTACGGTGGAACAAAAGTTGGATTTAATTATGATGCAGTTGGACGAAGAACGAAGAGCCCGGCAAGCATTGCAAGTTCAATTGGCCAATTTACAAAGATCGACTATCGACAAAGAGGAACCACAACCTGAAGATCTTATCTGACGAACCATTGATGCGACTCTCGAAGCTCAATCCATCCGCAAAGAAACAAAGATAAGTAAAAGAAATTTCAAATTCCGTACTTTCAATGGCACTCAAGATGGAAAGATTGTTCTTGCATTCATTAGTCAGTTTGATGATTACTTTCATGAAGAGACATACACTGAAAAAGATAAAATCAAGTGTGTCACTAATCATTTAGTGGATAGAGCATCTCTTTGGTGGACCGTGGTTCGTAAGAGTATAGATTGTCCCACTACCTGGGAGAGTTTCAAAAAGAAGTTTATGCAGAATTTCCTTCCTCCACAATTCCATGAAAAAGCCATAAAGCAATGGGACATTCTTCAACAAAGAGATCGTGAGCCTATTTCTCAGTACACCGAACGCTTTTGGAATGCCTTACTCCAACTACGCATGCTTGAAGACGTACTTGAAGCGACTCACAAGCGCAAGTATATGTCTGGATTACTTGGGCATTACTATGCTGAAGTCAATATGTTCAAGCCTGCAACTCTTGAAGATGCAATTTCTTTAGCTCATGACACTAAAGACAAGCTTCGAGGAAGAGACAAGCGTCCACAACAATTTCAAGCAAATGGTAACTATGGTTCTAAGCAATTCAATTCAAATTTTAGAAGATTCAACCAAAGTCGATTTCCTTCATCATCTCTCCATAAGTCTTGGACAAAACCACCTACTTTGCCATCAAATACCAATCAAAACCCTAAGCCATCTTCACAGCCAAATCCTAATATTCCTCGACTTCATGCCATTGCAAACAATGTATCTAAAGCCAAACCTATAGTGTGTTACAAATGCTATCAACCTAGACATCTAGCAGCCAATTGCCAATTGAAGAAGCCACCTATCCATATCAACTATCTTGGAGCAATGAAAGATGAAGAACATGAGGAAATGCCTGACTTTACGGAAGATGAGGACGACATTACAAGAGGTGCATGATCTAGAAATTCAAATTGGTGAATATACTGAAAGAAGGAATTTTCTAGTTGTACCATTATAGTCCAGTGATATTATTTTAGGTATGCCTTGGCGTCATCAGCATAATCCTGATATAGATTATTCCATGTATTCAATTAATATTCATTTTCAAGGAAAAAACATTACATTGTATGGTATGCATGCATCTAATGCTTTTCCACTGCTTACTCATACTCAAGCTAAACGTGCATTACGCAAAAGTAGTAAATCTTATCTAATTTGGGTGAAAGAACTGCAAGCTAAAGAAAAAGATTGTTTTGCTGAAGATTTACCACCTGGACTACCTCCTTCACGTTTTGAAGACCACAAAATAGATTTAATTCCTGGTACACAACCACCTTGTAAAGCACCATATAGGCATAACCAGATAGAGCAAAAAGAAATTCAAACTCAAGTTGAGGAATTATTAAACAGAGGATTGATTAGACCTAGTAGTTCTCCATTTGGCACACCTGTTTTGTTGGTAAAGAAGAATAATAATACTTATCGCATGTGCATTGATTATCGTGCCCTAAATAAGATTACTGTAAAGAATAGATATCCAATTCCTAGGGTTGATGATCTTATGGATAAACTACAAGGTTCTGCCATATTTAGTAAAATAGATCTTAAATCTGGTTATCATCAGGTAAGATTAGATAAATCTGACATATTCAAGACTACATTTAGAACACAATTTGGTCATTATGAATTTTTAGGATGCCTTTTGGATTGACTAACGCACCTGCTACATTTAGTAGAATGATGAATCACATATTTTTGAAATATCAGCATTGTGTTATAGTATTCTTTGATAATATCTTAGTATTCAGTAAAAATGAGAAAGAACATTATGAGCATCTGTCTTTGGTTTTCAAATTGTTGAAAGATAATCAATTGTATGCTAATCCGGAAAAGAGTGAGTTCTTTCAAACAGAAATTGAATGTCTAGGTCATATTGTGTCATCAGAAGGTATTAAGTGTAGTGGCCGATGCATTAAGTAGAAGACCGACCATTCATAATATCTATGTTATATCATTTGATTCTTTAACCCCTATGAAAGATACTTATCATCAGGACATTACTTTTTATACTAATTGGAATAAATTAGTTGGAAATAACTGGATTCCTATTGATTCACTGTCTTACAATGATGGATTCATGTTTTATGAAAAGAAATTATGTATTACAGTTCCATTTAGATCTTTTGTTTTGAATGAGATTCATTGTCTTCCATATCAAGGTCATAGAGGTATCATATCTACTTTACGTACATTGACTGAAAATTTTTATTGGCCACATATGGACACTGATGTATCTAACTTTGTTTTTGAATGTTTGATTTGTCAAAGAGTTAAGAGACATCATGGTAAACTGTATGGATTACTTATGCCTTTATCTATTCCATCAAGACCATGGGAACAGATTTCTATGGATTTTATTACTCGTTTACCTAATACTAAAGCTAATCATGGCATGATTTGGACTGTAGTAGACAGGTTTAGTAAACAAGCATATTTCATTCCATGTAAGAAAACTTTAACTACATCTCAAGCAGCACAATTGTTTTTGAAAACTGTTTTCACTAATCATGGATTACCAAAAGTTATTATTTCTTACCCTGATTCTAGATTTTGTAACAACTTTTGGATTACTTTGTTTGCTAACCTAGGAACAAAGATTGATCTCTCATCTGTATTTCATCTTGAAACTAATGGACAAACAGAAGCCACTAACAGTACTATTTTAGATCTTTTACGTGCTTACACTATTTCTAACCACAGACATGGGACACACATTTGCATTTACTGCGGTTTGCATATAACAATACACCACACACATCTACAAAGAAAGCATCGTTTGAAGTGATTTACGGTTATAGATTATCTACACCTGCTACATCTTTATCAAATAGAATTTAGAGTACTGATGATATTGCTAACATGCACGCTACTATTTTTGATGAGGTTAAAGACATGATTGCCAAAGCCCAGCAATCGTATACAAAACAAGTCAATAAGAAAAGACAAGCCATGAATTTCAAAGTTGATGACTATGTTTGGTTGAGAATAGAAAAACATAGATTACAAAGTGTAGATAAACACCCAGTTGTCAAATTAGCACCTAGATTCTATGGACCATTTAAGATCATTCACAAAATCAATGACAATGCATTTAAGTTAGAACTACCACCTCACTAGAAAATTCACAACACATTTCACATTAGTTTATTACAACCCTTTAGAGGCCAATTACTTGTACACCCTGTTTATGAAAATCCACCTTTGTTAGATGAAGAGACTGAAATACTAGAACCTGAAGCTATTATAGATACTGACTTTATGACCACTAGAACTGGTAGTAGATATTCTAGATATTTGGTCAAGTTTAAAAGCCATCCTGTTGAAGAGGCCCTATGGATGCATGCTAGAGACTTAAATGCTTTCCCCACTCTGTTAGCTCCACATTGAGCTAATAGTAATTGAGGACAATTGCTATCCCACCCTAGGGGTATGATGCCAGGAGGCATATTTCACGGTGGATTCTGTGCCACGGTAGATTCCGTGAGGTTTTATGGTGGATTTCGTAAACTTTGTTGACCGGGGCTCATACACAAAGTGGATTCTTTGTTCGAGAAGTTGATGGGGACGCCTATCCTTTTCGGGCATTTCACTAATTTAGTGTGTACATGGGTGATTCCATAGCGGGTGATTCCGCAAAATACATATTAAATTAATAAACGTTTATGAGTTTAGAGTGCGCACTCGTGATAAATTAAGGTTAGGATTGATTTCTAACCAATTGATTTATTTATGTAGCTGAAGACTGCTAGGTATTCACTTTTGTCAGTTTAATTGTATTATTTTACTAACGATTGTGAATGCTTCAATTGATGTGTAGAGATAGCAGCAGTGGCAAAGGAAAGCATTGGAGGATAGCGTGTATTTGAGTTATCACTTATATTTTGATGGGCACATACCTTAGGCATGGCGCCTATATTTTGTCGCGCCTATTTATTGAGGCATTGGATATTTATTTATTATTTTGTATGCGCATGGGCGCACGATTATGATATTTGTATTTGGACATTGTATTGGGTATGCCTGACTCTTTGGGTGCCCGTCCATTAGCTTTATTTCTATTTTGTGCTAAAGCAAACTCAAAAGCCAAAAGCGTGCTATTTTGTAATTTGGGCTATTATTTGAGCTTGAAGATGATTAATACATAAAATACATACTTTGTGGAGCTCTCACACAAGGCATGGGGGGAGATTGCACCCAATTGGTCTCTTGTTCATGTCGTGCATGCTTTCTACCTTGAGTTTTGTGCAAAAAGTAGAGTTCTTTTGTTCTTGGGGACCTTCCGGCGTTCACTACGTGAGCATAGAGCATCCGATCTGTGCACCAAATTTTTTGGTTTATTTTTCCCGGTTGAAATGCAAAAAATCAATTGCAAACAAATTACAAATATTAAAAATCCTTCAAAATCCATTGAAAATTGAATAAAATTCATTTAAAAATGAATAAAAATCAAAAGTCATTTCAAAAAAAAAAAAATCCACCAACTCATCTGAATATTTCTAAAATGTTTCATATGCTGAAAATGCTTTGCTAAATGGTCCAACTATTATTTTAAGGTAAAAATGCTAAATTTAATACCTAAATTCATGGAAAATTCATTTTCAATTCCAAAAATAAGCTAAAAAATACCAGATAAATCCGAAAACATTGTTGAAACTTGATGGTCTAGTTTTCACTCATGGTGGACTATTGAAACCTCACCATAAAAATTTACACCAAATTCATGTGTCCTATTTATCCCATTTTAATCATATTTTTTTAAAAAATAAACAAACAAACATTAGATATCACATTTAAAATAAATTTTTTATTAAAAAATAACCTAACAACACAATCAGCAAAAACAAAAACAACACAAATTGCGTACACCAAAACAATACCTCCACTAACCTTGCCTTGACGTGTCACATCATTTTCAATTGTTGGTTTTTTCCTTTTTGGAATGCTGACTTGCATCTTGAGATTGAGATGTGCGCATTCCATTTCATTGCATACATACATACCCACTTTTAGGTACTTTTCTTTTTTTCTTTTTATTTTTTATTTTTCGCTACCCCAAAATTCACGATTAATTCTTAAAATGAATCCTAAACACCACCATGGCACACATGCTCGCGCCAAACACACATTTTTCTAATAAATCAAAATAAACCCACTGTTCACTTAGCACACACTTCGTGCGCTACAAACACATCTAAGTTTAATTAAAATAAACCCACCGTCAAAAGTGCACGTACTACACAAAAAGTGCTAAATACACACTTAATTTTTAATCAATGAATATGCATTTAGAGACATGAGTCTAGGATTCGTTAAAAGCACCATTTCACATTAATAAATTGTAACTAATAATTTAAAAATGAACATCGTTTTCTTATTAAGGTTTACAACCTAATAAAATTTCAACCATTGTTAATAATTTATTAAAACAAACCCTTCATTAAAATCATTCCCCTCACTGATTTTTTTTTCCCTTTTCAATAAATATGTTTCGTGGGATGGGTATGTTCAATCTTTCAAGTTGTCATTGCTTATAGAAGTTCTCGTTATGTCCTAAGAGGATTATTGAGGTATTATGGTTTGATTGTATGATACGATTATGGGTGTGGTCTGTAGCTTTCTTTTCTGCCCGATACGGGGTCTCGGATGCATGTTTGTTCCATCGCATAAAGCTTTCGATCGCATATGTGTAGGGGTCATGTCAAATTTTTTTAGGATGTGGATTTTTTGGGGTGGTCAATCGGTTAGTCACGTCTATGCGTGTTTATTCTAGTCAATTTCTTTTTTATAAATATTCTATTATTTTGCAGGCATTCACTGCGATTGTCTGTGTGTGTGGTGTGTGTGTATATTCCATCTGAATGGTGCCTCAAGATCCTCCTCATGCTCAATATGTCCCATTCGTCAGTAGGGATTATTCTTCCCTACTGACTTTTGAGCTTATTGCGAAAGCTGACCTTGCATCTTTTGTGGCTGCTCCACTCCCTCTGATTCCAGACAATCCAACCCTTTATGATGAGTTTCTCGTGTAATACAATAAGAAATCGGGCTTGGCTCGTGGTACTTCTATGGTCCTGACACCTAGAGGGTTAGGGAAGGCTTTGTCTCTTCCCTACAAAGGAGAACCCTTTGTCACAGCTAGACAGTTATTCTCAAATGAAGAGATCCTTAAGTTGTTACAAAAGCAGACTAAAGAGGTCCTTGATAGCAAGAAGGTGATTAACACTTCAAGCATGTCTTTCTCAATGATCACTGATTCTCTCTGGAATCTAGTCTGCCAATTTCTCCAAGACAAGCTCATGCTTGCCAAGACAGCATCTCACTATTTATCCAAGGAGCTCTTCACAACCTCTAGGATGGCTTTAAAAGGGGTTGCCATTGACTGGAGTACTTACCTTCTTACGAAGATGGACCAGCATTTTGTCAAGGTGACTAGAGGGAATGTTACCAATGTAACCTATGGTTCATATTTATATGATTTCCTGACATATTCAGGCCTTAAGAAGGGTGTTTTACCTCCTCCATCTGATCCAGTCCCTCCCCCTCCACCTTTAGAAGATTTAGAACCCATTAACATAGAGGATACTGACTCCCCTTCTCCGTTGGTCATTCAGCGAAAGTGTTTGAAGTGTGTAGCAGAGACAATTCCACCAATCATTCCTTCAGTGTCAGTTCCTACTACCTCTGGAAGTGACCTCCCTGCCTACCTCACATGCAACAACTTATTCAGGGCACATCAAGAGGATTCTTTGGATATATCAATTCCTTCGTTGAACAGCTTAGTGATAGGGGATGCCATTTCTTTCCTTTGTAATGACATCCAGAGTTCTATTGAACCCGCAGTGACAGCTTGTGTTCAACAGTTATATTCTTCTTTCTATGAAGAATTGATGCAATCCAAAGACCAGATGCATAAGACAACCACAAAGCTAGCCTATGCTAAAGACACTCTTTCTTATTTGTTTAAGCAGATGGAGTAGCAGACACAAATGATTGAGACCCAGAGAGAAGAAATATCTTCTTTGAAAACTCAGTTAGCAGAAGCTCAGTCAGAGGTTACTAGAGTTTCGGAAGAGAAAGAGAAAATGTCCAAAGAAGCTCAAGAGTTTAAGACTCTTCTAGATACAAAACTGTCAGCTTTGTAGACTGCTCACAATACAGTGGAATCCCAAGCTTCCTAGATTAAACAGTTGAATGACCAACTAGCGCAGTCATGGTCCATCCCTCCAAGTCCTAGTGTCCCCATGATTCCTTCTATATCTCAACAGGACTTGGCAGCTATCTACAGACATGCCACATTATGTCTGTTGTTTCAAGCTAAAGTGGAAAGATTGTAGTCCAGGATGGATTTATTATGGTCTACATTTGAGCAATTTCAGGAGTATGTTCCTCCTGACCATTCTTTTTTGTCCACTATCAGCTACAGAAGTTGGCCTTCTATATTAAGCTCTCAATTATGGATCTCCCTCTTCCAAAGGATGGTTGGTGTGGCGCTTGGTCTTCTGATTTGCTGACAAAAGTTATCCGTATGGTCTTTGAAGATTCTGTGACAATGGATACCATGCTACTATCTTATATGTATCTACAAGGTGATATATTAATTTCAGATGATGTAGATCTAGCTTGGTATGTAGGGGATGTGGTCTTACAAGCTGCCTTATATGTCAACCATTTGGAGTTGAGAATAGATGAAATGTTCCAATGCTATTCTTCTAAAGTGACTACTTGCCCTGACACTTTATGGCATTCAATGATTGTGTCGTCCTGAACCAACAACAAAATACATCCTCTACTCATGTGTAGAACACAACCAACTGAGGGAGGATCTTTTAGCTTATCTTTCCAAGAACCATCCCTTTGAATCATCCTTCTTTGATGCCTACCATCGACGATTTGTTTTAGGTCCCTCTATTCTTAGCTTATTGTATTATCAACAAATGGCCCATCACTATGATGATTATTTTTCCCTTTATCAATCCAACTTAGCAGCCATCTTACCTCTCCTTTTCCAACCTCAGGGTCTTCCTGAAATTCCAATCTTCACCTATTGTTCTTTCATTAAAGATCGAGTCTTTTCCCCTTCTCCGCCTTGTCCTTCTCCATCTATCCATATACCTTCTACTTTTCCTGCTTATCAATTAACACCTTTCCTAACTGATTCGCCTAAATTTTTAGCTAATCCTTCTTTAGCTTATTCCTCATTTTATGATTTTGGGGGTTGAGAATAGAAGTGGTAGGAGATGGAAGAGGAATGAGTAAAAGAGGATGAAGAGATGGGTTAGTGAGTATGAAGGGTTTGATCAGCAAATTCCAAAAAGAAGAGGATGGAGCTCAACTAATTCTCTCACGAGACCACAGATTAATTGGCCATTAATTCCAGGGGACAAGCCTACCAAAATTATCTCCATTTTTTCCAACAATATTCACAATCTCTAGATCCTTCAGTGAGATTGACAGCCCATTTTGCTTGTACCTAGCATATATGCATAGGCATTCCCATAACGATCAAAAGGCCATTCCCAAGCTTTGTATGAATGGCAATGTGAACATTGATTCTCAAAAATTGGATGTCCTATATTTTCATGCCCTTTGTTTACCTAACAGATACCTTCTTTTGTTAGAACGGATGTGCTACCTTCAATTCTTTTAGAATCCTCCAAAATCTTTTGTAGATGAGTCTTTATCCATGGATCGCTTTTGTAATCATCAAGCTTTCAAGAGGGATCATCTTCACTGATATCCTTGAATGTATCTTCTATGCTTCTTAATGTTTTTTTTTTTGGGAGGTGCCATTCAGATGGTTGTTTTGTGTTTGTGATGTATTAATTTTTATGTGATGAGTTTGTGCTGGTTGAATAATTTATCCGAGAGCTCTCTTTTCGACTATTGACATTGATGGTGATGGTGGATGGCAAGCCTACGATGCAAAGATGAGGAACCTCTTCTATCCTTTATGAATTTTTCATGACTTTCTATTGTTTATAAGGTGTGTTAATGCATAACGATGTTTTCCTTTAGTAGTATTCTTTCTTAGATACAAGTGATGAGTTGGGGTTGTGCTTGGGTGATTATTGAATATACTAAAGAATATCGAATTGAGCTCTTTACTAAACTTATATTCTTCTTTTTCTTAGGCCATGAGGACACGTCCTTTCTAAGTGTAGGGATATGTTGAGAGTGGAAAAAAGACTAAATTTTTGATTGATTCTTATTGTTTTTTAGGTCTAAATGGTTGATTTTTTATGGATTTTGAGTGATGTTTGGTTATTTTTGGAAGTGTTTGAGAGTGTTTTGGATTATATTGATTATTTTTTGGAAGCTCATGATGATTCTTAGTAGAAATATGAAGCTCTGTGATGTTTTGATAGGTTATGTTGAGTTTCCGATTGGTTCTGATGCCTTCTGTTTAGCTTCTGTTTTGTTCTGATTTTCTTCTGTATGAAGCATGGATTGATGATTGATGAAGGTTGAGGTATTTTGAAAGATTATTGAATAGTTTTTGATAGTTTGGAATGGTTTTAGTATGAGTTATGAGGATCTGTTGTTCTCTGATGACTTTCTGTAACCCTCTGTAGACCTTCTGTAAAGCCTCTATCTCTGCTTTGCTGTTTTGTAGATCTTATGTAAGTGTTCTGTAGAATGTATGTGTGACTTTTGAAAAGTTTTCTAGCTTTTGGAAAGGATGAATCTAAGTTCAAAAGAGCTAAAACAAATGGAAGAAGTAGCTGCTGAAGTCTAAAGAGAAGTCTAGAGTGACAGTGACAGTAGTGAGCTATGAAGAGACACTGTAGCAGCTTTGGTGCCATTTCATACCTCCTATACCTCTTGGGAGGTGCATCCATGATCTAATAAGAATTATTGAGTGCCATTCTTGAGTATTGTAGTGAGGCTATGATGTATTATTGAGAGAGTAAGAGTATGTGAGAGAGAGAAGTGAGAGAAACTCAGTTCTATGCCTAAAAACAATGTATCTACTATGAGAGATAGAGAGAAAACTATGAAGACAATGAAGATGAATACTATGTGATTGATTTTCATTCAAAAATGGTGTATTATTTTATGTTCCTTGTTTTATTGATGGATTCTGTGAAGATGTTGAAGATTATGGTTGATTCTATCAAATCCGTGGGAGATATCTACTATGTTGCTACATGAAGATTTGTTGTTTTCCTTGTTTTAGTCATCAAAAGAATGAAATAAAAGCTTGTTGATGTTACAATATAGATTTTCTTGCAATATAAAACCCTTTTCCTTGTTATCTCTCTTGGGGCTCCAAAAACAAACAAGAGAGAAGAGAGGTGAAGTACCCAAGAGCACGCACACACAAAATGAATGGAGACTTGAGCACATGGAGAGATAGAGTTAAACTCTTCTTCTTCTTTCTTCTTCTTCCACACAAAAGAACTAAGTCTACAACATCATAAAATACTAATATGAAAGTACCATGATGTATGTACACACGATCACTAAGTGTAAACTCTCTAGGAAAGAAGAGATGGCACAATAAATGTGCTATACCCAAGGGTGGACTATGTGGGTGTAGTCCAGTTGTACAAATAGTGGCGTATCCTCATGTTGGTCACCTAACATGCCAATGAATAATGTCATGCCACATCACCAAGGCATGTAGTGGATGTCAGCTCATGTAGAGCTCGACATTTCAATAAATGGTTAGGGAATGCATTGGAATTTGGATTAGGAACATGAGGGTTTGATATTGGAAGGAACTGAACATCAAATAAGGTAGCCAAAGTAATCAAGTTGTCAAGCTTTGACTCCACCTTGTGGCCAAAATAATCATGAAAAGTAGCCAAAACAATCAATTTGTCAAGCTTTGACTCCATTATATAGTCAAAACGATCAATCACTTTCCTTAGTTGCATAAAACAATCCCTTATGTCATTGTCAACCATGTTATCCAAGGGATCCATAACCATGGTTTCAATAAATAACTAGAGAAACATGTGTCCAAATAACACGATTCTTGGCTCTAAATGGAGTATAGGATTAATTAAATGTAATAAAAGCATTAAGAATTTGACCAAGTCACTCTTATATAAAATTTTCCAAGTAAAATAGATTGATCATATTTAAGATTTCACCTCCATTCAAGCAAGCTTGAAGAATCCATGCTAGGATTGATGAAGATGGTGGCTTCAATGTAGATTGAAATGGTGAGAAGCCCAAAAATCTTTTAAAAGATGATTCAATATTGAAGATTTTCAAGAAGAATCAATGATGTCTTGTTAAATGCTTGAGGAAGAATGAGTATGAAACACTGACAAGGTAATAATACTCAAAGGAAAGAAGGAAAATGAGCAAATTGAGAGTACTTGTTTTCCCCTATTTATTCTAGCTTCAAGATAAAGCTTATGGGCCCCTTATATGGCCGTAGAAGGAGCCAATTTTGTGCCCATGGATCTGAATATCGCCTGCCAAAAGTTACTCATGAACTTTGAATCTTGATTATGAACAATCGCTTGTGGTAATCCATGTAATCTAAAAATCTTCTCCATAAACTGACTGGCCACCTATGACGCAGTAAATTGGATCTTGGTTGGAATAAAATGGGCTGCCTTGGTGAGTCCATCCACCACCACATATATACTATTCCATCCCTTTTTGGTAGTAGGAAAACCAATAATAAAGTCTATGGTAATGTGCATCCACTTGCCCGTAGGAATAGGTAATGACTACAACAAATCACCTGGCTTATGGGTATTATCCTTATTCGGTTGACAAGGCATACATTGCACAATAAATTCATTAACATCTTTCCATAATCCTTTCTAATAAAAGCTTTTGCTGATCTTATCATAGGTTTTAAAAACTCCAAGATGTCCAACTAAAGGCGAAGAATGCAACTCCTCCATAATTTTCCATGTAAAAGAAGAGAAGCCATAGAAGCTGTAAATAAGAAGGTAAGGTAAGAGATAGTAATGTATTAATGTTCCAAAAAGAAATGAAAAATTACACGTGTCTTCCTTTTATACCTATGTCAGTGTGGTGAGGTATGATCCCGCTTGTTAAGGAGAGGACTTAAGAGAGAGAAGATTGTAGAAGAGAGAGAAGACTGGGTGGAGAAGAGAGAGAAAGAGAGTGATGAGGAGAGAGAAATACTAGAAAAAGAGAGAGAAAGACCAAAAAAGAGTAGAGGGCATAGAAGCTATGAACGAGAAGGTAAGATAAGAGATAGTAATGTATTAATGTTCCAAAAATATGTAAAAATTTACATGTCTCTCCCTTTTATACCTATGTCAGTGTGACAATGTATTATTATTAATTCTACACTAAGCATCTCTTCTTCCCAACTTCTTACAAAAATTAAGTAATCTAGATTGAATATAGGCCAAGAGGGTAGTGAAATTCATGTCTAATTTCTTATTTAAATCCCCATGTCAAATATAAACAATGAAATACAATGGAGAAGGGCCTTGGCATATTAACAAAGGTGTACTGATTGCCAATGTATTAGAGAATTTCATATTTGAGAAGGTTGCATGCACATTTGAGATATCAAACTTCAAGCTTTTCTTCAAAATTACATCATATAAATGGCATGTCTTTCATTATATTTTTATTTCTTGCTAAATTTTTTAAAAGTAAATATTTCTATAATCTTTGATTTAGGAAGTTATGTTCTATTCTTTTATGAATTGCATTAGATTAAATTTAAAATTTAGAAATTTGTTTATATGAAAAGAACATTTGAAAAATAAAAAATGGGCCACATAATTTGAACATGTGTTCCATAAATTAACTTGCCACTTGAATGCTGAAAATTGAGTCTTCATAGGGATAAAGTGAGCCACTTTTGTCAACCCCTCCACCATCACATAAATATTGTTCCACCGCTTCTTTTTTATAGGTAAGCCAATGATGAAGTCCATAGTAATGTGTGTTCGTTTACCCTTTGGAATAGGCAATAGATGTAGCATACCTCTTGGCTTATGCATGTTGTATTTGTTTTGTTGGCATGGAAGACATCATGACACAAAGTCTTTTACATACCTCCATAAGTCTTTCCAATCAAAGCTTTTAGAAATCCTATCATAGCTTTTAAATACCCCTAAGTGACATGCTATTGGTGAAGAGTGCATTTCCTCCATGATTTTCTGCTTGAATGAGAAAGTGTAAGGAATAACAATCTTGCCTTAAAACTATATGAGATCATTCTTGGATGAAAATGAAAAATTTTTGCCATTAAATCTTGATGTAATTTTTGAAAAAGATGGCTAAATTATTCATCCAAAAGATAAGCCTCATGTAGTTCTTCAATCCAATCATGATGAAGTTTGGTCATGAAAAATACTTTCCAAGCCCATATTCTTGATATTGAATCAACCTCGATATTATCTTCACCCCAAGTGTGGCTAATATCAAAATCATGGTATTAGAGAGTAACCACCCATCTTATTTACTTTGGAGTAAGATTGAACTACGTAAGAAAGTACTTGAGTACCCTGTGGTCACTCTTTACCCTAAACCAACTGCCATAAAGATAATGGTACCATTTCTTAATAGCATTCAAGATAGACAACATCTCCTTGTCATATATTTGTTTACATATCTTTGTCACTCAACTTGCAACTTTCAAAAGCTATGAATCCATGTTTTGGAAGTAGAAGAGCACCAATACCCCATCCACTAGCATCACATTGAAAAATTAGGGCAAACTAGAATAGGGGCTAAAGAAAGCAACTTCTTCAATTGATTGAAGTTGCGACTAACAATGGTATCCCAAAAGAATACTTTCTTTTTTAGTCTATCTAATAGTGATGCTACAGTAGTCACACAATGCTTGATAAATCTTTGATAGAAATAACATAGACCCAAGAATCCATGAAGGGAAGTGGTCTTAGTGGGCGTTGGCCAATTAGGAATACATTGTAGTTTATTTGGGTGAACTTTAATCCCTTCTCCATTAACAATGTGTCCCAAGTACTCCACTTCAATTTGAATAAAGGCAAATTTTGTCTCCTAGGCAAAGAGTCTATGTTGTCTCAACAAATCAAACACCTTTCTCATGTGAGATAAATGGCTCTCCAAGGATTTACTATAAATAAGAATATCATCAAAGAAAACAAACATAAATTATATGAAGAAGAATTGGGTTCTATGAATCCATCTCCAACAAGACTTGGATCTGCTTGCCTATTTCTTCTCTTTCACACTTTGAAAGTTTGTATGGGGATTTGTTGGAAGTTGATAGAATTATCAATTTCTCTTTTTGGAGAGAAAATTGTGGGGCACCTGAAATAAATCATTATACTCATCCAGTAGAGCTTTTAGGGCTACATCCCTTGTTGAATTTTGAGGTTGATGTGTGGTTTCCTCATTGAGATGTAGTAAAAATATTTGAGGCCGCTTCTTGAACTCTTTCTTATGTTTCTTAGTAGTGATAAGCTTAAATTTTGATATATATTGAACCCCCTCTAAATGTACTAGCTATCCATTGCTCACAAATTCCATGTACAATTGAGAGAAGTCCAATGTGATCTTGGCTAATTTTTTTAGCTAATCACAACCTACAACAACATCAATAGTGTCCATTTCTAGCAGCACAATCAAGTCCACTAATACATAATGTTTAGCAAGGCATAGGTGAACCTATGAGCACGTTTGAGTATTGATTTCTAATCTCCATTTTCTACTTGAACCTTTATTGGATGTTTGAATTTTTTAGGTAGAGACTTGTAATGTAGGAAAAAGCCTTGTAAATAACCTACACTAGCTAGTCTAGGGAAGAACTATAAATAGGGGAGAAAGTACTATCATGGAGGTTTTGATCATTTTGATGAATCAAACTTGGTGAGTTAGTTTTCTTGGTTTCTTGTCCTTTGTCATATGATTGTACAATTTAAGGTATGGGTTCTAACATTTTTCATATAATTAGAGTAATTTCTTTTCAATTCCTTGATTAGAGTTAGGTCTTAGGCTAGGTTTTCCTTCTTTACATTGGTATCAAAATAGTAGTTTAAATCCAATCATATTGTAATTTTCAAGGTTAGATATGGCTATACTAGTTTGTGCAAAGTAATTGTAGTTCAAATCTTGGTTACCATGACAAGAGTGTCTAGGGGTAGACATTTGAAAGGGATGTTGGAGAAAATGGTAGTCCCCTTGCCACTTTAGCACGTGTGACTGCTTTTGAATGGTACTTTTAAGGCATATGGTGAAAATGGGCCTACAAGAGGTTGGAGAAGACTAAAATTCCGCCTATTTTTTGGAGGTAGGATCTCATCTTGTTCTTCCTCATCTTTCTTACGCTCCTCTTCATTATATCAATAATGATGTGTAGCAGTCTTAGGATTCTTGGTTACACTTGACTGAGTTTTCCTACAATAACTCCACTCATGCTAGTATTAGAGTTTCACACTTTGCGGCTATTTATGGTTATAAGGTGCCCTTACCCACAGTCATTTTCAATGAGAAATCAATCCTCATGGGAAAGAAGAATTGAAAAGAATACAAACCCTTCTTTAGTAGTGTAAGATGAATCTTAAGAAGGCACAAGATCAAATGAAGATGTATGCAGATGAGATTCGAGAAGATGCGATCCTTAGAGTTCCAAGAAGGAGAATTAGTTTTGCTGAAAGTGCCAAAGTCTCATTACTCTACCTTGAAGGATGGATCCAATAACAAGCTTGCTCACAGGTTTTATGGACCTGACAAGGTTCTAAAGCACATTGGAGACTTGACACATAGATTGGAACTATCATCTTTTGCTAATATTCATAATGTATTCCATGTTAGTCCGATCAAGCATTTTTATGGTACTTTTGTGGATACAATTGATAAGCTGCCACCAATAGATGAAGAAGGACTTATTCAATACATCCTTGAGACTATCATAGGTCAGCGTGAGAAGCAGCTTCACTTTCGCTCTATCATTGAATATTTGATTAGATGGAGAGGTTTGCCATTTGAAGAAGCTTCTTGGAGGCCCACATCTATATTAGATGAGTTTCCTTACCTATGGGACACATTGGTTGGTTGAAGGATAATTATTGTGGAGCCAATTATGATGCAAACAGGGTCCTGATAGTAATTTGTTTTAGAACAATATTTATTCTACTAAATTTTTAGAATTATGCCCCCTACATACATTAAAATACTCTTCAAGAGCTACATTTTGACATGTGGTACATTTTGTTTGGATACTTCTACCATAAGTTATGGTATATTTGGCTCAGCAAGGTTTGTTCTTACAGTAAGTTGACACTCTTTTGAAGAACTCATGATCATTTATATAGTTGTGGCTTACTTTTATCTCTTCATTTCAGCCTATATGTCTTCAATCTTATATTTATTTCCTTACTTTGTATAGCTAAAAAAATAGAGTAATACTCTGTTTCATCCATCCTTCCAACTCTTGTAAGTTTGTTTTTGTGGGTAAAAACCTTTGGGACAGGATCGATTGTAAGAAGTTGGGAAGAAGAGATGTTTAGTGTAGAATTAACAATAATACCTTGTCACACTAACATAGGTATAAAAGGGAGAGACATGTAATTTTTCACATATTTTTGGAACATTAATACATCATTGTTTCTTACCTTACCTTCTTGTTCACAACTTCTATGGCTTCTCTTCTTTTTCTATATTTCTCTCTCCTTTTCTAATATTTCTCTCTCCTCATCACTCTCTTTCTCTCTTTTCTTCTCTCTCTTCTATAATATTCTCTCTCCTCTTTCCCTCTCTCCAGTCCTCTCCTTGACAATTTTCTAATACAAAAGGGTATTTCACTAAATTCTTCTCAAAATCATATAAAGATGAAAGATTTCACTAAGTAAGCCACTACCTTAACATAGATAACCAAAGCAATTCTCTTTCTCACTCTCTATCTTCCTTATTTTTTCTTGTATACCAAAAAGGTTAAGAAGAGAAGAAAATGACACATGATAAATTACACAACTTACAATGCCAAATCAAATATTTTCTCTTCCCCTTAATGAAACCCTCTCTCTCTCTCTCTCTCTCTCTCTCTCTCTCTCTCTCTCTCTCTCTCTCTCTCTCTCTCTCTCTCTCTCTCTCTCTCTCTCTCTCTCTCTCTCTCTCTCTCTCTCTCTCTCTCTCTCTCATACCATTTTCATGATAACATGGAATAAAATGAGATAAGAATACATATACACCTCTCTCTCTCTCTCTCTCTCTCTCTCTCTCTCTCTCTCTCTCTCTCTCTCTCTCTCTCTCTCTCTCTCTCTCTCTCTCTCTCTCTTTTATGGGACCTAAAACGGGCCGGCACTGGCTCATGCACTAGCCGGACCTCTATCATGCGCTCAACAACCCCACAGCCTCGCGGCCAGGAGTGTGGATGACACATACATCATCTTCCTAAACATCTTGCATTTGTATCACGTCTCGTAGTCCAACTCTAACCCAATTAACACTCCTCAGAGGGAGTCCCTAGCACATTGCCAAATAGCACGAAGTACAAACATAGGAGGTCCTCCCACGACCGCTACCTCACTGCGACTCTCCTACATCTTGGGGATTGGCCCCTCGATGCATCGCTAAACATATATAACATATGCACACAAACTTCTCTCTTCTATGATTCGCGTATTTCCAGGAGATATACCATGCTTTCTCACTTTACTTTCCCCTTAGACCCGACGCCTAGCCTACAGCTTAGGACAACCTTACTCACTCAACGTTGGTCATGTTTCTAGAAAGCAATTGCCATGCATCCTGGAGGTATTGTCTGATACGTTTTAAATTATATGCTTCATGCAAATTGTGAATATCCATGTGCTTAAACAATTAAGAAAATCAGCATTGGTGCACATGTGGAAAACGTTTCTTTCAATGATTTTCGACTATTGCTCGTATGCGGCGTTGCATGAACCTAGCACCGAGAAACCCTCGTGCTACTAGGTTCTTAATTTGTAATTATCGATCAACCTAAATGGTATGCATAGAAACTAGCAAGCTTTTCATCATTTCATTCAGCATTTAAACACTTTTCATACACTCTACCCCCTCACCAGTTTAGGTTGTGCATTATTGATCGTTTTAGGGTTCATTTTCCACATTTTTATTGCATAAAAAGCTATAAAAACTCACTAGAACATAAAGATAGGCTGAACTGAGGCTAAACCTCATACTTCAGACCCCCCATACATCCACAAACATGAATCCTATTTTTCCTTAATTTTCGGCACTCAAAATCCATTTTTTCCATTTTTCCTATTTTTCTTGTATTTTTTACAATATTAAATGACTGAAAATAAAAAATGAGTTGTGAGCTATGGCCCTTAGGTTCATTTGCAGCAAAACCACAAGTTTAGTTGGTGTGTCTTATTACATTTTCCATTTATATCTCAAAAACACCCAATTTTCCCATATTTTACGTATTTTACGAGTTTTACACTATTAATTTCATCCACAACACTTATGATTTTCTGATTTTCTGATCATAAACAGCTGAAAGACATTGCAAACAACATTATAATGCATAATCATCTCATGGGAACAAGTATTCATGAAGCAAATTGCATAAAAACACCATTTTCCTTTGTAAAAATGAGATTACCATTCTTTGCGGGTTGCAGGTTTTTATTTGCCATATCTCGGTACTGATTTCCAGCTGCCATTAATGCTCATGACAGTCCACAATCAGCAATCTTCCTTCCTCTTACACCGCGGAGCAATCCGGTCTTCATTGGACAAGCATCCATCATCCATTCTTCTTCTTACTCTTCACCACATGAATCTGCCTTTAGGGGAGAGGGAGGGAGGAGAGAGAAAGACTGAAATGAGAATTCTTCACAGAGACCACCATTTCTCGGGCGAGAGGCGGCGATATGATTGGCATCCAGGAGGGAAGCAAGGGCAATGATCAGTTATAGTGGTTGTTTGCAGCAGGCAAGTTGCCCCTCTCCCTCCCATGGCGCAAATTTCGGCGCCCTCTGTTGGCAACGTTTCTTCATCTCTCTCTCTCCATGATTCTTCATATTGCATGCCTTTTGGTTGGGGGGTTAAAATTCCCCCAAAGGGCACCCCCCCTTTGGTCCATGTTGTGGCCACTCTTTCAAACCTTGACCATATCTTGGCCTTTTCCCCGTCCGGACTCGAAATTAAGCTCTGAAAAATCTTGGGCGTCCGGCTTGGCATCCCGCATTGATCAGTAATTCGTGTCAACCCGCACAACTGTCTAAAAAATTATGAAAAATCAACAAGTGTCACTCGGGCGCCTTTAAATCACTTTGGCGTTTAAAATCGTCCTAGATCGAGCCGCCGCCTTCGATGTTGAATATTTTTCCCTTGATATTCATAATTTTTAGCTATTTTTAAGCACTTCTCGACACCAAAATTCCACTCTCATTGGCGACCACGGGATAGGGCGACTCAGCCCATCGAATCCACGAACATATCTGCACATAAACAACCAGGGAAAGCATCAAGCTGATACAAAATAGACATATTTAACACAGCACAATGCTCACCCTACCCCCTGACAAACCAAGGCATGACATCCACAAGGAGTAGGCCTAGCATCATCTGATAGAAGATCCGAAGCTAGTCACTAACCAACTACTCCAACACGGCCAAACGAAAAAGAAATGTCAAAGAGGTTTCCCTAAAAGTGGTGGTCTGAACTACCTTCCTAACTAAAGACAACACAACTAGGAGCTCCTACTAGGCGAAGGCTCCTATAGCCTGATCAAGAAGTATTTTCTTTCAACACATTTCTTCTTTTAAGGTTTTTATTTTTCCATACTTGGGCATGTAAAAAGGAGGGAGCTGAGCGTAGTGACCCAAGGAGAACAGGGCATCGGCCTCAAGACCTGTCTCGGTACCCAAGAACCTACCAAGCCCTCACAAGGCGACACTTAATCCTTTTCTTATGCTCACTTTTATTTTCGCTCCAACCTTCCTTATTTTTCCTTTTTCAGCAAGATGCCACCCCTAGGAAGACAAGGTATCGGCCCCGGGTCTGACTCGTCCCCAGGAACCTACTAGGCCTTCGCAAGGCAATGATCATCTGCTTATAAGTTTTCTTTTCTTTGCTAGGAGTTAGAACCCCTTTTTACACACCTTTGTAAATATTTATGTTCTTAAAGATATTCAGGGTTTTATCTTTATTTTTCTTTCTGCAGGCTTCGCTAACTGCCTTACAACTAACAAGAACTCCTAGAACGGCTGCCTAGCAGGCTAGCAGAACAGGGTCACTAGAACTCCCTTCTAAAACAAGTATTCCAATGCCTGACAATGTCTTAACAGGAGGCAATGACTACTCAGACCTCCCTCAAACATACTAAACCTAATCCTGGGACTTCATGCCTTGGACATCGGTCCCCAACAAGAAACAAAAAACCCCTTATCAAGCACACAATCACATTTATCATAAAAACCCCAGTACTCATAAAGGATAGATATCACCTAGATAGGGCCACGAGAAGCTTCAATGCCGCGACAAAAGCTCCTTCCAAGCTCTTCAGAATCTGTCAAGCACAAGACTCAAATAAGAAACCATTAACTGCACCCGCACTAAACAGACAACTGGCCCTCTTGGCCTAATGAAATAAAACAAAGTAGCACCTACACATCCTTCCTTGGAATAGCACAGATATACAATCATAAGCTCCTTTCCAAGGAGGAAAAATAGGCTCATAGCCCTAAACTAAATGCATGAGGTTACGACCCATCCCTCCTACATAGATAGCAAGAGGCATACGCACAACCTATGGGTCCCAGATAATAACGGTAGATTGGTCTCGGCTACTCTTTGCATCACCCATATCAACCATCGTCTGCCATATATTGCATGTTCTGATAACATACCCCACAAGCGACCGGGTCCTGTTTCATCATTGATCACAATATCCAGACTAGGACCACAATTAAAGAAGAGGTCTTCCTCATAAGCAAGATTTGCTAATGAATCCGCAAACTGATTCCAGTAACGTGGAATCAGCTGAAAAGATACTCTCTCAAACTCCTCAAGTAGGGTCATCACAGTTCAATGATACATACAAAGAATGGAATTCCGCACTGTGTATGTCCCATCTAGCTGATTCAGGATCAACTGGGAATCCCCTTTTACTAACAATTGACGAATACCACCTTGTTTGGCAATATACAGTCCCATAATCAAGGCTTTATACTCCGCCATATTGTTAGTGAATCCTACCTCGAGATAAGCAGCTAACTTCATCATAACTTTACGTCGGGGATCTCGGATTACTACTCCCACACTTCCTTTTCTATTAGGGCCCCTGGACACTCCGTCAAAATATAATGTATACGTCCATAATGGGTTTACACAGCCGGCCATCGCGAACTCCTCTATTCGTAGTTATGATAGTCAAAGTTTAACATATTGAGAGGATGAACTGATGGCTCCATCCCACCTTCTTCATTGAACTCAACAGGGATACTCCTCAACAGCCGTAAATAGTGATGGCAGAAGACTTTGATCTCCCACACAAAGGTTTCGTCTTCTTGCTCAATCACCTTATATCCTTTGCTCCACCAGATGAGTTTCCCCTGATGGTATCTTTGCTCTAGATATGGGTGCTCCAAATAAGGGATTAACCGACCCATCCACCAGCTTTTGAGCTCTTACGCAGGTCTCAGATCATCCCTAGCATGGACCTGCAATGCATTTTCTTTGTATTAGCATACTTAGAAGTAATAAGGTTTAATCTTATTAAGATTAACCTTATTCTTAAACTCTACTCCCTGTAAATCAGCTAATAGGGCTGTAGACCTATTCTTCCCTAACCTAATGATTTTGTAGGGCCCATCCCATTTAGGTTCCAATTTCCCTGGGAACAGCTCCCTACGCGCATCATAATATAAAACTAGTTGTCCTTTCTTAAAGGTATACTTCTTCGCTTTTAGATCATGCAACTGTTTCATGCGACGTTTAGCAACCTCTTGGTGTAATAGGCTTTGCAGCTTGAGTTCATCTAGGTGTGCTAAAGTCGTAAATCGCTCTAATAGGGCATCTTCACTACCCAAAGAATGGTTTATTGCAAATCTAATAGTCGGTAACTCAATTTCTAAGGGTAAAACACACTCTTCTCCATAAACTAGTTTGAACTGCGTGTGGCCAGTGGCTCGCTTGAACGTGGTATTATATGCCCATACTACCACATGTAGCTTCTTATCCGAGTCGCGTTTCTTTTCAGATACAACTTTCAATAGGATACCCACCAACTGCTTGTTGGTACTTTCAACTTGCCCATTTGCCTGCGGATTATAAGGAGTCGTTTTAATGTGCTTGATTTGCCAAGCCTTAGTCAAGCTTTTAATCACCTTATTCAGGAAATGGGTTCCACGGTCCGACACCAATTCTTTCGGGGGACCAAAACCGCATATTATCTGCTCTAAAAGGAAACTAGCAGTTTCTTTAGCATCATCTTTCCTTGTTGCACGTGCTTCTGACCACTTTGTGAAGTAGTCAGTTGCTACAATAATATACCTCTTTTGCGCAGTCGATGACGGAGTAATAGGACCCACAAAGTCTATTCCCCACTTCTCAAATGGAAGTATCGCCATAATAGAGGTGAGTGGTCTTTTCCTATTCTCTCGACTATCATGTCGTTGACAAATATCTCATCTCTTAACATACGCAAACGCATCCTAGAAAATGGTAGGCCACCAGTAACCTGCTCTTAAAGCCTTTTGTGCTGTAAGCCGTCCAGCAAAATGTCCTCTGCAAGCAGAATCATGGCACTCTTCCAAAATGAATGGCACCTCGTCAGGCATCACACATCGGCGATAGATGTCATCAACCCCTTGCCGATATAATGTACCTGCAATCAAGGCAAACTTTAACGCCTGCTGCTTAATTTTCCTTCTCTCAGCTTTAGATAGTTCGGATCCAGCCTCTTCTGTCGATAAATAATGCGTTATTACAACATACCAGGAGGGAATAGACGCCGTATCTATTTTAAGTAACAAATCCATGTCACTACCTTCAGCCACAGATTCTTTCGGCTCCCCAAAGTCCACAAGACATTCCACGATGCCTTGCAACCTTGGTGGCTTACTCCTGATCTCATAATCAAACTCCTGCAAAGTGATTAACCACTTCCCTAGGCAGTCAGGCGGCTGCAGCTTATTCATCAATAATCGAAGCCCCTCCGCCTTCGTATAAAGCACAACTTTCTCATAGAGGATATAATGCCTAAATTTCTTGGTCCCAAAGACCATCGCCAGACACAACTTCTCCATGTAGGTATAATTGATCTCTGAAATGCCCAATTTTCGACTAGAAAAGGCTATCGGATGATACCACTTTTCTTCCCAAATTTGGGCTAAATAGCAAACAACTGATACTATGCATGGTGGTTGCTGAAAATATATAGAACACCTCACCTCTTTTAGGTGCTTTTAAAACGGGAGCTTTTACTAGCTCTTGCTTCACATCCTCGAATGCTACCTTACAAGGGTCGCTCCATACAAACAAACAGCTAAAGAACAATAGATTTGTAAGCGGCAACGTTCTTTTTACCAACACGTTTATGAATCTACGGTAATAACCAACCGAAGATAGAAAGCTATGAACTTCTTTCGGAGTGCATGGTGGACCCATGGGAACTATGACTTTGACTTTCTCGGGATCCGTCGCAATTCCTACCGAACTGACCACATGGCCCAGCAATAGCCCATAAGGTACACCAAAAACACACTTCCGTGGGTTTAGAGCGATACAAAATTGTATGTAGCGCTCAAAGCATTCTCTTAAAATGATCAATTGCCTTTCTCTCATGGTGGCAGCCCCTAAGTCATCAATAAACCTTCAACTCTTTAGGGGATATGTCACCGAATGTCTTATCTGCTGTTCGTTGCCACGAACCAGGCGCATTGCATAAACCAAAGGCCATCACATGGTACGCAAAAGTACCAAAGATAGTAATAAAAGTTGTTTTCAACTTGTCCTCTTCTGCAATTGCCATCTGGTTATATCCTGCAAAGCAATCCATAAACGAATATATCTCCCTACCCGTTAATTGATCCAAAATCTGGTCAATAAATGGCAATGGGTAGTAGTCCTTAACTGTTTGCTTATTTAGCTCTCTAAAATATACACATAATCAGATTTGATTATTTTTCTTCTTCCTGGTCACAACTGGTGAACACCATTCCGTGTGTTGCACAGGAAAAATCAAACCCGCTTTCCGAAGCTTCTGTAACTCTTCAAATAGCCCGTCCCTCAGTTCGAAAGGCATACACCTTACTTTCTAACGCACATGACGACTTCCTTCCTTCAACGGAATTGTATGGATGGCAAGACTAGGAGGAATGCCCCTCAGCTCATCATAACTCCAGGCAAAGATATTGTGGAATTCTCGAATCAAGGACACATAGTCCTCCCTTTCTGCTGAGTTGAGCATAGAACCTAATTTAATTGGCCGCGAATCATTTGGCGTGCCAAGGTCCAACTCAATCACATCCGCATCTCTTATACGATCTTGAGCCTCTATCGGCTCGTTCAAAGTGATCTGATAGACATCTTCCATGGTGGATCCCTCTTTGGACTCATCACTCGATGATGTCTCACTGGCGGATAAATCCTCTAATGTCTCCAATTCTGTAGAAGATAGAGGAGCTCTCTCACTCTGCGGGGACTCAGGATAGGCATCAATCACCACGCACTGAGCACCTCTACCGAATATTAGCCGACCGGCGGGTATATCCACTTGTCAGTCTGCTTGCAAGATCCAAGGTCATCCAAGTAATACTTGGTAACTTGGACGCCCTACAAAACGAATCACCCCAAAGTCCAACAAGCATTCTACATTTGCAACAGTGACATAGACCTTAGTAATGTAGCCTTTCGGCTGTCTCAAACTATCATCCACCATTCTGAGAATTGTGGAGGTATCTTTCTTGATCGCAAGACCCAACCTTTCCATTAGTTCAGAACTCATAATGTTAACCGATGATCCCGTGTCGACAATGGCATAATCTACTAATATCCCATCGACATAGGCTGCAACCCTTGGGCAATGTTTCTCAGCATGCTCGAACCATTCATCACCAACTTGTGCAATACCCAAAGGTTCTATGATATACCCGGTATGCAGGATCTTTCTAAATTCCTTGTGTACTCCTGGGGAAAGCTTAATAAGCTGTAGAAGGTTCACATCTGGCTTGACTTCGCAAAGAGAGCTCGCCAAATTGAATTCATGATAGTTCGATAGAGTTCGCTTTTCACGCCAAACCATCCGCTCTTTAGGTCGTTGAACCGGCTTTATTTCCTCCTTTTTAACTTTCACCTTCTTCATCGGTGGTTCTTTATCCTTCTTAGCATCGCCTTTACTATCCACGGGCTTCAGAGGTCCCCCTTCCATGGCAGGATCCAGAACTTGCGTTCCTTTTTCGCCTTGTTTAGGGTTTCCGTCGACAAGCTTATCCTTGTCGGCCTCTCTACCTTTTTGACCTCTTGTAATGACAACTCGCAGATTAGAGGTTTCAGCATCATTAACATGCACCGCCTCAATTAAACTAACCCCACTACCACTAGGTAGCTCCTCCACTGTATTCTTTGGTCGTTGGAGTATTTTTTTAGGCCCGTCTTCTCGCTAGGAATCATTTCCTTGCGCACGATGATTTACAGGCCCGAGTTGCCGACTACCTCGCTGGAGGGAACTAATCTTACTCCAGCAAGTGGCTGCTAAATGGCCGGATTTCCCACAGATGTCGCACTTGACATTTGGGCAATTTCATGGATAATGTTGCCCACCACACCATTTGCAGCTAAACCTCGAAGGTGCACCCTCATCTGGGTATCTACTTCCTATCAAATTTTATTATTTTTTAAGAAAGTTGACATCAACAACTATTTGTCGATACTGCTCTGTAATCATGTCAATATAATGCTTCATCATGTCCTTAACCTCGCCAAGAACATTGGAATCACTCGACTCGTAGCCTTGATTATTACCCTGTCGTTTCATCGACCTAACAATTCGATTAGGCACTGGTTGTTGAACCACATGCATGGTATTAGGATTAACTACTTGGCCTCCACCATTTGGAGCCATTTGACTGCCCGTAGGCATCGACATGCTAGGGGGAGCTGGTAATAAAGACACATTCTGCATCATGTTTCCTCTCCCATTAGGATTAGCCATCGCTATCCCTTGGCTACCACTACCATTGGCCGTCGCCATATTATTTCCCAATGCTAGACCCATATTCGAATTGCCTCGAGAGGCATAGGCTGCTTGTAGTCGGGATTCCACTTCTTGTGCTCGTGTAATGGTTGTATCTATATCCCCCAAAGGGACACTACTCAACTGCAACTGGATATTAAAGTCCAAACCATGCAAAAAATATTACAATTGGGCAGCTGCAGGGATAGGGATAGAGATGTCCAACTTACAGAAAACCTCTTTTATTTTCTTCGCATAAGCACGAATATCCTCGTGTGGTTCTTGGCGGGTTACATTGAGTACAAGCAACCAATATTGCCCACCCCTTTCAGGGGAAAACTCCCTTCGAAAAGCTCCATAAAATGCATCAATATTCAATATGGTTCCGGCTTCTAAACCATAATACCATATGGCAGCTCTTCCTTTGAGAGTCATATTGAAGAACATCATTAAATGTCCTTCTTCTTGGATGTGACAGTTAAACATCAGCTTTTGAAACTCCCTAATGTGGAGTTCCGTATCTTCCTCAACTAGCCCATTAAAAATGGGTAGCGGGTAACCTAGAGCCGGCAAATTCGTCGTTCCTGCAGGAATTGCAATAGGCTGCTCCATGACGGAAATTGGATTTGCACTAGAAATAGGGGACGGTGGGGTTACACCACCCGCACTTGATATAGACTAGCTTATGGAAGGAAGGGGAGCACTAGAGCTTCCACCTTCTCCTAACTTACTACTTGTGGCACCAAGACCACTAGATCCACTCCCTTGTAAGGGTTCAGCACCGCTACGCTTAGGGGAATATCTCTTGACAATTTCAGCACGTCGCCTAGCTCTTTCGTCTCTCTCTTGCTTTTGGATTTCTGCTAGATGATGCTTGTCGATAAATAACGGATCAATCTCAGTATCCTTTGGCATAAACTGCTAACTAGTCCCTAGACAACCAGGATTCGAGGACCACCACTTCTAAGCGTCTCCCGACAGATGCACCACTAATGGGACCTAAAACGGGCCGGCACTGGCTCATGCACTAGCCGGACCTCTATCATGTGCTCAACAACCCCACGGCCTCGCGGCCAGGAGCGTGGATGACACATACATCATCTTCCTAAACATCTTGCATTTGTATCACGTCTCGTAATCCAACTCTAACCCAATTAACACTCCTCAAAGGGAGTCCCTAGCACATTGCCAAATAGCACGAAGTACAAACATAGAAGGTCCTCCCACGGCTGACTGCCGCTACCTCACTGCGACTCTTCTACATCTTGGGGATTGGCCCCTCGATATGTCGCTAAACATATATAACATACGCACACAAACTTCTCTCTTCTATGATTCGCGTATTTCCAGGAGATATACCATGCTTCCTCACTTTACTTTCCCCTTAGACCCAATGCCTAGCCTATAGCTTAGGACAACTTTACTCACTCAACGTTGGTCATGTTTCTACAAAGCAATTGCCATGCATCCAGGAGGTATTGTCTGATACGTTTTAAATTTTATGCTTCATGCAAATTTTGAATGTCCATGTGCTCAAACAATTAAGAAAATCAGCATTGGTGCACATGTGGAAAACATTTCTTTCAATGATTTTTGACTATTGCTCGTATGTGGCGTTGCATGAACCTAGCACCGAGAAACCCTCGTGCTACTAGGTTCTTAATTTGTAATTATCGATCAACCTAAATGGTATGCATAGAAACTAGCAAGCTTTTCATCATTTCATTCAGCATTTAAACACTTTTGATACACTCTACCCCCTCACCCATTTAGGTTGTGCATTATTGATCGGTTTAGGGTTCATTTCCCATATTTTTATTGCATAAAAAGCTATAAAAACTCACTAGAACATAAAGGTAGGGTTGAACTGAGGCTAAACCTCATACTTCAGACCCCCCATACATCCACAAACATGAATCTTATTTTTTCTTAATTTTCGGCACTCAAAATCCATTTTTTCCCTATTTTTTCCCCATTTTCTCTATTTTTCTTGTATTTTTGCAATATTAAATAACTGAAAATACAAAATGAGTTGTGGGCTATGGCCCTTAGGTTCATTTGCAGCAAAAACACAAGTTTAGTTGGTGTGTCTTATTATATTTTCAATTTATATCTCAAAAACACCCAATTTTTCCATATTTTACGTGTTTTACGGATTTTACACTATTAATTTCATCCACAATACTTATGATTTTCTAATTTTCTGATCATAAACAGTTGAAAGACATTGCAAACAACATTATAATGCATAATCATCTCATGGGAACAAGTATTCATGAAGCAAATTGCATAAAAATACCATTTTCCTTTGTAAAAATGAGATTACCGTTCTTTGCGGGTTGCGGGTTTTTATTTGCCATATCTCGGTACTGATTTCCAGCCGCCATTAATGCTCATGACAGTCCACAATCAGCAATCTTCCTTCCTCTTACACCACGGAGCAATCCGGTCTTCATTGGACAAGCATCCATCATCCATTCTTCTTCTTCCTCTTCACCACATGAATCTGCCTTTAGGGGAGAGAGAGGGAGGAGAGAGAAATACTGAAATGAGAATGCTTCACAGAGACCACCATTTATCGGGCGAGAGGCGGCGATATGATTGGCATCCAGGAGGGAAGCAAGGGCAATGATCAGTTATAGTGGTTGTTTGCAGCAGGCAAGTTGCCCCTCTCCCTCCCATGGCGCAAATTTCGGCACCCTCTGTTGGCCACGTTTCTTCATCTCTCTCTCTCCACGATTCTTCATATTGCATGCCTTTCGGTTGGGGGGTTAAAATTCCCCCAAAGGGCACCCCCCCTTTGGTCCATGTTGTGGCCACCCTTTCAAATCTTGACCATTTCTTGGCCATTTCCTCGGGAATTGAGCTCTGAAACATCTTGGGCGTCCAGCTTGGCATCCCGCATTGACTGATAACTCGTATCAACCTACACGACTGTCTGAAAAATTATGAAAAATCAACAAGTGTCGCTTGGGCGCCTTTAAAGCACTTTGGCGCTTAAAATCGTCCTAGATCGAGCCGCCGCCTTCGACGTTGAATATTTTTCCCTAGATATTCATAATTTTTAGCTATTTTTAAGCACTTCTTGGTACCAAAATTCTGCTCTCACTCTCTCTCCCTCCCTCCCTCCCCCCCCCCCCTCTCTCTCTCTCTCTCTCTCTCTCTCTCTCTCTCTCTCTCTCTCTCTCTCTCTCTCTCTCTCTCTCTCTCTCTCTCTCTCTCTCTCTCTCTCTCTCTCTCTCTCTCTCTCTCTCACCATTTTCATGATAACATGGAATAAAATGAGATATGAATGCATATACACTGCCTACATTACCTCATTTTCTTGCTTTTTCTTCCTTAACTCTTTTCTCTCACTCTCTATCTCTTTTACAAAATTTTTACATAGAAGCAAAAGTAGATGAACCCTCTCAAGCTCTAGCATCAAATTGATCTTGAATTTGATTATTATCCTATAGGTATGGTTCTTAATACATCTTCATCTTTGTCATCAACTCTCATGACTTTATTTTGGTCCTATAGTAAAGATGATCCCTATGTGGATTGAGTAAAAATGAGGATGGGTTTCTTTGTGCTTTGAATGAGGATGCTTTCCTATGTCTCATATTCCTTTTCTTGGTGAAACTTCTATTCATGATTTCTCTTTTTTTTAATGATGTTGAAACTAGTTCCTAACCAATGTCCTTATTTTGGAGACAACTAGTTCAACAACTTTGACTAAATTAGTGAAACAAGGTTTTCTCATTGTGGAACTTAAGCATTTACAATTTTCAATAAAAATTCTAGATTCTCATATCCATGTTCTTGATATTATTTACATGGCTAACTCCAAAGAAGGGAATGGATCAAGCTAGAAAATATCATGTTTTTATTTATATCTTATGAAATAAAGAAAGTGCTTAGGTCTCTTAATTTGAAGATGCTTAGCCCATAATTATGATTAGTTCAAGGAGTGAGATTTTCACTTTTTTTAAAGGGAAAAGAACTTGACACATGTTTTGGAGAGGTTTACCACCATGAATTAAGGAAAGTCTAATATCAAGGCTTTTGCTACTAAGTTTGAAAAGTTGTACAACTAGCTAGAGTATATTTTTAAAGGGAAAAGAACTTGACATATGTTTTGGAGAGGTTTATCACCATGAAGTAAGAAAAGTATAATATCAAGGCTTTTGCAACTAAGTTTGAAAAGTTGTATAACCAACTAGAGTAGATTTAAATCTATGTGTGAGGTCTATAAATGCATATCTAATATTTTTAAGGATTTTTTAATGATCCCTAGCAATTCAAGCTCTAGTGAAGCTAACTTTTAATCTAGTGGTGGCTCATGCAACTTAAGCTATAAGCATGTATTACAAGCTAAGGTTTGATCACCCTTGAGTCTTAACAAAGAAGTCATCCAAGAATAATGGTAAGTCCTAGAAGTACTTGACATTGCATGATGATTTATATTCATAAATTTTGAGAAAAAGGATTCTTTGGCATCAAAGAGCTCTAGTAGTCAATTTGTAACATGCCCGCCAAGCTCATTCCAAGGAGCGCCTTTTTGTAGTCCATCGATAGTAGGTTTTCCAAATGACGCCGCCTAAAGCTCCCTTGGGGTATCATGGGGTTTGTCACTTAGACCCTCCTAAGTCTACATCGCAATGGAAGAGTTCCGACCGAACCCACTAGGATTGACCTAAATTCTGGGTTCCTAAAATCAATTGGGTCTCCTAACAGCCAGCTAGAGTCAGTAATTCAAGCTCCCACTTCTCAGAGGATCACTCAAACTGAAGCGGACTTGCCATTGCACTTGGTTCAAAGGGAATGGGAGATGAAGGGAAGCGCAGCATGTCAACCCTCTTGCCCATAAGGCAAAATCCCATTCCAGTCCCCTAAAACAATGCAAGTCGGTTCTACCCAGCAATTAGATGGTCATTTTATCGTTTTCCTATTTCTATCGCAAATTTAGAAAAGCTCCCAACTAACCGGGACCACCCTACTGTGGGACGGACCCATCGGGGATCACACCCACTTGCTTTTCTTCGATGATGGTATCATCTTTATTTTTTTAAATTACCTACAATACATTTATTGAAACATATACAACCAGCTTCCTTAATTAGTCCATTAAATCACATGTTTCTTCACGTAATTTATCTCACAGACATGCATACAATTCAAGCAATCCTTGAATAAAACAATTGTCTTTATTATATTGGAAGTTTATTACAATTTCCATCTTTTCGACTCTGCGGAAGATATACAGAATTCCAAGAGGGTATTCTGCCCAACCAAGAGCCACCCTTGTAACTAGTATTAGGGTTCTAGGATCCCATCTTGGGTCACGAAGGGGCTCATTAAATTCTAGGAGTCATGGGAATTTACAGCCAAAGCCCCCCTAGCATTCACATTTCCTACTGCTCGAGACTATCCCTACGAACATACCTTTCGCTCTACGGAGCCGGTCTAAGCCTCTCAAAGCGATAACCATGACCCCCTTGGAGTAGGGTCTCGCAACTAGCTTGGGGATAGCCTAGTGTGATCTTTTCTTTTATCCTATTTGTCAATTTTTTTAATCAGAGATCTAGATTCTAGCAAACACAAACAATTCTTTCAAACATATAGCATTGATGCAATGACAATCACACATTGTGTAGCTCACAGCTTCACATAACCAAGGTAGACCTTAACCTAAGGTAGCCTTACAATCTAATGAGGATTCTCCTCCCCGTAAAGAAGTGTTCACTACATCTCTTTCAACTTTGGTTATGCAAGGCATGAGTTTCCTACTTAGGGCTATCTTACCCAACATAAGCGATAGCTTTGTATAAATTATTTTTGAAGAATATGTAATATTCCTCCATTTCAATTTTGGGGTTTGTACGTAATACGTTAGACTGGGATGGTCCAATTTGTTCTTCAATTTTCGGATCCCATCCAATATTTCCTTAATGTTGAACTATCCTAGGAAATAGCGATTTTCCTTTAGTTGGTATCTAGAAAAATACGATGATGATAACCTAACGAGATGATTTACAAGACTTTTAAATAGACTTTTACTTTAGTATAACAAGTGTATTCAATACTTAACCTTGTCGTGTTTGATATATCAAGCTATTTTACTTTAACTAATCTTGAGTGTGCAGATAGTCCAATACTCATTTTATACAATGCAACTAGAAATTATTTTTGTGTGCTAACTAATGCACAGCTTGGAGTTCTATTCACAATACCCTATCACATACATTGTTTCATAATATTAAGTTCTTTGTTTATGCAACCATCTACACAAACTACCTAATAGTTTAGTATCTAGTGTAGCTTTCTACTTCATAACCTATAAATATCCTCCTACAACTATTACTATCATGATTCTACAGATTATCACTCTGACTAATCTTTTTCATGTCATGTAACTACAAATCATAGGTAGTAGTTATCAATTTATGCATGCACTAATGCACATTCTAGATGAAAGTTGTCATAACATGTAAGTGCAAGTATGTGAGGTGCCTGCCCATCGACTGTCTAGGCACGCTTTTAGCGGTCTATCAAGAAACGAATCTAAGCGTCATTGCCCAGAACTCCCATGGAATGTTTCGAGTTTTGTCGGCTAGGGTTTTTCAAATCCACCTCGCAATGGAACGTTCACGGCCAAACCCACTAGGATCGACTTGAAATTTGGGCTCCTCGTGGCCAAGGTCTCCTAATAGTATTCTAGCATCGAATCCTGGGCATCCTACATTACATAGAGATACCCAAGCTAAAGCAGACCCATGCCACACTTGGTTCAAAGAGAATGGGAAATGAGAGGGATGCGCCGCTCAACCTCTCTGCCCGTAGGGCATAGTCCCATTCCAATCCCCTAAAATGGCATGAATCGGGTTCTAACCTAACAATACCTAAAGGTCGAATGACGATAAAATCTTATGAGAAGCCTCCCAATTTTCTGGGACCACCCTCCCATAGGACGGACCCGTCAGGGGTTTCACCCATCCACTTCCCTTAATAGCTTTAGTTTTCTAATTAGGTCTTACCACATTTATGTGTCACACTTAAAGTCAGTTCATTAATTAAGCTTTTTAGGGAACAGGGTTTGTTTGCATAACTTATAGCACAGACACGAAAACAGGGTAATCAATCTATTGACAAACAAGTTCAAACAAGTTCCTTAACTTATCTTCAAGTTAATCTTGTCTCCCGCCCATACAAGAGAAATTATGTATCCCTTCTGTCCAACAGAAGTATCTCTTCTGCCCTGCAGAAGTAACTGGTCCAAATCTCATGGCACCACAAATTCAATCATTTATCTAGAATAGGATCTCCCAACAAGCCCAGATGTTGGGGGCCACAGAGGTCTTCAACTCCATTCTAGACCTAGCAAGGGGTGTCCAGAGCTCCAACTGACGACCCGCAAGCTGTCTACGAACGAAACATCATTCCCATGGAAAATATCCTTTCTTAATTAAATCCTTTAAGAATCAAGCAAAAACAAGGAATTCAATCCTAATATCATTTTCCAAGAAAACATTCATTTATTCCCATGGCAACTTGTCATCAAAGACCCTTGCCATGCATTTACCATAAATCACAAGCACTTGGAATCATCATCCAAACAATAACTAACAACCAGTTGAATATAAAAGCATTTAGGATGTTGGAGCCCCAAGAGGAACACCAAGGAAAAGGGAATTCTCTTGCAAGAAAATCTATCTTGTAACATCAACAAGCTTTTTTATTAGGTTTTATATGATCACAATGAAGAAAAGAACACCAGGCACAAAAAATCCTCATGCAGCATCATGTAGATCTCCCACGGATTTGATAGAATCAATCATATTCTCCAATATCTTCACAAAATCCATCAATAGAACAAAGAAAGCAAAGGAATACACCATCTTTGAATGGAAATACATCACATAATATTCATCTTCATAGTCTTCTCTCTCAATCTCTCATATATAATTACACTGTTTTGATAGAATTGACTATCTCTGAGACTCTCTCTCTCTCTCTCTCCATCAATAGTACATCATATCCTCACTACAATCACTCAATAATAACCCTCAATAATCCTTCTTAGGTCGTGGATGCACCTCCCAAGAGGTATGTCTGATATGAAGAGTCACCAGAGCCACTACAGTGTCTTTTCATAGCTCACCATTGTCACTTCACTCCAGTCTTTACTTGAGTCTTCAGCAGCTACTTCTTTGACTTCGTTTAGCTCTTTTGCACTTTTATTCACCTCTTTCCAAGGCTAGAAAACTTTCCCAAGCTATACTCTCATCCAACAGAACACATACAGAAGCATACAGAAGGTCTACAGAAGGTCTACAGAGGCTCACAAAAGCTCAACAGAGAGTTACAGAAGGTCAACAGAAAGCATCAGAACCACATAACTCATACCAAAACCATTCCAAACCATCAAAAATCACTCAATAAGCTTTCAAACAATCTCAAACCCTATCAATCAATACTCCATCCTTCTATACAGAGAGAAAACAAAACAAAACAGAAGCTCAACAGAAGCTATTAGAACCAATCAGAACATATCAGAACATCATCAGAACTTCACATCTCTACTAATAAACATCATGAGCTTAATAAAACCATTCCAACCTATCCAAAACACTCTCAAACCACTTCCAAACCAATCAATCATCCCATAAAATCAAACATTCAGCTCCCAAAAACAACAAAAATCAGCCAAAAAACAAGTCATTTCAACACTCAATATATCCCCACGCTTAATAAGGAAGCGTCCTCGTAACCCAGGAAAAATGGAATACAAGTTCATTCAAAAGCTCAACTTTGATCTTCAATAAATCTTCAAAAACAGTCCATCCAACCACGACCCCAACTTATAACCTGTATCTGATATAAAAAATACAACGAAAGGAAAACCCTTTATACATTAACACTTCTTATCAAACTGGAAATCACAACAAACTTGTAAAGGATATAAGAGGTTTCTTCTTCTGCATCAGCATCTTCAACTATCCAACCAGCAACACCATCACCGCAATTCTCCAAAATGTAGCTCGCACGAAAGCAAATCGAATAGGGAACCACCATGATCTTATTACATAAATTAACCCTCAACACAAACACTACACACAATACAACCATCTGAATGACTCCTCCAAAAAGAGAGATTTATCATTAAAATCCATCCACCATACATTGCAAAGGTATCAATGAAGATGATCCCTTTTGAAGGCTTGGTAATTTCAAAAAGGATCCATGGACAAGGATTCATCTACAAATGTCTTGGGAGGATTCTAAAAGAATTGAAGGCAGCACATCCTTTCCAATCAGACAAGGTATCTGCTAGGCAAACAGAGGGCATGAAAGTACAAGACATCCAGTTTTGTTGGGAATCAATGCTCACATTGACATTCATGCAAAACTTTGGAATAGTCTTTGAATCATTATGAGAATGCTTATACATATACGCCAGGTACCAAGTAAAATGAGCAATTAAGCGCACAGAAGGATCTGCAGACTGAGAATATTGCTGAGCAAAATGCAGATAATTCTGATAAGCCTGACTAGCACTTATCCATTCTCCTAGGATCAATGGCCAATTGATTTGAGGTCCAGTAAGGGAATCATTTGAACTCCAGCCTCTTCTTCGAAGAATCTTCTGATCAAAACCTGGATACCCACTAACCAACTGAGGAGGAGTAGGAATAGAAGTGTTAGGATACGGAAGAGGGACTAATGAAAGAGGATGAAGCAATGGATGGGCAAAATCATAAAATGAAGAATGGATTAAAGATGGATTTGCTGAAAATTGAGGAGATTCAGTTAAGAAAGGCGTTAAAAGATAAGCAGGAAAAGTTGATAGAATATCAGGGGATGGGGAAGGACAAGGATCAGGAGGTAGAAAAACTCGATCTTTAATAAAAGAACAATGGGTAAAGATAGGAATTTGAGGAGATCCTTGAGGTTGGAAAAGAAGGGGTAAAATGACCTTTGGGTTAGATTGAAAAAGGGAAATATAAGCATCATACCTATGAGCCATTTGTTGATAATGAGTTAGGCATGGTAAGGACGGACCCAAAGCTGATCTACGATGATAGGCTTCAAAGAAAGAAGTATGAAATGGGGGTTGGTTGGAGAGATAGGCTAAAAGATCCACCCTCAGTTGGTTAATGTTCTGGGCATGAGCTGAAGCTTTGACCTGGCGGTGATTCAAAATGACAGCATCAACCATAGTGTGCCATGAAAACTCAGGACACTCACCCACCTTTGAAGAATATCCCTGGAACATCTCATCAATCCTCAACTCCAAATGTCGAACATACAAAGAAGCTTGCAATACCACATCTCCAACATACCAAGCTAGATCTTCATCATCTGGAATTAGTAAATCACCCCTCAAATACATATAAGACAGAAGCATCGTATCTGGAGTGACAAATTCTTCAAAAACCATCCTCACTACTTCTATCAGCAAATCAGATGTCCAGGCCCCACTCCATCCATCCTCTGGAATAGGTAAATCCATCGTGGAAAGTTTTATATATAAGGTCAACTTCTGTTGTTGATAATGAACAAAAAAGGAATGATTTGGTAGAACATATTCTTGATACTACAAATCCATACGAGATTGTAATCTTTCCACCTTGGCCTGAAATAAGGGACATAAGATAGCCTGTCTCTGAAGAGCTGCCAAGTCTGCAGGGGATAAAAGAGAAACTGGTTGCACAGGACTCTGTGTATTAGACTGAGATTGAGCCAACTGATCTTTGAGTTGCTGGATTTGAGCATTGCTCTGGTCTAAGATAACTGTGGTGGATTTAAACTTCTCTGCTTGGGCAGCTATCACCTCCATCTCTTGACTCTCCTTCTGTAACTTATCTCTCTCCTCTGTTACAGCAACCACTTGAGACCTAGCTTCTGCCAACTCAGCTTTCAACTTAGAGATTTCAGCTTTCTGAGTATCCATGAGCTTAGTCTGCTGTTCCATTTGCATACAAAGGTCAGAGAATTTCTCCTGAGCAAAGGCTAACACAGTATTGGTCTTATTCAATTCCTCCTTAGACTGATGAACTTCATCATAAAATGAAGAATATAATTGCTGGATACAAGCAGTCATCGAAAGTTCAATAGAACTCTGTATATCCTTGCACAAGAACGAAATAGCATCTCCTATTACCAGGCAGTGAACAGAAGAAATAGTAAGTTCTAGCATCCCGTCTCTATGGGCTCTGAAAAGATTTGGCGTCTGAAGGAATGCAGGCAAGGTGCTGCAAGTCTGGGCAGGAATTGTCACTGGAACTGGAGGAGGAATAGCAGCCACCCTCTTGAGGCGTTTTCTCTGAATGACCAGGGGAGGAGGAGAATCATCATCCTCAATTATCACATCATCATATGCATTATGAGGCGGAGGAGGAACTTCTGGAGGATCAATTAGAGGTAAAGGAACTTCCTTTGCAAGGGCAGCATGTAGCAGGAAGACATAGAAGGACCCAAATGTAACATTAGTCACATTTCCTCGAGTAGCTCGGATAAAGTGGTGATCCATCTTGGAGAGGAGGTAGGTACTCCAATCAATAGTTATGCCTTTCAAAATCATTCGTGAAGCTATAAACAACTCCTTGGAAAGATAATGAGATGGGGATTTTGCAGGCATGAAACTATCCTGAAGGAATTGGCAAAGCTGTTTCCATAGGGGATTGGAAATCATGGAGACACCGACTCCTGACGTGGTAATGACCTTCTTCGGATCAAGAACATAAAATATCGTCAATGGTGAACAACTGTCTGGCAGCAGGGACAGACTCCCCACGATATGGCAGACCAAGAGCCTTGCCTAGACTCTTCGGTGTCAGAAGAACAGTAGTGCCACGGACTGGACCAGACCTCTTACTGTAAGAGGTTAAAAACTCGTCACAAATGGTAGGATCATCTGGAACCAGTGGGAAAGAAAGGCTCATGAACTTGGACAAGCCCGCTTTAGTGACAACGTCCAAATCCAGTAACAAAGAATAATCATGTATAGCCAAAGGAACATTCTGAATCGGGGAGGAGTACGAGAGGGCGCCATTCAGATGGTTACACACACACACCACAAACACAGACAAACAAAGAGAATGCTTGCAAAGCAACAGATGAAAACCGAGGATAAGATATCAACCAAGGTGGTAAAACGTGACTCGACCAACTATCCCCAAGCAAACCACAGCCTAGAAAAAATTCGACATGACCTCTACACATATGCAACCGAAAGCTTCATGCTATGCAACATGCAAACACCCAAATCCCCATATCATGCAATAAAGAGAAAAAAACTACACATCGTATCCTTAACTATATCAAAGAAACTGAACCAAAACATAACAACAACCCACACATATCATGACCACAACTTTGATAATCAGGTTTGACCATGGAGACAACTCTCAAGACTTCGCGTACCCATCCCACGAAACGAGTTCATTAAAAAGGGAAAATAAGTGCAATGAGGGGGAATTAATTTAATGAAAGGTTCATTTAATGAAATATTAAGAAATGGGTGAATTTTTAATTAAGTGATAAACCTTATCAAGAAAACGGTGGTTCCTTCTTAAAATTTTAATTACAAATTATTAGGTTGGAGCGGTGCTTTAATCCGAATCCCGGACTTCGATACCCAGACTGGGTCTCTAAATGCAAGTTCATTTATTAAAAATTAAGGTGATGTGGATCGCTTTTTTGCCAGCGCGTGCTTTTGTGACGGCTGGTTCATTATTATTAAAAATATTAAAGTGCCTCTTAAGCGCACTTACCGCGTGCTAAGTGAACGGCGGGTTGATTTTAATTAGAAAAAGGTATGTTTAGCGCGAGTGCGCGTGCCATGGTGGTATTTAGGATTCATGTTAAAAATTAAGCGTGAATTTTGGGGTAGCGGAAAAAATAAAAAATATAAAGGAAAAATACCTGGAAGTGGGTGTATGTGTATGCAATGAATGCACACTTCTCAATCCCAAAATGTAGGTCAGCAATCCAAAAAGAACCAAGGTATCTGGATTTTTTCAGATTTTTCAACTTGTGTTTGGAATTAAAGAGGATTTTTCGTGAATTTAGCATTTAATGAAGCATTCTTACCATAAAATAATAATGGAATCAATTATAAGCATTATTTTCAACTTAGAAAATATTCCAAAAATAATCAAAGAAGTTGATGAAATTTTCAAGAATTTTTTTGCAATAAAATTGGTATTTTTACCAATTTTAATTAATTTTTTTCATTTTGTGTGTATGTTTAAAAGAATTTTACTTTTAAAATTTTCTACAAAAAATTTTGAGATGTTCAATTTAGATAAAATAGTTCAATTTACTGCAAAAATATTGGATTTTTTTAAAAGATTTTTCTATAATTTTTTTGAATTTTAATTGATTTTTAATGAATTTTTTTAATTTTTCAATGTATATTTAAGGTTTTTCGGATTTTGGAAATTAAAAATCCGGGAATATACCCAGGAATGGACTGCGTGTTAGCTGCGTGTGAACAGCTGGCTGGTACACACCACCGCACGGACCAGCTAACGTGCGTCCCCGCGCGTGAACAGCCGCTAACGGACTCCCGCACCCGCACACGAACAACCACGAACAACCACACACGCACACACACCCTTTCGTGTGTTAGGGGGCTGAGAATGGTGGCTGCGGGTTTTTGCGGGGTTTTGTTTGTTGTTTGGTTTGGAGGTCTCGACGGGGGGGTACGGGGCGTAAGAGGGTGAGAAGGGGGAAACGGGGGCTTGTGGGAGGGTAGTGGGTTGGTGTGGGTGGGAACTGGGGGCATGGGTGGGGTAGGATAGGTGGTAAGTGGGTAGGACTGGGGGCTTGGGTGGGGGTAGGGAGGTGGGTTGGTGTGGGTGGGAACTGGGGGCGGAATGGGGACTTACGGGGGGTTGGATAAGGGAGGGGGGAATGGGGGGCTTGGGTGGGGGTGTTATGGGGTTGTGGGGTGGGAACTGGGGGCTTATGGGGGGATGGGAATGTGTGACTGGGGTGGCGTTGGGAGTGGGGGAGGAATGGGGGGTAAGAAAGAAGGAGGAGGGGGAGGGAGGCGCCCGTGGAGCAGATGGCGGGCAGACGGACGGCGTGAAGGAGGCCAGGCTAGGCGGTGAGAAGGGCGTCCACGATAGGACCGCGCGACAGGGGGCTGCACGGTGGGGTCCAGGAGTCAACGTGGCGGGGCCCAGGCGGGGCAGGGGCGCCAACAGGAGGGCGGACGGCGGCGTGACGAGGCCCAGCGGGCGGCAGGGCGTGACGTGAAGGAGGTGGCGAGGCGCGACCAGGGAGCAGGAGTGGCAGGCGTCGCGGCGGCAGCTGCCGGGACAGAGGGCATCTGTCAGCATACAGGGGCGGGGGGCGGCGGCCTCAAGGGCGGGCGGGAGAGGAGGGAGGGAGGAGAAGAGGAGGAGGAGGGGGAGAAAGGAGATGGAGATGAGGAGGAGGGGACGTAGGGAGATGGAGGTGGTTGTGGGGGGAAGGGTGTCGGGGAGAGAGAAAGAGGGGGGGTGGGGGGAATAGGGGAGGGTGCTGTGGGAGGAGGGCGCCCGTGGGGGGTGGGGGGGGGATGGGTGCCCATGGAGGGTGGGGGGGGGGGGGGGGGATTGGTACCCATGGGGGATGGGGGTGTCCATGGGGGATGGGGGTGGCCATGGGCGATGGGTGCCCGTGGAGGGCGGGGGGGGGGGGGGGGGGGGGGGGGGGGGGGGGTGGGGGAGGGGGGAGGGGGATGGGGGTGTCCATGGGGGATGGGGGTGTCCATGGGGGATGGGGGTGGCCATGGGGAGAGGAGATAATAAATGGGGGTTTTTTTTTCTTGTTTTTAAAAAAACATAAGAAATAAAATTTAAAAAAGTAAAGAAAAGAAAGGCGTGCCCCGTCCCGCGCGCATGCACGGGGCGGGGTAAAAAAAATTTGCCATGACGGGATCGAAATAGCGCCGAGATGTCAATATGGGGCACGCGGACGTGACCGGGGCATGTGGAGACGCGTGAAATAGAAAACGGGCGCGTTCACGCGCGGAACGAGTCGCGCGAGACACAAAAAACAAGGAAAATTTAATATCTCACAATCCGGGCATCGAAACAAAATGCCGTAAAAACAAAAATTGTGCCGAACGGCAGGGGGAGGACAGGGGAAATGGGCAACGGGAGTTCCGGGGGGGGGTAAAGGGCATTCACATGAAAAAAACGCAACAAACAGCCCCGAAAATGCAAACGAAAATTAATATCGAAAAATCCGTGCCTCGGAACAAGGTGCAAGAAGAAGGAAAAATGTGCAGAAAGACGTGCCCGACAAGCCTATCACATCAAAACAGCATTCCAACTAAGATAAGATACATTCACGTGGGAAAAAGCCAAAAAACAGACCCAAAAATGGAATCGAAAATTAATAGTGAATGAACCGCTTGCCGGAATGTCATGCAGTAAAAAGGAAAAATGTCCGCAGGAAGGGGTGGCAGTACACCCGAAAACACATGTAAAAATTAATAATTAAAAATCCAAAAGTCGAAAGAGGGTGGAGGAAAAAGGAAAAAGGTGGGGGAAGGCGCGATGGACACGGCTGTCAAATCAAATTGGAATTCCAATGCAAACAGGGCAGGTTCACATGGAAAAATGTCAAAAAGATGCACGAAAAAGTCTCGAGAAACCGCAAAAATTAATATTGGACAAACCCTGCAACGGAAGGACACGGAGTAAAAAGGAAAAATGTCAAGGAGAAAGTGGTTGTCAGGGCTATGATGTCAGATTACCGTTCCGAAGCAAGAAAAGTGCGTTCACATGGAAAACCGGCTAATGTGCGCAAAATCCATCAAAAATCAATAACTCAAAAACCGTGCATCGGAACAGGGGTAGGTAAAAAGGAAAAATGGTTAGTTCAAAGGGATGAATAGGGCTATAAGGTTGGATGTGGATTTCGGTGAATGTAGGGTGCGTGCACCTGAAAGGACAATTAAATCAGGGAATGAAGGAAAACTGCAAGGGAACAGCCCCGAGGGTGGGTGAAAAATGGACGGGTGGGTGAGGAAGGGACCCCAGCAGGGTAAAAGCAAGGCATGGCATAGAGGCATTAGCAGGTTGAGGCATATGCAAAGGGGTATGCAATGTAGACGCGCAAGGATGCCTCCCCACACTTAAAACCTTAACGGACAGGGTTAACCGAGCAACAAGGACGTAATACCACACAACAGACCATCCACTTACATCTCCACACTTAAAACAGGAACGTCACTGAAAAAGAGAAGGTGTAGGGTTAGAAAAACTTGGCCCATATTGTAGAGAATCAAGGTTGATTGTCGATGGCACGTCCTGTGTCGTTGTCGGCTGCTGCAGGAGGTACCAAGGTTCTCTCCAACACACATCCTTCATGGCAGGGACCACGCAGCAGCACCCAGGGAGGTAGCTAGTTAAAGGAATCGCGTCGAGTCGATGTCGCTGACGAAGGAGAGTCACTCAGCTTACAGCACTCAGATGGGATGAGAGAACAGTCACGCACCCCATTACTAATATCACTCGATGAATAATGATTGAAACCCATATCTCATACCCGGTTTAGAAATCGACAAGGGGGATGGTGCAGAGGGAGTATGCCAGGGTGCACAATTGATGGTGCATTAGTGCGTCCAACCCGTTTGGTATAGGTGCAAGGAGAAAGGCAAGGGAGCCTACAGTGCAGTGTACACAACAAAGTGACGTGTCCTGTGTTGATGGCAAAGACCTAGCCCATGGGTGCATAAGGAAACGGGAACATACCTGACTCCAAGTGTCGTAACGTCCCTCAATCTCACCTCTCAATATGTGATTGAGGAAACACCAATCACATTCAGCCCACCCTCTGTCTCACGCTCGGTTGATAGATACAGAAGGGCAGCCCTTTCCTGAAACTCATTGATGTTATCATCACGGTCACTTGTGCAGAGGTTGTATGCCTTGTGCGCATTTGATAGTGCAACTGTGCATCCTGCCCTGTGCTGGCATACGGTGCAAGAAGAAAGGCCAAGGAGCCTTATGGTGCAGTGCACAGAAACAGATCGTGCTTTGTGCATTGAGAGGCCCATCCTGTGAGTGTAACACTTCATTCACACTGCTCACCTCTCATTTGATTTGAAAGGAAAGACTGGTCACTCACCCCACCCTCTGTCTCACTCTCTGTTGATAGTTACAGAGGGCAACCATACTCACTTCCCCATCCGGTTAGGATGAAAGCTTGCGTCACTCAATTGTTTGTCGATGAAGATCGCGTCGTTAGTTGTTGAAGAGGCATACCCAGGGAGGTAGCCATCAGATCGAACGTGGGATTAGATAGGAACATGGCGTCTGCTAGAGGACTATCAAACGCTCTGCAGAAAGGCACAGGACACAGCGTACCAAGGAAGGCAGCTTGTTAACTGGATCCTAGGGATGTCAATTGATGAATCCACTTTCTGGACTGCTGGGTGTTGCCACCTTTTCCACAGCCAGCTTCTCGCCCAAGGGTGTGTGCCACCTTTTCTTGGAGCGAGGCCTGCTATGACAGGGAATTGCTTCCTTTTGTCCCATAACAGATTTTTTTTTCTTTTCTTTTCTTTTTCTTTTCTTTTTCTCCTACTCCCGAGGGTGTTTCCACCTTTTCTCGAAGAATAGGTTGGCATGACAGGGACCGAAGTCCTTTTCTCCCATGATCGATATGTATATATTTTTTTCTTTTTTCTTTTTTTTGAATTAAGAAGTGGAATGGTAGAACTACCATTTGTCATAACCCACCTCGCCACTATCGCTGGTGGAAAATAGAGGATAAGAGATCAGGGGTGGGAGGTGGGGCTGAGGGGACAAAGGGTTGCGTCCACCTCATCAGGAGTGGCTGAAGAACGGCTATCAGAAGTAGCATCAAAAGAGTGACAGTGCCACGCCAACGGGGGAAAGGATCAGGTGACCGTGATTATCAAGATCCCCAAGGAGGAAAGTACTTCTTCAGGCGATATCCATTGATCAGGAAGGGATCATCAGAGGCATCAATGGTCTGCACTTGGACAGAGCCATTAGGGTTGACAGCAAGTACCTTATATGGGCCCATCCACCTCTGTTGGAGCTTGCCAGGAAACTTGCCAAATCGTGAATCATAGGCTAGGACCAAATCACCTTCCTTGAACTCCTTGTGCTTGATGAAGCTTTCATGGTAAGCATTACGTCGAGCTTGCATACCTTCCATGCACTGTAGAGCCATCCTGTGAGTTTCATCCAAACATTCCAGGTGCAAGAGATGGCGTTGTAGTGAATCATCATCTCCCAAATGCTCTTTGATAGCCACTCGCAAAGAGGGCAATTCCAGTTCAACAGGGAAAACAGCTTCTGTACCATACACCAGCTGGAAGGGTGTCTGTCCTGTTGCTACTTTATGGGAGGTTCTGTACGCCCAGAGGGCCTCTGTAAGTTAATCATCCCAATCACTACGATATGCCACAATTGTTCTTATTAGAATCGAGCAAAGGATGCGATTCATGACTTTGACTTAGCCGTTGGCTCTGGGGTATTAAGGAGTGGACTTGCGATGGCGGATCTTATACAGCTCTCTGTCAGTTCTTCCATGACTTTATTAATGAAATGAGTGCCTCTGTCACTTACCAGCTCCAGGGGACTGCCAAAACGGGTGATGATATTCTCGTACATGAACAAGGCCACGCTGTTACCATCGTCCCGCTTTAGGGCTTTAGCTTCACACCACTTTGTGACATAATCCGTACATACCAAGATGTATCTGTTCTGCTTCCTTCTAGTAGGAGGATCGATTGGGCCTATGAAGTCGATGCCCCACTTCTCAAACGACTTCAAAGGAAGGATAGATTGCAGTGGCATGGCACTTGTTTTGGTGGGTTTCCCCATTCGCTGACAGGCATCACATCGCTTACAGTAATCATAGGCATCCTTATGGATGGTCGGCCACCAGTATCCTGCTAGTAGAGCCTTCCTGGCTGTGGCTTCTCCTGCAAAGTGGCCCCCACATGGCTCGTCATGGCAAGCCTTCAAAAAAATCCCAATCTCATCTCCTACAACACATCTTCTGAGCACTTCATCTTTGCCTTTCTTGTACAGTGCACCGCCTAACAAGATGTAGGGGGCTGATTCTAACATAAGCTTCTTCCTTTCCCGACTAGAAATGTCAGGAGGATATTGTTGGGTTGCCAGTAGATTGGCAATGTCTGCATACTAGGGGGTTACAGTTTCTACCAGGAATAGGGAAGAATCAGGGAGGTCTGGATCATCCTGCTCCTCGTCTGCAGTCTGCGGGATACGCGACAGATGATCAGCCAGAACATGGGAACGACCAGGTTTGGTAATCACCTCAAAGTCGAACTCCTGGAATAGAAGGAGCCATCTCATCATTCATCCTTTCACGTCTGCTTTGTTCATCAGGAAGGACAAGACCTCGTGATCCACATAAAATTTAAAGTGGGTAGATAGGAGGTAGTAGCGCAACTTCTCCAGGGCAAACACCATTGCCAAGCACTCAAGCTCTGTCACTGTATAGTTCTGTTCCCTATCAGTGAATTTTCGACTTGTGTAATAGATGGGTTGATCTAATTTCGAGGGGCCCTTTTGACATAGGACAGCACCTAGCCCTTCAACTGATGCATCAGTGTGTACATGAAACTCCTTCGTCCAATCAAGAGGTTGCAGAATGGGTGCCTCAATCAGACATTGCTTCAGAGTGTTGAAGGCTTTGTCACATTTTTCCATCCAAATAAACTCTGCATCTTTCCTCAGAAGCTTGTGCAAGGAGGTTGCCTTTGTTGCAAAATGAGCTATGAACCTTCTGTAGTAACCCACGTGGCCTAGGAATCCCCTCAACTGTTTGAGGTTGGTGGGTGCTGTCAGAGCTGCGATCTTTTCGATCTTTACAGGGTCTGTTGATATCCCTTGTGTAGAGACAATGTGGCCCAACAGAACTCCAGAAGAGACCCCAAAGATGCATTTGTCGGGGTTGAGGAAGATCCCATACTCCCGGCATCGGTCAAAACATTGTTCCAAATGTCCCTAGTGTTCACGGATCAAACTATAGACATAGAAGTCATCCAAATATACCTCAATAAAGTCGTGCAAATGATTTTAAAATGCGGCCATCATGACTCGCTAGAAAGTAGCAGGGGCATTGCAGAGTCCAAACGGCATCACTCGGTAAGTGTAGGTCCCCCATTCTGTGGTGAAGGTTGTTTTGGATTGGTCTTCTTCTGCTATCTGCACTTGGTTATACCCGCTAAATCCATCCAGAAGGGAATAAAGCTCATGTCCTGCCACTGTGTCCAACAGTTGGTCTGTGAAAGGGATCGGAAAGTGATCCTTCTTGGTCTTGGAATTCAACTTGCGGAAATCCACACATATACGAAGCTTTCCATTCTTCTTGGGTACAACCACGATGGGTGAGACCCATTCACTATTTGCCACTGGATAGATGAACTCGGCTTCCAGAAGCTTCAGTAGCTCTGCTTTCACCAATGTGGAATAATTCGGGTTCATTCGCCTCTGTCATTGTCGTGCTGGCTTGGCATCAGGCTCCAAGTCAATATGATACTAACATATTGTGGGATCAATCCCCTTTAGGTCTTTGTAGGACCACGCAAACATGTCCAAATTCTCTTTCAACAAGTTGTACAAAGTTGACAACTCCTCTTCTGGTAGGCTGCTACCCACCTTCAAATGGCGTTCAGTGCCATCTGCATCCACAAAGGTTAACTGCCTTTCACCTTCTACTTCACGGATGAAGGTCCTACGGACTGCTTCTGGATACAAATCTGACTCCTTCAAGGGAGTGGTGTCCTCATCTGATGTTCCACGAGAACCAACTTCTTCTCTTGGTGGAGACTTAGGTTGCTCCATGAGATGTTGAAATGGGATTAGAGACGTTTCGGATTTGCTTTCAAGATTGGTTATCTCTTGGCTTGAAGACTCATCTTCTGATGATGCATCCAGGAATGTCACATAACAGGGACCCTCTGATGCCTGTTGGAATCGTGAGACTGGTGCTTGTTGGCACAGTGCATTATCATCATCTTTTCTTGGCAAAGGTGGGTGAGGGCGGCATGAGCCACTGCTGAAAGACGGCTTGGTCTTCTTTAACCATTTCTTATAAAGATTTTGCATATGAGAAAATCCATTTACCAGACCAAATGGTACCATCGCCATTCTGTCCCACAGCATGAGCTCATCTACTTCTGATGCTTCTGGAACTTCTTATTCATATGTATCCCCTTTAGGTGGGATAAATTCTTCCATCTCGCTTTCATAACCTTCTTCTTCAATATCATCTCCATCCTCTTCTGTCTCTATCTCAGTCTCTGTCTCTATTTATGTCTCTGTCTCTGTCTCTGTAGGAGCTCTGTAAGAGAAGAACAGGTTCTCTATTTCATCTTCTACCTCTGTCTCTGGCTCTGCTATGGCCATGTAACAGGGAGAGCAGTACATCCATGCTTCTATCTCACTGTCAAAAGTGATTTCGGAAATCGTTCCTAGTTCAGGCAGGAAGTATTCACCCATTGACAGGGACTTTACATCTTTTGGAAGTTGGCTTACCGTACCCACTATTAAGGAACATGCCACTATTTTCTTGGGAAGGATCTGTTTGACAGCATCTGCATCTGTTGATATTCCATCTGTAACCTCATTAGGGGAGTCACAAGATAATTCCAAGGAGGTGGATCCATGTCCTTTTTGAGCACCATATAGCTTTAGCACCACTTTATTGGGTCCTCTACCCAAGGTCAAGGTTCCTTTGAACCAATCTCTGTCCTTGCTCTGGCTTCAAAAAGCCATGGTGTGCCCAGTAATAGGGGGTAGGATGTACCATAAGAGTTTGGCTTTACCACCAGATAGGTTAGCCAATAATCTTTTCCAGCCACTGTAGTCTTCACATATGGGTGAATGCCCAAAGGCTTGATTCTGCTCTGATCCACCAGTCTGATGAGCCATTGGGTTGGTTGCACACCTTTTAGGCCTAGATCCTTCATTGTCACATCCGTCATAATGTTCACTGATGAGCCACCATCAATCAGTGCATTTGCAATAAAGCAACCTTCTATCCACACGCCAGTCTCTGGGGTACCCAGATCTAGGAAGGCGTTAGCCACATTCACTTCTTTTACAGGCTCTGAAGCTTTGTTGGACTTTGTTGCTATTGAGGGAGAAATCCTCAAGCCACATCTTCTTGTCAGTATACTTTTGAACCTTTTTCGGTAACTAGGAGACAACATCAATAATTGTTAGAATGTAAGGTTTGGTTTAAAGGTATCTAGATCTCTGACCAGATCGTATTCCTTAATAGGATCCACTGGCTTCTCTAACCGGTTAGGGAATGGGGCAACACCCATTTTCCTTTTCCTTTTTTCTTCCAAAAAGGGCATCATGGAAACTTCTTCTGCCACTTGTGGCACCTCCTCCTCTTCTATCTCCTGGACCTCTGGTCCCGTTTCTGGAACTGTCTCTGTGACTCTCTGTGGCACTGTAGTGCTCTGTACGGCACTGTAAGGCTCTGTTCTGTTCTGTTCTTCTGGTGGAAGATTGAACTTCACTATTCTAGCAGGAGGATTATTTTCTTTCTGGATAGGTGGTTCCTTCTTCTTTGCACGCATGATGGCAGCAACTTCCAATTCCACTAAATTGGAGGTAGGCTCTTGGGCCTTGGCCAGATTATCAGTAGCATTGTTTTTTACTAGGGCTGGGTTTGGACAGTCTTTTGCAGTGTGGCCTTCTCCTTTGCATCGACTACATAAGGTTTTGTAATCCACTGACCTTTTGGGATTTGGACAATTTGGTGAAATGTGTCCCTTTTCTCCGCATCTGTAACACTCCACTTCTGATCTCTGACCACCGCCAGACTGTCTTCCTTTGTAACTTTGAGAGGGAAACCTCCCTGGACCGAAATTAGGACCAAACTCTCTAGGCTTTGGTCCAATATCCTATGTTGTCATTTTGGATTCCAGCAAGTTGAATCTTGTGTCTTCTTCCTTCCTTCTCCTATCATGCATCTCCTTCAGAGAGAAAATATCCTCTGTATGGTTCTTCTGCAGACAGTAGGAACAGAAGGCTCTAGAAATGGTTGGTTTTCGTGTACATTCAGTGGCTAAATGGCCTACTTGATGACACTTACCACACCAAGTATTTGACTGCATCATATCTCTTCCTGCTTCTGCAACGTTGGATATGCTAGCGGTATTCATTTTCAGTGTCTGTAGCTGCTCTGTAATCACATCCATCAACTCCTTTTTTATATTTGCAACTGAGTTGGATAAATAATCCTTCAAGCTTTCTCCTCCTGAGGTACTGGCAGTAGGGTTTTGAGGAGTCTCTATAATCACTGCATAAACAGGTTGGGCTGGCGCAGAGGGGTCTCTGTTTTGATTCTGATTCAAAGCTCCTGTTTGAACTATTGGCTGTTTGCTCTAGTTGGTAGGATTCCACTGTTGTTGCTGATTTGGCATTGGGAAAATTGGTTGGAACCATTGTTGTTGTGGTTGAACCATCATTTGAGGCATGGATTGTGGCCACTGTGGATTTGGTGCACTGTACTGTGATACTGGGGGCATCTGTTGGTAGGGGTAGGGGACTGTCCCTGGGACTGCATTTGGTAGGTACATCATTCCTGGCATCAGAGGAGGTAGAACTCCTCTTCTTGGATTCATCACCAATCTAGCTTCCACTTCATCGTACAGTCTTGCACCTTCTGTTGCAACTTGCAATGTGGCTGGTATTTGCAGCTCCACAAACTTACAGACTTCTGGTTGTCATCATTCCTGGCATCAGAGGAGGTAGAACTCCTCTTCTTGGATTCATCACCAATCTAGCTTCCACTTCATCGTACAGTCTTGCACCTTCTGTTGCAACTTGCAATGTGGCTGGTATTTGCAGCTCCACAAACTTACAGACTTCTGGTTGTAATCCTCTGAGAAACACCCCCTTCTGAATGCCATCATCTAGATTATGGTTAGTCCATCTCTTCAGGATGGATTCCATTCGTGAGACATAAGCTTCTACTCTTTCTCCAGAGGACTGACTTAAATTCATAAATTCCTCTCGTATCCGCTCTTCAAAACCTTCACGCCTGAATTTAGTGAGGAAGGCCAACTTCAGGTCGTCCCATGTGCCAAAGTTTCCTGCTGCTTGTCTCTCATACCATTGAAACGCCGCGCCCTTGAAAGTGGTGGGGAATATTGCCAACCAATGCTCAGGGGTTCTGGCATTGTTAGCTACACATGCTACCATAAACTCTGTTATATGAAGATCGGGGTCTTCATTGTACTCTCCCTTAAAAACTGGCAATGGAACTACATTCGTTGGCCTGTCATCAATATTTCCAGGACAGATCTGGCTTGGAAGTGGACCTCCAGCAGGAGTAGGAAGGGCTTGATGTGCCATTGGGACTTCTGTAAAGAGTTCCGCAAGGGCGTCAAAGGCGGCTTCTGCTGCGAGCTCATTCTCAGCTTTGATTTTTGCTTTCTCTCTTCTCATGTACCTCTGGACTCGTTCTAACGCTTGCCTCTTTATTGCGTCATTCATCAGGGGGTTGGCTCCACTATGTTGTTAGTGCTCCACAGAGGGATAACAGAAGGCTTCAGTCTCTGGAGGACTCTCTTGCCAACATTTCTTCTACTTTTTCCTTTTCAACGTCTCTGAATTCTGCTTTCATGCCACTGCACAAAGGAAGGTATTCGGTTTTGAAGGTGTCAAAATGCATACGTCTAAGCATTGTGGTGGTGCCATCATCATCATAATACCAACTTATAATGGTTTCAACAGTGTATGTTGTGAAAAACACTCTATCTACCAACTTCCAATGGGTTGCCAATTGAACAAACAGAAGATTATCAGTACACCAAGCATCCCATGTATCTCGTTGTTGAGTATCTACGAACAGATTCCAACTCTTTTCCTTCTTGTCTTTGTGAACCTCTACAGACCAAGACTCCTAAAGCTTCTTGACTATTTCCCACTTGATGATGTCTGGAAACTTCTCAATGAATGCCAAATCTTCCATGGATGGTCATTCTCTCTGCTTCTGCTCTTCAGTTTGTTCCCAAACAGTTTGCCACCAAGATGCAAGTTTCTGTTGCTTCAACAGGAAGAGGAAACTGTCCACCACATAGAGCATGCATCATGATGGTGATATGTTTCCGCCATTATGGGATGAACTTCTTGTGGAAAGTGGATTTGATTATGAGAAATTCCAACTCTTCAATGGAAGAAGGAACTTTACAAACATCCATTGAATTCTTCTCTTCTTGGCAATGCCATTTCCTTCATTTTCAGCCGCTTCTGGTGCTTGTTGATGGCAAGATTTCCCCAGCTGCGCACCAAAAATATGGAGCCCCAAGAGGAACACCAAGGAAAAGGGAATTCTCTTGCAAGAAAATCTATCTTGTAACATTAACAAGCTTTTTTATTAGGTCTTATATGATCACAATGAAGAAAAGAACACCAGGCACAACAAATCCTCATGTAGCATCATGTAGATCTCCCACAGATTTGATAGAATCAACCATATTCTCCAATATCTTCACAAAATCCATAAATAGAACAAATAAATCAAAGGAATACACCATCTTTGAATGGAAACACATCACATAATATTCATCTTCAATGTCTTCATAGTCTTCTCTCTCAATCTCTCATATATAATTACACTGTTTTGATAGAATTGACTATCTCTGAGACTCTCTCTCTCTCTCTCCATCAATAGTACATCATATCCTCACTAGAATCACTCAATAATCCTTCTTAGGTCGTGGATGCACCTCCCAAGAGGTATGTCTGATATGAAGAGTCACCAGAGCCACTACAGTGTCTTTTCATAGCTCACCACTGTCACTTCACTCCAGTCTTTACTTGAGTCTTTAGCAGCTACTTCTTTGACTTCTTTTAGCTCTTTTGCACTTGTATTCACCTCTTTCCAAGGCTAGAAAAATTTCCCAAGCTATACTCTCATCCAACAGAACACATACAGAAGCATACATAAGGTCTACAGAAGGTCTACAAAGGCTCACAGAAGCTCAACTGAGAGTTACAAAAGGTCAACAGAAAGCAACAGAACCACATAACTCATACCAAAACCATTCCAAACCATCAAAAATCACTCAATAAGATTTCAAACAATCTCAAACCCTATCAATCAATACTCCATCCTTCTATACAGAGAGAAAACAAAACAAAGCAGAAGCTCAACAGAAGCTATCAGAACCAATCAGAACATCATCAGAACTTCACATCTCTACTAATAAATATCATGAGCTTAATAAAACCATTCCAACCTATCCAAAACACTCTCAAACCACTTCCAAACCAATCAATCATCTCATAAAATCAACCATTCAGCTCCCAAAAACAACAAAAATCAGCCAAAAAACATGTCATTTCAACACTCAACAGATGTTGTTCGATCAACCAACAAAAAAAAAACCAATTGTATTCTTCTGAACAATGCAAGAATAGTCACAATAACATTTCCATCGCATATATGCTCTCCCCCTTCGGATCAACGAGCGATTCTATATAAAATTGACTTAACGCTTGTATGCACAATTTTTAATGTCATAATTATGCCATTCATAACCCTTGACCAATTCTTCCTTATAATTGCTCTATCAACGAATAAGCCACATACAACTAGGTGCAATTAACTTTCCTTGATATATGCACTTCGCAAGCTCCATCTTACAAATATGTGAGATGAAATTATCTATACTCGTGTATCATAGTATAGGGCCTAACGTATCTCATACAATAATCAAAACAAGCATCTATCAATGTGGAAATACATTACTTACGATCGGAATCGCAGTTGGATTGATAATAATGCCTTCGCCCAAAGCTTCGTTATTGGTTATGGGATTGCCATTCGCACGTAATATTCTTCGCTTGGGGGCCATCATCTGCAAGTAGACTCAAGAGATTAAAAAGGTGGAATAGATTCAAGATGGGAGAGCACAGGAGAAGATAGTTAAGTCGATGATCAAGATAGAGGGGATTGTGCAGCCTCTCGGGGTGACTCCTCTCTCTCTCTCTCTCTCTCTCTCTCTCTCTCTCTCTCTCTCTCTCTCTCTCTCTCTCTCTCTCTCTCTCTCTCTCTCTCTCTCTCTCTCTCTCAATCTCTTGGAGGGGTATCCTTCTCTCTACCTCTCTCTCGTAGCCTCTCGCGGTCTCCTTATGCTTTTTTATCCCTCTCCATGCCTCATATTTATAGTGAATTAGAGTAGAGGGCTTGTGGTTGAGAAGTGGAGCTCTTTGTGGAGAGGGATCTTGGATAGATCAGTGATCTGATGCTCAGATCATAAATTTGATGGTTCCATTGGCTCCAAAAGGGGGATAAAATTCCAAAACACTTGGTTAGAAAACTCTCGGTTCACTCCTTCTTCTTTTCTCTGTTCGAAGTGTTGTTTTCTGTCTATGAACTGCGATCGCGGCGCGCGCAATTTTGCAAATCCTCTCTTTATTTTTCTCTTTTTATAAAATCTCTAAAACTAACTAAAACATCACTTGTCTTTTCTTTTAAATGACATCAAGTTCTAGACATCTCCATATCTTTTTTTTAGGATAATATCTAAAATAAACTAGTTTTGCCCAAAATCTAATATTTTTGGACCATCCCAACTATACACATTAATACTAGTGATAAATATAGCTCATAAGTCTCGTTCGTGTTGTAACTTATGTGAAGGGTGGCTACGATTCTTGTCAATCCGAGAAAAATATCAGATTTACGACTCTCGATTTTTCTAAATAAAATATTTTTATTAAATAAAAATTATTAGTTATTAATGTTAGTTAGTTTTTACCTTAGTTAGTCCTTAGTTAGTAATCTTACTAACTTATTAGTTTTTACCTTAGTTAGTAATCTTACTAACTTATTAATTGACTAACTAACTTTTAAACTAACCAACTAAATTTTATTGTGTGAAAATATTACATCCTCCTCTCCTTAGAGAAATCGAGATGTCCTCATCTCGAGAGAAACAGGGGGTATCATTTTGGAACCTGCGGGTTATGGCCCCACCATGCTTTCACTGCGCTACTCTGATCACTCACAGGCATGCGGTCTTTTGAAACAAGAACCTATTGTATTTGATATATCGAAGTCTTGATTACAACAGAAAATTTATTATAGTTACATCTCATGGATATCTTCTAGGTTTTTCCTAAGCACATGGTATATTCTGGATCACTGGAGCTTGTACAACTTCATTTCCTGTAAGCTCAAGTTCTCTTCGAGTTTTGTTGGGACAATTGATGTAGTTATGTTCAATGTTGTGGCACTCAGAGCATCGGTGTTTAGGGTGCTTTGGACATTTCCTTATGAAATGGCCTAGCTCCCTACAATAGAAACATCATGGAACTTTATCACTTGTGGTCATAAGATTCTTGGCTGTCCTTGGTAGGATTTTCTTCTTTAGACCAAAGTGTCCTAGGATTGTTTTAGCTTATTGGAGTGGTCCTTTATCTTGGAAATTACATTCCCATTTTGTCCTCTTCTTAGTTCGGGATTGAGCTCTATGGACAATTGTCTTTGCTTGTATAACTAAAGAATACTTCCAAGCTTCGACATTCTAGCAAGACCCAATCTATATTAGTTGAGAAGAAATGACTTAAGAGAAATTCATTACACGTTATAATTGTCATTCCTTGCCAAAGTATCTCTAATCATTTGCAAGTTCTAGACTCAAAATAGATACAACTCATATTACTCAGGTTAACTGTAGTTACAAGAGTAAAGTTATTCCAATACAAGTAGTATTTCATGTGGACAAAATTTCTAGAATTTCTAGTCATCCTGAAGAGGTGTTGTCGGTTCTAGGTCTTTGTTTTCATCTGATTCCTCTATATATCCATAGACTGCACCTATGTAGCTTCATTTTCCTGGAGGCTCAACACCTTCTTGACTTAGATCAGGGCAGTCTGCTTGGACATGTCCTAGCTCATTACAATGAAATCATTGATGGTAGGAACATCTCCTACAGATATGCCCTATTTCAACACATATATGGCATCTCTTACCCAGATCTCGAGAGTCATCTTTACTACAATTTCCCAATTTAAATTCTTGGATGATTGGATTCACTTGGAGTAATGCATCTTGCAAGTCCGTTGGATGCATTGCTTCAAGATGATGGTTCAGAGGAGTGTTTAGGCCATCCCAAAACTTGGATACTTGCTGTGCAATATCCATTGGTGGCGCATATTTTAGTAGGGTTACAAACTTTGAGTAGTAAGCTTCCAAGGTTAATTCCAGCTGCTTGAGCTTGAAAATTTCATTCATCCTCAAAGTCTGGTAAGTTGGTAGAAGGTATCGTCCGTGTACAATATCTTTCAACTGAACCTAGGTAACAGCAGCTTCAGAAACACCTTGCTCTTTGCACCATTCCTTCCACCATAATCGAGCCTGGCCAACTAACTTAAGTTTGGCTATCATTGCTTGATTGGTAGAGGCAGTTCCCAAAGCAAAGAAATAGTCATCCATCGACTCGATCCATATTTCTGCCTCTACTGCGACGTCTATCCCTTCTCCATCAAACTTGGGTGCCTTAATTTACTTGAGAAAGAATTTCTTCTCTTGCATGTCAACATTCGTGGGTGCAGAAGGTGCCTAACAATCAAGCCGTACTGCTTAGATGATTTTGTTAAGGATATGTCTACAAACCATACATTAATCAATCACGTATCATTACAAAGTTTTGCTCTGATACCAACTATGAGGTGCCTACCCCTATCTAGGCACGCTTTTAGCGGTCTATCGAGAAACAAACTTGAGCGTCATTGCCTGGCACTCCCATGGAATGTTTCGAGTTTTGTCACCTAGGGTTTTCCAAAACCACCTTGCAACGGAACGATCACGGTCGAACCCACTAGGATCGATCTGAAATTTGGGCTCCTAGTGGCCAAGGTCTCCTAATAGCATTCTAGCATCGAATCCTAGGCATCCTACTTTACGTAGAGATACCCAAGCTGAAGCAGACCCATGTCGCACTTGGTTCAAAGAGAATGGGAAATGAGAGGGATGCGCCGCTCAACCTCTCTGCCCGTAGGGAAAAATCCCATTCCGATCCCCTAAAATGGCATGAATCGGATTTTAACATAACAATACCTAAAGGTCGAATGACGATAAAATCTTATGAGAAGCCTCCCAGTTTTCTGGGACCACCCTGCTGTAGGATGGACCCATCGGGGGTTTCGCCCACCCACTTCCCTTAATAGCTTTAGTTTTCTAATTAAGTCCTACCACATTTATGTATGACACTTAAAGTCAGCTTCATTAATTAAGCCTTTTAGGGAACAGGGTTCGTTTGCATAACTTATATAACAGACACGAAAAGAGGGTAAACAATCTATTGACAAACAAGTTCAATTAGGTTTCTTAACTTATCTTCAAGTTAATCTCTGTCTCCCGCCCATACATGAGAAATTATATATCCCTTCTTTCCAACAGAAGTATCTCTTCTCCCCTGCAGAAGTAACTGGTCCAAATCTCATGGCACCACAAATTCAATCCTTTATCTAGAATAGGATCTCCTGACATGCCCAAATGTTGGGGGCCACGAAGGTCTTCAACTCCATTCTAGACCTGGCAAGGGGTGTCCAGAGCTCCAACTAACCCATAAGTTGTCTAGGAGCGAAATATCATTCCCGTGGTTGGCCTTTTCACCACTCGACCTTCGGCCCATGAATCAAGCAATGCCCTCTTTGGGTTAATCCACGGTGGGAGGTGATCCACTTGTGCAAAATATCCTTCCTTTATTAAATCCTTTAAGAATCAAGCACAAACAAGGCATTCAGTCCTAATATCATTTTCCAAGAAAACATTCCTTTATTCCCATGACGACTTGTCATCACTGACCCTTGCCATGCATGCACTTGGAATAATCATCCAAACAACAACTAACAACCAATTGAATGTAAAAGCATTTAGGATATTGTTCGATCAACCAACAAAAAAAACCAATTGTATTCTTCAGAAAAATGCAAGAATAGTCGCGATAACATTTCCATCGCATATCTGCTCTCCCCCTTGGGATCAACGAGCGATTCTATATAAATTTACTTAACGCTTGTATGCACAATTTTTAATGTCATGATTATACCATTCATAACCCTTGACCAATTATTCCTTGTAATTGCTCTATCAACGAATAAGCCACATGCAACTAGGTGCAATTAACTTTCCTTGATATATGTACTTCGCAAGCTCCATCTTACAAATATGTGAGATGAAATTAACTATACTCGTGTATCATAGTATGGGGCCTAACGTATCTCATACAAGAATCAAAACAAGCATCTACCAATTTGGAAATGCATTACTTACGACCGCAACCACAATTGGATTGATAGTGATGCCTTCGTCCGAAGTTTCGTTGTTGGTTATGGGATTGCCATCCGCATGTGATATTCTTCACTTGGGGGCTATCGTCTGCAAGTAGACTCAAGAGATTAAAAAGGTGGAATAGATTCAAGATGGGAGAGTGTAAGAGAAGATGGTTAAGTCGATGATTGAGATAGAGGGGATTGTGCAGCCTCTCGGGGTCTCTCTCTCTCTCTCTCTCTCTCTCTCTCTCTCTCTCTCTCTCTCTCTCTCTCTCTCTCTCTCTCAAGCTCTCTCTCACAATCTCTTGGAGGGGTATCCTTCTCTCTACCTCTCTCTCGTAGCCTCTCGGGGTCTCCTTATGCTTTTTTATGCCTCCCCATGCCTCATATTTATAGTGAATTAGAGAAGAGGGTTTGTGGCTGAGAAGTGGAGCTCTTTGTGGAGAGGGATCTTGGAAAGATCAGTGATCTGATGCTCAAATCATAAATGTGATGGTTCCATTGGCTCCGAAGGGGGGTAAAACACCAAGACACTTGGTTAGAAAGCTCTTGGTTCACTCCTTTTTCTTTTCTATGTTCGAAGTGTTGTTTTCTGTCTGTGGACTGCGATCGCGGCGCGCGCGATTTTGCAAATCCTCTCTTTATTTTTCTCTTTTTATAAAATCTCTAAAACTAACTAAAACATCACTTGTCTTTCTTTTAAATGACTTCCATTTCTAGAAATCTCCATATCTTTTTTTAGGATAATATCTAAAATATCTAAAATAAACTAGTTTTGTCCAAAATCTAATATTTTTGGACCATCCCAACTATACACATTAATACTAGTGATTAATATAGCTCATAAGTCTCGTTCGCATTGTAACTTACATGAAGCCGGTGGCTACGGTTCTTGTCAATCCGAGAAAAATATCAGATTTACGACTCTCTATTTTTCTAAATAAAATACTTTTAATCAAATAAAAATTATTAGTTATTAATGTTAGTTAGTTTTTACCTTAATTAGTCTTTAGTTAGTAATCTTACTAACTTATTAATTGACTAACTAACTTTCAAACTAACCAACTAAATTTTATTGTGTGGAAATATTACATCCTCCTCCCCTTAGAGAAATCGAGATGTCCTCATCTCGAGAGAAACAGGGGGTATCATTTTGGAACCTACAGATTATGGCCCCACCATGCTTTCACTGCGCTACTCTAATCACTCACAGGCATGCGGTCTTTTGAAATAAGAACCTATTGTATTTGATATATTGAAGTCTTGATTACAATAGAAAATTTATTGTAGTTACATCTCATGGATATCTTCTAAGTTTTTCCTAAGCACCTGGTATATTCTGGATCACTGGAGCTTGTACAACTTCATTTCTTGTAAGCTCAAGTTCTCTTCGAGTTCTATTGGGACAATTGATGTAGTTATGTCCAATGTTGTGGCACTCAGAGCATCGGTGTTTAGGGTGCTTTGGACATTTCCTTATGAAATGGCCTAGCTCCCTACAATAGAAACATCGCGGAACTTTATCACTTGTGGTCACAAGATTCTTGGTTGTCCTTAGTAGGATTTTCTTCTTTAGACCAAAGTGTCCTAGGATATTTTTAGCATATTGGAGTGGTCCTTTATCTTGGAAATTACATTCCCATTTTGTCCTCTTCTTAGTTCGGGACTGAGCTCTATGGTCAATTGGCTTTGCTTGTATAACTAAAGAATACTTCCAAGCTTCGACATTCTGGCAAGACCCAATCTATATTAGTTGAGAAGAAATGACTTAAGAGAAATTCATTGCACGTTATAATTGTCATTCCTTGCCAGAGTATCTCTAATCATTTGCAAGTTCTAGGCTCAAAATAGATGCAACTCATATTACTCAGGTTAACTGTAGTTACAAGAGTAAAGTTATTCCAATACAACTAGTATTTCATGTCGACAAAATTTCTTGAATTTCTAGTCATCCTGAAGAGGTGTTGTCGGTTCTAGGTCTTCGTTTTCATCTGATTCCTCTATATATCCATAGACTGCACCTATGTAGCTTCATTTTCCTGGAGGCTCAACACCTTCTTGACTTAGATCAGGGCAGTCTGCTTGGACATGTCCTAGCTCGTTACAATGAAAGCATTGACGGTAGGGACATCTCCTATGGATATGCCCTATTTCTCCACATGTATGGCATCTCTTACCCAAATCTCAGGAGTCATCTTTACTAAAATATCTCGATTTAAATTCTTGGACGATTGGATTCGCTTGGAAACATGCATCTTGCAAGTCCTTTGGATGCATTGCTTCAAGATGATGGTTCAGAGGAGTGTTTAGGCCATGGAAAAACTTGGATACTTACTCTGCAATAACCATTGGTGGCGCATATTTTAGTAGGGTTACAAACTTTGAGTAGTAAGCTCCCAAGGTTAATTCCAGCTGCTTGAGCTTGAAAATTTCATTCATCCTCAAAGTCTGGTAAGTTGGTGGAAGGTATCATCCGCTTACAACATCTTTCAGTTGAACCCAAGTAACAGCGGCTTCAGAAACACCTTGCTCTTTGCACCATTGCTTCCACCATAATCGAGCCTAGCCAATTAACTTAAGTTTGGCTATCGTTGCTTGATTGGTAGAGGCAATTCCCGAAGCAAAGAAATAGTCATCCATCAACTCAATCCATATTTCTGCCTCTACTGCGACGTCTATCCCTTCTCCATCAAACTCGGGTGCCTTAATTTGCTTGAGAAAGAATTTCTTCTCTTGCATGTCAACATTCGCGGGTGCAGAAGGTGCCTAACAATCAAGCCATACTGCTTAGATGATTTTTTTTAGGATATGTCTACAAACCATACATTAATCAATCACGTATCATTACAAATTTTTGCTTTGATACCAACTGTGAGGTGCCTACCCATCGGCTATCTAGGCACGCTTTTAGCGGTCTATCAAGAAACGAATCTAAGCGTCATTGCATGGCACTTTCATGGAATGTTTCGAGTTTTGTCACCTAGGGTTTCTCGAATCCACCTCGCAACGGAATGTTCACGATCAAACCCACTAGGATCGACCTGAAATTTGGGCTCCTAGTGGTCAAGGTCTCCTAATAGCATTCTAGCATCAAATCCTTGGCATCCTACTTTACGTAGAGATACCCAAGCCAAAGCAGACCCATGCCACACTTGGTTCAAAGAGAATGAAAAATGAGAGGGATGCACCGCTCAACCTCTCTACCCGTAGGGAATAGTCCCATTCCGATCCCCTAAAATGGCATGAATCGAATTCTAACCTAACAATACATAAAGGTCGAATGACGATAAAATCTTGTGAGAAGCCTCCCAGTTTTCTAGGACCACCTTGCCGTCAGATGGACCCGTCGGGGGTTTTTCCCACCCACTTCCCTTAATAGCTTTAGTTTTCTAATTAGGTCCTACCACATTTATGTGTGACACTTAAAGTCAGATTCATTAATTAAGCCTTTTAGGGAACAGGGTTCGTTTGCATAACTTATAGCAGAGACATGAAAATAGGGTAAACAATCTATTGACAAACAAGTTAATAGATTGTTTACCCTATTTTCAAGTTAATCTCTGTCTTCCACCCATACAGGAGAAATTATGTATCCCTTCTGTCCAACAGAAGTATCTCTTCCGCCCTGCAGAAGTAACTGGTCCAAATCTCATGGCACGAAAAATTCAATCCTTTATCTAGAATAGGATCTCCCAACATACCCAGATGTTGGGGGCCTCAGAGGTCTTCAACTCCATTCTAGACCTAGCAAGGGGTGTCCAGAGCTCCAACTAACCCATAAGTTGTCTAGGAGCGGAATATCATTCCCGTGGTTGGCCTTTTCACCACTCGACCTTTGGCCCATGAATCGAGCAGTACCCTCTTTGGGTTGATCCGCGATGGGATCATGGAGGTGATCCACTTGTGCAAAATATCCTTCCTTTATTAAATCCTTTAAGAATCAAGCACAAACAAGGCATTCAGCCCTAATATCATTTTCCAAGAAAACATTCCTTTATTCCCATGACGACTTGTCATCATAGACCCTTGCCATGCATTTACCATAAATCACAAGCACTTGGAATAATCATCCAAACAACAACTAACAACCAATTGAATGTAAAAGCATTTAGGATGTTGTTCGATCAACCAACAAAAAAAAAACAATTGTATTCTTCTGAACAATGCAAGAATAGTCGCAATAACATTTCCATCGCATATCTGCTCTCCCCCTTGGGATCAATGAGTGATTCTATATAAATTTACTTAACACTTGTATGCACAATTTTTAATGTCATGATTATGCCATTCATAACCCTTGACCAATTCTTCCTTGTAATTGCTCTATCAACGAATAAGCCACATGCAACTAGGTGCAATTAACTTTCCTTGATATATGCACTTTGCAAGCTCCATCTTACAAATATGTGAGATGAAATGATCTATACTCATGTATCATAGTATGGGGCCTAATGTATCTCATACAAGAATCAAAACAAGCATCTACCAATTTGGAAATACATTACTTACGACCGGAACCACAGTCGGATTGATAGTGATGCCTTCGCCCGAAGCTTCGTTGTTGGTTATGGGATTGCCATCCACACATGATATTCTTCACTTGGGGGCTATCATCTGCAAGTAGACTCAAGAGATTAAAAAGGTGGAATAGATTCAAGATGAGAGATCGTAAGAGAAGATGGTTAAGTCGATGATTGAGATAGAGGGGATTGTGCAGCCTCTCAGGGTGACCTCTCTCTCTCTCTCTCTCTCTCTCTCTCTCTCTCTCTCTCTCTCTCTCTCTCTCTCTCTCTCTCTCTCTCACGCTCTCTTTGGAGGGGTATCCTTCTCTCTACCTCTCTCTCGTAGCCTCTCGGGGTCTCCTTATGCTTTTTTATGCCTCCCCATGCCTCATATTTATAGTGAATTAGAGAAGAGGGTTTGTGGCTGAGAAGTGGAGCTCTTTGTGGAGGGGGATCTTGGAAAGATCAGTGATCTGATGCTCAAATCATAAATCTGATGGTTCCATTGGCTCCGAAAGGGAGGTAAAACCCCAAGACACTTGGTTAGAAAGCTCTCAATTTACTCCTTCTTCTTTTCTTTGTTCGAAGTCTTGTTTTCTGTCTATGGAGTGCGATCGCAGCGCGCGCGATTTTGCAAATCCTCTCTTTATTTTTCTCTTTTTATAAAATCTCTAAAACTAACTAAAACATCACTTGTCTTTTCTTTTAAATGACTTCCATTTCTAGAAATCTCCATATCTTTTTTTAGGATAATATCTAAAATAAACTAGTTTTGTCCAAAATCTAATATTTTTGGACCATCCCAACTATACACATTAATACTAGTGATTAATATAGCTCATAAGTCTCGTTCGCATTGTAACTTACGTGAAGGGTGGCTACGGTTCTTGTCAATCCGAGAAAAACATCAGATTTACGACTCTCTATTTTTCTAAATAAAATACTTTTAATCAAATAAAAATTATTAGTTATTAATGTTAGTTAGTTTTTTACCTTAATTAGTCTTTAGTTAATAATGTTACTAACTTATTAATTGACTAACTAACTTTCAAACTAACCAACTAACTTTTATTGTGTGGAAATATTACAAAGTATGGAAGCCAATATTTTATAATGTACTTAATTTTTATATGGATATTGTCCATGCCATCTAACAAGTAGTTTGTGCACTACTTAATGCAAAAGCTAACATTTTATGTAAAATTTTGACAAAAACCTTATTATTTTATGTGACGATATGAAAACAATAGCCTATTTCTAAGACATGAATAACTTGGTTTGGCATGACAACATTGGGAATTTTGTATTTTCTTGCAATTGTGTTCACCACATCCGATGTTCCATTGGTAGTGGAAACTCCAACAACCTCGGGCACTCTCGAATTTCTAGCAATACCCATTCTTTGCGATGGTTCTCATGGCCTTCGCACCTCGTTGCTTTGGTGCCATCATCAAGAGTGGGGTTGAGAGATAAGGAAGGAGGGTTGAACTTGGGATGGGAGAGCATGAGAGAAGATTACCTAGTTGATGATCGAGAGAGGGGGGGTTGAGTTAACTCTCTCTTTTACTAACTCTCTATTCCCACTAACTCCCTATCCTCACTAACTCCCTTTTTGCCATAATAGCTCCTTTCTCAGTTTTAGATTGGGATTTTTTTTTGCGTGTCGATTTAAAGGGTGATGATGACATTGATGATGATGATCACGGCCTATTCGTCTTGCAAATTCAAGAGGCGGCGAGCAGTCAGTTCGTAACGTTTTATAACGTTAATTATAATGTTATAATGTTTATAGTAAGTATTTACCATATAACTTATATAACGTATAAGTTATATTACGTTTTTACTAGCCTTACTAACTTACTAACTTATAAACTAACTTACTAACTTCATACTAACATTTTAGTCTAACCAAAATTTTGTTTGTTGAAGAAAGAAAGAAATTTGTTTTTGAAGACGCAAGGATGTTACATAATTGGAGTTAAAGACAAAGTAGAAACCCAAGAATGAGATGAAGATTAAGAAGGCTACAAAATTCCTAGTAGGAATGTATCCATGTTGAGCTCAATGCACAACAATCGATTCTTTGGACAAACTTCTATTATTTTAGAAGTTGCAACTCACTTTGGTGACAACCTCTCACCTTATCTTTTAATCCTCTACTCTAACTAACCATGCATCCTTCTCTCCAAACCAAGAAAGAAAGAACATAAGAGTAGCATTGAGGTGTAGTGAACTCACCTATCTTACCTTCCTACATTGTAGTCTAAAATCTTGGAGACTCAAAGATGATTCCATGACCCAAGAAACACAATCCAATGTCATTTATCATTCACATTCTCTCTCTTTCTCACTCTCAATGATGAAAGCAAGGTGATAGAATAAAAGAAGAGAATCGAAAGCTTAAATAGTTGCAATGGTAGAGCTTCCATAGCATGGATGCAATAAAAGGGTAAATACAACTGAGACCTCCAACCCTTATAGAGACTAAGATTAGGATTAGGGTTAGGTCACTTCTCTAGGGTGCCACCCCGTTTGTGTTTTAGGGTTTGCACTCCACTTTGCATTTTAGGGTTTTCACAATTGTAAATTAGGATTTTCACCCTCTTTTAGACATCCTACCCACTTTATGGAATTTAGGCTAGTTGTAAATTGTTATAAATAGATATCTGAGTCAGTATTACAATCCTAGGTGAATAAACAAGCCATTTACTACTCTGATTAATAGGGTTGAAGTAAAACACAAGTGATTCTTAGAAAGGCTAGCCTATAAGAGGTTATTTTTGGGATAGCTCTAAAGATTGCTTTATCTACTATTGTAGGTGAGGACTGAAAGTTTTCCTTTGTACTTGCTAGTACTGTAATTTCTTTTGGGCATTAAGAGTGGTACTAAGCTATCATCTCTTGTAATTTCTTGTTGGATCTATCTATTTCTTGTGTTCTATGGTATATCCAAGAGCTCTAGCTCTAATGTTTTTTTCTTCTATGTGTGTTTCTTTTCCTTAATCCCCAAGAATTGCGGCCCAGACATTTCCAACCCCCGACCTTTGGTGAGCCCAATGTGAAATACCTATCGTAGAGTCTACAAGATGGGAGAATAAGATGAACATAAAGTTGTTGTCAATACAATAGATATCAGATATTTCATGAGTGCAACCCATACAACTATTTATGAGTGCAAAAAATACAACTATGGGTGATGATACAATGTGCAAAAGGGTGGGCCCGCCTCTAACAAAGTAATATAACCATAATAATCTAATGTCCATGAAGTATACAATAATACAAGTGCCCAAAAATAATACATTGAATCTCCCAAAATAATAATCAGTCATCCAAAAAAATCTAGCATTTTAGCTTTCACTTTTCTTTGACCTTCTTTGACTTTAGACTTTAAAAAATAATGTTAACACTATCCCCCTCCAAGATGAGTTCCAATCTTGTGGCACTCACATCAAAGGTAGTGATGTAATGTTGGGAACAATCAATGAAGGAGCTATCCAAATGAAGCAAAATAACTGCGATGCATGAAGAATCATGGATGATAATAGTGATATACCTTATAATGAAGAGCTAGTATTGAAGAAGATGATGGGCCTACTGATACTGCAGAGATGATGTCCAAAAAGATGTGCTAGCAAATGGAAGAAGGTAGCAGCATGATGGATCATTGATGGCACTGTTGAAGAAGAGAAATAAATCATGGAATGATGAGGATGCAGTGGCCATTGATGTTGATGGGTTTGTATTTGGTATTTCACAAAAATCTTGCAATCCCACTTGTGCTCTCCCTAAGATGTGTGTCTAACTTACTTGTGAAATGATTGGTGCACATGTAGATGGAATTGGGAGATGATCATCAAACCTTAAGCAATCCTAAAGTGTTGTTCCACACTTGAGGACCTAGTTCATGAAAAGTTATTATGTGATGAAAAAATCAAGGCAACAAGTCATTCGAGTAAGATGGTGTATCATGCCCTTGATGTGTCTTGAGATTGTATAGTGAGGGAAGGGCTAGGGGGTTAGAGATGAAGCTAGCCAACTAAAGCCATTGGACATATCCAACTTGAGAACCCCTAGGTGTGGTGTAGTACATGTGAGTGCATATATTCTTTTCTTTTCTTATTTTTCCTATTTTTCCATTTTTTTTAATTCTTGTTCTTTTCTTTTTTTGTGTGTTTTTTTCTTTAACTATCTTTCTTGAATAATACAATGTCTGACAGCTTTGCTAGCAACTTACAAAATTGAAGTGGAAGGATGAGAGATATCAAGGCTGACAAGGAGATGGTAACCTTTCATAAGAATGGAGCCTACCATCATAGGTTCCTGTCACAATACCATAGCTTACCATTAGTTTTCTTGAGATAAATCTTGCAAAATGATAAGCATAGAATGAATGTAAGCTATAGAAATGTGAAGCGCTTAATTCTAGAAATAAACTTTTGCTTCAAGCTGTCCATGCAATCCAAAAAATTTATGACAATTTTCCTCAATCATAAGTTGATTTTTATCCATCCTTTAAACATTGGTTGAGGTTTGAGACATGGTTTATTTTCCACCTTATCCCCTGGGAATAATGTGAATCCTTCCTAGGAATGGAGAATGAAGGGTTAAGGCCATTAAGAACAGGCTTGCAGTGCTTCACTTTTGCATTAGCCAGATATAGAAGTGTGGGTTATACTCCAAGTGAACATGTCAATCTATGTCATGAGGTCTAATTCCTACATGCATAATCTAGGTTAGGATATCAGGTAGGAAGTCACTAGAGTTGATCCTACTAGCCATGTGTAGCTCTTCCTTGGTTCTAAATAGGGGTGGGCCATGTTAAGATCTTCTAAGGGTCTATTGCAAGTGATAGCCAATATTCTAAAGGAGGTAGAAGCTACATAGGTACAAACATAATGAGAGGTTTTGATAGTGCATCTCTGCTCGACGTTGGTCACGATTGGGCATCCCTCTTGTTTCCATTGAAGATGCAGAGCATATATGTAGAAAGGAGGAGTCTGTGTGACAGCCAGCTTCTTAAGTTCTTCTAGCTTTGGATTGTGGCAAAGACTTTGCTCTTGCTATAGGAGGTGATGAGCCTTCGTTTACGAGCTTGCTCATGAGAAATCTTAGTGGCAATTAATTCCTCAACTACCAAGGAGACTTTAATGAACATGAACTCAAATTCTTCCCAGGTACATGGCATCATACGTACATCAGTTTGCTAAAAGGCTTGTCTAGGAGGCCTACGTCCACCACAACCATTTGTAGCTTTTAGCAAGCATTGTGAAGGTAGCATCCAAGCGTCTAATGTGTGTGACCAAGTTATCCCCCGTGTTCTCAGTTAGATCAGAGGCCAATCTAAGAATAGATCTCTTCTCATAAGAGGGTTTAAGGCACCTGAAGGAGGTTGGGGTTTGATTGGGATGGATAGCTCAACAAGTGGTGTATATTGCGTCAAAGGCTGATCCTTAGGATGGGGCTAGCCACTTGTGTGAGGGGCATGGTTTGGGGCTCAAATGTTGTGCTACTTTTGCTAGTCAGAAGCCATTGGGGATCTAGCAGCATTAGATTGAGTTGATTTAGGGGCAAGCAATTGCAATTTTAGTTGGTAGACTTGTTGAGGTTCGACAGGTTTGGTTTTTGACTCAACAAGCAATTCAGCAAGTTTAGGTGGCTCACCGGTCTTTGGAGATGGGCTAGTAGCATATGGCTGAGGGGCACGTGTGGTACTCTTGGTCTTAGGCACCCAAATCCATTTTATGCCCTCATAGTTGAAAGCGTGTCCTAGTAACAATTCCTTACATGCGACCTTGGTGTTAGGTAGCACATAGAAAATCATGGGTAGGCTTTTAGTCTCGATAGAGACCACTACTTTGCACTTCCCTAGTAGAGGGTAGGATTGTCCTCCAAACGGGTCGAGCTTCACAATCGTGGATTGCAGTTGGGGCTGACCAATGAGAGTCCAATGCTCATGGGTAAGGATGTTGAAGTTAGCTCCATCATCAATGAGCGCATCAAAAGTCTGTGGATTTTGAGCAGTGACTGTGATTCGCAAGTAAGCAAGTTTTTCTACTACCTCCTTGTCCCCATATCCTTGATTTCTGTGATGGTGGCTACTCTCACATTGACAAGTGGCTACAGCATTGGTGGCTCATGCAATGGATGGTTTGGGGGATAGTACTTGAGGTGACTACCATTAAAGAAGCCTATGCCCTCTCCCTCTAACGTTTTGAGCTCTACATTGCCTATTCAACTAATGTTACAAACTTTGAAAGGCCCTAATCCTCTGAATTTCATATTTTTCTTATGGCCCTTCACTGAGTATAACAATACTAGATTGCCTTACTCGAAGTCACGCTATTTGACATGCTTGTCAAACCAACTCTTGCATCTTGCCTTCTTAGAGATTAGCACATGAGTAGCTAGGATTTGTGTCTCATAGAGATGTTCCAGTGCTACTAAGCATTCGGTCCATGCTTCTTTCCCATCCCATTGCTCTTGCACTACTACTCTCAAGCTAGGAATGAAAAACTCTACTAGCAAAATTGCTTCAGTTCCGTAGGTCATTTTAAAGGGTGTTTGCCCAACTGCCATCTTATAGGCTATCCTAGAGGCCCATAGTGCTACCATGATTTTGTTATCCTAGTCACTGCACACGATGCAGAGACGAACTTAGTTAGGACATTCACTAGGATCTTGTTCATGGACTTTGCCTAATTGTTAGCTTGAGGGTAGTAAGGTGATGATTTCCTATGGATGATCAAGAAGGTGGAAAGCAAGTGGCCAATCACTTCATTAATGAAATGAGTGCCTCGTTCACTAACTAGTTTGATGGGGTAGCTGAATTGTGAGATTACTTTCTCCCAAAGGAACTTAGCCATAGTTTTAGCATCATTTTTTCTCGTGGCTCGAGCTTCGGCCCATTTTGTAAGGTAGTCCATTGCCACAACGATGTATTTGACTTGGGAGTACTATGTTGCAGGATTGATTGGCCCAACGAAGTCAATGCCCCATTCTTCGAATGGTTAGCATGCTATGAATGGGGTCAACTCCGTCTTATCTTTACGAATAGGAACCTTAGTCCTTTAACACTTGTCACAATGCTTTACAAATTTAGCAAAATTACATAATAGGGTGGGCCACCACAGTTGAGATTGTAGCACCTTGTGGGCTGTAATATCTCTAGTAAACTGTCCTCCACCAACTCCACCATGCACTTCAGTCAGCATGTCATGCATTTCCTACTCATATATGCATCTCTGCAATAGGCAATCTTGTCCTAACCTATAGAGTTGGCCGGTGATCAATTGATAGGGTTGAATCTTAAGGATAAGGTGCCTTAGCCTAAGCCTTCTCAATAGGTCTCTCTAGTAGTCCGTGCTCTAGGATCTGGACTATGTCATCAGCCCAATAAGGCATCAAGTCAGCTCTGAATAAATCCTTCTCACTAGACATGCTAAAAAGGTGTACATCAGGTAGATAATCTATAATGCCATGTCCAGTAGCCTCTCCTGTGGGTATGTGGGATATGTGATCTGCCATGTAATGTTGCTTGCCTTTGCGTACAACCACAAAAAAGTCAAACTCTAAAAGCAAAAGTAACCATCAAGCTATACGTCCAGTAGTAATGCAAGGTTTGTTAACAAGATAAAGCAAGGCTTGATGGTTAACAAGGTAAAGGGCATAGCCAAAAGAAAATGCCAAAATTTCTTTATAGCAAAAACCATCATGGTCAAACCCTCCGTCTCCATTGTGGAGTAGTTCATCTCTAGGTCCATGAGTTCTTTGTTAGCAAAGCTCACTAGATAGTTAAGGTTATGTTTGCCATGTTGGCACAAATTAGCTCCAACGGCAAACTTTGATGCATCAATATGCACATGGAATGTTATGCTCTAGTTTGGAGCTCGTAAAATTGGTGTGGTAGTGAAAGCCTTTTTCAATTTCTCATAAGCACATTGGTACTCCTCGATCCACTCGAATACAATCAGCAACTTGCAAAGTGGTCTAGCAATCAATGAATAGTTCAAAACAAAGCACTGATAGTACCCTATGTGTTCTAGGAAGCACTGAACTCTCTTATAGTTGGTTGGTGGTCGCAAGTCAACAATAACCCTAATCTTAGAGAAGTTAGTGGCAATGCCATTCTTGGACATCCATGTTTCACCCAGAATGGGAACTTTAGGGGGTTCAAAGAGAGACTATAGAGCCTACATTGTTCAAAGAGTGTGCAAAGCTTGTCCAAGTGTTCTTTCCAGCTAGAGTACACATATAGATTGTCAACAAACCCTTCTAGCTCTCGCCTAAGCATGACTTTGAAGATGGCACACATTAGATGCTAAAAGGTAGCAAGTGCATTCATCAGCCTAAATGGCATGACTATGTATACAAATATACCCCACTCCATGGCAAACGATGTCTTATGCCTGTCATCGGGGTGTACTTGAACTTGGTTGTAACATGAGAATCCGTCCCAGGAAACTGTAGGCCTCTTTCTCTGCTACTCTCTCAAGCATGTGCTCCGTATAAGGCAATAGATAATTATCTATCTTAGTTGCTACGTTGACCTTGTAGTTCACGCACACTTAGATTTTTCTGTTCTTCTTTAAGATGATCACATAGGTGACATATAGTCTGTGTGCTCAATCTTATATATAAATCTTGCCTTCAATAGCTTATCGATCTCTTCCTTCACAATATGATCATGCTTTGGATTCATCAGGTAAGGTCACTTTGCTGCTTTACTAACATTGCATCAGGAGTCATTGGGATGTTATGCATTATGACCCTCGAATCAACTCCTCTGAGCTCGACCAAGTGAACATGTCTATGTACTCTCACAAGAGAGCAATAAGATCAGCTTCTTCTTGCTTGGTCAAGTCATTAGCTATAGACAAGGGTGGAGGCCTCTCCTCTTCCCCTGCTAAGTTAACTTCCTTGATTTTGGAAGATCCTTCTATCAATTCACTTATTTTTCCTTGTCTCTTTGCACCCAACAAGATCACTACCCTATCCCCTTTCTTGAATTTAGTGAAGCACTTTGGTAGGTCTTGGGGTGTCTTTTGTTGTTCGGCTTTCAACCCTTTTGGTTGTCCTCTCTTTTCCTCCTTCAACCATCCACACCACCTTAGGTGGACTGGCAAGCCCCCTTTGATGCATCTGGTTTTAGGTGATTGGGGTATCTCTGGATCCCTCTCTGATGAAGCTCAAATATGCAGAAAAGATATGTCACGTAAAGTGAAATTTTTGTATCAAAATTTCATGTGAACTATCCTTTTATATATTCCCGAATATCAAATGCACAATATTGTATGTCTATCATGTGGACAAGGAGGACAAGAATTCTAAGGTTCTCAAGTATCAACTTTTGATGTACTCAAAATATTTTTTATCAAGAAATATTAATATGGGAAGAGTCGGGTGAGAGGTGGTTGGGGAGTTGCAACCAAATTGCTCTCTCTTTATCATCCCATTCTCACCTATCTTTTCCTCTCTCTTTTTAGGGCACAACTCTTACTTCTTTCTCTCTGTGTATTTCTTGTTGTATCTATGGAAGAGGGAGAGAGTGAGGATGAGTAGAGTGCTTATCTTTTGTGTGCCTTGTTTGTGGAAGAGAAGAGAGAAAGGTTTGAGGTTGAAAGCCAAGCTTTCCACATAGACTTTGTGGGAGTGTTCTCTAGTCTTCTTGCTGTTCTTGGTGTCTGTGGGAGGGCTAATCATGTGGTGCACAGTCGAGGAAACTCCAATCTCAAGTCAAAAAGGAGAGAACGTGAAGCAAAGGCTATGAGCACAATCAAATGTGCTGATAGAGAAGAAGAGGAGGAAGGATTGTTCTTTTGATTTTGGCTCATGGCACTTGTGTGTCCTTACCAGCTAGATCTTGGCATTGTCTTTAATGTAATAATCTTGGTGTTGGTCTGTTTGGGCATCCAGTATCTTGCATCTTGCTAGCTATTCAACACTAATCTTGCCACAAGAAATGTATCAGGTCGTCGGGCAAAGGATCTGATGGAGAAGTTCCAGCATTCACCTCTCTTCCTCATGCGAATTCCTCGACCTCTCTCTGCAGATGTGGTGGATTGGTTTTCCTCTCTCTGCAGATATGGCGGACTGGTTTTCGTCACGGGCGTCGACGTTTCCATATTCTTCTTTTTCCACGAACCCTATCTTCTTTTTACCTATTATCCTTCATATCCCTTTCTTCATTAAACCATAAAAATAAATAGTTTCAAAAACCCATTAGAGAGTCCCTTGTTCACATGCTATGTTGGTCACACAAACAAGTGGCATGCTATCATGCTCTCACGCAAATTGGTGGGCATCTTCATGGATCGCTGTGAAAGACTATTCTTCTTGAAGACTATGTGAAGTTCATAGTGTGGGAGTTTGCACGGGTCCCTTCCCTACAAGCTTTATAGAAATTTCCCCTTTTGGTTTTCCTTTTTCAACATATTCCTTGGTGTTGATTCTTCTTCAATGGTTCGCGGGGATGCTTCACTTCATAGTGTGGGAGTATGATGAAGCTCAAATATGCAGAAAAGATATGTCACGTAAAGTGAAATTTTTGTATCAAAATGTCATGTGAACTATCCTTTTATGTATTCCCAAATATCAAATGCACAATATTGTATGTCTATCATGTGGACAAGGAGGACAAGAATTCTAAGGTTCTCAAGTATCAACTTTTGATGTACTCAAAATATTTTTTATCAAGAAATATTAATATGGGAAGAGTCGGGTGAGAGGTGGTTGGGGAGTTGCAACTAAATTGCTCTCTCTTTATCATCCCATTCTCACGTATATTTTCCTCTCTCTTTTTGGGGCACAACTCTTACTTCTTTCTCTCTGTGTATTTCTTGTTGTATCTATGGAAGAGGGAGAGAGTGAGGATGAGTAGAGTGCTTATCTTTTGTGTGTCTTGTTTGTGGAAGAGAAGAGAGAAAGGTTTGAGGTTGAAAGCCAAGATTTCCACATAGACTTTGTGGGAGTGTTCTCTAGTCTTCTTGATGTTCTTGGTGTCTGTGGGAGGGCTAATCATATGGTGCGCAGCTGGGGAAACTCCAATCTCAAGTCAAAAAGGAGAGAATGTGAAGCAAACGCTATGAGCAGAATCAAATGTGCTGATAGAGAAGAAGACGAGGAAGGATTGTCCTTCTGATTTTGGCTCATGGCAATTGTGTGTCCTTACCAGCCAGATCTTGGCATTGTCTTTAATGTAATAATCTTGGTGTTGGTCTATTTGGGCATCCAGCATCTTGCATCTTACTAGCTATTCAACACTGATCTTGCCACAAGAAACGCGTCAAGCCGCCGAGCAAAGGATCTGATGGAGAAGTTCTAGCATTCACCTCTCTTCCTCATGCGAATTCGTCGACCTCTCTCTGTAAATGTGGCGGACTGGTTTTCCTCTCTTTGCAGATATGGTGGACTGATTTTCGTCACGGGCGTCGACGTTTCCATATTCTTCTTTTTCCACGAACCCTATCTTCTTTTTACCTATTATCCTTCATATCCCTTTCTTCATTATACCATAAAAATAAATAGTTTCAAAAACCCATTAGAGAGTCCCTTGTTCACATGCTATGTTGGTCACACAAACAAGTGGCATGCTATCATGCTCTCACACAAATTGGTGGGCATCTTCATGGATCGCTGTGAAAGACTATTCTTCTTGAAGGCTATGTGTGTGACAAATGCGGGATCTAGAGCATAGCAGTGAGTTATGGTGGATGAAAGGAGAAGTATGGACTCATGATGGAGAAGACAAAGACAATGTTTGTTACACAAGTGAATTAGGTTCTAAGATTGAGACTTGGACTCATAAACACAATCTTGTGTATGTGGACAATGACATTGACACTTCACTGAAAAGAAAAGAGTACTATCATTGCATTAAGAGAAGGAAGTAAGTACAATGCTTTATAGGAAAGTAGGAAACTGCAGTAGGCACCATTGTGCATATGGGATAGGTTAGCCTGCATATCCTTGACCCTGAAGCTCCATACAAAGAGGCTGTTTAGTGAGTGTGATTGCTGATTCTCAACACCCCTCCTCAATCACAACTAAAAAGGCACAAAGTGTGTAGAGGCTGTAATGAGAACCACCTGCAAAGTGTGGGCACACCACAAACATGGTAGACACCAGAGGCTATTGCAGAAAAGGCTAAGTGTGGGCACCAAAACATGATGGACATCCAGAGGCTGTAACAGGGGCCTCACAAAGTGTACAGGGACTGTAATGCCAAGTTACATAAGGAGTTTACAAAGCTTATGGCAAGAAGCATTAGGGCAAGGAAATACAAGGCTTTTAAAACAATCTATCAGAGTTATGAGAGTAGAAGGACTGATGAGTCTTGTCCTTCCGATCCTGGTGGTCTTCATCTTCATCTTCTTCTTCCTTTGCTCCATTTTCTTCTTCTTCTTTGACTGCGACTAGATAGGCCTTTTGGGATCTCTTCCTTGCGTGGCAGAACTTCTCGGTGTGTCTGGTCCTTTTGCAGAAGTCACAAAAGAGCTAATCCTTCTTGCCTTTGTACCTGTTGCCAACATATAATGCATGCTCATCTCTAGAGGTACTTGGTTCTTCCTTAGTTTTTAGCTTCTTTTCCTCTTCTAACAGTGATGCCTGGATATCAAGTTCAGGATTTGGCATGTTGATTAAAGTTG